>NC_071107.1:24900000-25645000 GCF_024256425.1 Clarias gariepinus
TAATACCCTGGCAGAAGCCGTTGCTGCACGGGAGGGTAAAGTTGCGCGCAGGGAATTCGAGGAGGCAGTCAGAGGGTGAAGAGGCTGAGCATGGTGTGTCCTCCACACTGGCGTCGTCGAGGTCGGTCACCTTTAGCTCTCCATCCACCAGTACAAACTGCCTGGGCCTGAAGTCCAGCAACGTGAGCGAGCCGAGCGGCGAGTGCGCCAGGTAGTGCAGCAGACGTGCCAGACTTAGGCAAATCTGTGCAACACATTATAACAGAGAGATTAAACCATGGATGATTTAAACATATAACATCTTTACAGTGCACAAGTTTTTTGTGTAGCTATTGTTTAAATGGGCGATGTGTGTGTGCGTGTGTGTGCACGTAAACCTCTTATCCCTACAATCTCTCAAAGTACCACTTCAGTGTGTGTATGCAGCCGTATGTATATGCAGTGCCCCGGTGATTAGCACTCCTATTGTGCTAAGGGATGTTCGGGGTCAGACGAGGGCAAGTAAGACTGGGGCTGTTGGTGTTGAAGTAGAAATGTTTCACACAAGTCCGCAAATCCCCACTGCCAACTGAGGGCAAAGGGAGTTTGTGAACACATCACAAACAAAAACTGCTTTTAACATGCTCAGGCTTAGAATGCACTGAAACAGGAACTGTGTATGTGCTTTGATGGAATCATGTAAAAATTTGATAGAACTGGAAAAAATTTTATTCTGAGATTATAGAACGAAAAAAATCAGCATGGAAGCTGTTTGAAACCCTTGTGCGTTCGCTTAATTGACTGCACAGAAATGTAAATCACGTGTGCACGTTTCTATACTCAGAGCAGGCTTTTTAATTGAGAAGTCCACGTGTCGAACCCTGACTCTCTAGGGCTCGTGGTCGAGTACGGTGGCTTTCAAAGCCTTCATCAGCGCGCACAGGAAATGGCTCTGGACAGAAATGAGCCTTTTGCTAGTCAGCAGTTTCACCGTCGTCCCCAGAGCCTATTAGTTCCTCATATGCAATTCAAATGTTCCTAAAGCCTTGCCGTGGTGGTTCTCTTCAGTTCGGTGTACACATGGCTGCACAGTGCTTCCCGGAAAGAGAAGGAAATTCTGAAGGATTATAAAACAGAACGGAATTAGGCAACTCAGTCAAGCTGAAGTCAATTGAAATGCACATTGAATGAGTTGTACAGTCGATTGGTGGATGTTTATGGCATGAATAGACTGTAGGAGACTCAATACGGACAATAGTGCGAGGAAAAAAAACAATATAACATCATACCTTTCTGTGATGCTAATTTTGCAAGGTATAACTAACTGGCTTTTTTTTTTTTTTTTTTTTTGCTTTTCTAAAATCACTGGCACACATTACTTTTAACAAACTTGTAGTTAAAAAGACGCAGCACCCATAACTTCTGATTGTGGTTTAAAGAATTACTACAAAGACCACTACAAATATTTCACGGAGGTAATAGATTTTAAGAGCCCATGACAAAGTACAAATTCAGCGCTGCTTTTTTTCCCCCCATGCACAACAATCAAAGTGGAAATTTATCCCATATTTTTTCCTCTCCAAAAAAGTAGTTTACGATGTAGACTACTGGAAATTCAGTCACTATTACTGCAATGTCAGGAAATGGAGCCTGGCAAATATACTTTACAGAATAGCAAAGTGTGTGTTGCAGAGGTCCAGTTTCAGGGCCTTTCATTCGAGAAACATTAGGTCTGGCAATGCGAAGCTGTTCTTCGAACCTGGAAAACAATCGGAGTGTTGAGGGGCTGACGAGTCCACACTGAGCTCAGTGTGAATTGCTGCGCTGAGTCATATACTGCTGTGATGACACATAGATGAGTGTGGCGCACTCCGCTGAAGTGCCTGCCGTGGGCTTCCGCTGCAGGTTTTGTATGTGTGTGTGTGTGTGTGTGTGTGTGTAAAAAGGCATGTTAATCTGAATCTACTTCTTTATATAATTAAGGGCTGCATAATATGGACCAGAATACTATAGTTAAGTATAGTTAATAATTATAGTGTAGTAAAGTAATTATAAGTCTGTAATGTCAGTGCATCAGGTCTGCACGTTGTCTCTACTAATACCAATTATTAATTAATACATATATTAATATTAATACAGAAGGTTTCTATAGCAACACAGCTCAGATATGATGCCAGCTGCCTATGTAAGTTATTATGTCTATTGTAATTTGAATGGGGCAGTGTTGGGTACGGCTGAGGCTAAAGGTTGATGATGGAAGGATCAGGGGTTTGAGAGCTGGCACAACTGGTTTGCCACTGTTGGGCCCTTGGGCAAGGCCCTTAGCCCTATGCTCGTACAAAATCACACCCACAATGCTGGTCCCAATGCCTGGATGTGAAAGGAGGATGGTTGGGCATCAGGCTAGCAACCCAACCTCGTTAGAGACCTCCATTACTATAGAACCCGTTGGCAGGAGTAATATAAAAAAGGTAACTTATAACTTGAAGGGAGTATCACATTAAATATGTTTATTTAGTATTTGTGGAAGTGTTTCCAACGTTCACATCTCAGGTACGACAGCATGATTTGATCAAAAAAGTATATTGCGATTATATCGACACATCTTGCAATTACATTTTAAATTGTGATATTTAATTACTGAATGTCCTATTTTGTATTCCAGTGTATTTATCTAGGCTACCAACAAAAACCGGTATCCATATCACGATTTCAGTTTATGCGATGCTTTAAACACAGCTGTGAGTTGAACTTTATGGGGATGGAGAGCTTTTGTGGTTTCTCAGTAACATCACATGCTGTTGAGGGAACTTTTTTGTGCTGTTGTAACATGATTTGTTCTGGATATTTCACAACATCAAAAATATTGTAAAAGAACAGATGGCCTTGCAGATGCAAAGCACGGTCGGAGCGTGCACTGACTTGTGCCCCCCTGTGGCTGGAGGTTCCCCGGTTGGGATTGGAATTGGGAATTATACCTTGGGCTACTGCAAGGCAGGCAGAGATACACCCGCCAGAGTACGAGTTCTTTAATCAATAGAAATTGTGATTCCTGGCAAACTGATGTGGTGTAGGAGGAAGCTAGTTGATAAGAGAGTGCTAATTACAACAACTTGTCCCAAAATTCTAACATGGATTTTATGCACTATAATTTACACCTTATAATATAATATGAAGCTAATTAAATACCACGTGATGCATCATGAATAGTAGATAAAAAACAAAACAAAATATCTGTAGTGAGACATGCATTGTGCTGTGAGATTTACTCTGGATAGATCGGTTCATTCCTCACCAGGACACTTGGCAACAGGAAGTAATAGGAAATTACCCAGTAGTGAGAGCAATCTGTAGGGTCACCTGGGTGATCTTTATGCCACACACCAGAAGGAAAAGGAAGTGGCGAGAATACTACATGCTGGAAATCACCTGGTCTTCCAGAGCCCCTTCCCCTGACCTGAGCTCAGCAGAAAGCACAGAAACCGAATCTCCGTCTCAGACTGCTGCCAGACTCGACTTTACACGGCTAACTTACTGTAACGGCGCTCGCTCCGATCCGCATATCAATCTTAACATCCCTTTACGCGCCGTATCGGCCTACAGAGTCTTTTTTTTTTTTTTTTAGCATGTCTGGTTGCGTGTCCGGTTGCCGAGGTTCAGTATGTACAGTATGAGCTGTTCCCTGAATCCCCTCCCACTCTTCCTCCTACAGCAGACACACACTTGATGGAATGTGTGATATGGCACAGACGCAGACACACACTCACTCGAAACCGCTCTTCCCAGGGTGTCTGCAGCAACTGGATCATCTCTAGAGGGCTGCCCAGCTCCGTGATAGCTGTCACCGTGTCCTTGATATCGTTGCTGTCCTGGTAGCAGTAGCCATACAGCTGTGGGTGAGAAAGATAGAAGGAAGACAGGGTGAGAGAGAGAGAGAGAGAGAGAGAGAGCAGCGATATTAGACTGTCAATCTGGCGAGATAACAGCACTGTGTAGAATTTCACTGTTTTTACTCAGACGGATAGATTTTGTCTGAGTGTGAGCGTCTGGTGAGTGAAGTGGAGTTTCAGTTTGAAGATAAGACTAAATCAGAACCATGCTTACGAGTCAGCAAACGGCATGAGCGAAGTACAATGAGCCGGTCCTATCAGGGATGGAAATTTTATTAGGAAGTCAGATCATATGGGTGTCTGCAAATCGAGTGGGTAGAGGTGGAGGGGTGTAGTGGAGTGCGGCGTCACTAAATGTCCTTTTCCCTGCGTGCTGCCGGGGCATGCATGCTGCAGCATTTGGCACTTTGCTTACAGAAACATTTTCTTTAGCCAATTTAAGCCAAAGAAGCTAGTTAAACTTAAACAGCATGAAATTTCATCTGGAAGCAAAAACAACCCATGGCAATGTGACCGGCCCGTACCACCACCAGCGTCCCTGGCTACAAAGTGGAAAACGACCGACTGTTTTTATTAACAGATCACAGCCTGTCTTCTTCCTGTCTCTTTTTTTTTTTTCCCCTAACTGGTAGGGTTAACGTCGCCTGGTTTGTAAAGTATTAGAGGATTAAAGCATAGCGTTCTCTGCTGCTCTCAGTGTACGTGTGCATGTGTGCGCTGAACTAATTTTAGGAGAGAATGCGTATGCAGTGCTTTACTCGCGCACCAGGCTGTACTGTGAACGTCCTGACACCTGCAAATATCTATTCCTGGAGTAACGCACAAATGATTCCTGACGTCATTTTCATCTGATGCAATTGTGGAGATGCTAAAAATGACAGTGCCAATGCCATGAATCTTGAGCTTGCTTACCGATGGCCATCCTTACACACACACACACACACACACACACACACACACATACACACACGGATTGGGCGTGCCTGGCACACTCATATTTAGCCTGGGGGAAGTTATGGGTGGTGTGTGTGATGTGTGCTGTGTGTGTCGGCGTGCCAGCCATGTGGCTTGAAAGGAAAGCACTCTAGGCATAAGATGGTGGAAAGCCCTTGTCACACCGCCCTGCTTGTGGTGATGAAAGAGCATGCACTTAAGTAGGTACATGATGATTTCTCACTCGTTTTCCGTTCAGCGTATTTGAAAATAATATTATTTTAAAATATTGTCAGTATTGTGACATGCTAACTGCTGGCAGGTGCTGATTAAAATATGGAATGAGCTTGGAACCTCTAACAGGCTGGAGGCGGATACGGAACCAGAAGCCAGGGCTCTTTGTGTGATAAGAACATTTGCTTCATGTTTATTTGTTTGCATTCCTACTGGTGAAGCAATCTAGTGACTGACTGTGTCTGTGTGAGTGTGTGTGTGTGTGTGCGTGTGTGTGTGTGTGTGTGCGTGTGTGTATATGGCAGACTCCTCGGCTGCTGGGACTCGTCGTGTGTAAGGAAGATAACTTGAAGGACCCATGGTTGTCTGCTCGACCACATGGTGCCATTTTGTCTGAACTCAGGTCAAAGGTCAACCTGTCTGTCCTGTCAGTTTACCTTAAGTGCAATTGCATTTCTCCAGTCCTGCTTTGTATCTGTTTTTTTTTTTTTTTTTTAAGAAAAGTGAATTAAAACGCAATATTAATTTATTATTCTAGTTTTAAGCATTGTAAGAGAATACACCTTAAAATCCTTTTTTGTTTGTTTGTTTGTTTCCAAAGCAGACATGCAACACTCCAGGGACACTCTAATAAGCATACAAGACACTTTTACTTTTGCACGCTAAAAATAAGTCTTGGTTTTAAACCAATTTACATTCTTGGTTCAGAAAATCCTTAAAGGCCCGGTCACGGGTCTAATCCGGTTTGCACCGTTAGCTGTTGGGATGAAATCAGCAACATTAAATGGAAAGAAAACGCAGAAAACAAATGTCCTCTATTTCTGTTCTACATGGTGAAAATAGTGTTTTAAAATTCTGTAAAGAAAACTTAAAAAAGCTGAAAAGTGTTGGGGTTTTTTTTAGTCCAAAAGCAAGATTTCCCTGATTAATAGAAAAAGAAGACAGAGCAGAAATGTGAGCATAAAAACTTTCCTAGGAAAATAAATATAACCCTTTTTATTTACTAGGATTGACATAAACAAAAAAAAAAAAAAAAAAAAAAAATTTATATATACATATATATATATATATATATATGTATATATATATATATATATATATATATATATATATATATATATATATATATATTATTTTTTTTTTATGTCAATCCTAGTAAATAAAAAGGGTTATATTTATTTTCCTAGGAAAGTTTTATATGTATATATATATATTTTTTTATGTCAATCCTAGTGAAAAAAGGAGTTATATATATCATTTAATCATTTAATCATAATCATTTAATGAATTTACTGCAATTTGTTCTTGTTAAAAAAATTCTACGTATATATTTTATTATTAAGTTTCTTTTTATCCAGATGCATTAGTGCTGAAGAAGCGAAAGTAGCATCTTACAGTTGCAGATGCACAGGAAATCCAGAGTAGGAAAAGTTATAAAAATGCAGGGTGGGAGCTTGCTGCTTTTCTCGCCAGTACATTTGGGAGAAATCAAACATGATCACACTCACGGTTGTTAAACGTGCCGTAAATTTTGTGTGACACTAGGCTGGAAAAGTACCTACGATCATTGTACGTGTTATGACATTTCCTCATTTAACCGAATGGGCAAAAGTTGCAACATGTTAAATCAACTTTGTCGTTTTTCTTTTTTTTTTCCAGTCTTCTGTATCTCACTTTCCACCCTGCGCAGCCAGAAAGTGACTTGTTGCTGTATAATCGATACAGTGGTCGCATTCATCCTCACGTACAAGTGCTAATGCTGAAAACCATGGACAGTACGAAGTACACAAGACGTTCACTTCATCTAAAGCAAAGGTGTGAAGCCAAACTGTATCTACAAGCATCTATCTACCCCACTGCCAAAAGTACCAAACCAGAGTGTATGCCAACACTCTAAGGCCTGTACAAAAGCATTTCTGTATGTAGTCTTATTAATTTGTAAATACACACTTGGCCTGACAGGCTCGGTGCACGTGCAAACACGAACACGTCTGCCTCTGCCACGCTTTTTTTTTTAACGAGGGCACACTGGCAGCGCATCAAAACGTCCACAAGGATGGTGATGTTTGTGTAATGGGACAGGCCAATGGTAGCCAGGTGTGTACGGCTCTGGGTCAGTGAACGAGCAACTGTCCGCTCGAACAAGAGAGGCTCAGAGACGCGAACGTGATCCTAATCGCATGACTCGTGTGGGTGGTGAATTATAGCTCGGATGAGATTCAAGCTTGTGTTAAATGTGTGCGTGTTATGTGCGAGAAGGAGTGTGCGAGCGGTTGGGTGTGAGGTTATAATTTAGTGCCCTATTTTCATCAGAATTTGGATGGGATGCTGCTGGAAAAACCTTTGAGTCAGTTCTCCCTCACTGGAAAACTAAACTTTACATATCGCTGCCTTGCGGTGCTTTTTAATAAAGATTCTTTTTAAATCATTAAAACGTATTTGCTTAAGCATGCAAGTGCTTGCAAAAGGATTAAATACGAGCATAAACACACCATGCTTTCCCTCTGCCCCTCCTTTACATCCAGATTCAGCAAGATTTTCTAATTAGTAAGCACTCCCTAGGGACAAATCCTCAAGAAACGGCACTAAATATAAATATAAAATTCAGCAACGCTAAAGCTGTCATGATGACAGCATCTAAATGAAATCTCTTCACCTATAAATATTTGCACAGCAATCCCCCCCCCCCCCACACACACACACACACTCTCTCTCTCTCTCTTTGGAATCTGGAACTGTGAACTAAACCGCTAAAAATAATAAGGATCTTTAAGAGCTCGTGTGCAGCAGAAAAAGTGAGAGATAGAAATCAACGTTATCTTCGAGGTACCCCTGTAGCCAGAAAGTCTGCTCAAACAAACAGTGTGGCGCAAAGACACGGAGCTGGACATGACTATCACGCCCAACAGGAATTCAGGCCCGTCCTGAGGAGAGCTCTCGCTGAGTAAACACTTTCATTCAGGAATTCCAGGAGGTTTAATTATCGACAGTGATGTACTCAGGGCATCTCGCTTATAGCGGAATGATTATTTTAACATTAATAAGAGTCTCTGGGGTTTTAAGTCGGGAGATTTGTCTTTGTTAAAACTGGCAACTTAAATATCATTTATAGTGTACCATATTTTTTTCATAAAATTAATTATGACTAAATAGCTGGAAGTAAAGTTTTTGCGATGATAAGAATGGTGAAAATAACGATGACAATGATGATGATGGTTATTATTAATCACTATTATTATTATTATTATTATTATTATTATTATTGTTATTATTATTATTATTATACAAGTATTTTTCTTATTATTAATATAAATAATAATAATAATAATAATCATCATCATCATACTTGTATTAATATTATTAATTGTTATTATTGATAATCAAAACTCAGTGTGCAGTACATTTGCAAAAAAAAAATCTGTGAAAACTAAATGAAGCCAGGCTAGGGGAGAAGAGGGCCCTGACCTAAAGCAAACTAAGTGCTGAAAATATACCGTAACGTGTGTAAGATATATTCCACATTGTGTATTCACATTGGATGCCATGTTTTTAGATACATTTTCTTGTCCTTCACTAGTCAGCATAAACAATGATCTGTGAGGATCAAACTAAGCAAAGAGTAATGCTATAAAGACGTAATGATGAACGGCTGTAATGAGTGGATGCTACTAGGTATATACAGATCCGATTTTTTTTAAATCCTGTTTGATCTGCAATGTGAAGTAACAATACTTGTGAAAGAAATAAGGTCTTAGATTTTTAAAGAACTGTTTTTAAAACATTAAGAAAAAGTGAGTTTTTTTCTTTAAAAAAAGCATTGATTCTGATTACATAGATGATGGAGTATCATGTACAGCAGTTAAACTTAGATTAAGCAGTCGGGGAGCTTTCTGTCTTTTATTGGTGCCAATTGTATATCATTCAATTTTTATACACAGTTTTAACATATAGTTTTCATATAATTGAAATATGACCAAATGTTTTTAACATCAGCTGTGTTTTTCCATAATAAAGGATTCATTTAAATTTGGACAAAAATTTGGTGGCCAGATCTTAATTTTTTCAGTTTTGGCATCAAGGCAAAGACATGTAATATAGTAATAGAAGCAATGACTTTATAACGGCAAAATAAAGAAATACTTACTTACTTTAACAATCATTAATTCAATTAAAGTTTTTTTTTCTAAGACACCTTACAGGTAGAATTATTACAATTATTATTAATATCATAACCATTACATTTTAATATAACTGAGAATTACATTAATATTTTTTTTATTAAATCCCTGTGCCAGAGCACTGCTCAGTTTGTTACCCAAGCAAACACTGCAGAAATGAATGGAAATCTATACTTTGTGCCTGTGATCAATTTTAGTGTAGAAAAATACATAGAAGTACAATACAAATCACACTATGTCTGGAATTTTTTTGGCTTTTCTCTTTTTTTAAACTTCCTTCCTGTGGAAGTGAGAGGTTAAAGTGTTAACCCGTGTTTAATTACAGAGAGAGCTCGGGCTGAGGCTTTGGCCCCTCTCACGTCCTTCTCCCTGCAGAAAACAACCCTGGGGGTCTCTGTGTACAGGACATCTAGCTTTCACATTAACACTAGCTGCTTAATGATTACCTGTCTCTCAGGGCGAGAGACCCGACGCACATAAAGTTTCTCCGAGCACACTCAGCCTGCCTCTAGCATTATCTCCATCACCGATCCGTCTTGTTCACACTCCCACAAACATGGCAGAGGGCACGAGAGTCACTCAGCTTTGCCAGAGGCGTAATCACCCCCGATTACTATCCACATTAACCCCCAGCCCCCACCCCATGCATGCAACACACACCAGTTCTTCCAGTGCTACATAAACCTATTTATACATCAGGTGTACACTTCCAGAAGCAGAAAACTCACAGGATGATTTACTTCAGGATGTGCATTAGAGATGTAGACCCCAGGATACTTTGTTCTAACCATTTCATACAAAGACAAAGTCCGGTTCAGAGCAGAACCACGGTCTGTGCACTCCTACTGAACCCCGGCCTGGTTTTAATCAAGCCATCATATCAGATCTCACCTCTGACCTTTCGGACTGCAAAATTCTGTCTAACATGCTCCTGCCAAAGAAAACGAAAAGCAACACTTTGAGCCTTAGATTGGTGAGGTTAGGCTTTAGCTCAGGAAACATAAATCCAGTGCTGTACTTTAATACTTAAATATAGATGATAATACTTTAATCTTAATCCTTATACTATATTATGAAGGTGTCTCTTAAATCAAATGCTTATGATTTTTATTATGTTATTAAAAAAAGATTTCTGGCGTATTTAGCTGATGTGTCAGCAGCCACAGGCGCTGCTCTGCTCAGAAGCACACAGTTGCAGCGCAGAGACGTGGCACGGAATTCAGCATGAGCACTTACTGAAGATAAATCTAACAGTTTATTGCTTGGATGCATTCCGGTTTGCTAGTCAATAATTTGCAATAGTTCTGCCACTGAATGTGTGCCAGTGTGTGATTAACGGAGACATAAGGACTATCTCAGACAAAATAAGCAAATGTTGAAGCATGTTGTAAAGTTTCTAAAATGTTTTACAGTCTCACTCCAAATCTAATGAATAAAATACCATTTTGGAAACATGATATTTATTAACCGATCACAAACAGCCAGGAACAAAAGAGTTACAGTTGACTAAACCATTCCACATTCAACTGGTTCATCCACATCTTGAAAAAAAAGGAAACAAAGAAAGTGTGACTAACAGTTAACATTTCAGCTAAAAGCATGTCTTATCCATGTAATCATTATCAATTCAAACAAAACCCTTGGGTTACAAAACAAATGTAAAGCTATAAACAGTGCATATCCGTTAAAAACAAATTCAAAGAAAGGAATATAGCCTGTGGCACGAACAGAGCTTAAGACTATTACTAATACTCACCACACCTTATTTATAATACAGATATTTGTGTCATGACCCCAAATAAATAAATTAAAAACACTAAAACACAGCAAAATCCAAACTGCTGAATTTGCTATTCTGGGGTGTAGTTCAGCTTTAAAGCATATTTTAAACCACAAGAGTTAATTGACTTAACAGAGGTGTCAATTTAGCACTGTAGGCGTTGAATCAGTTAGCAGAGGCGTTAATTCTACACCGTAGGTGTTAATTCTACACTAGGTGTTAATTCTAGACTGTAAAAGTAAATTTAGCATGTTAACATGTTCGGTCAATGCAGGTAATTTTGCCTCTTTTGGCTGCAGTTGACAAGCAGAAAATGTTATCAGAAAAATTGTTTAGTGTATATAGTGCATATATTTAGCCAATATGAATCGCTGGACTTTGTCTTTTAGAAACATATCTCACACAATATGACATTCTTCCTCTCATAATTTAAATAGGAAATAAACATTTAAAAATATTTAGAACAAAAAAAAATATCTTGAATATTAAAAATTCTAGATTATGTGCTATTTCTGGATTCTTATTCAAATCGAAGCAAATATGTGATTTGGACCATGTTCACTGCTTTGTACAAAAGATTCGATTTTCCTTGTGTCTAATCTCTTCCAGTGTATGTGCTCACATGACACTCTGATGATTTGTTTTAAAATGGATTATAAGACTTTGCACACTGAACTTCTGGAGTTCATGCCAGCTTGAGCATGCGCTGCCATTAAAACAAAAGCAGGACATACAGAGACGCTTTTAAATTTATGTAAATAATTCAAAGATTTGAGTTTTTTTTTTACACTAGTTGCTGATTTTAATATGTCATTAAGAAGAATAGTGTGCCAAACAGGAGCATGTAAATCATGTGCCTGAACTTCATCATTGTGAATCTAAACTGATTTGATGGAAAAGGCAAATGTATACAAACAAAAAGTCTGAAAATGTCTAATCGATTTTTTTGCAGTGCAAAAAGTTGTATAAATCTTTATGAGCAGCTGTTCCTAACTCTGCAGTTGAAAACCTATTTTAATTAAGCTGGACTTTCTTTTGTCTGGGGATTTCCTGCTCGTGCTGAGGCGACAAGGCGCAGAACTTTAAACTCTGCCAGTCTGTGCACCTTCAGAAAAAAAAATCCCCGGTGTTGAATGAACTAATTTCGTGCTGCATTAATTTATCCGCTGATGATTTGTGTGCGAATCATTCTTGTAGGATTGAATTTGGCACAGGCTTTCACCTTTGCGGTTAGCGCATGCGTGAAAAACACGCACACCCGCTGCAACTTAATCACATTTTGTTTAAGGTTCCGTAATTAACTTTTACCGAGAAACGAAACGCCTCACTGCCCCAAAGCCAAATCAGTATCCAAAACACACAGTGGGATAAAGCGAGGAACAAAAACATTCAGACCACCAGCTCAACGGTCTGCGGCCAAACCTGTGCGTCCAGTTCTTTCAGTTAGGAGGAACGACTGATATTAATCGTAACAGCGATATTGGCCTTCGATGTGACTGGGGGAAAAATGCTACTAGATCTATTCCAGGCGTTCCAGATGTGTGCGTGTAGGATATGTGATAAAACAAAGAATGTCACATCACTGAACAGTTTAAAACAACCTACTAAACTCCTTAGTGTTCACTAGATTACAAATAACTAAAGCTGAATTTTTGTGATAACCCTCTTGTTATTTCAAAGGCCTAAATGTCTCCAAATATGTGCTCAAGGAAACCATTTCATCACCAAACCAGTCCAAAGAAGCCTCACCCTCAGCTCAAATGCTAATAAATAAGCAAATGGCATTGTGTATTATCCACAGGAGCTGAATACACACATTTAGCTGAAGTGTTAGAGTAAACCTGTGTACTCATTTTCTCGCGCGGTGCGTAAACATTCACACCTCCGATGCTTATTCAGGAAAAGAGCTGAAAACTAAGTGATTTATAACGCAATTAACGCCGCCTAAATTGGTTATTTGAATAAAAAATGCTATGATTTAATCGATTATATTAATACAAAAAAAATGCAACTTTTGGTTTTCTTTAACTGAATAAAATATTTAATCAGATTTAAGTCAGCTGGGGTTATCTGGTTGTTTATGAGCTGTGTATTGTTGTTGTTTTTAAGGAAGATTACCTTAAGGATGTTGGGATGCTGCAGCCTCTCCATCAGTGTCATCTCCTTGATGATCTTGAACGAAGCGAGTCTGTAACAGTCCTCAGCTGAGCTGTACCTTTTCACGCAGCTCTCCATGTCGTGACCGTTGAGATCCACGGATTTGAGAGCCACGGAGAAGCTGGCGTTCAGCTCCGCTCGGTACACAGCTTTGGTGTAGCCCGAGCCCACAAACTGCACACTGCTGGCTCTCTGCAGTGCCGCGCACCCGAGCGCCCCGCCTGACACGCGTGCATCAGCCCGCCGCCCGGCCGCGTTACCGCGCGCCTGATCCGCGTGCTCGGTTCTCTCCGCGCGCTCGAGATCCATCAGCCGTCTGCGTTCGAGCGGGCGAGCGGCGTCGTCTTCGTCCCCAGTCTGGTACCGGAGCACCTCTCCGAGTCTGCCTCGTATCTGTAAGCGCAGATCGCCGAGTGCGGCAGCGCTGCTGGACTCCGGGATCGGTGCGGTTACAGACGCAAAGTGCTCTCCGAGGTGAAGCGGAGGCGGACGCGTTTCTGTGAACGAGCGCTGTCGTGCCGCGGCGTGGCTTTGGTGCGGCTCGAAGCCGGGCACAAACAGCACGTTCATCAGCGTGCCGAGACAAAAGGAGAAGCAAAACGCCGCCGCCAGCACCGTTTTCCGCCGCTTCATCTTGTTCGTGATTATTATGACGAGCAGAAAATAGCTCGGCTTGCCTCCGCCTAGCAGCCTCGCAGCTCGAGGCAGCCTCGCCGCTCGGTGCTCAATTGTGTAGATATGAAAAGGGAACAGAAACACTAAGACGCGGCTCTCTGCATTCGCGGGTGATACCGTGCGCAGGCTATATACGCGCTCACGTCTCCATCTCGCAGTTATGATTTAAGATCCACCCCATTTTAGGACTGATCGCTGTGACACTTGGCTCGTCGGCGCGCGCTCGAGACCCCGCAGCATCGAGGGTCTCCCCTCACGCGTCCATCCAGCTAACGGCAAGCCCGCGCGCCGAGGTGCGACCCAAACACACATGACGTCAGCGTGACTGACAGCTGACTCCGGCTCGCGCCGAACGCTGTAGTTTTGCCCGCTGTTTGCACGCCAATAAGACCATTTATAGAGAGTAACCCCGCCGAACTACGCTTCCCAGTGTGCATTTCTGCCTTCCAGCCAAGCAACGCCAGAGCGAGGGGGCGGATCCCCAGATTTCTAAAACGAGCCCTGGTACTTGGTTTAAGAAGTGGCTTAAATACACACACACACACACTCATCAGTCAATGAAGGTGATAAGTCTTTGGCTGTTCCACACTTTTAGCCTACTTTTGTTTTATGCCTCAACTGAGAGATGATTTCACGTTTTACATGTATACCCCAAGCTCACTATAGTGGTATTTGATAGCATTTTAATAGCATCTCTGAATTGCTCTATTAAAACAATCACTGTGATTGACCTGTGATATACCCAGCTCCCCAAAGTCATTTTTCCCCGACTGATCCTTGGACTGCATTAGGGCCAGGTCTGCTAGTCTAAATTAATAGTTCATTCCGTTTTGGACTGAAGTTTTGTGAGGCTTTTTTTGCCGTTTGGAAAGAAAAGGGAAAAATGTGTATAATTATGTCTCTGGGGTCGGAGAAGTGAAAGTCTAAATTAAAAACAGACAAGGCAGAGAGAGAGAGAGAGAGAGAGAGAGAGAGAGAGAGAGAGAAATAATGGAATAATAGCATTTGTATGCTTCCGATTTTTATTCCGATATTTATTTTTTTGCTAGAGCATAAATAACTTTATAACTGTATGATAGATAGATAGATAGATAGATAGATAGATCTCTTGAAATGTGTCTGGATAAGAGCACTTTCCCTCCTACAGTCCTGTGTGCGCATGGTTTCTGTGTGTGTGTGTGTGTATATAATGAGGAGTTAGAGAGGCGCTATAACAGAGGAGTCAGGACTGAAGAGCAGTGACGCGGCCATCCATCAGCCCCGCATTACTGCGCTGTTAGCGACTAATTACCCAAAGCAGCGAGGAGGGAAACGGAGCACAGCGGCCGCCGGTCAGCGGGGTGGCACATGGCCCTGCTATTATTTATAACCTCCATTAGCATCACTCACATAACTGATGGTAGTTCAGACGAGACGTTGAAAATTCGGCAGCTCAGAAAATGTCTGTTGCTCACAATTTGTCATGCAGTTATAGTTTAACCTAGCAGCATTACTTCGAAAACATATATTATATTGTAGCATAGTATAGCATATATTTTATTTCGTTTTTTTTTTTTTGCATTCGAAAATTGTTAAGATTTCAATCTTTTTATAAAGGTGTCTTCTGAAGTGACAGAAAAGCGTGTGTGAAATATACGTATATATTTGCATATCCTATAGGAAGAAGGGGTGAGGGATTTAGATCAGCTCCATATTCTGGGCACAATAATAATAATAATAATAATAATAATTATTATTATTATTATTATTATTATTAGCAGTAGTAGGTTAGTAATAGGTTAATGTTTGGAACTAATTTTCTTTTATGGTTTTTATTTTATTATTTTTTTTTTAGATATGTGAACAACCATGTGTGTGAATGTTAGTTTTGCTAATGGAACTATGTGCATAATTAATTATGCAGTGTTGTTATTACCTCCAAGAAAGCTTTATAGGACTAATCATGTTTCATTCCTTAGCCTACTATATACGAGTAACGTGTAGACCAGATAATCTATCACACAACTAATGACAGATTAGGCGTAATTACATGACACAAAATGATCTGTAGATTTCAGTCTTTTAGATTATTTGGCAATAAATAAGTGCTAGTTTATGAGTGTTGTTTAAGTCCGTGTTTTTTAATGTACAATACTCAAGCTAACTTTAAAACCCATGTTTTCCTCATTATACACCCTGCGGCAGGGAGTTAACATCAAACTATTATTCACCTAAAACAATTCACGCACAGATTAGGACTGTATCCACCCTTTAACTGGTCGCTTAGGCAACAAGCAACACCCACTTATAATAATTCCCCTTTGAAAAGGAAAATAAAAGGGTAAGTCTCGGTTAATATTTCCGATGTCCTCCTCCATTAGCACTGCTCAGCTCAGGGCTCAGACAGTAACACACCGCAGGAAACCCAAGATGCATTAATCCGGTTTAAGGAAGGAGGAGGGCTGAAAACAATGCAATAAACCTGTGCAGTCCTAAAGCTGTGTGCGCAGCCTCGGGTCGCCATTTACACGCAGCCCCACGCGTTTACCACGTCAATTCATTTCTGGGAGAGACTGCGGGATTATGTGGCTGAGGATCTACAGACTGAGTCAGTCGATGCCTTTGTGTTTGGTTAACGCCTGCGCATGGGGAGGGGCGGTGGTGGTTGTGGTGGGGTTTAATCCGTTTCCATTCTTTGCTCCGAGGGCGTTAATTAGGCGCTGTAGGTGAGCGCTCCGTACCCATTCATTAGCAGCGCAGGGGGTTCACTTCATTACTGTAAGAATGCGCCTCAGCCAGAGGCACTCAGTCAAGACACGTCAATCAGCAAGGTGCAAACGCACGAGGTGACTGCAAGGTTTGGGGGCTTTAGGCTACACATCTAACCGAATACGTATCCATCTTTTATTTATAGACTACGTGGAACTGAGTTGAAGTTGGCTGATCAGTGTTAGGTGAGTCCCCAGAGTGCCAGTTTGGAACAATGTGTGTCCAGACTCAGCCCTTCTGCACTTCTAACCGGTCCCAGTCTCCAAACTTATCCACTGCACCTAACTCAACTAATATGTTTAATAAGTAGCTACATTAAAGGTTTGTAATAAAAAAAGAATAGTTGACTGGATTTAAACGTTGCAGCAATCCGCATGGACAGCATTCAAGCAAGTGCACAAAAATGTCTAAAGTATGGATTCTATCAAAGCAAAATGGTATGTTTTGACAACTATTAGCCCACATCAGTCATTTGGCCATTTTAATATTACTAGTTGCAACTTGCATTGTTTCTGTAGAAAATGTGCATTCCTGACCTTTACTTAACTCTCTCTCTCTCTCTCTCTCTCTCTCGGAGTAACAGAGTGTAATCAGAAAATATTAAACAAAGATCTAGAAAATAAGTTTACTAATTAATACATTAAAAAAGTTACATATAATTATTTCCATTTTAAAAGATTTACACTTAAGCAAATATGCAAGTTTTGACAATTTACTGTATGAGTGTTTTTTTTTTTTGTTTAATTAATCAATATACATTTTATATATTTATTTTAAGTGGAAATTCTGCTCTTACTTTAAATATGTTTTGATCCATGATCCATGGTTTGTTTGTTTGTTTGTTTGTTCAGTGTTCCATGTTTCATACAAAAATTCAACTAAATGATCCTAAGGAACAGGAATAGTAAAAGATGGTTCTTACTTCATTAACTGCAAGGACTGGGTGCCAGAACAAAGGAATGGGCTTAGGAATTAATTTGTAAATGAGATGTCAGTGTAATTTAAATCCAGTTATTACAATTTATTAATTTTTAGTCTCTATAAGAGTCTATTCTTTCACCTACTGATTTTACTTGGGCATGATGTCTAGAAATAAAAGTGCACTTTACCATCTTCAATCCAATTTACAATATTTTAAATGGTTTATTTAACCATAACTGTAAATTTTGTATTTATACAAAATGAAGCGTCTATAGAATAGTATTTCTGCTTTAATATAGAAGCATAATATTTCTGCTTTTGAGCCTGAATGACACAGACATAGGAAGTCAAGAAGGCATCGGTTTGAGTATGTTTTCACATATCCAAACTGATATCTCATAGCCTATCCAAAGTCCTGTAGCCTCTTCCTAGTATTAATAAGGAGACTATTAATTAATTTACACTGTTACACACACACACACACACACACACACACACACACACACACACACAAATTAGAACAATGATTACAAATGAAAACATTGAATTAAAGATTGTTAAAATTATCTTACATTTCAAAGAAAAAAAATCAAAGACAAAGTGAGACATATCGTGAACACAGATGAGCACCCAGTCATCAATAAGCCCCCCTGTTTTAAAGTTATACATTCAGTTCAGAGGCTGTCTCAGTTTCTAAATACATTTAATATCAGTTCCTCCATCCTTTTTTTACATCTTTGCAAGTTTTACACATAAACACAGTGCTAAAATGTGACAGCAAAGTAAGAAAATTATATTATTATTATTATTATTCATTCATATTCTTTCAAAACAAAGCCTTGTGCTGGTCTATCACACTTTCGCACACTCATCCACCTTAGTCTAGTGAGAGATCACAAAAAAAATCACGCTTTGTAAATGTATTGTTTTAGAGGTCAGCTAGTGGTGGGAGGTTTACTAGTAGACTATAAATGTGAAACTGGAGAAAACAGTAGGGATTTTAAAGTAGCTATTTTTTAAGGGATTTTATTTTTTTCATGTTTCTACCAAGGCATTTCAGTGGCAATTGATTTATTTGTCTTTGTACGTAATTTCTTGCTGAGGTGGTACACATGTGGCTGTGGTTTTTGAACTGAAACTAAAGGTTTTTAAAAAGTTTGTTAATTTGTTTTTTTGTTTCCCTTTCATAGTTTTCCATGGGTTTATTTTGTTTTCCTGAATGTGGCACACAAGAACCCATAAGTATGCTTTGGCATTCACTGTGGAATGTAAATTCCTCAAACACATTTAATATCAAGTGAAATTCGGCACCTGACAAGAGAAATTAATTGAGCCATAAATCGAGCTGCAATATTTATTTATTGTAGAATTATAGCTTTTTAATCTGTGCCTCATTCTTTTATTTCACACTGGCTGGGACATCATTCACTCTGTGGAGTGCGGAATTTAAATTCATTCTCACTGTGAATATGTAAAAATACCGTTTAATGAAAATCGTCGGTATTGGAGCATAAGATTTTTTAAATGCATTACCAATGTGTGTAATTATATAAGCTTTATTAATTCAAGGAACCCAATAATTATTGGCATTTAATGAAGTGGCACCAGTTATAACGCTTCGGTGAGTTGTTAAGTTTTAACTTCATCGCCTCACATATAAACTCATGCAGAACTCGTGACAGACATGAGCGATACAAGAGAATCTGTGTTAAAGAACAGCCAAAGACTCTCTGTTAGTATGGGTTGTTACATGCACAGAAACAACAGGCTTTTTACCTTCAGCATCATTTTCAAAGGATTAATGGATTTTCTTATTTGAGCTGTGCAAATAGGACATAAATGCATAGAACTGTGGTGGATCCCCTCACTAGTGATTAGATCAGGTGGGCCGTGGTTTACATGGGCTCCACAGAACAAACAGATGTCATAGTATGTAAGTTAGAAGACCCTTAATGTGTTAATTAAAAACTCAGGCTCATATCTACAGTTCCTAATGGCGTTAAATGAACAGTTCAGATAAGCAGTAATTGAGGTTATTAAGTAACGGTACAATCAGCAGAAGTCTGTTTGTTTGTGTGATTCTCACAGAGCTTGATAAACAAGGCACAACACAACAAACTAGGCATAAACTATGACATTATGTTTAGCAATTTGACTTTTATGTGCTTAACATTAGCATAGCTCCTCCATCTGACACAAGCACAAACATTTACCTTAAGGTTTCAAACTACTAAGCCAGAAATGACATTAAGTTATCAGTTAAAGGAGCTTTTACTTGTATTAAAAAAAAAAAACCTGAGCACAACACATTACTAACAGTTACAGAGGGTGAAAAAGGAATTTCTCTCTCAACTTTTTTTTTCCATTGAGGAGAATCAATGAAAAGAGTCTGCTCAGAGCATCACCCCCTGCAGCTAGTACAGTAAATCATATCTACGGCGGTCCATGCTTCTACTGGGCGATGCTTTTAGAACTGCCTTACTTCACCTGACAGTTCTAAGCACTGAAGAGTTGGGATTTTGATCTCACTGCCTTTTGCTCATTACCTCAGAACGTCAATCGCTCTTTATTCATTTCCAGATGTCCTTGCAACAATCAAGACAATAGCAATCAAGATGGCATTTAAATCACTCTCAGAATAGAGTTTTTTCTGTTTTAGAAATGTTCAGAAAGAAATCCCTTTCTCAGAATTCCAGTACGTCACACAACGGCACAAGAAAGCTGTCCAGCTCATCAGCAGATCAGAATGTGATGAGCTTCAGCACAATCATCATTCTCTCCACCACACTAGACTATACATTTTACCTCGATGCCAGAAGCAAAACATTTTCTCAGCAGTACTGCCATGTGGTGAACAAGCCCAAAAATCCATGTTTACAGATTCTTTTTTTTCTTCTTCTTTTCCGTAGAAGAATGATAAGAAGAAAATCAAAAAATTATTATTATTATTATTATTATTGATAAAATTGCAACAAAATGACTTCAACATCATTTGTACCAGATGTTTTAGACACTCCTCAGACAGGCAGAAAAAGATTTACAGACTTTTATGCAAAAATCTACTAATAGATTATCAGTATCTTTATATATCTTTAAGAAAATGTAAAAGGACCAATTGAAATATCCAAATAAAGTGATAACAGAAGGTTTGATGTAAAAGTCTATACAAGGGTTAACAATTTTTACATTTATTTGCTACTTAATTAAATTGAAATAAATCACCCAAATAAAGTTTTATTTATTAAAGATTTTGGGTGCTTAAAAAAGTACAAAATGTACTATGTATACAGAGCTTGGGTAAAAAAAATAATGCAAAATGAGCAGTTTCTCAGGGTTAAATTTTTATAGGTGTGTGTTTTTGGTAAAATTAATACTTGTGTTTTATCCAATACTGACAGCATTTCTCCCAAACTCCAAAAAAATATTGTTATTTAGAGCACTAAATTACAGAAAATGACAACACAACAAAATAAAAAGATGGAGTGTTTGCAGATCTTAATAAGTGCAAAAAAAACAAGGTAATAGAAATTTTTAAACACTAATGCTTTAACAAAAGAATGTTAGAATATTTGTTGAACTAACCCTGATTTGAAATCTAAAGTAAGCAGAGAGAAGAAATCAGCCCCTCCCGTCTCCCCCTTCTCATCTTAAAGGCGAGAACATAACAACAGGTTGCAACAGAGAGGTAGAAAATTAATCTTAAACTCTAATGAGACTTTCTTTTGCTTTACACTGTACACATGCGCTTACAAACGCAAAAAAAAATATGTCTTACGCATACACACGTGGTCACAGTGTTATAGTAAACAGTACACGTGTGCACGGATGTTGATTATACCAGTAAGAGACGCACACAAAGTCCCAGCAGGAGAGAAAACTACACCCAGTTCCGGAACACACAAGAGAGAACAAACATTGGCTCAGTTGTGATCACTAAACAAGAAGCGCATGCGTGATACATGATACTCGGTACTCGTAAACCAAGACTTCCTCGTTTTTCAAGTCAAAATTTATTAAAAACCTTTGCTCGGCCTGCACTCCCAAACCATGTTACTCGCAATCCGAGATTTCACTGTATATATCATTTTAAAAATATCCAAAATGTACTTTCCAATAATTACTTTCCAATAATTACTCCACAACCACACATGAGCCTAAATGCTCAGCTTCTGAAACATCTGCTCTCATTGTAACATTATAATTCCCTGTGGTCTACAGCATGGCATAAACCCTGAATTTGCCATCTGTCATCTGGTTACTTAGAGACCTCCGCGTTGCTGTTTTTTTCCTGTCATATGGCCGCATCACTGATCTGTGACCGCTACGCCACAGTGCTCAGAGGATTCAGGAGTGGGGAACTGGAGAGCAGAGTCCAGCCGCGCAAGGAACTTGATCCTCAGACTGTGGCGCGTCAGAGTGGACACCCAGAGAGCAAGACCTTACAATGGAGCCTCTCAGCACAAACACATACAGAAAGAGACAGACGGGGGGAGGGGGGAGGGGTAGAGATCCAGGTGCTAGGAAGCCTTTCATAAAACATATAAACATATATAAACATCAGTAAATGTCTTACTCAGCGTCTGTTAACATGTAGTACGGAGGAGGAGATATAGCAAGAGATAAACATTCTTGAGATATTTTTGTCATCACACAGGTGTCCAGAGGTGAAGGTGTTGGATAAGAACCAGATAGGAAAGGTGCACACCTGGAGACTGACACAGAGGCTTACAGAGGGAAAGCATGTATTGTTTGTTTAGCCACGTCTTACTATTCAGGCCAGATATAATGAAGTACTTTCTGTAAGTGTATACACACAGGTGCCATACTACTCTATGCCTGCCTCCTAGATTCCTCTAGGAGATATGAAACTAAAAAGACGCATTTCTTTTCTCTTCCCTTATGAAGTCAACTCCCTGATCATGAGCATGACAAAGCTTTTCATTCAAATGGGCTTAACCACATGTGGCGCAGAACAAGAAGCAGTCACTGGCTCGTCTCCAAAGCAGCTTTATGATCGTTTTATGTAATTATACCCTTGATTAAAATGTATTTAATGCATGTTTATGGGGTTTCACTTGTCATCCTTAGACTGGCCAAGTCCCACTGTGTGATTGACTGCAGCATCAGGGTTAAATTCAGCCATATTTGACCCCTATCATTTGCTGGAGTCTGACTCCAGGACTCATCTGTTGCACATCTGGCTGCAATGTGCTGCCCCGATCAGGCTAAGCCACCGCAGTGCAAGCTGTCAGGGCACCTAGCATGACAGCATTCCTGCTTCAATCCCTAATTCCACTCTTCAGTCATGTCCATCCTTCTCCCTTTCTGTCTCTCCTAGAACATATGATGATGGTAACCTGCTGTGAAACCTCAGAGGCAAAAGGATGAGGCGCCACAGACTGCAGGAGCCTGGGTGCACAGATGGTCATTATAACACACAGTGTTATGTGACATATCACTGTCTGTCATATCATGATGAAAATATGTGGAGTGGATTTGGCATGTGCATCAATCAACCACTTTTTTTTTTGCAGTTGCGGGGGCACTGTAATGAACATGATATGAGGACATCCCTAACTTTGAAAATTGCAGAAGGGGTGAAAACAGTTAAACTTTTTGCACACTATTATCCTCATATCCTGTCCATTAATTGTGTATTTAAAAATTTTCCGTTCTTTGCATTTGTTTGAACTTGGTGTTTCAATAAGTCAGTTTTTATACCTTTAAAGATCTATGTATGATCTGCCCCACAGACACTTGCGTTATGTACCGACTCACTGATCATCCCTGACACAGGATAAAATAAGGATTTTGAGGGGAATATGGAGTGACGCAATAACTAAATCCCTTGGCCTTTTCTTTTGATGAGGTTTTACATGTCATGTCCTTTCAATTCTTCAGGGCTATGACAGTACATTCCACTTATGAATCTACATAAAGAGTGTCTAGCCCTCTAACACAAAGCAGGAGCCACTCTGTCTGCTACAGTCCAAGTTCTTTAAATTCTTTCCCATTTCTGTAATTTTACATACACTACAGCACAAACAATGCAGTCATGCTATGGTCTCCACTTACCACACTATAACGGCTTAACAATTATAAACAATTGTTTATAGTCCAAATTTAAGCAATAAGCTGACAGGAGACCTGCACTGAAGGCAGAGAGACAGAGATGGATGTTGCACAGCTGACAGAAAGGGGAGGATTAGGATAAGGAAAGTGATAGAGGGATGAACGGATGAGTATAAGATGCTCAATGAGGATAGAGGTTACAGTATTAGCTCCATTTAATGCCCATGGGTTGAAATTACATGCCTCAAATGAGTACAGTGTCTCCTGCTGGGCTGAGGGATGAAACATGCCCTAAACATACATGGAGTGTATATGTGCAAAACCATGCTATAGATATAGATAGATATTGTACATGTACATGTACAAGCAAGCAGAGCAGAAGCCATACATAAAAGTGTAGAAATCCCCTAAAAAAAGGGCCAAATGCTGAAGCACAATAAGTATATCATACAACAAGTTGCTCTGTTTAATCCATTATGCTTATCCTGTGTAAGGTCACAGGGGCTTGAGCCTATCCTAAGGAATTTAAGGCACAAGGGGGTAAGATGTAAACCTTGGCTGGAGTGCCAGGCTATTGTGGAGGCTAAACTTATAAAATATAATTTCTCACCTTTGCCTAGCCTTATAGCAGCTTTTTACAATTTGCTAAAGTTATTCCCAAAACAGCATCTTAACAGCTCGAGTTATTCATATTGTTTTGCCAGATCAAACCGTACTTTGTTTTAGATTGTTTCAGCATTTATGCAACAATTAGTTTAACCCGAGCAATCGGATTGGACAAGAGGCTTTCCAGGAGTGTCCCAGGTGTTGTACAATAGTTAATTAGACTAAATGCCGGTTGCAGTGTAGGTGAGAACGGATCAGTGAAGGAAAAGCAGACAACAACCCAAAACACACATTCAAAACTAGTCACAGAAGCACTTTTAGCAAGAAAACCCATTTTAAACAACACTTACTATGTATTTAATAATTGCTTCTAGGTCATTCTGAATTGCCACTGAATTGCAAATCCATCTGTAACCCCTAATTAAGAGCATTACTCTATGTGTTAAACAAGTGATCGTACACCCTAATGCGATAGATTTTCATTTTAACAGTATTTGGGATTTAAAACCCCGGAACACAGAAGTTAGCAGAGATGATCGTCTAAAGCAGAATAATAGGACATATAAAGATTTAGAGGATGTCCACCAGCTTCTTGTTTTATTTTTTATTCACCTTTTGGCTACATAATACTAGTTAGAATTTGAAAATATTGTACTTTCAACTGCCAGTCGCTAAGCTCCACCAGCTCCACAAAAGAATTTGTGTTGGCAAACACTGGTTAAATAAGCTGGTTAAATAAGCTGGTTAAATAAAAAAATCTAATTATA
The DNA here is from genome assembly GCF_024256425.1 of Clarias gariepinus. Classification (NCBI taxonomy): domain Eukaryota; kingdom Metazoa; phylum Chordata; class Actinopteri; order Siluriformes; family Clariidae; genus Clarias; species Clarias gariepinus. The sequence goes on from NC_071107.1 coordinate 24,924,941, forward strand.
ATTGTTACACTCGAGGTCGGGCTGTGATCCCTTCGGCACTCAGGCTGCACCCTCTTGTCTATGACTGCCTACGATCGCACCTTGACAGTCTACTGTGATCAATCACATCGCCTCTTGCATAAGCAAGTTGATCAGTTAAAGTTTTATTATTATTATTTTATATAATTACAGGGCTAGCCAGGGTAGCCATGTAATTTTTTTCACATTGAAGTTACATGATGAATAGTTTTATATACTGTCTCTGATTGTTCTATACTCCTTACAGTATATTGATTAATAAACTTAATGGACCATTGTCACTTGGCACCTCCAGGTCCTGGGTTCGATTCTCACACTGGGTCTGTGTGCATGGTGTTTGTATGTTCTCCCTGTGTATATATATATATATGTGTGTGTGTGTGTGCCAAGAGAGAGAAAGAGAGAGAGAAAGAACAATTAGTTAATAATAAATAGTTTAACATTAAATTTCAGCCTTCTTTGTTAAAATTAAGTATGAAAGGAGTAAGCATAGATGAAATCCGTGAAGTCCAAATTCGTGAAACCTTTTTTGTTTCGTCTTTTTTTTAACAGGACGTGGTCTGCCTTACCTTGATCACACCCTGATCAAACTGTTTATTCATCTCTTTTCCCCCCCAGTGTCAACCTAGCACAAACAACAATCATAATAAAAAAAAACTGTTAACTAGTCACTTGTGTGTGCTTAAGAATTTCTGAATTTTTCTGATTGTTTAGAAGAATTCAATTTCAGCTTAGATTAAAGCATGGATGCATAATTAATATCATTTTAATCTAGCACAATATTTGTAAATTATTAAATCTCAGTGTCTAAATTTTAAAAGAATCATGTATATACTGTATAATGTATAATGATGATGATTTTAACACATAAAAAGAACTATTAGTCAACTTCTGTTAGCAAGCTTCTGTAAGGTTAAGAAATCCTGCTTTTTGAGTTATCATTGGTTATAAGAATTTAGTCCTGTTTATTATTAAGTAGCAAAAAAAAAAAAAAAAAAAGAAGAAGAAGAATGAAGCAAGACATTACTTGTGCTTATGAGTGCAGTTTAAAAGACTTGGAAGTATATGAGTCTCTCTTTTCTTTCATGTGCCTTTAGTGGTGCAGTACATTTCTATTTAGATTTAATCTGAACTTATAATAAATGACAGGAAAAAACTAAGCAACTTGAAGAATTATATATAATTTTTTTTCTTGTCATTTCCGGTCAATGAAAATTAAATTTCATTAATTACTCTATTAAACAAGATTTATCTGATTGAACTGAATTAATCAATTGTTGGACATGTATATGTGTGCATGCAGATTGAATTACTTTTATAATTGACTGTAAATAGCTGGTTAATGTCTAGATGCAAAACTGTCCATTCTTTTTTTTAAATCACAGTCAAAAAGCAGCAAAAGTTTGTGTGTGTGTGTGTGTGTGTGTGTGTGTGTGTGTGTGTGTGTGTGTGTGTGTGTGTGTGGTTCTGCTAGTCAGTCGATGTGGAAGCATTTTATTTGGAGAGTAGACAGGTCTGTAAAAAGCCCAGCTGTATCAGTTACCATATGTGAAATGTCAGCAATGTTTCTTCTCACGGGTAACACTTGGAAGATTTGGAAGTTTGAGCTCCACAACAATAAAGTGTTTTTTTCTAAATACAATAACAACATGAAGACAATGTTTTCATCAAACGATAATTTATTCTATCTTTAGGACCTCACAAAGGAAAGAAAAACAGCCGAATACTTCAGGCTCAGTTTACTTGACTGTCGAAGAAGGTGCAAGGAGATAAACCATCTTGGGGACAGTTGATGCATGACAAACCAGGACAAACAAAACAGAAAACAGAAAACAGCCCGGGAGCATTGTGGTTTAGTGGTTAGCACTGTCGCATTGCACCTTCAGGGTCCGGGTTCGATTCCTGCCTTGATCTGTGTGCATGAAGTTCTCCCTGTACTTAGTGTGTTTACTCAGAGTAGTACGGTTTCCTCCCACAGTCCAAATAAATGCAAATTCCCAAATTGCCCATATTGCGTAAATGAACGTGAGTGTATGGACATGGATGTGTGTGTTTCCCATGATGGATTGGCATTTCATCCAGGGTGTACCCCGTCTCATGCCCTACGTCTCCTGGGAAAGGCTCCAGGCCCCAAATGACCCCGTATACAGGATAAAAGGAGTATAGATGATGAGTGAGTGAGTAAATAAGGGGAAAATTGCAGGTGTGTTTACACAGTGAAATATAACTGACTGTGTTTATGTGTTATTTTGTAATGTTCTTGATGGCAAGTAATGTAGCTTTGGTAAGGTTTATTAATATTAAAGTCATGCATTACCTTTTTACAAAGTAAATCTCAATCAAGATCATCTCTTTTTTATCATATTATTATTGATTTACAATTAAATAATAAGGCCTACAGTAGAGGCCTTATAACGACCTAAGTTTCCTTGTAACGACCCTAACAGCTAAGCCTGCAGTGCCTGGGTGCATTTGACTTGTCGGTCTTTTCAAGACCGACTGGAGAAGGGCTTGAGTAGTAACACGCAAACAGACAGAACAGAGCAATGTAAACAGTCATTAATCCAGAGGCTGACACACAGACCTCCTTCTTCATTTCTAAAAACATGTCGATGATAGCCCCATACGGCTTCTGTACACAGACTGGCTGTAGTCTGAATAGCAGATCTTGGACTCCTACCATATCAATCTTTACTATGTTCCTCTTCCATGCTGTGGGAAGCTTTAGCACTGATGAGAAGGCGATGATGAGATCTGACTAGACCGACTAGACACTGAGACGAAACCCAAGTTGGATAGGGCTTATAATATCAGTCTCACTGACACACACAGGCATATACACACAATCACGTGACTGAACGGTGGAATGAGATCCAGGAGACAGATTCACACACTCAGAGCTGACCCGATTCTTTAGCCGTCACACTCACATCTCCTAAGTGTAATAAAGACTCCATGACCAAAGAGTTTGACAAGGGCCTGGAAGAAGATCTGAGTATACACCGGTCTGCGGGTGAGACTGAGTTTGTGTGTAACTGTGATCAGCAGAATTCCTAAAAATGACTGTGACTGTTTAGATTCCAGCTCAAAACACCACGCCAAAACAAAGAGAGATGCTTATTAGGAAGCATTTACAGTATTTGATGTCCAGCTATGGAGATGGCAGAACATTTAAAGCATGCCGTAATGGTGCTTTTAGACCATGTGCTCAACATTTCTGTGTTAATTAGAGGCGAGTTATTAGAGTGCATATCAATAGCTTTAGCACAAAGTAACCGAAGCATGATTGCAGAGGTGATTTGATCTCAGTGATTGCACACATTCTAAGGGGAATTTTCTCTGCCAGGTTGCTGTCAGGGAGGGTCGAGAGAGGGTCAGTGCAGATCCAGGATGCAGGGTGTGGTAAGGCCCGGTGGGATGCCTGATGGATTTTTGAGGCGTAACGCAAACACAAAGGAAGATCACTGAATGAATGAATGAATGACATGTACAGTACCATATATGCACTATTTGTTTAGTTCAAGTCTCTTGTTAGTTCCCGTATAGTATTCCCACTCTGTTCCAATATATGCCTTATGCTGCTCAAATCTAAGATGTAGATGCACAGAGTCAGTTCGTATAGGGTCAGCTCAAGCTCTTGGTTCTTACATACGTTTCCATTTCTCCCTGGAACATGAACTACTTGTGTTTTGGTGACCGCTGTTATTGCATTTACCTTCTCGTCTTGTTAGCCTGACATCGGTATCAGGTTTTTTTGACAGACTTGTTTGTTATGAGTCTCTAAATTCACAGATGGCAAAGGGTGCCAATACCTCTGACCCACTTAACAAAGTTCTTGCAGAGAACACAGTGAGAGCTGAAACATTGGCTTGAATGTTTTTTAAGTTCTAGTAGGAGGAAAGTCGCTTGTAGAGCTGTAGTCGCTCCACAAAATGCTCTGTAATGTGAGGGTCTCACGGGGGGCTTTTACTGGCCTGAAGGCTCAGAGGCTTCTGCTAAAACTATCAGAGCGAACCCTGACACTGGCCCGCCTGCTAAACGGTTTGCTATAAATATGAAATCAACAATGGCAACTGAACTCTTCATCCCTTCCATAAACTACACACACAAACATTCTGCACAGAATGATAGCCAACATACCGAACTCCCAACACGGTGGCTTCAATTACAGCAATTAAACTTACAGTCACTCTAACTCACTGTCAGTACCCACTCTATCCTTGTCAGGGTTGCGGTAATTTACAGTCCACTTCATGAAAACATATGAATGATAAATATTTGCCATTGCATGCACTACACAATATTTAAGCACAATGAGACCATATATAATTTTACATTTGGACATTATCATTTGCTTCAATATATATTCTTATAAAATGATTTGAATTAAAGTAAGTGAAGATAATTTATCATTTCACAATTTTATATCTGTATTTGAACAATATAATGTATTCGACTTGTCTATGAAAAGATTACCCCTATTATAAAATATTTGTGCTCTGAAAAGCCAAGTTCAAAATATTTCCCATAATTTTTTTTTTTTTTTTGAACATCAATGAATGTACCAGCAAGATATATTGTAATGAAGCACAGTAAGATTTTTGGTAAAGCATCAAAACAAACCACTGGAATATCATTTATCAGTGAATATTTTAAGGACTTCAGTATGTTTGGATCTGAACACTAGTTATGTGATTATTAGTGATAATGTGTTTGCTTTTATGATTGCCATCTCTTAGCACACTGATGTTGAACACAAACATCCTAGTGACAGGAAGCATTACTAAAATACTAAGCAGTGGCTACATGGGAAATGCTGATTGGAGACAACAAGAGTCAAGCGTAATTAATTCAACATTAAAGTCTGACTAAAATAAAATGCGCTGCCAATGTACTTCCAGCTCAATATGCACCCACTCAGTTCATTTATATAATTATTGTTATTATTATTATTATTTAGAATTTTCCTATTATATTGTGTCTATATATATGGAGTACAGAGTCAATATATAAATATAACCCATAAGGGCAAACCTGCCTGTATCAAATGTAGTCTTCATGATACCGTACTGGATAATGTGACATAAGCTCCATGTACATTTTGTAGAGAACAGCCTCACATCGTCAAGTCAGTTTTATTTTGGGCATAAATTCTATTAAACCATGTCTAAAACATCCCCAAAAGGCACCTTTACTTGTTTTAGTTTTCATACAGAGGCTTCCACCATGAAATGATTTAGATGACTAATGTATTCGGAATTCAGTACTGGTGGTTTTTATTAATGGAAAACTTTTTTATGTAATCTATGTTTTGGCTAACTACATACAAAAGCTTTTAGTCTTAACACTAGGACTAAAGCAGTAACAGTGTTGTTGTATGTGTGCAGCTGAAAGCTCATACCTGCAGTGCAGAGGCCTGGTGTGGATAATCCGGTAAAAAGATAACCTGATCCTGGTGTTGACCCCTACACTCCTTTCCTACTTAAAAGCTCACACGTATATGGGTGCGAAATTGTTTTCGCCTGCTTTTTGATGCTGGAACAAGTTTAAACTTTACAGTATTCTGATGGATTTAATATTATATGTATATATAAATATACACTCATGTTCAAAAGTTAGTATCCCCATTTTTACTCTATGTGTTTTGGTGGGGAAATGTAAAAAAAATCTTAGCAAATACAACCTCAGACAGACAACAACATTGTGGCTTTACTTTATTAAAGTACTCAATTAATCTCAAAAGGGAAATTGTATTAAAAGGGAAATTGTATTGTGTTTTTGTGTTATTCGGATCATTGTCCTGTCAAATGAGCAAAATTTTGACCAAAATGAAAGCCTAAATCCAAATCTCTCTACCACCATGCTTGATAGTGGGTGTGAGGTGTTGCTGCTGTCCATGGGACAGTGTTTTAGAAGTCTTGTGCTTTGTTCAGATGCAGTTCTGTGAACCTCAGTCGTGCTTCCATGGTCTTATTAGACAGAAGATGTTTCTTCTTGTTCAGTCTTCTTCTAATTGTACTATTAGGGACGTTAACATTTAACAAGCTTAGTGAGGTCTGTAGGGGCTGAGATGTAGCTCTTACATTTTTTTGCATTTCTCTGAGCAGTTTATGGTCTGACCTTGGGGTGAATGTGCTATGGCAATGGTTCTATAACCCTTTCCTGAATGATGTTCAGCAACAATTTCTTCTCTAAGAACTTATGTATTTCCCTCTTGGCATTGTGTTAACACATACCTGAATGCTCCAGAGCAACAAACTGCCAAACCGTCTGCTTTTATAGAGGTTTTTAATAGAGATTAATCATCAGTTAATCAAGGGCTGAAGATTAGCATCACTTACGCTCTTAAATCCTGTGGAAGCAGTAAGGGGGTACTTAGTATTGCCCACATGTTGTTTTCATTTTGGTTACATTTTGCTTAATAGATAAAGGCAAGGTGAAAAATGTTGTCACCAGAGGTTGTATTTGCCTAACACTAAAACCCAACATGATCTAATTACGTTTTTACACAAAAATACATGGGACTAAATAAGGGGGTACTAACCGTTGAACATGACTATGTATATGCATATGTATATTTATATCAGTACAACCTAACAGGTGCCTTACTTACAGTATGGTGCAAAATATATATATATATATATATATATATATATATATATATATATATATATATATATATATATATTACATAAAATATTTCTATAAAGAGCACTAAACAAAAATAAAATGAACACAGTCAATATTTGAGACGATTGAAAATATGAAATGGTTTGGAAAATAATGGAGACATTATAAACATAAAATGTGTGCTAATGATAATACGTCTAAGACTTACAGTACTGCACACACACATACACATACACACACACACACAAAACTATGAAATAACACATATGGCATCAGGTAATTTAGTAACAACAAGAACAACAACAGTTGTTATTTTAAGACAGGAAGGTCAGCTGTTCTGGAATCATTCTTGTAAGAACAGTGTTGTCAAGTGCATTTGCAATCAAGCACCGTGATGAAACTGGCTCTCATGATATCCATCCCAGGATCTTTCTTTGTACCTCTGCTGTAGAGGAGAAGTTCCAGCCTCAAAAAGCACTAATCAACAGCACCTCAGATTAGAGCCGTTATGAAGGGGTTATAGGGGGTAAGCAGCAGACACATCTCAATATCAACTCTTCAAAGGAGATTATTGTATATTTCGGATGCCTTCAGCACTGTTTTTAAATGTAGACAGAAATAAAAAATCTGGTGTTTTTTGGGGTAAAACCCGGTAGTGTATTTAAGGCATTTTATAAACTACTGCTAATGACTGTATGAATTATTATCTGTAACTCAACTCAACATAATGTATCATGACCTTGGCGATTGCATTAATTAGAGGTGTTTCACCTTGTTCCTGATTCATTTTTTCCATCCCAAACTTACAGCAGTGACATATGATAATTATCATTTGTTAATCTATAGGCAAAGAGCACTTCTCCCAGATAAACATCTTTGCAGCATACATTACATTTACATTTAGGCATTTGGCAGACACTCTTATCCAGACTTACAAAAAGTCACCGTCACATTTTTAACACTTAGCCCAAAGCACTCTGTTTGTAATAAAATGGATGTTTGAATAGTGCCATTTGAGCAGCCGCTAAATCAAATGACCACTGAGCACCAAAGACTAAAACTGGCTTTCATTATGACTTAATAGTCTGTATTCACGCCATTCACATTCACTTTGGCCTTTATTGGATCCAGATGAGGTTAATCATCCAACCATGACGCTTTCATGGCCAGATCACAGATGAGCCATGCCACCATGCCAGACACTGTGGCATCACTCATGCCTGCCTGCATTACGGTCACGGTGTGTGCGTTTGCATATGTTTCTTTACACATCACTAAAGATCAAGACACTCGTCTAATGCAAAGATTTTATATGCTAAAACTTTTTTTTGTGTGCATTGATGCATTTGTTTCCATTTAGTTAAGCACATACATCCTCTACTGCCTGTATGCTTCAATATTCTCCATGGTGTTTATGTTCAATCATGCAAGAGATAGTCATCAAAGGAGTGGGCCCTGAATCTCATTGCATACTTATATGGTAAGTAACTGGACTCTCTTCATTCGTGCAAACTCTCCTATCTGTCTCTATCTAAAGATGTGTTTTCCTGTAAGAAATCCCTCTGTTATTAAAAAATAATTAGATTACCAAGTTTCCTAACACTCTACATACTGGCTACACATTATAAGCTGAGACACCAACCGTGCAAATTAGACATAGGTAAAAAAAAATAATAATAATAAAAAAAAGCAGGAAATAAAAACTTCTTTGGTTTGTTAAAGATTCTGCTGATGGTCATAAGGTTCAATGCAATCTCCCTTCTCTCCTCATTTCTCACGGTGGTCTCTAAGGAAAAACAAAACCATGCTACATTCCAGTGAGGTTGAGATACAATCTTAAGATGTATGTAGATCTGAGATTTCCCTGGAAAATATACCCAGTTGGCAATTTGTCTCATACAGTTAGTTCCAGACATGAAATTAAAGACGTGTTTGACAATCTTTTGTAAATTTTTATAATGTTTGACTATTTTTTTATTGTATTTTTCAGCATAAATAACCGGATGCCATCGACAACTGATGCAAATCTTAAAGTTAATTGAAAGTGGTTAATCAGGTAGTCGCAAAAATTTCCTACAGCATACCATAACTGTATCTGTCATGCACATACATACATTTCGTCCTGTATGATAAATGTGCCTGATGCACTTTTTCTGTCTAAAAAGTGCCCAATGTAAATAATTTTCCCACTGCACAAGTCGAAAAGTGATCAGTTTGGCCAAGCTCTATTCCTTCTTCTTCTTTAACTTTTAATTGTCAATATAAGCAGAGAGGAAGATCAGTCCCCATTTTGTATATCCTTAAAAGGTGTATTGGGAGAGCACTAAAATCCATCCACCAGCGACGGAAGCTGACGAAAAAAGCAATAAAGTGCCTTATGACATTGAGCCCTGTTACTGCCCATGGAAACAAAGTTTTCTCTCGCTCTGTGCTGCAAGTGTGTCACTTTCCCCATTGTCTGTCTCTGCTTCTAATTTCATAAATCCTCAAAACTCACATGTCTTTCTTTATGTCTTTCTCTTATTCTCTCACACTTATCGCACATAACACAATCAAAAATGTTGGCTATTATAACTACAGCATTCAGAAGGATCAGAGTGCAAGTCTGTTGCCATGGCAGTGCCACGTTTGAATAAACACACGAGGGTACTTCCCGGGCCTAGGTCTCACGACCTCTGATCTCTTAACCTTAGGTCACTGTCACGACCTCACCTTAACTGCTCAGGGTCTGCCGTCCAGAATCCAAACAAAAAAAACCATGGCTACAAATACCACTCTTGGCATGGGTCCTACTCCTTTTTCTTTATAATGGATCTCTTCAGAATACGAAAGGGAGAAAAAAATTGGCCGAGCTTTCTTCCTGCAGCAAGTTCTTTTAGATATTCCATACTTATAGAGTGTTTGCAATCATGTGACAGGATGTTGCCCTTCCAGCCAAACTGACAGTTCAGCCATTTCTAGCTATGATTTCTAGCATTGAAAGTACTGCAGTGAAATGACGTTATGATCCCGAGCCTTGCTGTGATTTTAATATTGACCTAAATATATAAATGTGACTCAGAGTGAATTTAACTTCAAATAAACCAAAAAGTGTGTTGATGTGGAACAGACAAACAGCAGACTGGCAGATTAACGTCATATACCAGACATTAGAGGAAAACATTTTCAATTCCCGACCTTAAGATTTACATTTACTTACAATATAAGGACAGATCAGACATCTTTCAACTGCATCAAATGTTCAGATTATTACAATATGAGAGAGGAATCCATTAAAAGCACATAGCAGATAGAGCAATGTCAACCGCAGAAAGATATATTAAACAGACCAATATAATAATTTCCACCTGGATCTGCAGCCTGGGTCAGACTCAGTCTCAGCAGGCATTCTGTACACATGAATGTTTTTTCTTTGTCCCTCTTCTGGGAACATCGGAACATATAACATTTCTCCAACATTTATGGTTTTTATAGATGCAAAGCTTAAGATAAGAACAAAAAAAAAAAAACTACGGACCGCCAGAAGTGCAGACGGTGACTGTATACACTCTGTAGTTGTTATATCTAAAGATCTGATACAAAGTTAGAACGTCCAGGATGTGGAAGACAGACTCTTGAGAATTTTGAATTGTAGACAACTGTTTTACGTCCAGGACTATAAGCAGGATAAATCTTTTAGTGAGTCCACACTTCAGGCTTGTGTTACAGTTAATATACCAATATTTTTGTCAGCTACATAAAATGCCTTTTTTGATATCTCTGTTAAGATCCTTTTATACTTCCATAAAATAAGTAAGTGTGTAATTCATAAAAACTTACATAATATCAATAAAAAGTTAATAATTAACGTTATAATGCTTGTAGTATGTTATTAATGAGTAACATTAAAGCTGCTTAAAACTAAACTAACATTAAGTGTTTATTTATTGCCACGTAAGCCAAATGTAACTTTACATGATACGAGTACACTACCGCTCAAAAGTTTGGAGTCACTTGCAAATTTCTTTGTTTTTGTTTAGTGATTCATTTTCAACATTCTACAACAATACTGGGGATTTCAAAACTATGAAATAACACACATGGACTTGGGTAATTATGAAGCAACAACAACAACAGTCAGTTGTTATTTTGAGACATGGAGGTCAGCCTTTCTGGAATAGTTCTTGCGAGAACAGTATTGTCAAGTGCATCATCAAGACCTTCTCAGGAAAGCAAGACCGAAACTTACCTCTGCTGCGGAGGAGTTCATTTAGAGTTACCAGCCCCAAAATTCACCAATGAACAAACAGCACCTCAGATTGGAGCCGTTATGTAGACCTTACAGTTCATAAGCAGCAGATACATTTTAAGATTAACTGTTCAAAGAAGATTATTGCATATTTTTGAACGCCTTTACAATGTAGAAGGAAAACTTTAAAGCATATGTAATATAACATATCAACCATAACATTCATACATTAACATTGTGTATATTAATTATATAACAGTAAACTGGTGACAGGGCAATGAGTATCCAAGCCTCACCATGTTGTTTTTATACAGAAAAAAGTTAATGCACCACCAACCATTGAAAAAAGTCACTTCTGGTCACTATAGAAAGGCACCTGAACACTCACAGCACCACAGTCCATCACACATACCCAGGACTTGGCAGGCAAAGAGCCCAAGGACTCCAAGATCCCAATGGGGCGTTTGGAGATCTGGGGTGTTTAAAGCACCAAACATGGGGTGCATCAGACAAACAATTCCAATTCCCAGAGGCCCCACTGTGCCCCACAGCGCCTAAAGGATCCGCGGCCAATGTGCTCTGAGGTCAATTGAAAAACACTTTTCTCCAGTCGAATTAAACTATATTCCTCTATTACATGATAAGAATGTTTCTGTTTCCATAATTGAAATGGAGATAAACACTGATATGCTGTTGGCGGTTACAGTTAGTTACACTGAATGTTTCTTTGTATGAAAGGCATCTCTAAAAACCCCACTTGTTTGCACTGTTAAGAGTTTCGTTGGTCTCTTATCACTGATGACTCACTAGGCAAACACTCACCACAACGACACCACAAACTTAAAGTTTATATCAGAAATACTAAATGAAAAAAGGTCATGTGTACAACTTTATCATAATTTATTTCTATACAGGTATCTGTCTGTAATTCTTTAGAACATCTGTTGTTACTATCATATAACTATTCTATAAACAAAAGCCATCAGCAACCAAAGGCCTTAAACAGCAGGTAATGATTTATTATCTACATAATGCAAAAGGAAGTGTTTACACCTAATCCTTCCTAATGGAATAACAAAATTTCTTGTTGCAGCTATCGCCGTCTGTTTAAACTACAGTTCATTGGCACAATTTAACAAATAGTTTCCACATTTGGGAGAGAGTGAGATCCTGGCCATGTTGCAGACAGTTCACCAGGTGGACCGCTGTAAAAGAACTCTGGAAAGGAAAAGAGGTTTGTGGAGAGCTTGGCCAACAAAGAGACATTGTATCTTTACCATAATGATAGCAATTTGGTTCTGGCAACTGCCTTATATCCGGGATGATTTCCAAGAAATGTCCAAATTTAGTTTGTGATAAAATATATAACAGATGATATTGGTAGAAAAAATGATAGGGTGAGTGTTCAATACATTAATATTAAAGAAGCTTATATCATTACCAAAATAAGTGTTATTCATAGAGTGTTGTGTGATTGTGTTTTCAGATTTGGTTTCACAGAAATTGTGAATAATACAGTGACTAATCAAACAACACGTTTCTGAAATTGTTTCCAAATGCAATCTGTACAAAATCTTTAGTTAAACTGTAATGCTTTTATACTGTATGGCCATGGATAAGCACAGTGTTTTATATGGAGTGTTTTGTACAAGTAGTATCCAGCCATGTTATCTGAATTACAAGTAGACTTGTGTGTTCTGACGGCTGCTCCTTTAGTTGTACTTGTTTTATTTTAGTTGTGGTTCTACCCCCTCATTTACATGGTTTAGCTGCTTTATTAACCACACCTTTAAAAACATGACATTTTCTCCATATATCTACATTGTCTATATATCCATATATAAGACTGTTAGGTCTTATTCTTCTACCTGTTTAAAGACATTGATTAAGTTCAGAGTTTCAGAAACAGTGAAAAATAATTGCAATGTACACGCTAGCTGGGTTTTAAGTCTCAGGAGGTTAACTGTTTAAAAAGCATTACACATTACAAAGTGTGTGCATCAAGGATAATCAATTTTGCATGTCTGTTAAAGCAGGGACACACACACACACAACCTTTGGAAGCATCTGTGAAACTCTTCTGAAGACTGCAGCATGTCTTTTGTGGTCTTTGTAAGCCCTAAACTCCATCCAGGGTCAGCAATGATTTCCCTCTGAGGCATTTAGCCTCTGCGCCCGTGTCTGGAGTTCGGAGGAATAGAGACCCTTAGCATGATGTGAAACGCATCATGGGTAGGTTTTGTGGAACGACTAAAATAGATGATATCGCTCTGAGGGTCATGAATGGTATGTTGATGGGGAGATGCTTCTGAAACACAGGACAACACTACTAAGGATACATAGTCATCTGGAAAGAGAGAGAGAGAGAGAGAGAGGGAATTAAAGAAGGGCTGGGAGTTAAGTGGTTAGGTGATAGCATGCTGAGTGAGCATGCAGGGGGCCTCTGTAGGCAGGGCACATTCGGGGTCACTCCAGATCAATACACACAGCTACTCAATACTCCCTGCTCTCTCTGGGCTTTTATTACTCAAACACAACCTTACTCTCTCTCTCTCTCTCTCTCTCCCTTCCCCTTTTCCTCTTCCATGCTTACATACCAAGCTCGCTCGGCTGTGCTCTGTCTATGGTTTGTGGTTGTGCCGGACGCCGGGGGTCTTTAATTACAGTCATTAAAGTTCAAGGCATTATCAAATGCTCTGCAGCTTTATAGCTTCATAAACACTCAGCACTCTGGTATCCACCTGTTGCTTCAGCCACAAGCTTGAGTCATAGTAAAGGGCTCTTTATACCAGATACCATCCATGCTGCACATTTCAGCCACCACTTTTTTTTAACAAATAAATAAATAAATAGAATATGTATACTTAATAATGTGTTGTAACAAAACACATATCAAGAATCCAAGAAAAATCTGGTTTTTGTTTTGTTGCTAAATTTCATGATATATGAGAATCTCAATCCATAAAACAGATGACAGGCTGCAACCACAAGTGATGTGTGACATCCACTCACATTTATCTTCAAATTAAGCCCTATTTTTACCCTACGTGTCTGACAGTCCTGCCAAGAAATATGACTGTAAGCTGGTTCATCATACACTCTTAGAAACAGGGTAGTTAAATGGTTCTTTAGATAGCTAGAGATTCCAGGCTTTCCCATTTAGAGCCTCTCTGATAGGAAAACCATCTGTTGCAATGTTCTACAAAGATCCTTAAAGAGTTCTCCCAGAGGTATATGCCCTTAAGGGGTGCTAGATGATATCAGGCCTGTCAGTGGAAATTATTGTTCGCTATTTGTTCTGTATTTACAATCACTGGCCACTCTCTTAGTTACACTTTGCTTGTACTGGGTTGGACCCCATTTTGCTGTCTTAATTCATCAGGGCTTCGATTCAACATAGTGCTGGAAACATTTTAGTCCATTGACATGATAGCTTTATGCAGTTGCTGCAGATTTGTCAACTGTTTATCCATGATGCAAATCCTCATTCCATCAAATCCCTAAGGTGCTTTATTGGATTGGGATCGGGTAACTGTGGAGGCCATTTGGGTACAATGAATTCATCATCATGTTCTAAAAACCAGCTTGAGATGATTTTAGCTTTTTGACATGTTATCTTGTAGTCCTAATGGGATGGACATGGTCAGATACAATAAATACCCTGGTAGACTGTGACATGTAAATGATGCTCACTTGGTACTATGGCGCACAAAGTATGCCCACTCCACACCAGCAGCAGCAGCTTGTATTAGTTCAGGCTGGATCCATGCTTTTATGTTGTTTACACAAAATTTTGACTCTAAATGTCGCAACACAAATCAAGAATCATCAGACCCAACGTTTTTCCAATCTTCTATCGCTCAATTTAAGTAGACCCATGTGAATTTTAGTGTCATTTTCCTGTTCTTAGCTGAAAGGAGTGGTACCTGGTGTGGTCTTCTGGAGCTGTAGTAAATCTGCTTTAAGGTTCGACACGTTATGTGTTCAGAGATGGTTTTTGGCATACCTCTGTTGTAACAAGATGTTATTTGAGTTACTATTGACATTTATCAAATCCAAATCTGGCAATTCTTCTCTGACCTCTGGCAACTGCTTAAGGTTAAGGTTGTTGATTTGGTCTTCAAATTCTCCAGATGTTAATCTGAACAAGCATTCTTAAAAATTTCCAAGCAAACAAAAACGATCCATGGAGGTCCAACTCGGCAACAAAGGGCACCCAAAGGATCCACTGCTAATGTACTCGAAGGTCTTGTGGATTCATGCCCTGGTGGCACAGGGGGAACCTACACAATTCTGGGTTTAATGTTTATTTATTTATTTGTATGTTTGTACAAGTAGAACTTCTTTAAGAAGCTTGGATCTATTAACTATCCAGAGAAACCCTGAAAAAACATTCCTCTGAGGCTGTAACTTTACCTATGAGTAGGAAGAGTGAATGTGAAAAACATATGAATGAGGGACTCTACTACGTTGATAAGAGTGTGTTAGCAGCTACTAGTAATCTGCATGTACAGTAAGTGTAGAGACTCTGCTTGTGGTGCTTTTTAGGGAATGTCACAGCTAATTCCTCCTGCGGGGAGAATCAAGGAGGCCACATGTACACACAGGAGCACAGAGCAAGACGGCCTGGAGACACGGGTTCTGTCAACACAAGCCAACATCTGGATATGCTGCTTCTCGTTCTCACCTCTTCTTGCAATAAAATCAAGACTGTGTTCTAGTTCCTATGTGAGTGTTTATCTTACACAATTAAGGGGATATAAATAAAACAAGAGGAAGAGAAAACCTGGTGGTGGTGGTGGTGGGAGGCTAAACAACCTCAGTGTAGGGTTGTAAAACCACTGTCTTCTTGATCAGAGCTGCAGTTAAAGACAAATGAGAGTTTATTTGGTTGCCATTAGGTTTTTTATTCCTAATTCTATATTTAAAAGAATTCTGAATAAAAGAATTCCGAATTCTTTTATTCCTAATGGTTCTTAAAAATGCTCTCGTCAGTGAGAGACATAGTCCACTCCAATGTTCTAATTGTTACAGCTTTCAGCATATATTCAGTGTCAGGCAAACAGTATTGTTTAGAATACATCTTTTTGGTTCTGTTCATCTGCACTGAAAAATAATTTGTTAAAGCTATTGGAGACTAGAGGTGGACTGAGGCTATAACAGTGGAGGTTGTTAAATCATGCACATCGGGACTGAAGCAGATAAAGATTCATGAAACTTCAAGGACACAAATCATCACTGTTCACTTAAAGCTCCCTGGCATCCATAAGTTGAGTTGTGACAATTACACCGAGCTGTGTTTTAACTTCATCCACCATGGAGTTGGTACAGTCCCAGAACCAGCATGGGTCCAGCAGAGGTTTAGGGTTATTTTCCTTCTGGGGGCTCAGAATCTCATTCCCAGACTTCCTGCCAAGTTCTCTTCTTCTGACCTTTCAGTAATACAGAAATGACATTGGTGTTGTCATGAGCGAAAATCTCTGATGCATCTTAGAGTTATCAGTCTGGAGTGGAATAGCATACATTAAAAATAACAGGCAGATTTGAACCAACTCCAGAATGCATTACTGCTATACAATGCATTTGGACTAAGTTAGAGAGACACTATCTGATGCAGCAGGATGATGAGATGGGGTGAGATGTGGTAAGGGATGGGGTAGCTCAGTGGATAAGGCGTTGGACTACTGATTGGATGCTTCCAGGTTCAAACCCCCAGCACCACCAAACTGCCTCTGTTGGGCCCTTAACCAAGGCCTTTTACTCTCAACTGCTCAGATGTATAAGAAAAAAAAATGTAAAATCCAATGCAGCAGAATGTACAGATATAGTGAGAGAAAAAAGGATTAAAGTGTTGCATCAGCCAAATACTTCTACCACCATCAGGGGTTTTAAACTATATTGTGAAAAAAATGTACAGACCATAAACATCAAAAAACTTAAACCGAGATACTGTATTAATAATTAATAAACTACATACTAAAAAAGTCAGCTTAAATGTACACAGATATGTGTGAGTCTCTTGGCTCTATATAAACACACAGTCTTGGTTCAGTGCAGTTTGTTCAAACTGTTTCCACACCACAGAGCCAAGAGCTGTAATAAGCAAAGCCATATTAAATGTAGCAAAAGGAAAAACTCTGAAGGTTGTTCCTTACAGCCTGGGGTAACTTCAAGAACGATGCCAAGGGAGGAAGACAATTTTGCCAATTTTGGAGCAGGAAGTCAAAACAAAAGCTGGATTTAAGATTTATTGATTTGTATTTGAATGGGAAATAAAATTGTTGGAGCTGTCAAAAAACATATTTAATAATAAAAATGTTAACCATCCTGCAAGACAGTTTGTAAAATAATACATTCGCAATGAGTAAATAATACTTAAGTTACAATATTAGACAAGGAGTTTCTGGTCATTAGACTAGACATTAAACTAGCTAGCTACATTGAAGGCTACTTGACAAAAGCACAGTCCTGTACAAGACTTGAGCCACCCCTCATTTACTCACTCACTCATCGTCTATACCGCTTTATCCTGTATTCAGGGTCGCAGGGACCGGGAGCCTATCCCAGGAGACTTAGGGCACGAGGTGGGGTACACCCTGGACAGGGTGCCAATCCATCACAGGGCACACACACATACACACACTCACATGCTCATTCACACACTACGGGCAATTTGGGAACGCTAATTAGCCTAACCTACATGTCTTTGGACTGTGGAAGGAAACCGGAGTACCCGGAGGAAACCCACCAAGCACGGGAATCGAGCCTGGACAGGAATCGAACCCGGACCCTGGAGGTGCAAGGCAACAGTGCTAACCACTACACCACCATGCCTAACCCTCATTTAATTATATTAAATTAAGCTAAACTTAGTCTACATAATATACTTATATTTAATCATACTAAATATATTGGAACAAATGTTTTACTGCAACAGGCTGTAAAGTTCCTAAAGATACAATTAAAAAAATTGGTTGTTCATGTAACAACCTCGACAGCAACCTCATTTCCCCTCTTGTCTGTTTTAAACACTTAGCATCAAGCATCAGCAGTATACTGATCATCGGCCACTGGTTGTTTTTTGTTTTTTTTTCTTGAATGATTTATAGGTCAATCAGTGGCTTAACAAACTAATAGCACTCATCTGAAACTGGTCAGCTACAGGGACCGGACTCAAAATGAGAGGTTAAAAGTCTTTCAGCAAGCCTAAAGAGCTGTTCTTTAAGACTACTTCAAAAAATACAAGAATGACTGGCCCTCTGGACATTCGTAGGGTGGCTTAAGACTTTTGCACAGTACTGTAGTTACCACATTAAAGCTACCTACATCTAATAATCATATATTAATACTACTTACATTCCTACTAGTTATTTAACATCTAATAAAAAGAAGCTGATTTCCTTATGTACAAACGTAAAAATGTATGTTATTAGTAAGTCAGGAAGTCTTTTGTTTGTTTGTTTCCACCACATAGACCACAGCCACTTTATTTTATGAATAAATAACATACAGTATAGTGTTGCAGTCAGACGTTTACATCCACTTACAATGAACAAGATGTGATGGCAATATTGGAAATTCAACTATTTTAATTAATCTTTTTCTTTGATGATTAAGCAGCATTTTGTTTTTGGGTTTTCTATAATCAAAACAAGGTAATTATTATGCAGGGTAATTTAAAAAGAATGAACTGATTTCATGACTAATTGCTTCAATTCTCAAGCATTGTTATGGAATGAGTCAGTGACCATTTAAAATCGGAGTTTGAATGGCTGCCACAGGGGGGCGATTACAGGACAAACCTATCTCGATATGCTCCAAAACTGGCTCTTCCCTTCACTGCAAGCAAATTCATATGAATTCATTTTTCATCAAGATAAAACACCACCCCATTGGCACATGATGGTTCGAGCTTTTTTTAAAATAAAAATGTTCCACAGCGATGGATTGGTCGAAAGGGGGCCAATGATCTTGCTCTTTGTGCTTGGCCTGCGAGATCCCCAGACCTCACCGTATGGGATTTTTTTCTTGTGGGGATACAGTGGGGCAAAAAAGTAATTAGTCAGCCACCAATTCTGCAAAATCTCCCATTTAAAAGATGAAAGAGGCCTGTAATCTTCATCATAGGTATACCTCAACTATGAGAGACAAAATTAGGGGGAAAAAATCCAGAAAATCACATTGTAGGATTTATAATTAATTTAGTTACAGATTATGGTAAGTATTTGGTCACCTACAAACAAGTAAGATTTCTGTCTCTCAGACCTGTAACCTTTTCTTTAAGAGGCTCCCCTCTCCTCCGCTTGTCACCTGTATTAATGGCATCTGTTATCAGTATAAACGTTACGTTTATGTTCAACCACTACCCACTAACCTCGATGACCTTGAACACTGAATAACAACAGCGATCAACCCACACCTGGGAGGAATTCTCTTATCGTATTGATGTCGCCCGTTATGCAGGTGGTGGTCACACTGAACATTTGTAAGACAGGAAATAAAAGTTGATTGTGAGTGGAATAATTGTGACTGAGGAAAGGGCAGCTAGTGAACCTAGTGAGTTCTGTGGAGATTTCCATGTCTTTGTTGGAAAATTGTAGTAGTAGGAAGTGGGGAGCTAGATCAGAGATTTTTCTTTTCAGCAGTCTGGCAATTCCATAGCCCACGTACCACCAGTGCTTCAATTCAATTGTATTTATATAGCGCTTTTAACAATGATCATTGTCACAAAGCAGCTTTACAGAATCTTCTGATACTAGTGAGGACTCTTCCTGCTCCATTGAAGATTGTTTGAGAGCGAGACAGCACTGGAGGGCCGACGTGCGTAGAGATGGAAACTTACTCACAGCGCCAAAAATTGCGGTGAATTATGATGAACCATACGTACGGCCACCTCGCGAAACCGGATAGGTAAAATAGGGATGCTGCTCACAATTAACATCTTAAGGTAGACTACCCTTCATTAATGACCTGAGTGAACGAACTGCCACAGAGCTACAGACACTTCAGTCAACACTATGGAAACAACACTACTAGGTGCAACAATATACTACATCTAATTAAGTCAAAAAGAAAGTACAAAAGTCAAAACCTACCTTACCAGTCAAGAATAAACCCAAGAAATGATGACTTTAGAACACATTCCATATACTTTGTGAAATGAATCAGTTCAAAAGCATAATGCTACCACCACTGTGTTTAACAGTTGGAGTTAAATGCCAATTTTGTATTTTTAACTTTTTATCAAAGGGTTTTTTCTTTGTCCATGTGGCCAGCTGCCAACTTTAATCAAGCATGAAGCAAATTTTTGAGCAGGGGCTTCCTTCTTGGATGGCAGCCTTTCAGCCTTTAGCCTTTTACACCAAATGGTGATATAAAACTTACTTGACTGTACACAATGACAATGGTGTTCCAACAGTTGATGGCAGGCGTGTGCCTTGGTGGTTCCTCAGTTGTTCCTGACTATCCAAACCAGATTCCTCTCAGCTGAAGGAGTCAGTTTAGGTTTTCCTTTAGACCATGGCAGTTTCCTTCACCAAGTGACTACACCTCCCAATAACATGTAAATACTGGTTTGGATAGTCAGGAACAACTGAGGAACCACAACTGAAGATTCCAAGATCAGTTCAAACAATTTTGCATGAATATGCAAACTTGTTTGAACTGATCTTGGAATCTTCAGTTGTTTAGAAATGTTCCCATGGTCTTTGTACTGTAAGTTGTTCAATCCAATGACTGCAATCAAACAAACTCTTTTATTTTAGTATGGAGTAGCAACCAGCTGTGGTCAATCACAGGAACTTGCTTGGCAAATGAAAACACATTTAGGATTATCAGTCACACTATTAATATAATAATTATAATCATATATAGTTTATATACCTTGACCATTTGTTGAGATCAGAAAACCCCAAATTAATTAATCTGATTTATTTAGGATAAAGATCAGAACAAGATCATTGAAAGCCCAATATTGCTATGGCATTCATGTACTTGAAGAGTGTATGTAAACATACTGTATGACTGCAACTGTACAGATTAATGAATAGATCTTTCTGACTTATTGTTCTTGCTCCTGAAGCTTTTGGTCTTTTCCAAACTCTTTTATTTGGTTTCTTGCCAATTCAGCTTGGTCTGGTTTTGCTCCTTGACTTTTGCGTGTTAGTTTGTCGAGATTTACTGTATGAATGTCTTAATGAAATATGAACGTGTGCTATATCAGTGGAATGCCACAGAGGGCTATTGTAACTTGACGCTGAGCTAGGAAGTTGAGAACAGGAGTTACTTTACATGTCTTACAGAAAACACTCATTCAGCAACCTCTTCTGGCTCGCCCAACCACAAGATTTACAACTACTGTGATTTAATTTTGCCTCTTTATTTATGGAAAGTAGTGCTTATAATCCCGTAACTTCTTAACGTAATTTAAATCAGAACAAAAAAAAATTGTAGATGTTATTGTGAACAATCGTAGACACAGTTCCAGTTTTTATGAAAGTGACTAAACCTCTTTCAGACATAATGAACATTCTATGTGTGCGGTACAGAATTATTCTATTATCTGCTTTTTTCCTCTTGAAATGGCTCATTTAATGAAACATGAAAATGTGTATTTAAGGTAAAATTCCTGAGGGTATGAACCTAATTACCCCATAAATTGTCCTTTAACCTTCCTCCTGTAAGGTAAACGTTCAGCTGAGTATTAGGGTTATTTTTATAGTGGTGCGCTTGTTCAGTTATACAGTCTGGCCTGTCCACATGTCTGAGGTACTGAGCTACTGGGGACACAGCGTGACACACGGGAGCCAAGACTGGTCTACAGGCACACACACACACACACACACACACTCCTTTTTATGGCTCATTTAGGCTCATATTTAGCCTATTGGAACTAAGCACGCATTTTGCAGATTCTTCAGATTTTTAGAACATTGACTGTTTCACTTTTCTTTTTTTTTTTTGTGTGTGTGTGTGCATGTGTGTGTGTGTGTGTGTGTGTGTGTGTGTGTAAATGGTCTAGACACAAGGTTCTATCGTCACTCATGGTTTATTTGATCAACTGCCTCTGTTCCTGTCCAGATCCCTGGAAGCACTCGATTTTAACGTGAAACATAAACACACACACACACACACACACACACACACACACACACACACACACACACACACACACACACACACAGGTCACAAACAGACCAACGTGTGCTGCAAAGAACTAGTAGTAACACATCTTATTCTCATTACTAGTTAATAGATGTCAATGTGCAACTAATATTAATTTAAAAAAATCAACCCCCGTATTAAAAACAGCACAGTTCATTTGAAATTGTCACAGGGTCAACTTCACATAGGCACAGTTTTCAAAGTTACAGTCATAGAGCTTATCCATAAGTATGTGGACACCTGCCATATGTGTCTTCACCAAAATGTTGCCACAATTTCTTTATACTGTATAGTGTAGCATTACAGTTTCCCTTAGGGCCCAGACCTGATTCATCATTGCAATGTCCCTGTCCTTTTTCATTAGGACTTTGTTTACCAAGTTTGGAATGAAAGAATTATAGTGTCCAGAGCTCTGACCTCAACCCCACTGAAGACCCTTGGGATGAACTGAAAATTCTGAAAAAGGATCAGACCTCAGTAAGATCAGTGCATGATCTACCTAAAGTTCTTTTGGCTGAATGAGCAAATCCTCAGACACATTCCAAAATGTGGTGGAACACCTTCCCAGAAAAGTGGATAATGTTGTAATAATAAACAGTGGCAAAATCTATAATGTGTTTTTTAAAGCACATATGGGTCTGATGGTCAGGTGTACAGAAGATTTGAGCCAGACGTATTAAAACTATGAAGCTTGCCATGACATCATAACTTCCTGCCTAAAATAGTGTTGGTCTCCATCTATTGAGCCATGAACTCACCCAAAACCTGCTTCCACCTGCTCACCTTTTTCCTATAACGCATCCTGGTTGCATCTATTCCCCAGGTAAGTCACACACACACACACACCCAGCGGCCCACATGATGTAAAAAGAAAAGACCAAGACGCCGTGGTAAAGTTCTAATGCTCATGTCCCCATTGTAGGTGTCCTCTCTGGTGGACACGGGTCAGCATAGACACTCTGGCTGGTCTGCGGCTATAAACAGTAAGCTGTTTAAGACCCAGTCAGTTTTAGAATATAATGTTTTAGAATATTCATATGTCATATTAATACAATACTTAGAGATAAAGTGTTGATGTGTAAATTAATTTCTCACAGGAAACAATACATAATTGTGTGTGTGTTGCTCTTATTCCACATGTTTATGTTTAAAGTCTGAACAGCTTTTGAGCCCTGTCTAGGACTGGAGTGGGACCACAGCCTGCTGATAAAATAAACCAAGAATGCAAGAATGATGATGGAAGCTTGGGTCCAGACACTTTACACAGGCACGCACACACATTCTCATTCTCACTCTTACACTCACACACTCTCTCTCTCTCTCTCACACACACACACACACACACACACACACACACACACACACAGGCCTGTTGTATTACACTGTACAGGCCTGTAAGTGTTACTGTAACCAAATAATGATACAGCTACAGCTACTAGAGTAATCATCTTTGTCTCCAGACACTTTTTTAATGTCACTTCAACATATAATATGTCATGTATACCTTTTTATAATGAAATTTAATCAAAATTCATGAAACATCCAATTTTCAGGCTTTTGGGTGTAAAGCACCTGATAACTCTTATATTTCCAGTAAAAAAAGATTTACTACTGTAGAGTAAATCAGTTCTTACTTATTAATTAAGGTTTAATTAGGATATGTGACATGTTTAGCAAATGTACTTTATTAATAGTGTGTAACTGATGCTTATGTTTGTTTTCCTCCTGCTAGGATTTCCTTTGCTAATTTCCTTGCCAGAGTGGCCGAGGCACCCTAGTTGTCCTACTCTTAAAATAACATCCATTATACTACCACTACAACTACAGCTACTACTACTACTAATAATAATAATATTAATAATATTAAAAGTAGTAGTAGTAGTTGTAGTAGTAGTAGTAGTAGTAGTCTCATTATACAGCACTAAAAGCTGCTTTACAAAAGATAACAATCAATATGAAAAATTGCTAACACACCACACATAAAAACAAGGCACTATTATGTGTGGGCTACTGGAAAACATCCAAAATACACTAAACGGAGAAAAGTAAAAGATTTGATCTCACATAAAAGCACTGATAACTACAATACTACACAGTTAGAAGTTCAATTAAATTCGCCATAATTACGGCATCATAATGTGAACCTGCATGTCAGTATAATTGGACTATGTGCAATGCAGATTTACAGTGTTGTAAAATTCAGATTTTTTTCTCTTTTTTTGGTCACACTTAGAGAATTTAAGTACTTGTCATGTATCAGTTTGGAAAGGGTTACAAATCCATTTCTAAAGTTTAGGGACTCCAGCAAACCATGGTGAGAGCCATTATCCACAAAGCGAGAAAACTTGGAACTGTGGTAAACCTTCAGGTTAAAAATGACCTCTTCTTTGTCTTTCGGCTGTTCCCTTTCAGGGGTCGCCACAGCGAATCATCTGCCTCCATCTTACCCCATCCTCTACATCCTCTTCTCTTAAAAATGACTACAAGAGCACAAATGACTCATCCAGGAGCTCATAAAAGAACCCAGAACTTACTTGCCTTCAAGGTCAGTGTTCATGATATAACAAAAAGAAAGAGACTGGGCAAAAATGCCATCCCGAGAGAGT
This sequence comes from Clarias gariepinus, assembly GCF_024256425.1. Classification (NCBI taxonomy): domain Eukaryota; kingdom Metazoa; phylum Chordata; class Actinopteri; order Siluriformes; family Clariidae; genus Clarias; species Clarias gariepinus. Next base: position 24,949,586 of record NC_071107.1, read on the forward strand.
TAAGATTAGAAAGCCACTTCTGACCAAAAAGAACACAAAGACTCGTCTCAGATTTACTAAAAGAACATCTTGATTTTCCCCAAGACTTTGATGCTAATATTCTTTGGACTAAGGAGAGAAAAGTTAAATCTTTTGAATGGTGTACATCTTAACACAAAACTAAAAAGCATTTAACAAAAAAAATAAATATAATGTCAACAGTGAAGCAGTGAAGCTTCAGGACCTGGATGACTTGCCATAATTAATGAAAGCATGAATTCTGTGTTCTAACTGCTTTTTGTATTTACTTTGGTTATCTTTGTCAATCTAAATTCTTCTTAATACTGAAAAAAATTATTAAAGGTCCAATTACACTGAACACCTTTTGCGAATTGCTGTTTATCATTTTGTGATCTTACCTACAATAGATAAATCAAGATCACCATCTTTTATCTTTGCTGTAAATATTCTGTTTTAACAAATAACTTTTTTTTCCTTAACAATTTATGTTATTACTGTATTTTACTTATCATACCATAGGGCTGAATTGAATAAAGAACTTCCTTTTCTGACCTTTCTAGACATCTCTGTAGCTAGGCCCTGACTCGGTGAGCTGCCTTTGGCTAAATGATTTACATAAATGCATGTGATTGAATAAACCACAACAGATTATCTGCTAAAGAAGCTACATTAGCTCATGTTTAGAAAACCGGAGAAGCAGAACTAGTTGTAATTTTTTTTTTTTAAATGCTGAATTGCTTTGCTTTGTACAGTATACAATCAGACCATGGTCCACCAGTCGCACTAGTGTTACTGCATCTGCCATTTCCACCAGGGGCTCATGAGTAGCCCAGTCACTCACTTGGGGTATAGATAATAAAAGGGTTAGGCATTTGATCAATCCTTTTTTATTTCTCAAGAAGCATTAATGTTAGGCTGCAACTTAAATCATTGCCGCTGCCAAGCCTCCTTCCTGTATAATATTTTAATTGTCAGAATGCTCAGACGGTGAGCCATTGCCATGGTGCCTCATTACTCAAGTTAAGATAAAATGATTACTCATGCTAAAGGAATAACTCTTTCATGGGACTCTGATGGTTAACTTGTTTTTTATTTTTCAGAATACTACTCTGTGCTGTCATAGGGGTGTAATCAAGTTTAAAAAATCAAGTAACTGTTTTCGAGCACCTAGTGTCATGTAATGACATAATGCCGTAATAATAGCATTGATATTTATCTCCCTGAAATACATTGAAATGCAGATATCCCACCCTGTGAAAACTAACTTCAGGCAAAAACACAATAGGATTTCAGGCTAAACCACAAGCACACATACTCAATCATACAATTGATATGGAATTTGGAAATACCAATCAGCCTTCAGCATACATCTTTGAACTATATGAGAAAAGCAGCATTTTCAGAGGAAACCTGCCAAGCACAAGGAAAATATGCAAACTCCATGCACAGAGAATGGAGGAGAGATTCAAACCCCATTCAAATTCAAATTTTCATAAGTTTACAAACTTTCAATCACAGCTGTTACAGCTAGCCAGATAAACCATCAAATATCAATTTCCAGGATATTGTGCATGATTTGTTGGCTATCATTATGTAGGAGACTCCTGAAACTTCGGGAGAGGTGGGGTATCTCAAAATGCTCATACTACTTTATTTCTGTATCTGACGATGTCTTGAGCAGGACTTGAGCTCCGGTTCAGGTGACAGTGCTGAATGCTGGTTCATAAGAGAACCTGTTGCTGAGACTAGTTAATGCACAAATATTGCTTTGTCATACAATGCACGCCACAAAATACTGTGCCGACGGAAGCTTTTCAGACCATTTCAAGTTTTCCACATTTTTTGTCATCTTAAATAATTTAAATAATTTTTCTCATCATTCTACCACCTGTAAAAACTCCAACTTGATAAATATTAAATGAATTAATATTGCATTGCATATGCAATTGTTGGCCCAGCTTTCCACAATGGTATTTGTTGAGACAACAAGTAACATTGTGTTCTTGAAAACTTTGGAAACAGAACGAGTAAACTAAAAATATCAGGTCGACCCAGCAGTTTACCGTCCCTGAGATGCAATCATGTGATTTATAAGATACTCCTGAGAATGACAAAGTATCAAACCCTTTTAAATATGAAACTGTATATAGCTTTATTCCACCATTAGAATAAAAAAAAAAAAACTCTTTTAAAAACTTTCTTTTACACACTCTGGTGGTATATAGTCTTAATATATTTTATTTGTATCAGATATTTTGTATAATTTATCTTCTTTGCCTTTATAAGAGATCTCTTGTTAGTTTTTTTTAATTAGAGATCTGTTGTGGATGATTGGGTCAGAGGGGTGACGACTGGCCTTTTGGAGCTACTGTACAGGGGGATCAATATCAAGGTACTGCAGCAGCTCTAGGCTGTTTGGTCAGGTCTATGCTCTAAATATTGAATTCCAAAAGGACTGGGCATACGCCAAGGAAGCCATTCGAATGATTATAATTGAAGATACAGTACATGCTCCCTCAGATTCACATGTTGAGAAACAAACTCTTGTTGCCATAGACTCTTTTTCTTAGAATATCTGACACATTACGAAAAAAGTGTTCAAAAGTCAAATCTTTGCTATTTTTTTATGATATTGTAATGTAAAAGAATCAGTAAGTTACTGATAAGCATCTGGTGTTATACAGGTATTTAAAGGTATATGAAGCTACTAACTTTTAAGCAAAATAGAACCTGTATTCTCCTGTGTTATGCAGATCACTATTTAACTTTGACTAGTTTTAGAAGAAAAGTTTTTTAAGTAAGTTTTTATGTTGCAGAGGTTTGGAGTGTTTTTTTTTTTTATTTATAAAAAATTACTGAAAGACTGAAATATCTTATTTACACAAGTATTCACACCCATCATTTAGTTTTTGGTTAAAGCACTTTTGACAGCAATGACAGCCTCAAGTGTTCCTTGTGAATGATATTACAAGCTTGGCATACCTTTCTTTTGGAAATTTATTCCATTCAATATGGTAGAATTATTCAAGCTCAACTACATATGTTGGATGAGCAGGATTGGTGCACAGCTCTTTTCATAGATGTTCTATTAGGATCAGGTCTATAGCTGGGCCACACTTTCACAGAGTTCTTCTATAGCCTCCCCTGTGTTTTCTTGCCTTGGGTCATTGCCCTGCTCAAATATAAACTGTCACCCAAGCCTGAGACCCTATGCACTCTGGTAAAGGTTTTCATTCAACATTACTTATATTAAAATACATTTTTCTATATCCATTTTTCCATTATTCTGACTAATCTCCCAGTACACACAGCATGATGATACCACCACCATGTTTGATTGTAGGGATGGTTTTAATAAGGTGATGCATAGTGCCTGATCCATCCACACATGGCGTGGGAAATTGTGTGCAAATAGTTAGAGTATTTTCCTTCTCATGGTCTGAGAGACTGTTGGGGGCTTTTTGGCAAACTCCCAGCAGGCTGTCATGTGCCTTTTAGTAAAGAATGGCTTCTGTCTGGTCATAAGTTTGACTGGTGGAGTGCAGTGATATTTATTCTTTTGATATTTATTCTCATGCTTTTTCTCTCATCTTGTAACAAACATAGCAAAATGTGGAAAATTTAAAATGGTCAGGAAAATTTCCATCTGCACTGTAACTTATAAAAGTAAACAAAATTCTAGACAACTGCAATTTACCAAGCAGCGTAAAATAAAAAAGCTTGCCTAATTTCCGAGATCTGCATATTATGCAGTTTGGGCATAATGCTAGAGTAATCATCAGCCTCCCATATTATGATCTGTTGTGTTTGTCCTTTTCTCCCTTTAGGATTTCTGAACTTTGTTGTCAAAGGATGACAGATGGACGTGTAAAGCAAATAAAGGTTAATAAGTTGTAGTTTTAAGGTTGCTTTTGCAATGTTGCTTTTGGGTCATTCATACCAAAGATGTTTCTAACTTTTAAAGACAATATCGTCCTGATGTCATGTTTCGGGTGCACGACATTCAGTTTGGTGACATCACAACTTAGTTACAACTATTTAAGAACGTCATTCAGTGTTTATGTAGTAAACACAAGGGTTTATGTAGTAAACACATACAAATAGTGAAATATACCAGTGTTATTATACTTAATATACTTAATACTTAATGCTGCTTGTCTAATCAAATTAGTGGTCCAAAACAGTTACATAAGAATTTTATAAGATAAATGTAATCTTTTTTTTTTTTTTTATACTTTGATTCATGCTTTCAACAGCCTCTTTAATAATGGTCTTTAACCCAGCTGGAAGCATGGCTGACTATAGCCCTTAAACACACACACACACACACACACACACACACATACAGATGTACAGAATAAGGGCCAACAAAAATAAAGTCAAACAGTCACCATACCAAATCTTCAGAGCCCCTGCGCACTGTCAGCTCACAGCAAATATGGTAAATATCAGTGTAAATGAGCCATAATAAAGGTTTCAGTGTGTGTGTGTGAGTTGTGCAAAAATCTAAATTAGCTTCATCCTTCATCCGGCACCATATGAAAAAACAACTCCATATTTTCCTCTCAGACTCTTAGTCAGAACCTCTCCCTCACCTCCCTTCTCTACATCCAACCATTTTTCTGTAAGCTGCTCTGTGCTGAGATTATTGCTATAAAGAGGAAGAAAACAGGGATCGTGGTAAAATCAGAGAGGAAGAGACTTGTTATCCATCCTGCCACATGAAAGCTGTCCTTTTTTGCCCTGTGCAACAGATTTGGGTGAGGATTTATGTACTGTGTGTGTGGGAGGGGTGGGGGGCGGGGGTATATTAGTGATGCAGTGCAACTAAACTCACATCACCTAAACCCAAAGAACAAACTTTTTCTGTTCATAAACAATCTTTACAAACAAAATGTATGTATATATATATATATATATATATCTGCATGCGCATTTTGGTGTTTTTCAGCATGTAATTTATGAAGTGCGCTTTATGACCCAGTGCTGATTTATATCCCACATGGCTCTGATGTAAGAGACCCTGAACAAAGCACTGCTCTGAGATCCCCTACGCTGCTTTTTAATGTCTCTTACCTATCGCCAGCTCTCCAGCACAGAAGGAAGATCTCTGATCTGTTAATTATCCTGAATTCCCTCTTGCTTCTGTTGCAGGTCTTTCCTTTGGCATGTGTTTCACATTTATGAGCTGATGTACGGCTGATAATGATCTTAAATGGTTTTATTTTAATAATAGCCCAGGGCGTATTAGGGAATGACTCAATGTACATTCTGATTTGTGTATAAAATGTCTCGGTGCTGGTCTCACCTTGGATCACCTGGGGAGAGAAGTGGGATTGTTTAATTGACGTGGTTTATGCTGTAATGGCTATAAAGCAATGAGGTAAAAGTCTGAGGTTAAACTCTAAGGCATTAAACTCCCCTGTAGGTATAAACCTGTGGATAAAGACGGTTTCCTTAACTTAACACAGACAACACATGCACACCAACCAGACCAACCAGAAGTGCCCACCCAGAGGTTGGCACATGTCATTTGCTTGCACTGGATTTCCTAAACTGGGTGTGGATTTCTTGGCATAGCTGGTTGGAAGATGCGCACACACACAAACGCACATATTTATCCTCTCTGTCTCTTTCTCTCTTCACTCTACTCAAGGAATTTATGATTTTGATTCATTTTAAATAAACTTATATAACATATCTATATATCCATCTATCATTGATTTAAAGAATTCTTCAAACTACTATTAAAATTGCAGGATCAAACAAGGATATTTCATTTCGATTTTGCTGGTTGTTAGAGTGCAGGACTTTAAAGCCTACGCTAGTATTACTAACTTTGTATTTTAAATATTATCCAGTATATGCAATACACCCGTGTATGTAAAAGAACAGAAGAAAAAACATTGGGAGCAACTTTAATTAGAGAAAAGTAATTTCTTTTCGAATATTCCTGCCCAACATCTTAATCATCCATCCATCTATCCACCCATTATCTATACCAATTTTCCTGCGTAGGTTTGTGAGGGGCCTGGAGCCTTTCACAGGAAACTTAGGGCACATGGGATGGAACACACTAGATGGGGTGCCAACCCATTACAAAGCACAAGCACACACATTCACAGACCCAATCATATATTATGGGTAATTTGGAACTTCCAATAAACCTTCTGTGCGTGTCTTTCGAACACAGGCGAAAGCCAGAGAACCTGGAGGAAACCCACCAAGCATGAAGAGAACATGCTAAATCCATGCACACAGGACCGGAGACTATATTTAAACCTCCGAACCACGGGTGTGTGAGGTGTGAGGCGACAGTGCTAACCCATTCCAGTCATAAAATCCAATATTTATTTACTTTACATTTCACCCATTTTCATGCACATTGCCAGAATGTATGTAATTATAGTCCTAGTCCTACCTCCTAAAGGCTATCACCCTTATTCTCCCACTCTTTCTTCTATCCCTTCATCATTCCTGTTTTCTTTGGCAAATGACAGGAGATTTTGACATCTGCTGATGATCTAATGCTACATCTCGGGCCAAGTCCAACAGAGTAAAATGTGAAAAATACTTGTGCTGACTGTATTTTCTCTTCATTCGCCTCACGCTGAACCGGTCCACCAGCACTCGTAAACCTCACGTTAATCACTCTCAAATATTGTTGATGATATTTGTGGGTTGGGTTGGTTGGACCTGAAGCCAATCGACTCTTCGTCTGCCTGGTAGCTATGAGTTAGGTCACTTCAGTCGGAGAGAAAAAAATTTACATGTGTTTAGGGAAACACATATAGACTTTGCTCTTGCTTTATATCCGGTGTCAGTTGGCACCAATGCAGTTCTATATGGACATGACCATTTAATTTATGAGGGGAGGAGTGATAGATGATGTATTACAGCAATACGCAAATCTCTCATCATGTGGGTGTGAGGCTGTCAGTGTGTGTCTATCTGCAGGAAAGGGGCCATACAGTAAATGTATGGATCTGACTCGGGTCTGCCCTCATGCTCACTCAACAAAGAGCAGTATTGTGTGAATGAGGTTTCTGAACTTTCTCTGTCCCTTTATCACTTCCCCCAAAGCATATAGAAACTGACATGCAAAATGCCTGCACAGCTCTCGGCGCGATCCAAATGGGAGCAATTGGACTGGTGGCAGTCCGATCAGGAGCAGGCTGCGGGGACTTGGCATGTTTGCTTTTCTGGGATTAGTTAAAATCATGCATGTAATAAGGAGAAAATGGCTTTTAAGCTTGCCTGTAGGAAACAGTGTTCATGGAACCACTGCATTATGCCTTATTAAAGACAGACCAGAGAGAGCAGTTCTGAGGAAGCAAGCTTAGAAATGTGCATTGAAAAAAAGGGCAACTTTGTGATTGCAACTAATAATAATATGAGGGAAGAGAAATTGATATAAAAGCCTGGCATGTAATTGGATACATCCCTTGGAAATAAATCTTAAAATCTTGTCTGAACATAGTTATCCCATCTTTACAGCTTCAAATGTGCACATAATTCCTCCAGGTTTCCTTTATTTTACAGCCAGATTTACTACTTCAAAGTTTAGCCCAAGTGCCAAAAATCATTATGTTTTAACGAACGAAATGTAGAGTTTATTGATAATGAATGATGTAATGTCAATGTTATTTTCAAATAATTTACATTCTGACAAACACAGTTTATTTTAGTATCCTAAAAGATCCTCCGAAGTTCAGTGTAGCAACCTAAAACAAGTTGTTTTCTACCTGATCTATTTTTTGAAATGTGCATATGATGCATTTCACTTTAAAATTAAATAAATGAATTCTGACAGTTTTGAGAATAAAAAAACAGCTTTTGTAAAAGATGAAAAAGTATTACAAACTGACAGAATATTTAGCATGAATTTTCTTTGAGTTAAAAGAGTGATAAAGGGATAAAAAGGGATATTATTATTATTATTATTATTATTATTAATAAATGTTTTAATTTTATATTTTTTCTATTTTTATATATTAGAATCCTGAACAGATCTTCTGTTTGTTCATATTGAGAACACTTGAAGCACAGTTTTAAGCATCACATGGTATATGTGCTGTAAATTATTTTTGAAATGTCTGCAACATGTTTTGGCAGAATTACCAGGCTCCAAGGCAGGATGAGTGCAAATAAAATCATTCAATATATATATGACAATTTTATAAGTCATATTTTGGCTAGAAAAAATACATTAAAGTATAATAATAATAAATAATAAAATAGAAATAAGAAAAAGAAATAACAAGCCTGGAAAAAATTATAGAATTACAACAAAGAGCCTTTTAAATGTGGAAGGAACATATTGAATCATCACACACAAGGGTGCATTACAGTGTAGGTTTTGTTCTCTGTGAAGATGCTTGTGAAAGTATGGGTGTATGAGTATGTGTTCGTGAGAGTAAGGTCTCAGATAAGGCCACTCTCTCCTGCTGTTCATTAGAGTTTAATAGAGAGCAGAGGTCAGCTTGGGGGTGCACACGCATCATCGTCATCATCATCCCTCACTCCGCTGCTCGAGCTGTCACAATGAGTCCTTTATTCCTTTTATTAATCCCGTATACTTTACACTCAGTGCACACACTACGCACATTTGTAGTGCCTGCCAACTACAAAAATTTAATTTATATTAAGCTTCTTGCTTTGAACTTAGTCCTGGCTTACAGCTTGTCGTTATGTCATAATACTGTAACATTAGTGCAGGGTATTAACTCCAATAAATATGGAACTTATACAAACAAGGCAATCAAATTTATAGCTACTGTCATAATACTGAAAGTATTATTTAGGTAGTCAAATCGTCAGCACTGCTCAGTGATACCACAGTAATGTTAAACGCTCAAATCTCACTCTCCAACAGTAAAACTGGCAGTTATTTAAAATAAAATTTACACTTACTGCCCACTTCATTAGGTCCACCTTTTGCTGTTTGTTAATGCACATATTTATGCTCAGCCAATCACATGGCAGCAACTCAATGCATTTAGGCATGTAGACATGGTCAAGATGACCTGCTGAATTTCAAACCGAGCATCACAATGGGGAAGAAAGTTGATGTAAGTGTCCTCGAACCTGGCCAGACGGGCTGGTCTGAGTTTTCCAAACTGCTGATCTACTAGGATTTTTACTCATAACAATCTTTACAGGTTTAAAGAGAAAGATGTGAAAAAGAGAAAATATCTAGTGAGCGGCAGTTCTCTGGACGAAAAATGCCTTATTGATGCCAGAGGTCAGAGGAGAGCAGCAAGACTGGCTCAAGCTGATAAAGGCAACAGTAACTTAAATAACATCTTATGAAAAATGATGTCTGCCAGAGAGCATCTCTGATTGCACAAGACATCAAGATTCATATCATGGATGTGCAGCTGAAAAATCTGCTGAACTGCATGATGTTATCATATCAATATGGGCCAAGATCTCTAAAGAATGTTTCCATAACCATGTTGAATCTGAAACAAAGACTTAAGGCAGTTCTGAAGGCAAAATGGTGCATCACTAGCAAGGTGTACCTACTGTAATGAAGTGAGCGTTCTCTGTATATTAATGTTATCCTTTCTATAGTAACAACTTGAATACGTCTAATTTTAAATTGCTTATTTAATTTAACGATTAAAAATGTGTAATTACTCACATTAAAAAGATTTCTGTTAGCAGACTTTTATTTCATATTCTTCGAAAGGATCATTATTTTCTTGTTCTTTCGGCTGCTTTTATTAGGAGTCGCCACAGATGATCATCTGAGACACATATTTGATTTTGACACAGATGTATCACTGGATCCCCTTCCTGATGCAATACTCACAATTGGTGCCAAAACTAAGTGCTGGGTAAGGGGCATTAGCTGGGATGTAAATCAGGAGTGTAAGTAAGACTAATCGGTTAAAGTAAGCAGTACGGAAAAGAGGAGAGGACAGCTGCCTGCCAAAACTCTGTCCACCATCTCCATGTAATATTCTCCTCGCCTTTTGGCTACATAGTGCTGGTAAGAATTTAGACTACTTTCACCCCTGATGCAAACCCAGGTCTTTTGTATCTGAAACAGGAATTCCAAAAACTGAGCCCCCAGTGCCCGAGTGTGTGCTTGGGAATGGTCAGAGCTTTCAGACTTTCTGCTTTTCAGTTTTTTTGGTGACATAATATTTTTAAGATTTTTGTTATCTTTTTAAATAAGTAAGAATTTTTTTTTTTTATAAAACAGATGATGACAGAAACTAGTAAAACATTAAATGGAAGCAGAAAATATTAAAAAGTATGACATGTCTAATAATATATTGGAAATGGCATTCCATCATTGGTAATGTGCTGAAGTACAACTCTTTGGGACTCGTATAGAAAAATAAAACAGCTTTCACACTGTGCTTTATTCTTTGCTCATCATATAAAAGTATATTAACTTACACTCATGCAGAATGACCTTACACATCCTGTCACTGTTGAAATGATTTATTACGGCCAAATAAGGCCCAAAGTGGTATGGGTCACCAAAACATCCTTAATAAAACTTAATAAAAGTTCTATTCCCCTTCCAGTTTATTTTTAATACACGAGTCAAACTCTCTGCTGGCGGTTTTACTCCCATCTGCTTTCATACTGTATGTGGTCACATCTACTATGTTATTCGTGTTATTTATGTCTACGAATTATATCTCTTGTACGTGATTTTTTTCATCACTGCATCTCACTGTTGTTTTCTGTCTCTGGTGTTCATCTTCGTATATATCTTCAGGTTTCATCTGACCACTCAAGGAATTTTGGAATGACGTCAAAGAATATAATGTTTGACCCCTATGCCTTTCTTGGCATTTGGGAGGTTATATTTTATAATCAGAAACACAAGTGAAAACGTAACAAATCTCTTGGAAAGCACTCAAGTGCAGCAGTGAAGACTCCTCCATTCGCACTGAGAGATAAGGAGCATCGAGGTTTGAACAAATGCTTCTTTTTGTTATATACAAACTGATGAATTTCTTCGCTCAGGGCTCCTACAAGGGAGCATCACAGCTCCTCACAAAAGTGGTGGTTTTGGCACTCACTGTCCAAGTGGAAGAAGCGGAAACTCATTGTGACAGATTACTTTCACTATGACTAAGGATTGTATCAACGAAAAAAAGCTTTTAGACCAGCGCTCTCCGTTTCTCATTTTCTTCTCGCTCTTCTCACTGCAGGACGAAGTCACAGCACTACAACTCCATGACTCTGCACCGGCCATGTATACACAGTGTATGAGCGAAAAATAATCTTATTAAGCTCATAAGTGTGTGTTTTATGTTTTATAGGTATGTTTTCGCACCTGGAAAAGAGGAGCAGGAGGCGGAGCAGGGGGTAAGATGCAGACTCTCTGGTCAAGGCTGCAGACTAAGCAACTCTAAGGGAAATTGGTTTTTAAGTCAAGCTCAAGGATTTCTTCACTTATGGGGTATAAATGTAAATACATTTCGTTGTCCAAAGCCAACATCCTGCTCAATGATTTATTTAAGAGCGCAACATCAGTGGCTGTCACCTAAGATAGCAGTCATAACCTCTTACACCACCTGACAACCACAGTCTCTAGACTTTCTTCTCATTTTACACCCTCTGGCATCTTCGCTTCCATAAACTTTTAGAATGTGAATTTATAGGTGAGACTTTTGTCAAGCTCATGATTTATGGGCAGAATCCTACAGTGTGTGGGTCTGTCTTTCCCCTTCCCTCTCTGTAGAGACTGTCTACTGTGGCAGCTTCTCAAACAGCGGCATGAATTTCCTGGACAGTAAATACAGTCACCATTAAGCACATTAGGGCTACACCTTTTAACCAGAAATAAAAACGCCACAAAAGCTTCTTTGGCGAACACCATGACTAAGCGATTGTCACACAAGAGGGTAAGGTGTTCTCTTTTTTTCCGTTTTGCTCTTTCCTTGGGTCAACTTTGCTTTGGCTCAGTTCATGCTCTCAGCATTCTGCTAACTATTTTCCAAAGCTTTAGCTGTAAAGTTTATTTATTTTATTTATCTTCCTTATTTGTATTCTCCAAAACAGCCACTTTTAAAACAATTTAAGTTATTCAAATGACCTGTTGTTACCATCAACTTCTTGAAACTATGTTTATTTCTAATATAATCCCTTGTGACACTAATGCACTTATCCCACTATTGCTTAAATATCATCAAGGTTTGCTTCAACTGCATCAACTTTCAGCTGATGCAGAACGTAAATAATTCTTAAAATAATTTTATTTTCATGATGATTGTAAATGTCATATTAGACCCGAGTTTATATTTCTTGCTCAAATTTGAAGAACATGATGACACTGCAAAACTGTGATTTATTTTTTTTTTATATTTAGAGTACACCAGAGCCAAAGCCAGACAGTCTGCTTCACATCTAAAGGACTGGCCTCCCAGGAACTCCTTTAATGACCCAAACATGCGCAAATGGCTTGGATCGAGTTCAAGACTGTACTGGGATGTGCCAATAACTCCCAGCTGAGTCCCTATAATGTGTAATGGTGTTTTCATGAGTGAGTGTGTGAACAGCTCCCTCAGACAGATGCGTATCTTCCACAAGTTGTCAACAAGTTATTCGCTGATTTTTAACAATCAGGCATTCCACTTGCTGAATGTTCACAGAACTGACTGCAATGGGCTCTGAGCCACCTTGGGCTGTAACGTCATTCATAGATGCACAGCCTTCTTTAAAAAGTTTGCACAATTTAAATGTTTTATGCGGCTAAGAGTCTCATCACTATACTGTGCTTGAAGCCTTTAATAAATGTCAATCACGAGTCCTGGTTACTTGAACACCCCTCATAGTGCCCATTGCCCATTGGAAATGTTCTTCAACTAATTTGCAAGTATTAAAATTGACTTCAAAAGCACAATTTCAATACAACTTCACTTATTTATGAACTTCCTTTATCGGCCAAATTAATAATTTTAACGCCTTTTAAACTAAGACTGCTAAGATCTATTATGTATTAGGTAGCTTTCCTGACCTCTTATGAATGTATCATGTTTAACTGATAATAAATTAGGAACATGCAATCTAATGATGAAAAGAAATAAATTTAAAATAAAGGTTTTGAATGGTCCAACCATACTATTAAATGAAGGTGATTATTAATTATATAGTTATATGTTATAAGCTATGTTATAAAGACCTCTATATGTTACCATATTATTTAACAAAAACATAATTTCCTTGGTGAGATTTGAAATGATTAATTCTTGCAGTATCCAATGACAGGCTCAAATGCTCGGACATCTCGTACTACTTTCACTCTCTTGTGATGCAAAATCATTACACAAACAGTCCTATTCAGTGTTTAGTCTTGTATCTTAACCTACTGGGTCAGCACCTGTCACTGACACGAGCCTATCAGCTTTCATGAGAAGAAAGCATGGGTTGTCCTAGGCTCACAAACCCAAATGACAATTCAATTCTTCCTAGATGTCAGCTAAATTTTGTAAAGTAGACTTTGGCCAAAACAAAAACAGCAATTTATTTAAATTGATTAAAAATGTTAATTTAAGCAAAGTCTGGATGTAGTCTGAAAAGCCAAAAGTATGTCCTGAAATTCCATATTTCAACCAGTCTTTTACTGTAGAAATGGATTTCCTGCACAGATTTTGGTTTGCTCAAAAGTCTGTAAAAGCCATGTAAAAACGCCTCACATTACTGAGAAACCACTTTTCTCTCCACATGTCAATTCAGTTCTCAAGCAACTCACTCACACACTCATGCACGCAATCCAAGCCAAGCCTACCTACCCATAATCATTTAACATGTGTGTTCTCACACAAAAGCGTAACTCTGTTCTTTACTGGCCGACCATTTGTTTTCACTGGAGACAAATTTTCCCTAAATTGATGCAATTCTATTGATTAAATAATGAGCCTTTTCCTCCTGTCAGCCTGTCACCCAAAGCTCTCCACTCTTATACTTATGTATGTATGTGTGTGTGTGTGTGTGCATGAGTGGGTTAAAGTTTGGTGATGTCAGAAATCCAAGGCACAAAACTCTCTCTCTCTGTATACTGTATATATATATATATATATATATATATATATATATATATATATATATATATATATATATATATATACATACATACATCCATCTTACCATCTAGGAACTTCTGTAGTCCCAAATGATGACCATGGTAGGACACCCATTCAACATTCACCCAGTACGAGCAATTTGGAAACACTAATTAGCATAATCAGCATGTGGGAAGAAACCATAAAATCCAGCTCAAACCCACCAAGCAAGGGGAAAACATGCAAACTCAATGCACACAGATGTGACGTGGGAATCGAACCAAGGACCTGGAGGTGTTTACCTCTAAGCCACCGTGCTGCCCCAATACATACTGTATATATAGACCTCAATATAAGTGGTGTAGTTAGTGGTTAAGCACGAACTCCAGGGTCCGAGTTCGATTCCTGGCCAGGCTCGATTCCCGTCTCTGTGTGGATGGAGTTTGCATCTCCGTTCTTAGTGGGTTTCCTCTGTTGCTTCCACAGTCCAAAGACAAAGATTAGACTACTTGGCGTTCCAATACTTTGTGTATGAGTGTGTGTATGTGTGTGTGCCCTGTGATGAAGTCTCCTGGGATGGGGTCCAGACCCCTGCAATCCTGTATAGAGGATAAAGTAGTATAGACAATGAGGGCAAGTGAGTGAGTGAGTGAGTGATGTATACTGTGTTTACGTATATGGATTGAAGTGTCCGCAATGGAAGCCCACTCATAGGAAAGGAACAGATTTAATGAAGAGATGATTAGTTGGTAATTAAAAAAAAAAGGCGGAAGAACAGATCTAAACTACCAACCAGTGAAAAACTACATCACACATCTGTAAGTCTCTAGCATGTTAATGCTCTTATTTTTTGCTCATATCTGTATATGTGTATCTGTTTGTAAAGGAACCTTTCCTCTAGCTACCACTATCTGTTTATCATTACTTCCTTCTCTCTGGCACAAATAACTCGGTGCTACTACAGAAGAATTTATTCAAAAAGACAGGAACAGAGCTGATGGTTCGACGTTTTTGAGAAAGCTGGGAAGAGATGACTAAGAGACATACCTCGAGCTTGAGAAGCTTTTTTCCGGAACAGACTAAAGTAGCAGCACACTGCCCCTGTCTGTTCTGAACTCTCATAAGCACCTCCTGAACACCAAGCAAGAGCAAAGGATGAACATGTGGCATCTGTTAAGGAGCCATCACATGGAAGAAAAATAATGGCCTCTGCAGAGACTGCTGCTCTTTGAAGTGAGCGTGAATCCAAACGCTATACCTAATTACACACAGACAACGTCAACGGCCTGTTGATTTGCCCGACTAAAAACACCGATCCCACAAGGTATGACCAGATGTATGCGTGGTGCTCAGAGGGTGGCCTGCGGAACAGAGCTTCAGTTCTGTCCAACTGAACTCTAACCAGCCATGTCCCACCGAGAGGCACACAGAATGTCTTTTAAATCTTTCTCATCCTGTTTTGTTTCTTGCTGATTAGAATGGTCTGTTGTTTGGCAAAGGGTTTAATGAATGTTTCAAAACATTTTTAAGACTAGAGACTTTAATCTCGTTTTTTCTTCCTTTTAAATTGTTCACTTTTCTTCTGTAACTGGAACTTTTGGCATCCCTCCAGGATGTATTCCCTTTTCATGCCCAGTGTTCCTGTGAAAGCCTCCAGATTCTCCAGAAGCCTGACCTGGAAAAAACACATACGAAAGATGAACATATGAATGGATGTTCTGTTCACTTATTCAAAGATTCCAATCAAGCATTTTTTTTAAGCAATCAAGCTGAGTAACTTCAGCCTACCACAAGATGTCAGTATAACTCACTTAGATGGTGTCTGGAACTACAGTAAGTTCACTTATAAGTGTTCCCATGGACTGGTACCGTTACTGGTTTCACTCTTGCATTCACCATTGATCTTAATTAGGATCATGGTTGATAAAGATATTTATTTATAAACATTGAGCACAAACAACATGTACATTGTGTATGGGCTGCCCATGTGAATGCAGAAAGAACATGGCAAAACATCAAATAAAAAGTAAATATTTAAGATTTAAGAATAAGGTTTTAAGAATAAATTAAGATCGAATAGTCATTACCATACAGCAAAAGATGCAATAATGCAATTTTATTAACTGGTAGACAATCACGCTGTTTCCGTTCCCCCCCTCCCCGTTGTTGCTAAGGCAAATGCAGTGCGTGCTACACTTCCAGTTGCACTGCATTCACCTAAATGGATGAGACAGTAAGTCAGTGAAATCCTATTGCTCCCTCTCTAATCTTGTCACATGTGACTACAGCATACCAATTATAGGGGTTGAGCAATGCAATTTAGCTCCCACACAAAACCAACACTGTAGAGCTGCAGCTGCTCACAAAACAGCCATGCCTTAATATTGCGAGGTCAGGAGACACACAGCATCCTTTCATCTAACATGGAGTCGATTCAAGCCATCAAAGACTTTAACCTCCCCCTATAGATTTCTGTCATCCCGTTCATGTTTCATTACTTACGTACTGCATGAACAACAGGCTTACTGAGTGCAACTGTGTAGTTCAACCCGTCAGCCAACGCCGAAACCTTGATCTTACGGTCGCACACAAATAGGCTGTCCTTGAGCAAAATTATATCTGCATGCATGGTGCAAGTCATACTCTTTAATGATCTGTAGTTTGGGATATTTCTAATATCTAACTTACAGTATTATTGTTACTGTTGTTGTGTCCTTGCCATTGCACCATGTACAGTATGTACCCAATGCCATAATGCCATAAGTAACATCTAATAATTATTTAATGATATAAATATAGATGCATGTAAAAAACAAAGGAACATTAGTACTGCTATACAGCATGTACTATATGTACGGTGTACGTTAGCATGTTATTACATTATAGGCCTGTGTCTACTGGAAATCTTTAGTTGAGAGAGAGAGAGATAGGTTCATTTTTATTTACACTTTTTACAATAGTCATTGTCTCAAAGCAGCTTCACAAAATGAAAAGGAAATCTATGGAAGTGTGTATGAGTAAGAAAAAAATGTGTTTAGATAATAATGAGATTGTCCCTGATGTGCAAGCCAAGGGTTTCGGCGAGGAAGAACAAGGTGGCCAGGTGGGTATAGGTGAGTAGTATCAGTCAAACGTTTGGATTTAACAATTGCATCCTAGAGTAATCAGACAACTACTTTAAGCAGTGTTGCACCAATCACTTTATGTTCTAGTGTAGAAATTGTCTTCTAGCTGAACTAACTGAGCTCTATCGTTTCCCCCTGGTTCCATTTAGCTTACATATAACATACATATTACATTTTGCATGCCACTTCTAGGAGTTCTAGGGTGCAGTAATTATGTTTTTTTTTCATAAGAGTAATAATAAATATCATCATTATCATTTAATATTTTTGGCAGAAGGGGTCAACCTTGAAAAGCAAATTAAAAAGTTTTTATGTGACTAGACCTACTGCACACACCTGAATTCACCTGGCTGTACTTATACATGACAGGTAAACAGTACCACAGCATATACAGTAGAGTAATCTAAGATATGACTGTATTCAGCATTATCTGAGAAGTACAGCAAACAGATGTCATGCAGCCATTAATACATTTAATAAAGGTTAGATTTCTTGGAAACTCATCACGCTTGATGATGGAGGATGCAATAGTCTACAATATTTAAGTGTACCTCTCCTCCCTCTGTGCCATTTAGCAAAAAAACAACTAACCAATTACATGGAAAGATGAGGGATTACAACCCAGGGTTCATCTGCTGAAAATGAGATCAAGGCTGATTAGAGGGTTTAGCATGACGTAGAGCAACTCGTTGCTTCAATCCCTCCATGCCTCAGCTAGTCACCTTTTTTTTCAGGAAGGGCAGATGGTATATTTTTCTTGATTTTAATGCTGAATGCAGTTTTTGGTTGGAAAAAAAAAAATCTCTACTCACTATGGAGGTCCTTGAGTTTTTTTTGGTCAGAATGATTTTGAAGGGGAATATTATTGGCATGGCATCTGTGGCGCACTATACTGGAATGGAATATTTAACACTTAATATTTAACTGATAACAAATCAACAGAAAAAAAACAACATGGCTCTGATGGTTATAAAATTTGACTACGCCAAACGGATCAAATTAGCTCAGGGACTATGGCTCCTGTACTGGCTTGCAGTTATAGGTGGGATCCTGATCTTCAGTATGGGGCTTTTCTTTAAGATTGAACTTCGCAAACGAAGTGAGATGATGGACAATAATGAGAGTCATTTTGTACCCAACCTGCTCATCCTGGTTGGTCTGGCTGCTTTTGGCATCAACGCTTTTGGAGGCAAAGTGTGCCATGACTCACTTGATTCAGCTAAGTTTTCCAAATGGAAGCCCATGGTGAAGAATTACCTGTGTGGATGCTTTGCCTTCTCCAACGTGCTTTTCATCATAGCTCTGCTTTGCTTCCTGATGCAGATCTCGCTACATTTTGCCCTGGCCGAAGGTCTAAAAAATGGGATGAAATACTATAAAGATACAGACACCCCAGGTCGATGCTTCATGAAGAGGACGCTGGACATGACCCAGATTGAGTTCCGTTGCTGTGGCAACAACAACTTTCGGGACTGGTTTGAGATCCAGTGGGTTAGCAACCGCTACCTTGACTTCAGCAATGATGAGGTCAAAGAGTAAGTGTTTTACCTTCTACATTTCATTAAACTAGAACAAAGGTAAGTCATTGCAAACAATTGTTAAAAAAAAAAAAAGTGGGGTTAAATGTCAGAATATGTTAAAGGTAAACTAGCGAAATGAAAAGTACTATGTTTGCTAAGTACATTTATTTCTTCTGATTGCATAGAGAATTACGATAGTAATGATAATGTACATTTCAAAAAGGTCAGTTCATCACCAGGTCAAATTGTAAGTTGCTTATGTCACAGTTTTGGATTTCTTTATGAATTAGTTTTAAGATATGAACTATTTTTGAGAATTATGTCATTATGTCTAAAATGTAATAACTTTTACTACTGTTGTGATTTGAAAAAAGTCTAAAGGTCCCATAAACACAATGTAATGTGCAATATAATAATAACATTATTATATACTCACGGCATTTGTCAGAATTCCTTATCCAGAGCTACTTACATTTTTGTCTCATTACACTTACTGTATGAGCCATTAATGGTTAAGGGCATTGCTCAAGGGCCCAGCAGTTTTCTTAAAAAAAAAAAAAGCAGTTGCAGTTTGCCTTTAAACCTCGGACTTTCTGACCAGTAGGGCAATGCTTTATTCCTGCCAACTTAAGGGAAACATTTGGAGGTTTGGGTCCACTTGTGTCCTTCAAGAAAGGGGACACTCAAAGCATCAACACCTTATTAAAACACTTGACATTTTTGGTATTATTACCCATCCGTAAATAGGGCAGTACCACACTTTCTTACTTTAAGGAAAACCTGTAAAACTTACATTTTGTGTCTCAATAAGTCTATTATTTAATAACCGTCTAATAGGGAAATGCATGTTTCTTGTGTTATTTTTCAGGCCTTATTATAATTAAGGTCCTTAGAGAACTATTAAGTGAACATTTTTCATACTTTCAGTCGTATCACAAGCAACGTAGAAGGTAAATACCTTATGGACAGCGTCCCATACAGCTGCTGCAACCCTGGCTCTCCCCGGCCCTGCATCCAGCACCATCTGACCAATAACTCGGCTCACTATGACTATGATCATCACACCGAAGAACTCAACATCTGGACTCGAGGCTGCCGTGAAGCCCTGGTCTCCTACTATGGAGGGATGATGAACAGCATTGGGGCTCTTGTGCTGCTGGTCACAGTCTTGCAAGTGAGTAAAAATTTGGTACATAAATGAAACCTCAACCAAAATACTAACATTATAAGAATGAAAAAATAGTTAAAAGGGCTAGTTGTCCTTAAGAAATCAAGATAATACTATAACTTCATACAATAGTGCCGGGGTCGTCAGTCTTATGCACAAAGAGCTCTTGTGGCTGCAGGTTTTCATTCCAGCCAAATATAAGGTACACTTGATAGTTGATTGGACTTCAAGGTGAACTGATTAGACAAGTGAAACCAGGAGGCTCTTGCATTGTTAGAATGAGAACCTGCCACCTCAACAGTTCTTTGTGAATTGAAAGCTCTTGCCAGTATTTACGTCATTAGAAAACTGATTGGAGATTTTCCAACCCAAACACATTTCTTTTATGAAGTTGACATTTCAGCACAATCCTTCCAATCACCAATTGGATAGCCAATTGGACACCATTTGAGAGACTAGAAAGAAAGAAATTGTGTAGACCTTGGCTTGAAATTTGAACTTCCATAAATGGGCATGGGGGCAGTAGTAGTTTGCATTTTAAAGCTACAGACACTGAAACAGGCCATTTGAATCAAGAGTATAACAAAAAGAATTTTACATATGCCATAATGCAGGGATCTTCAACTCTAGTCTTAGAAAGCCAGTGTCCAGCACAATTTGATTCGCTATCACCTAAACAACACTGAACCTGATAATTAACAGATCACTTGAATCATTTTAAATCTGTTTGATCAGAAGAATCGCTTTACTGTGTTGCACACTGGCACTTTAGGATCTCTACTATAATGCATGATCTGAGTGTTATTTTACTTACGTAAGTAAGTATGCAACTGTGTTACAGGCAGCAGACATGGTGGGACTGAAATACCTGACAACTTCTTTGGAGACCCTGACAAACCCAGAGAACCCAGAGAGTGAAAGTGAAGGCTGGCTCCTGGCGAAGAGTTTGAAAGAGACTGTGTCTGACACCCTGGAGAAGATCAAATCACTTGGCAAAAGGAACCAGGTGGAGGAGGCTGAGGCTGCATCTAGTGACAGCTGAGCAGCTCACACACCCAGCTAGGACTAAACCATCCTATAAGGAGAATCAATGATTTTTTTTTTTTTTTTTTGCAAAAAAGAATAACAATCCCACAAACATTATGCACTCAAATATATTGTACTGAACACCCAGAAGTAAAAAAAAAAAAAGCAACATATCCATGAACATTTAAAGACATTGAGCACTTACTGGAAAAGAATGCAAAAATGAGTGTTGACATGTAAATGAAGTGACAAATCATATATAAAGAAGAGTGTTTAATTTCAAAAGGATGTGTGTATGTGGGGGTACAAATCACTTTGTAGAAAAAAATAGTTAGCATAACCACCCCAAACAATTAGAGTTCAGGAGGGACAAAACACTGATTATAGTGGTGATGATCCTCATACAATCATAGTCAAATCCAAAAGGTCTAATCACTGTTAGAACACACATACTTTTGACCTCTTCATACATTATACACTGTCTGAAAAAAAAAAAAAAAAAAAAAAGGCTCCCAGAACCACACTTTTACAATTTGAGTCCTGGAATCTGCCAGTGCCATCAAAAAAGAAACAATGCATAGATGGATAACTTGATCTTTCAATACATTCAGGTAATCAGCTAATTTCATTTTATTGCCACATAACATTGCTGAGTAATGTTATGCAATCTCAGAGTATAATGCTTTCCCAGAGGATTGGACAGTGGGCACTATGTCCTTCTTACCCTGACACACCCATCGTTATGGAATAGGGTCAATCTGGACTCATCAGACCACAATACATTTCCAAGTCCAATCTTTATGCCTGCTATCAAATCATTATAGTTCATATAGTCTGAATCAATTCATCACACTGTGTGGAAATGCTCTTACTTTACCTATTAAACACCGCTGTAATTTCTACTGTCGATGCTTAAAGGTTTATAAGTGATTTCCACTCGCCATTTCTTTCATGTAGTTGTCATTTTAGCACCATCCTTTCACATTTTAATAAGAAGTGTTGGATGCTTTTTTAAACTTTATTAAAAGCAGTAAATCAATAGCTGCTTGGCTCCTTCTTTGATGAGGCTGCTAAATTATATGATCCACATAAAATGGTGACCCTCTGGACCAGGCACTGTACTGTATATAATTAATATTGGGGGTGGTGTACAATAAAGGTATTTAAACATGTATCCGGTTTATCCCATTATTTGTGGTACTTACTGAAATAACATGATTTAAGCAAAAGATCAGATCCATGATGCAAGCATCGAAAGGAAGCTGCAGAAAACATGTTGGGACCCTCAAATTTAGCAGCTATGACAAGGAACGAATAATTGTCTCCTAAAGGACTCCTCTTGCATCACTTTCTTTTACAGTTATATCCACGAAAAATTATTTTAAAGGCACACAAATATTTTTTTTTATTTTTTTCTTCTGTCCATAATTCTTAAAAGGACATGCTTCTAAACCACTGACCATGGGCATTTAAAATAGAAAGGTAAGAGGGCTTTCGTCACCTTGAATTGTCTTCAGCTGTAAAGCCTATAAGCAGTGAGGGAGGAGATAAGCTTCTTTGGTAGAGCTTCTTCCCAGGCAGAGGAAATTCATGGAACAGGTAACCCAGTAGCAGGTACAGGACAAAGGCACCTTGGGATCACCAGAAGAGTCTCTCTCTCTCTCCCCCAAAAGCAAACTTACAAACCTAGCTCAGACAACTTCACTGTTACACATTCTCCATAACCAATCCCATTAACGCTTCAGCACTACCACAAATAATTTTCAACACAATTACAGTCTATTACAGAATAGTTGTTATATTTACAAAAAAGAACAATATATAAACACAAACTATTGAGCTGCTGAAGTAGGCAATGCTGTCAACCCAAAGAAAGTTTAACTTCCTTACAAAGTGTCTAAAGCTTCAGTGTCACCCTTTAGCACCATGACACTGAAGCTTAAAAAAAAAAAAAAAAAAAAAAAAAACATAAATCATTTTTGTTTTCTGAATAATTAAGTTTCTGACAAAACTGCATAATACGTGTCATGTACAAACCAACACAATTACACAATGCACGGGTGCTGAAACACTGTGGATAATTTGCAACACAAAAGCAGTCAAACATCCATATACACTAAGCTCTCATTCCTTTTCCTTATTTTATTTTTGTTTTACAATATTGTACAATGTATTCATTTATACAATAATTCACATATTAACAAGTAAGTCTTTGACGTTGGATTCCAATTAAACCTTGACACAGGAAACATGCTTATAGTGAGAAACCCCTGGAAACCCTGTTGAGAATTAGAGCGTGCATGCACACACGTCTGTGTGCATACACATGCTTTGGAGTTTAAATGTACTGTTTGAGTGGAAAGTGCAGCACTTTTTTTTTTTTTTAACATCATGTTAATAAGCTTCTGAGTCTTCCAAGACATCTTAGTCCAGTGACCTCAACTGAGTTATGAGTTTTATTTTTATATTTATCACAGAAATGGAATGGAAAGAAATTTCTGAGCGGATCCAAGAAATTCCATAACAATTCCTGCTAATAAAATTACACGGCTTGTAATTCGATTTTCTTTATCACATTAGGCAGGAAGTCATTCTCAGTAATCTGCCAGTGTTAGTAATTTGATCAAATCGATGTTAAGAAAAGTTTCCATCACATGGCTTGTGCCCTGATTTTGTTTATCATAAAGGGCCATGGGATCAACAAAAAACAAGCATATTGGGTTTTTTGCGCTAATGTTGGTTTGTTTGTTTTTTTAAACACAACTGCTGCTGTAGCTCAAAGACTTTAAATGGCACATACTACACACATTAAGTCAGTAGGTATAAGCTTCCTCAACCCAAAAAAAAAGAAATTTCCCCAAAGTGGAGGTCTGCCATGATGAAATTTCACAAAACTGCACATAAATAATATTTTTAACAAAAATAAGTTGCAAAATTGAAAACGGTGTTAAATTCATTCTGATCACATGAACAACCATATAAATCCATCACACTATAAACACACCGGCTTTACACTCTCACAAAGCACACGCACACACACGCACGCACACACCAGGCACTCACAGACAGCACGTGTCACTTGTGTGCTCCCAGATTTCCTCAGTTCATCTTATAATTGCTTCACAGAGCATTCACATGCTGGGTGCCCTCAGCAGAAATATTGCAATGATGGGGAGTAGGGAGAAAGGGAGTAGGCCATATGACCTGAAGATGGCGCCAATCCATTATGGCTACTATTGAGACCCAAGGGTCACTGAGAAACATTGTGCTTGCCTCAGAGAGAACACCAGCATTATTTAATATTAAAGCAATCTGAAAACTGCATCTGCAGTAAACAATACTTGAGTTGAATAGTGTAAAATAAGTTAATGGAGTCAGGGAAAATGAGAAATTAAATAGCTTTTCTCTGTTTCTTCAGATACTTTGAGAACCTTACTCTAAAGAAGAAAGCATCATTTCGCAGTTAAATACCTTGGCAATAGGTTTTTTTTTTTTAAATATCGATTTGGATCAAATAATAAACTTTGAGATAATAATACCTCAAAAAAGACAAAAAAAAAAAAAAAGCCATGCATTCATCCACTCAAGGGGAAAAAAATAAAAACAAAAATAAGGAAGAAAGGGAGTGGTAAGAGGCACCATTGTTTTGGCAGCCTCTGCAGTAAAGGTGCAGATCCCTTGTTAGTTTAGATTTGGCATTAGCCAAGCAACTCCAGGACCTCTCAGGAAGAAATATCAGAGGTGCTGCCAGTCAATGCCCACCAGAGTCTGATTAGCTTCCTGAGCATGACCGATCTCCTCTGTGATGCTGTGCTGGCGCCAGAGCTTCTGGATTTTTCTGTAGCGCTCGCGGCACAGGTGTAAAGGGTTCCCCCGTCTGGGAGGGAAGGAGAACAGATTATATAAACGTATGATATTATATATGCTATTAACTTTACAAGGAATGCTGAAAGCCATGTATGGTTTCTTACCTGAGCCCTTGATCTGTTTCTCCATAGTCATCGAGGTATGGGGGAGCATAAAAACAGCCCTTAGTCTTTCCAGCGAGGAAGAGAACCTGACTCTCCCTCACCCTGTAAAATAAAGTAGAGTCTCACATACTGCAAACTAGGGACCGATAATCAATACTTGATATTATCCTAATGTTATACTAATTGATATTGACAATCAGTAATGTTCCCATTACTAGTGTTAGCAGACATGCTCATTCAGCGAATATCAGCAGAAACGCCCAATTCCAAATCAAAAGATGTAAAGCCTTCCAAAGAGAAAAAGCATGAAACAGAGTTGGTTCTATAGGGTAGAGACCCACTATTCTAATTGATTTATTAATAAATAAAAAAAGAACCATTTTAAATGTAAAAAAATATTTTATCTTAAAAATGAAACCATAATATGTTAAATAACTAACAAAATTAGTATTGAACAATTTAATTAGCTATTTTATAAATTAATCAATCATTACCCATACTTTAATTATTAAACTCTGCATTCCTTCTAAATAAATTTCTTATGAACCTTCCAACAAAAGTATTATCCAGTAGGGATGGGAATTACTAATCCCCACCCGATAGATCACATCATGATTATTAGTTCCCAACTTGATTAAAATTGCAGTTCTATATTTTATAAATATCCCAATAATTACATCTTCAACCGATTTTATTACAATTTTAAACCTTTAAAATGTAAAAGGTTTACTGAGTAATTAAATGTAACCTGTTTCTTCCAACATTAGTTTTCTTACTTAAAACCAAATGCTGGATTTAACAATACTCAATAACTTCAAATTATTCACTCCTACCACACAGGATGCCAATGTGTAAATACTGTCAATTACCTGTAGGATTATAAAGAAACTGACAATTTACCGCCTGATTTAACACGCGTGACTTTTTATAACATAACTTTTATAACCACTCAGAAGCCTCTGTGCTCGGTACAGAAATGTTTATATCTGAGGCTAATCGGCCTAATATATTCTATGAGTGGGAAACGCTGCACAGTATTTCTGGCACGCTGCTGTTGATTTCTATCTTCCTAACCAAAAAGAGTAATGTGAGGCTTATTTGGCAATAATCCCTAATGCTCAACCCAACACACAGATATGTAGTGACAGACAAACCATAGCAATCAACACAGGAGTGCAAACCGTCTTTCTACTAACCTGAGGAAAATGCCAACACCAGCTCCACAGGTGAAGGTGTGGGCAGTACATGCTCCAACATCCTCACCCTCCACCTCAGTCTGACAGCAGTAGCTCTGAGAACATAGCATCGCGCCACACACCAAGCACAGCGTTGGAGCACGAGACTTGTCTCCACCTGACTTAGGACAACTATAAACAACAACTGAGGTTATACAAGTTGAAGTCAGAAGTTTGCAAACACTTGAATTGAAATGGAAATGCTTAAAATCATTCATTAGACCCAATCATTATTATATTATAGTTTTGTCAAGTCAGTTAAGACATGTGCTTCATGGAAGACAAGCAATTTCTTTCAACATTTTACAGATAAGATTATTTCCCTTAAAATTCAAAATCTAAAGAATTTCAGCCAAGACTTTGGTACAGGGGTCATGTTTATCAGTACAATCAATATTATGCACTTATAAATTCCATGGGACCACGCAGCCATCATACCGCTAAGGAATGACACACGCTTTTTCTCCTAGGGATGGACATACTTTAGTACGAAAAGTAAAAATCAAACAACAACAAAAGAAAATGATTTAAATATATTTTGCTAAAGCGTATGTAAACCTCAGAGTTCAACTGCCAATATAAACACAACAACTAAATATACACAAGCACACTCACGTGAAGCTGGAAGCTTGGTTGATCAGTGCACTGTAATCCTCTGGCAAATCAATTAGCTTATTCGATTCCCGAGGAAAACTATAGGTTTAAAAAAAAAATACATTCATTATTATTAATAATAATACAAAAAAAAAAAAAATACACATTTATTCTAAAAAGCATAATCTATAAGCAAATTCAGATCGCTACAGACAAGGACAAAGAATAATGACCTTATAAGGGTTTCTGGTGACTGGAGATACTGCTGAATGCCTGGATGTGAGCACCACCTGCAGGGCAGACAGTCACGAAACAAACTCAACCCATCGCCTACTAAGTAAATTAGTATATTCAACATTCACAGAAATCCTGTACTTTCTTGACTTAATTATGTAGTTTCTTACCCCTGAAGTAGGGGATCCAGGACCTCCTGATGATTATAATAGAGCTGGAGCAGGTTAGAGGGCAGACACAGATATGCACACAGCACCTCCCATTCACCCGCACCTACAGCTAGAGTATAGGACAAGGAGAGCTCTTACAAATGTGAAGTTCCTCCAGTGATCAACCTCACGTTCCATGTTTTGGCATAATTGTGTTTGAATTATTAAGAGGAAGAATGTAGAACTAACAGCTTCGATGAGAATCTAAGCTTTGTGATGATCTAATAAATCACCTGGATTTCTAAATCTCTACATTTAAATTAGTCTCGAATGTAGAGATGTAGGCTCGGATAACACCATCTGGTGGAAGCACCTGCAAGTTCTGGTTCAACTTGAAGACTAAATGTGTTTGCACTCAGGACTATATATATATATATATATATATATATATATATATATATATATATATATATATATGCATACAATTACCATGGAGCTCAGATGGAGTGGGAACTCCACTGAGATGGTGGAAGAACAAAGCAGCTCCTCTGAGAAAGGGCAGGAAGCCTGCCTTTACACAACGCCAAAGATGCCAACCCGAGCTAACCTCACGCAGGCTGTTAAAAACACACATACACATTTTAAGATTATTTGTATAGCTCAGTAATTTCAAAGTTGTGGTTAAATATAAACACAATGCTTCCCAAGGGAGTTATTTACTGAAATGGTGTGGGAAAAGTACATAAAGCTCATAATAATAATAATAATAATAATAATATTATTACCAACAACAACAACTGATAGTACCGTTATTGTTAATCATGACCAACAAGAACAATAAATAAAATGAATAATTTTCTGTCTCACCAGCCTACATGAGTCCTTAGTGTGTTATAGAAAAGACAGACACTCTCTTCTTCCTCCTGCTTTACTCCTTCACTCTCTTGCTCCATGGCCAGCTCCTCTGTGGATATACCAAGATAGTGCAGGCTGTCAAATTAATAAGTTAATAAGTTAATAAGTTAATAATATTCTAATTATATATGTTTGGTAATTACTGTATACCAAAAATTATTTTTTTTTTGACCCAGAGGGTGCTTTAGGTTACGTGTACTATAGCATACGAGAAAAAATCTTTTGGCACTCAAATTCAAAATCAAATTTAAGCACTCATTACTTTGACAGACTGTTGGCAGAAAACATAATTAATTTATAACAAAATGTTCATTGAAACAATGAATACAAATAACCAAGTTATTACTGAGTTGTAAGAAAGAGGGTCACCTAATTCCTAAACATCCACATGACAATCAAGCAACAGATCCTTATCTGTTGTTAAGCTGCATGTGCTCCAAGCAGAATATATTCTAACCTGGTACTGAAGTAAGGAGGATCTGGACCAGGTGAGCCACAGTGACCAAGTGGAGAATATGTAGCTGTGCAGTATCTGCACTTAGACCCGAGAAGTCTAAGCAGTGCAGCGCTGAATAGGATAGCACCAGACTCACCTGACATACAAATAAACAAAATAAAACAGAAGGTGTCGATTCACAGCTAAACAAATATCTGACAAGAAATTGTCCCACGGGGGTGTTAAAATGTCAGACTAGAATGCTACTTAAATATTATTATAAAATTTAAAAAGCTCATCAGCTTACCAATAAGTGGAACATGTCTACCTCCAGAATGCAGGGGGAACATTCCACCTGGGGATCAGGAACAAGTGCTGCACAGAACAGTCACAACACAGTTACAGAACAGAAAAAAAAACAACAAATGGCAGAAAAATAAATAGATAAATAAAATATACCTGCTAACAATCGCATGAAGTGAGTTTGCACAGTGGAGTGAGAGGCGACAGTCCAGCACGCAGAGCCAAACCGAGCTAGAGAACTCAAACAGTCATCCTTAAAAATAACAGACATGGCACATTTAATGAGTCTAATGGATAAGTTTTCATGTGAAATCAGTTAATTCTTAAAACAATGTTATATGTCACTGTTACTTTTATACTTTGCAGATGAACTATAGATTTAGAACACAGGATACAATAAATATCAAAGCTTAGAAAGAACAACGTAAAAACTGAATATATTTTTATGATTTAGGATATTTAAAGGTCCAGACTTTTGGGTAAACCATGCTTTGCTTTTATACTAATGTTTTTAAATAAATAGCAGATCAAAATATTAAAACAATTGTTGTTCAAATACATTATTACATTTTGTAAGTAAATTGTAGTTAGTCTGTGTTTTAACAGCGCTAATAATATCTCTGATACATAATTGATTATACTTTACCATCCAACTCTAAAATAATAATTCATTATGACATCAGTTAGGTTTCCATACCTGCCTACAGGGTAAACTTCCAAACAAAGGCTTCTCCTCATCTACCAGTAATCTCTCTGTACAAAATACAGTAGTATAGGAATAAAAGCATTAGGTTCATACAACATTGTTCCCTTACAACAAACAAAAACTGTATCAACCAACCCCTAACAAAGGTCAGTGAACACATGTAATAACATTTACTTTTAAATGAATATGTGCATACTCACCTATAGACTGGATGGTGTAAGAACAGCTGCCCCAGCACATGATAGGCACACGAGGGTCCTGCTCATTAGGGTGCACCTTAAGGCCAACTTTATATGTTGCTGTCCCAAATGTCGTCAGCATCTCCCTTATAGAGCTTGAATAAGGGTTGCTATCAAAATATTTCACAGGTCAGTTTCAATGTCATAGAAATATCAAGAATCAACACAGACATTTCATATTACAAATGAGAACAGTGGACCAAGCTTACACTGGAGTGTAGTCCAGCCTGAAACCCTCAGGAGGAGGAAAGTCATCCACAATCTGTGTCTCGCCAGCATCTAAATGATAATCAGACAATTTGACTGTATGACCGTACACACATATAAGGAACACAAGCATGTATGAAAGAGACTTACTTGTTGGCTTGGCTTTGTTATGAGCAGAATGTAAGGCTCTGATCTGCAGGCAGGTTGTATTTACCCAATGACCCAGTGCTGGCTGCTCACTACTGCTGCAATCACAAAACGAATGGTTATGACTATAACCTCTGTTCCCTGAAGGAGAGGAACGAGGTACAACACATATAGTATGGGATATCACGCCCTCTCGTGTCCTGGCTGAAGCCACCTTTATTCACGCCGTAAAGGCAGGCAAACCTGTGGTGACGTAGGTGTAGCCCCGCCTACACCTATAAACCATCGTCGCCACGGTTGACCCTCAGTTCGATAGCCGCTCTTCGCCGAGCGTAACTATGAGGCGGGGCAGCAATGTGTTGTACCTCGTTCCTCTCCTTCAGGGAACAGAGGTTATAGTCATAACCATTCGTTCCCTTTCAGTCGATTCACTCGGTACAACACATATAGTATGGGACATATATTCACGCCCCGCCGAGTATCTATCAAAGTTAGTCACAAGAACCCTGACAGCTACTCTACTGCATTAAGGACCCCGCAGAGAGGACACAATGAGCCACCGAGGGGGCCGTTATATCAAGTCGGTAGAACCGGACAAAAGTGTGTGGTGAGGACCAACTGGCTGCCGCGCAAATCTCGCCCACAGACATTCCTTTGAACAGAGCCCATGATGTTGCCATAGCTCTCGTTGAATGTGCTTTCACACCCAGAGGCAATGGGACACTCTTGCTACTATAAGCTAGTGTAATAGCCTCCACAATCCAATGGGAAAGCCGCTGTTTAGACAGCGCTTTACCCTTTACTGGACTGGCAAAGCAGATAAACAGTTGATCACATAAGCGCATATCTACTGTACGGTCCATGTACACTCGTAGTGCACGTACGGGGCACAAATTATGCAATTTTCTCTGCTCATCAGAAGCAAAAGGAGGAGGAAAAAAGCTATAAAGGTCAAAGACCATAGAGCTATAATCAGTGGAGACGACCTTCGGTACATAGGCCGCGTTTGGCCGTAGAGTAACCTTTAACCCATTAGCAGCAAACTGCGTACAGGATGGATGCACGGATAAAGCGTGGAGATCGCCCACTCGTTTAGCAGATGCTAAAGCAAGAAGAAGTGCCGTCTTATATGAAAGAATTTTCATATCTATAGACTCAACTGGCTCAAAAGGAGGACCACAGAGGGCCTCAAGCACTAACAATAAATCCCAGGACGGAACACTGGACCTCGTAGTGGGTCGCAGACGTCGCACTCCCTTTAAAAACCGTACTGCCAGCGGATGAGCCCCTGGTGACACTCCGTCAAAACCAACATGACAGGCTGATATAGCCGCCAAGTACACTTTAATAGTAGAAAAGGAAAGGCCTTTCTCTAATAGTTCTTGTAGAAAAGACAAAATCTCCACCATGGAGCACTGAAATGGAAGAACATTATGTTCTTGACACCATTGCTCAAATGCTCGCCACTTGTAAGCATATAAACCTCTAGTAGACGAGGCCCGAGCACTTTGGATTGTCTCAATCACATTCGGGGGAAGCCCTTTTGCTAACAAATTGGACCTTTCAACAGGTAAGCGTGCAAGTTCCACAGCTCGGGACGCGGGTGCACTACCTCTCCCCCTGCCTGAGACAGAAGGTCCCTGAGGAGAGGAAGTTTCCATGGTTCTGCTGCTAGCAGGCTGACTATCTCTGCGTACCACAACTTCGCCGGCCAATGAGGTGCCACCAGGATTAGTGACAGGCCCTGCTGACGTACCCTCTCTGTGACAGGCAGAATCAGTTCTACCGGAGGGAAAGCATACAATAGAGCTGGGGGCCATGAGTGTGCCAGCGCATCGATCCCCAGTGGGGCATTGCGATCCGTTATGGAGAAGAATAGTGGGCAGTGAGCATTTTCTTTGGATGCAAAAAGATCCACTGCTGCCCTGCCGAAGCGCTCCCAGATCTGAGCTACCACCCATGGGTGTAATCTCCATTCCCTCACAAGCGGGCCCCCTCTGGATAGAAGGTCCGCCCCCAAATTCAGGTGCCCTGGAATGTGAGTGGCCCTGAGTGACAGAAGATGAACACTGGACCATAGCAATAGAGAATGAGAGAGTTTCAGCAGGGGAAGTGAACGAGTCCCCCCTTGTCTGTTTATATACGACACCACTGTTGTATTGTCTGTCCTGATTAGAACATGATGGCCTGTTAAAGCCAGACGAAAATGACTCAGGGCTAAGAACACTGCTAACAGCTCCAAATAGTTGATGTGAAGCCTGCGTTGTTTCTGTGACCACGCCCCCCTGATCGCGGAGCCGTCGCACAGAGCGCCCCAGCCGCTGAGGGAGGCATCTGTTGACACCACTTTGCGAAACGATACCCTGCCTATCGGAGAGCCCTGACGTAATAGCCTGGGTTCCCTCCAGGGCAGAAGGGCTGACATGCATGACGGTGTCACCGTCAGCCTCCTGTTGAGGTGGCGCGCCGCACATAGGCGGTGAGAGCGCACCCAGCGCTGAAACGCACGCATGTTCAACAGCCCGAGAGGCACCACAGTGATCATAGACGCCATCATTCCCATTAGTTGTAAAAACACTCGGAAACGAAGTTTGTGTTGCAACTGAAACAGAGCAAGGCAGCGCTGAAACGCGGCTATTCTGTGCTCTGAGAGACGTGCTCGGCTGGTAACGGAGCATATCTCCAGACCCAGGAATGAACACTGTTGACTCGGAATCAGTGAGCTTTTCTGCATATTTACTGAGAACCCTAAAGTCTGAATGTGAGACAGAACTAGTGCTGTCTGTTTCTCTGCCTGCTCGCTTGAGCTCGCTATCAGTGCCCAGTCGTCTAAATAGGCTAATATGCGAATGCCTTTCTCCCGAAGAGGAGACAGCGCCGCCTCGGCGCACTTCGTGAACGTTCGGGGAGCTAGTGACAGGCCGAACGGCAGCACTAGGTACTCGTAGGCCACGCCCTCGAATGCAAACCTCAGAAACTTTCTGTGGCGCGGAAAGATCGCTATATGAAAATAAGCATCTGTGAGATCGATCGTAGTGAACCAATCTCCCGGGCCTATTGCATTTAGCAGTTGCCTCAGAGTAAGCATTTTGAACTTGTACGTTCTTAGAAACGTGTTCAATATTCTCAGATCCAAAATAGGACGCAGTCCTCCCCCCCTCTTCGGAACGACAAAATACCGGCTGTACCAACCTGAGTTCGCTTCCGAAGGAGGCACCACTTGAATCGCCCTTTTGCTCAGAAGAGAATTTATCTCTTCCCGAAGCACCGCTGCGGCGTCGTCCGACACCTCGGTGTTGATTATGGAAGAGAAGCGCGGTGGCTTTACGCGAAACTGCAGTCGGTATCCCATAGCGACTGTGTTTTGCACCCATGTCGAGACTGCGCATGCGCGCCACTCGAGAACGTGGGACGCCAACCGGCCCGCATTGGTTTCTGAAAGGGGTCTGCTGCCCCCTGGCGTTTCGCCAGAGTGCAGCCTCATCGATGGCACTGGGCTTTTTTGTTTTGCAACATTGTAAACAGGAAAATTCTTTATTGGTTTTAATAATGTAACATTCACATGATTTACAAAATGCACCATTTTTGGGGCAATCACACTGCAAACATCGAGGGTACTTGCTGTAAGTCCCTGAGAACTTTTTAACACGCCCCAACTGGGGTTCATAACTCGAACATAAACACTTGTGTGTGAGGGGGGGGGATTGTGCTTGGGAGACTGTGTTAGGGAAGTGCAGCGCCGTTTGGGACTGATTTCCTGAACATAACGTAGCGGCCTCTTGGGCGGCATTGAGAGAGGAGAAGCAGTGTCTCCCTGCTGCCAGAGCTCCTCTCTCTTTAAAATCTGAGCTAGGAGGAGTGAGGATTCTTCCTCCTAGTCGCTGAATCCGTTCGGACGCCTGGTGGGGGGCCCATAC
This sequence comes from Clarias gariepinus, assembly GCF_024256425.1. NCBI lineage: Eukaryota > Metazoa > Chordata > Actinopteri > Siluriformes > Clariidae > Clarias > Clarias gariepinus. The sequence continues at coordinate 24,983,511 of NC_071107.1, forward strand.
CCCAGGCCGACTGCCGTGGGTTTTGCCTGGGAGGCTGTTGTTTCACCGGTCGAGAGCTCGAGCTAGCTGCCGGCGGTGGTCTCTTATGAGGTGGTCGCGGAGTGGTCATACTTCGAGCCTGTTTGGGCTTCACCTCTCGTCGCGGAATAATGTCTCGCAACGCTTCGGCCTGTTTCCTTCTGAAGTCAAACTTTGCCTGAATGGCATCGAGTGACTGGCCGAACAAACCCTCAGCAGACAGCGGTTCGTCCAAGTAGACAGCCCTGTCTCTATCAGGAATGTCAGAGAGCGTGAGCCATAAATGCCTCTGTGCTACTACTGCGCTCGCCATCCCTCTTCCGAGGGAAAGAGCCGCACAACGAGACATGCGCAAAATGTAGTCTGTCGCTGTCCTGACCTCGTTAAGCAGCGCACAGAACGGGCTCTCCTGAGGCACCAGTGAGCCGAGCTCTGCCAAACACATTGCCTGATATGTTTGAAGCAGCGTAGCGGAATTGAGCGCACGAGCAGTGCCTGCTTGAGCGCGATAAATCTTCTCCAGCTGGGCAGAGGAGAATCTACAATGTTTAGACGGAAGGAGAGTAGGTCCAGACACTCCATGATTGTGCGAGGGTGCCAAATAAGCAGCCAAAGATGGCTCCATTGGCGGTGGGCTAACTAGTCCTGCCTTCTCAGCTCCGTCTAATTCCAAATATTGTCCGTAACCGGGCACTGATACACGGGTCGACAGCGGCTTGCTCCATGACGACGTTAATTCGCCGACAAAGTCGGGAAACATGGGCAAGCAGTTCTTAACTGTTGTCGGTTCAGGAGGAAGAAAAAAATCCCGCGAACCTTGACGGTTTTTGAGCCGGCTGCGGGGAGGGCCACTCCACCTCCAGCTTCTCAGCCGCTCGGCGGTAGAGAGCAAAAAATGAAGTGTCGTCCCGAGCGGTTAACGCAGTAGCAGCGGAGCTCTGAACAGGTGGCACAATTTCATGCTCGTCCTCCGACAAGCCATGTATCTCTAGGCCGATGTCGAGCACGTCATCGTCCTCGAAAGCATGCTGCTCGGTGCCTGGCTGCTGGCCAGCGCTGTAGGAGAGCCCACGGTCCTCCGAACCCTCGAGATACTCCATCTGGTCCGCCCAGCTAGGTGCGGGGACTTCTGACGGAAATTCCTCGTCAGCAGACACAGGCGAAGCTGGGACTGCTGATTCGGAAAGGAGGGGGTCCTGCTGAGCGACTGTATTTCTCCCCAGGGTCCTTTCCACGAACGTGACCCGTCTTTCCAGCGTTAAACGCCGGAGCTGGCGACAAAGCTCACATGACTCTGGCTCAGCTAGAGCTCTCCTAGCATGGAGAATCCCCAGACAGACGGGGCACGCTTCGTGCTGGTCCTTCTCGTGCAAGGAGAAGCCGCACTCCTGAGGACAGGGGCGAACAGCGGACCTCTTCTTAGCTACATTAGCTTGCATGCTCATCTTAGCTAGCGCTGTTAGCACAGCTAAACAGAAGCCAACTAACTGAGATGTTGCTAATGTTCTGACTGTCAGAAAACTTAAAAGTCAGCGCCCCGCGGGTAGACGACTCACCAAAATGAGGCTGTTGTCGCTAACGCCAACAAGAGCAGTTAAGCTGATTTTAAGCGCAGTCTTTCAACGTAAAACGTAGAGTTTACTAGCAGCACCTAGAAAACTCTACGGAAAAGGTGTTCACAGCGAGGTGAAGAGCGTAAGAACTGAGGGTCAACCGTGGCGACGATGGTTTATAGGTGTAGGCGGGGCTACACCTACGTCACCACAGGTTTGCCTGCCTTTACGGCGTGAATAAAGGTGGCTTCAGCCAGGACACGAGAGGGCGTGATATCCCATACTATATGTGTTGTACCGAGTGAATCGACTGAAAGGGAACAAACGATTTACCATTTACTCAGAGAAAAGGTGAAATTCCACCGGAACATTTAAAGGAAAACACTGTCACTAAATATCAGCAAATAGCAATGGAACAGCTATATCACACTTGCTTGTTTTTACACACACAAAGCAAAATTTCTATACAGAAAAACTCGACTGGCTTCCTTTATAACAGATAAATAGAAGTCGTTTCATGACATTACTTGTAGTCGCCTTATATCCCAATTGACTTTAAAAATCTCCCTGCATGTTGTTCTGCATCAAACAAAGAAAACAACTGAAGAGATCTGAAATTACTGGAACTGGGGAATCCTTCTATACATTAACAAAACCTGGAAGGATAGTGTGGAAAAAATGTGGTCAGGGGAATCAAGAACAGAGAACTATGGAAGGTTTCTTCTCCAAAGGCATGATGGTATTCCAGTACTCAAATTGTAAAAACGTGGTTCTGGGAGCACAAGGAATCATTTTTACACATGAACTGACCACCACATTGCATGCTGTAATCAAAAATAAAGGTGACTGAATGAAATCTTGTGTGAGTGTCTTTTGTTTGGCCAGTCAGTATATTTAGCAGCTCATATTCACTTTCTAAATTACATTTGAAACAATTACAAATTTTGTATGCGAGTACCTGCAGGATGCTTTTGTGAGGGGCAGGAGAGGAATGACGGTGTTACTAAGACACTCACAGAGTGGACACAAATACTCCCCATTTTCTACATCATAACTGGTATGTACACGCAGTCTCTGTTGTCTGCGCTGCTCCTTAGCCTGCACTGCCTCAAAGTACCTACAGGCGAAACAGCATGAAGGTTAGAGACTTTTTTATAAAAAAAAAAAAGTTATGAGTTAAGCTTGTTGAGGTAATATTTATTAGATATAAATTGTTGGTTAGAGCATCTCCCCATCCAGAAAATATGAAAATTATTTTTATTTGGGAAGCAAACATCACGTTATATAATGGGCAAAACATGATATACTCAAAAACCAAGCATGCCAATGATGTACTCAAAAAAAACAACATACCGCTTCAAATTATTTGCTTTACCACGAGCCTCAACAGTTTTATGAGTGAAAAATAGCAAAGTGGGGGCCTCCGAGTGGCGCAGTGGTAAAGTGCTCGCCCTATCATCCGGAGATAGCTGGTTCGAACCCCTGGTGACGGCCGGAGGCACAGAGAGAGCTGATTGGCCGAGCTCTCTCAGGGGGGAGGGATGAGAGGTACTCGCGCTCCCACATTAATCATGGCTCTATAGCCAATCAGGGGCTCCTGTGAGCTCGCGCACGCGAAAGGAGCGGCTAGCCCTTTCCTCCGAGTGTGTTACTCCGCCCCTAATGGTGCGTGATCAAGCAGTTCGAAAAGATGCGGTCGGCTGACGTCACGCGGTTCAGAGGAAACACGTGATAGTCTTCGGCCCTCCTGGCTGAGTGGTAGTAGTAGCCTTAATGTGGGAGCCCCCTAGTGACGGAGAGGAATTGGCTACGACTGAATTAGGGGAGAAAATTGGAAAAATCCAAAAAATTATATTAAAAGTAAAAGAAAAATAGCAAAGTGCACATCCTAATGCGCTCTGATGCGGAGTTAATAATCGAATTGCTGTTAGTTGCAGTTTAACAGGCTACACTGAGTAGGAGGTAGTCATATAGGTAGATTTCGCTCAACTCCTCACCTCTGCCAGCAATGAGAGTGCATGATGTGACCACAGCTGCCAGTATGGGTACCAAAAGACAGGTCAGGGTGCATGAAGAGGGGATCATAGCTCTCTGTAACACAAATGGTTCCTCCAGAAATAAGCACACTGACTACCCAAGACTATTCAAATTACTAGGTCTGCAAACTAAAGTAAAGTAAACTGTAAACCATAACGTTACCTGGTTTGTGAGGGGGCCTTCTGCGGTTTTTGGACATGACAGTAGAGCGTTGCACGAATGCAGCAAGCACCATGGCTCTGCCATCAGGTCTGATTTCCTGCTCTTCTTGACACAGGATACACGTCACCACCTGCCTCCTTTCTCCTCCTCTGGCACGCCAACGACGAGGTCCCACACACACCAAAGCACTGTCGCATAAACTAGGACTGCAGCAAGAAGAGTATATAGATAATACATGAATAGTTTCAAGAATGTTTATTCTTATTTTTATGTGATGGTAAATAAATTAGTTGTGTTTACTGAAGTTGTTTGCTTTGTTATTGAGAATACAACAATACTCCAAAAGTCCTTGTTTAAAACAGCCCATGAGCACCTGTGGTCTGCTGATGTAGATGCGGAGGCATCAAGCTCCTCTAAACTCTGCTGGAAAAGCTCTTTGTTCTCATTGATAAAGTGTCTCTGCATCTCTGACATCTGAGCCATGATCTTTTCCCTGCGCAGTCTAGCCATCTCTGCTTTTCTCTTTCTCTCCGCTTTGTCTTTGTCCCGCACAGTCTGCAAGGCGCAGGTAGAGTTAGGTATTTCAACACACTAGAGCAATAATAAATTTGTCAATAGGGCAGAATGTTGCTCAGAGACTGACCTCCTCCTGACACTGCCCTGTTCCTTCACTAGGAAGTGTAGCAGCTGTGCGCTCACGCATAGTTTTAATGTTGACCACCATCTGTGGAGGGGTGAGAGGCGGGGAGATGAAAGTTAAAAGTAAGGCTGACCATCAATTTTTTTATATAAATTAATCTATCGATTTTAACCTCTACTGATTCTTTTCTGGTTGGATGATTAAGCTTTTATTAATTGCCAGTATTTCCAGCATTTTCCAGAAACATTATAATAATAATAATAGTTAATTCATAATGTAATTAGTTACAAATACAAATTTGTATTAAACATTAAAGTCCAGAGGCCATATGACGTGTGCATACCGTACAAGTTTAAATACATTAAATTTCGGCATGGTTGGTATAGAAAATATACACTGCTGCCCCCTGGTGGATATACTATGTGCTTACATAGAGAGAGTATAGCAAATTGCAACAAAAAAAAAAATTACTTTAAGGATCCAGCGAATCATGTCTTTGTGCACTTCCAGGTGGGGGGCACTCTGCAGAGTCTCTAACAGAGCCAGGATACTGGGAGTATTGCTTGGAGCTTCACCAGGACCTGTCACACAAGAAACCACAGGTCTGACTAAACGCTTGAGACTTTCTATAGTGTCAGAAGACAAACTAAAACTTACGGGAGATTTTGAGAGTGAAGATGAAGGTAACTTCATTGTCATCACCACTGCTCTCTAGCTGGTGCTGCTCCTCGATCAAAGCCATACCCATCAAGTGCAGCACCTGCAGCAACATGCATTCGCACAAGCAAACCCAACTGTAAACACAACTCAGCCATTAAATGTACTATACATCTGTACAATAGATGCTCATGATCTCAGCACAGTAAGTGCAACATTTCTGAATTTACCGGAACATCAAAACATTTTAACCCAACACACAAACATTTACCCTCTGCAGCATGGACTCTGACCAGTGTCCTCCACTAGGCTCTATAGCCCACTGCAGCACAGCTCCCAGCATGCCAAGCAGCACGTCACACTGCAGAATGTTTACCAAGCTGGCAAACAGAGGACAGAATGAAGGCAGGGCTGGTGGAGGCAGAGCTGCAAAACAGACACACAGACACTCACTTGTTTAGATGTCTCATTCTTTTACGATGATTACTGAGGAAATAAACTTACCTGGGTCCTCTCTATTCTGTCTCTTGAGCTTTCGCTGAGCTTCTTCAGCCTGTAACAAATAAACCACAACTACTTAGGCCCTGTGTACACCTGGTATTAATAGACATCTTGTGAAGAGGAAGTGACCAGCCAACAGAGGGGAAAAAAATCTTTCATATGATTCAGCAATTCACTTGAGACTCTTGTTAACATCAGTAGCCAGTGAGGCCGTTGTTGTTTTACTGTGTAAAATACAAATTAAAAAACTTCAATATGAGCACTCAAAATTTGTTTTAAAAGAATAATGCAGTGTTTTCAACTTTATTTCTGGTTACCTCATCTGTGGGCGATTACTAAAGACAATAACAGACACTTCCTGTTCTACCAACCAACAGACTTATAAACACGCTTAGAAATAAAGTCTACAGGATTCTATACAAAGAAAAATAAGTGAATACTGCATATAATGTTTGATTTACTCATTCATGAATTTTCAATCCGACATGATGCTATAGTCTTTGGTGAACTATCCCCAAATTATTTCTATTTGGAGTGATTGCCCATAGAATGTGTGTACATTTGCAGATCAGGATTAAATACCTTGGACTGATCAGCTCTGGAGTAATGGTAGAAATAGAGGTTGAACTGTTTGGCACTTTCTGAGCGGAGTTCATACAATCCTCTACCAGTCACTCCTGGCTTCCTGTTAAACATGATCAATTCAAGAATAAAATTATTTCCAGATAAATGTTTAAACTATGACACCAAGTCTTAAATAAAAGAGACAGACACTTACTTAAACAATGCAACGCTGTCAATGACTCTCTCCATTCCTGTCTCTTTATTTTCCTAAAGAGAAAAAACAGATTTATGAAGCCTTTCCAAGACTTTATATATAAAGGATGTAAATACATACGTAACTGGCAGCACTCAGAAAAGACATAACTAAATGAATAAGTCAATGTGTCAGTCTACACACATTTTCAGGCAAAGCTTTGACCAGCTCACTGTGAGCCATGGGACGAATACAAAGCTGATGAATTATCTCTCTCTTGAGTTCATCACAGTTTTCTACATGCCCAATGCCTGGGGTAAACCGCTCACCTAAAATACACACACAGATAGCAAGAAGACACACAATCTTTAGGCACAGATACCTTTCCGCATGTGTATAACTACTACTCTAAAAAATATCACCAAAATAGCCAATCAAGTGTTTAATTAGTTTCAGAATTATCTGCACTCACCCACAACCATTATAATGAGGTGGAGCATCTCCTCTATTAAAGTGCTGTTCTGCTGGACTACATCCTGGAACAAAAAAATAAATAAAATTAAAAAATTAAAAATTAAAATCACCCATAAACTGTAAGAACCACTGAGGAAATGCAAAAATGGCAATTATGGAACGTCAAGAATCAAATAGTATCACACACCTTGTTAGCATTCTCTCTGTTGTATCTCTTCCTACAGTCTGCTGAGCTGAAGATATGAAAGAGCTCAAATCGACTGAGCACAATCATCAGAAAATGGTTGGGATCCATCATGGATGCTCCCGCCTGCTCACAGTACACCATAATCATGTGTCAGAAAATGTACCAGCAAATTACAGCATGTTTTGCCTAGCTATTCGGCTCCATCAAGGCAAACAATATATACAGTATGATAAAAAAAATAATAAGTGCTAACCTGGAGCAACATGAGGTCCTTATCAAACATCTCAACCCTACACTTCACATTGTGGTAGTAATATATCTGTTTTAAAAAAAAAGCAAGTAAGATACAAAATAATTTTTGTGATACAAACAAAAATATTATTTTGTTAAAGTATACCTGATTGACTAAGGAGAAGCCATTTCTCCTCCACATTCCAGCATGCACCTGTGCACAGAGAACCAGGCAGCGAAGTGGATGCTCAATCACCATGGGGGGGCTGAGTTCACTCTGGGGAAGATCGACCACACACACACACACCACATTTACTGGTAAATAAACTCCCTTGCAAAAAAAAAAAAAAAAAAAAAAAAAACTGTGCAAACATAAAAAAAACAATACATATTATGCCTTACCAAAGGTAGCTGTTCAGGGAACCTATACGCCACTTCTGTTTTGCTAAGGAGAGCATGAAGTCCTTAATGAAAAATATTAAAAGGGCAGAAATTAAGAACAATACCTGCAATTTTGGAGCACTAATAGCATATTTCTTTTATTCAGTAAACAATGTCTCCTATCTGTGATGGACAAGCTGTAAACAGTTTCTTTTATATTAGAAAATGGAGTAAGAGGTCAAGAAAGAAGTTAAATTAATAAAACAATTTAACATAATCTCCTTGCTTTTCCATACAGTTTGTCCATCTGTCAACAAACTGTCATACTCCCTCATTAAAAATGTTTTAGGCTAAGCTGCGACCCATGAATGAACCGCCGTGTTCACTTTCTTCATCTTCATAGGTATGCTGCTTTCAGAGGAATGCCCAACAGGAGAAAGATCAGGATTATATTAACAGCTAAAAGCGATGTTTTTGCAGAATTTCAGCAGAGTGGGCAGAAGTGTCCTTCTTGATAGCCAACGACCTTCCCTATATTTCTTAATTCATTCTTGAACAATTCACGTCAAAACACTTTCTCCATATTGCACACAAAGTTTCTGATGAATATTGGCACAAGGTACGCCCTCAGAAAAACAAATGCACACTGCATGCATTTATGAATTAACTGATAAAATAAAGTTTTACACCTGCACAACAGTGACTGGGGAGACAGTAGCCGTGCTAATAAGACAGTACAGCCAACAGATATAATAATTGGAGTGCGGATGATTTTTGACTCCTCCTCATATTTGACGGGGTTTCTTTGGGGTGACGGGACTAGAAAAGAGGATTTAAACTGAAAAAAAGATGTGGGAGATCAAGACCAGAAGGTGGCGTTAATGGCACATACAGTAGCGGATTCCCATCGCAGGTAATAAAAAACAAGACAAAACCACAAGATAAACATGGTCTCCTACCTGCCAGCAATCGGGACACGGGGAGGTGAATGCTGACTTTCTCCTGTGAGACACAGTAGCGGATGGTGTCCACTGAGTGGCCACACATACTGAGAGTAATGGGCTGCTCACCATCAGTGAAACCGCTGTGGCAGTGAGTCAGAATTGTTAGGCACTTCTTATAGGCTTCAATTAGCACCCGCTCCTGCAAATACACAGCAAATATTTACAGTTATGAGATCATTTACAAGTCATGAGACCATCATCAACATGGAGTTGATATGGACACCAGTAATTTAACCTGGCCTTGAACAATTTATTCCAATCACTTATATGTCTGGTCTAATGAATCTCATGTGACATTTGATAAAAAAAAATTATATGCCACAAAACTAGATAAAAAAAAATAATAAAAAAAACTAGTTCATGGAGTTTCTTGTTTAAGACAGCGGGTGTAGTTTTGGGAACTATCCTGTAGAGTACCTGTCTATCCTTGTCAGTGGCATTGGCTTGTAACTGCCGTGCCTCTTAGCTGATACCTTTTTGAAATACTCTGTCTTGACTTTTTAAAAATTAATAATGTTCCAGTTTTGGGGACTGGTGCACCAGCAATTTCAGCACCCATTATCTGGAGCTCTGCCAGTTGCCTGTTTATTCTGGCACAGAAAATTCATCTATTTACAGGAGCTGCTTATCAAGGTTATTTTTCATGTAGCAGTTGTTATTTTGTTCATTTCTTGTAGGCCAAAACTTACTTCTCCGCCTTTGAATGCCTTTATATATTGACTTAAAAATCCGCCACATTCATATATTTCGCTTTTAAGACATCCCTGCTCTGAGACATTTTTCCCCCCAAAACACCTCAGAAATCTAAGACAAAAGTCATGTGATATAAGGACACACTGTGTTGGTTTTTGTTAGAGCAAAGATAATACATGTATCAGTAAACGAGGTCCTGTAGAAAGTGCACATATTGTAATGCAGTAGGATTGGCGAGAGTGTTTGCACTCACATCACTGGCACACCACTCTTGTATCATTGAGATAATGTGTGTGAGCTTCATCTGTAACGTGAAGGCTGCCTCCCACTCTGGTTCCATCTCTATGTGTTGGCCCACCTGTCGCACTACTGGGTCCATACCCTACAAAAACCACAAACATCACGCATTTGTCAATAGACATACATAGCTGCATTGCAACAGCAGCAACAATTGTTAAACACACTTCAGAGATAATAATGAGTTAAAATAGATTGAATTTAATTGAATACAACATGGCTAAGGTTAGAGATCTACTAATACCGATACCAGTATTGGGCATTTGTCCAATACTGCACTAATCTAGACATAGATCACTTCTGCACCGATACCACTTTATAGCAGAGCTGAACAATCACAATGCAACCCCTACATGCAGCCCCTCCTCCTCCTCATGTCAAAGCAGGTGTCAATGGTGAGGGGAAAAAAAAAACAAACAAACACGCATGTCGGTGAACTGCATGATCTCATGCCTCTAATATTTGGACTAGCATTCTCAGCCCTGTGTAGCTCATCAGTTTAAATCCTGCACAGTGGATCGATAAGGTTTGCAGAAAGTCGTTCTACATGCCTAGCAGTTTTAGGCCGCACACACTATTAAAACAATAGCAAGTGCATTTAATGATGGGCTTCAGACATACCATAAGGACATTCCAAAAAGCTCTGTATAGGATATACTCTGGGATGATGCCAGGTACTTGGATGCAATGTACTTGTACTTCGGTCTAACCAAAATGGTATCTGTGCATCCCAGGTTATACTGCACCCCCAAATAAACATTACAGCTATATCTGCAAGTCAACAATGCACAGACAAACATGTGATTACCTGCATGCACTTAAGCAGCTCCAGGAAGGCATCCAGTCCTTCCAGAAACTTCTCCCTGAGTTGGTCATTCCACTCTGTTGGACGGCTGATCAGGACATACCTGGGAAAAAATTTGTTAGTAGGTAACTGTTAGACAAAAATAAAAAACAGATTTGAGTCATCCAAGGGAGACATTTCATGTTACTGAATATGCTACATTCCATACAGAGAATATTATTATGAAATGAAATGGCTAAATACGCCTTGAAATGCATACTACAGGTATAGTCTCTGCGTTGTACGGCTCTATTTAAAAATAAAATCAATAAAAAAAATTTGTTGGAAACAAAATTTAGCTAATGCACATCTACACTTCCTAATAAAGGTTCTGTAAAGGTTTGGTCAAATTCACAATACTTAAGTGTTTAGGAGGAGTTGCAGATAAAAGAAGTTTGATGCATCCCTCTGCGTCACAGCCAATAATTACTAACTGTGCATTTTTTATTTTAAAAAGAGGTGTAAATCTGCATGAACTTTTAGCTATTTCACAGAATCTCCATACTACACAGATATGTTAATTTCTAACAATATTCTTCACAATCTTTTTTTTTTTCCATTCTTACTTGAGGTCTCCTATAAGACTCTGAACCCTGCGGAATTTAAAGGCCTGTTGTGCAGTGTAGCGTTCAAACTGAAATCGACCCTGCAAGTCTCTGTGTCTCAGGTGATCAACAAATGTGCGGATAATCGTGGTCATCAAGTTCTCCTCTGTGATCAGCATCCGCGCCTGTGGCAAGGGGAATAACACAATTAGTACGTTTAATAGTGATTCGACAATCAAATCAAGCCAACAATTTGATTTAATTCTAATAACTAGAAATTAAATTTTTTTTTGCTTAAAATTCAACCACTCATAATAAAAACCTTAACTCTAAGCATACAGTGTGTGATTGATAAAAATAATCACCATAGCACCAATGATGCATGGTGACAGTGTGACTGCTCTTTTAGCCCTGGCAGGCTGTGTGTAATTGACACTTGCGTTCTCTAATCGAATCGCACTGAGATAAGAGAGAAATGTAAGAACTAATGAAGAGTGGGAGTACCAACAACAACAAGCTTTTTTTGCGTCATCCTTACTGCAGCAGCCTCCTCTTTTACTCACCAGGGAAGGCACGGTGAAAATTTGCACTGAGAGGTCAGTAACGGAGAACTCCCTGTCATGGTCATCCTTCACGTAGTCGCTCTGCAAGCGCTCGTAGTTCTGCCAGCATCAGCAGGGTGTGCAGAGGAGAGAAAAGAGGCAAAAGAGAGAGAGAACGAGTGTGTGGGGTTGAGGTACTCACCAAGGTGGGGACGGTGAAGAGTTGCACAGACAGAGAGGTCACTGACACTAAGCGCTCGTGATCGTCCTCCATAAAATCTGTCTGGAGGCGCTGGTAATTCTATGACAAGGGAAAGGGCATGGGGGCACATTCATCTTCCGGGTCAGAGGTCAGGGGACACCTCACCCTTCACTTATACCCGGTGTTTACACCAGTGGTATAGACTATGATGCAAAAGAAGGGGTGAGAGCTTCACGTAAAACTGCCAGAGGTTATTTAATTTTTTAAGTATTTATTATTTAAAAGTAGTTCAGTTCTTAATCATCCACAGGGTAATACAAATGTAAAACTCTCACTGCAAATTAAAAAATCAAGTGGGGAATTATTTACATGGTACATCTAAGTATTCTAAAGTTCTCCTACTTTATTTTGATTGAGGAAGACTTCTGCTTTGTGGCTATGTGACTGTTTCAGCAAGAGCCTGACCCTGACATGCTGAAGCGGAGTTTGTAGGAAATACTACAGCCCCAAATCCATCAAATGCAAAACTAAAATGGAGCTACTGCTTCTCACACACTAAGCAATTGATATATAGCAGCAGAAAGAAATATGATGGGAAACGCTTACTTTTATTCCTGGTTATAAATCGAGAAATAAAGACCCAACGATTATGGAAGGTTATATGGTTTTAGTTGCTAGCTTTAATTATTGCTTCTGACATCATGAGCACTTGCTTAAGTCAGGCACCAGGTCTGCGTGTTAAAAATGTTATAACTTGAACACATTATCATGGCATACATAACATGATTAACACAAAACGTACTCATGGTTAAACTAAACCATAACTAAATTATAAAAGCATGTTTGCAATTTTCAATAAAAATAAAACTTTTTTTTTTTTAATTGAAAATTATCATAAAAACTGGTTTGCCCATCACCTTGTCATATTTGCTTATAGTGCAATAAACAGCCACAGGGACTAGATAGCTTACCTTTGCAAACTGAATAGCAAACAGCTTCTTATATTTCAAATCCATAAGTAGACTGCTCATGAACAGCTGGTGGTAAACATTTCTTGCCCCTAAAAGAAAACAGCTTTCAGTGTAAAACCCTTTAAGGTAGTAGACTTTACAACAGAATTAAAGTTTAAATATAAAACATTCAATACCTTTCCACATTTTGGAATCACAGAGCATTAAAGTATCAACGAGCGAGTTCTCTCCATCAGGGCCATTCTGTAGCCCCACCTGGCACAGGATCCTCCTCAGGGCATCTGGAAGATTTAAAACTGACTGTTATGTCACCAACAAAAATACATAAAAATTAAAAATATAAGGTTTATGAAAAAAAACTGACAACTCCACCAGCCGGAAAAGGTTTTGTGCATCAATACCAAAGTATGTATTGTACTCAAGTGTAAGCAAGAGCAAAAGACAAAACTAGATAACAACCTGAGGATCTGATGATGTGGGAAAGCCAGGAGAGCGCTTTGAGAGCAAAACACTGATGCGCTACCACTGAGGAGTGCATGACCTGGACCCGCAGGGGCTTTGACTGACGACTTGTGCTCCGCTAAACAAACAGAGTTTAAAGAAATTCCACACAAATAAATTACTCTGCATTAAAAACAATCAAGTAAATTATTTAGTGTGTGTTTACATTAAGCTGGGTAAATCCATAAACACATCTCTGTTCAGACCAAAACAGTGTTTTTCCTTCACTAAAACTGAGCATTTCCAAACGAAGCAAATCTAAAAAATGATGGCTTGCCAGTGCAAAAGCAAATACAAGGTTTGCAAAAATAAGGACTAACATTTTAAGAAAGTTTTATATATAATCACAGCTATACCAATAATTCCAAACTTTGGCTGAAATTCTTCTTATTTTTTCAAATTCTTACAGTTTGCTTAAATCAAACTGTCGGTCTGTGTGTGTGTGTAGTACGAGGCAAATTACACATTTTGGTGTTTTAATGTGAATGGAAAAAAAAGAAAGAAAAAGTTAGAGGGGAAGATATTGTTTTGAAAAAAAAGAAGAGTTTACCCGGCTCGTGGATATACTTTAACAAACAACTTACCACAATGACAGACTTGGCCAGGTCACAGAACTGAAAATCTCCATAACGTACAGACTTCCGCCCCTGAAAACCATAACACATAAGAACTGAAAACTTTGTATACAAATATTTAGTTGAAGCACAATCACAGACAGTACAGAAACTTTTATATGCGCATCTACACATGACTGAACTTTGAACTACAACATGATGAATGGACAGGACGGCACAAAAATTTCTTTTTAAATTGCAATCCGTTTAAAAAAAAATTAATAAATAAAAATATATTCAGTAACATCAATCCCTGCAGCATTTGTGCTCATAAAACAGCCATATGTCCTCATTTGCTGTAATCAATAACTATAGAAACTGTACCAGGATCCCCGATTAACACACGTTGTCCAAGACGACTTGATTTCGTATATAGGGATGAATTCAATTTTAAATGCAATCATTCTGCGGATGGCCATATGTTAATTTTGAAATGGTCAAATAAATTACCTTATTTTGAAATAAATAAACCACATCCATATCAATATTATACTCAATGCACATCTTTTTCACGCAGATGCATCATTCTTGGTGATTGGAGCAACAGAAACAAAGAAACAAAAACAAAGAACAAGCATCTGATTAAGCTACTCAATCAATGACATGCACTTAGTCCAGTGGTTCTCAAACATTTTCTGTCATTCCCCACTTAAGAGGGTGGGCGAATTTTCAAGCCCCACTTGTCAACAAAATGATAACGAAAACGGCCAAGTGTACTATTTATTGAAATATCAATTTCTAAACCGATAAGATCAAATAACACCAAGTTCAAAACAGATAAAATACACGTGCAATTGTTATAAGTGTCTTCCTACTTTGTTGGGTCTCATGCTGTCCGCTGCCAGCGGTTTAAGCCACAAAACACACACGGGTCTCTCTTCTGCCCCACCATCGCCACCATGAATCCAAGCGCAACATAGGCTTCATCATGTTTTCCTTTCGGCTGGGTTTTTGGTCGATTAGGCTAATGATGCTGAATCACCTGCTTTTTTGTGGTCCATGCAACAAATGTATTTATTAACGTTATTATGCTCACTATATACATTATGCATACATATGCATATCCTAATATAATATTTGATAGAGATTATGTAGAGGGGCAATCCGTGGCAGGGGGGCATTTTAGCGCATAACACCTGTTTGTGACGACGGTAAGGTTAGTTTTATATTCGCAACTCCGAATTCAATAGCTGCGTAAATAAACCCGCAAATAAGATACCCACATATATTTCCTCTCCACATTGTCTTTAAGCTACATCCGCCTTAAATTATACATGTTTAAAAGCATAAACACCATTATTCTCTACGGCGCAACGAATGATTTAGGGATCATCGCAAAATGCCGCACACGAACAAAAGCGTAGAACGATATTGATCTTCCCTTCTGTTCAGCGCCTGAAGGATCAAAAAGCAACTTTGTTACCACACTAGAAACGCCAGACTAGTACTGCCTGATAAAATATTAATGTTTAACAAAAATACAGAAACATCAGCATACACATTGGAATAAATGAAATTACATATATAATACCGAATGTTTCCTTATACATTGTTCCTCTGCAATTAACATGCCGACGTTAAACCGTTATTGTTGTACTATGGTTCCACTTTTTCCCTGATTTTATTTTTATTTACTTGTATTAATGATCAATTTCTTTGCGTGTGATTGTTTAGTTTTGAGTGTCCGATCTTTATTATCAATAAAGAAAAGCATGAATTAGAATAGGTACTTTCCTATTATTTTCCACTAATTCCCTCCCGTTCATTGCGCCCCACCTGTCATGTCTGTATTCCCCACTAACGGGGCGCGCCCCACACTTTGAGAACCACTGACTTAGTATAAGGAGCTGAGGGGTAAGTCTAAGACCAAGATTCTTAAAAACAATGTTTTCAATGCAGGATGCACCTCTCTTGATGACACTTGAGTCTAAAAATAAATAAATAAATCATAAAAGCTGTGTGACACATGTTACCTGTAAAAGTTCTAACCTTTGATCCATCAACTATGGCAGCACTAACAGCTATGTTCAGACGCTCATGCTGTGACAAAATTTAACAAGCTGTTACAGTAACCTTTTATCGCTCAATAAGTTAGCCAAAAAAATGAACTTACTTAGAAAAAACTGAGGAGCGTAGAGACACAAAAATGCTGAACACTGTTCTTTTGTACATTTAATTCACCAGGCAGGTAATAATCTACAAGGTAAAACAACCCAAAATCTGAGCTTTGGTTGCCCTACAAAAAGTATTGGATTAATCAGCACTACCTAATTTTTATGGTTTTTATGGACAATCTGGATTCCTGCACTGTATCATATGAGAGCATCTACAGTCACGTGATTGGCAAGAAGTCAAACAAGTTTAACAAACAAATGTTCAGTATTATTATTAGAATATTAATAAATCCCATAACAATAGACAAATGAGACTAATTGAATGAAATGAATACATTGGGTGAGGCATGGTAGCACATGCTACTCTTTCCAGTGTTGCCTTACATATGCAGCACATTTAACAAACACTGATTTACACCCACAAATGAGATTCTCCTGGTAGAACAGAAATGCTGTCAAAATGGGTGAATTACTTTTAAACTTCGGGAAACACACTGGGTGCATGCACCCTAACATGATGATATTAAAAAAAACATTATAATAATAAAAGTTCATCATACAGTCTTAAGGTCTTTACACACCAGAAATGACATGAATAAACAGTATTAATAAGCTAATATTTTGGTGGTGAATGAAACCCCTAAATTACCACAAATATTCACATCAAACGTGACGAGAACATGCGACTACAGGTTCTAAAAAGTTGCGATTTCACATCAATCAAAGATGGCCTAGTGCTGATTCTACTTGAATCAAGTTATAATTTGGGTGTACCCTTTACGGAGAAAAAGAAATGAACATGTAAAATGTCACCATTTGGTGCAGGAGTCAAACTGTACTATGGTCGCTTTATGACCTGCTTCAGGATGTCTTTGGGGCAGTTTCAGGAGTGTTGATGTTAATGACCTCACAATTAAATAAGGAGAAGAGCAAGAATTCAGGGGGCCAATCACTCAGAAACAGCACCTGGCCATTTGTCTGGGAAAAAATATTATCCAAAAAGTACTTTGCTAAATGAATAAAAAGGTTTAGTTTACAGGTACATCATGCCTATTTGTATGCAGTATGTGACTACAATTGTTTTAAACTATTGAGTGACATTATAACAAGCTGCATGGTGATTCGTCAGAGGTGTTCCCGTCATTGATAAATGATAAAATTGATCTTGGCAAAAGAACACTTCCCACTTTGCACAGAGAGAAATTCTGCAATTGATATAAAATCACTGCGAGGTTCCTGGCGCGGGAAGTTCGCCCCTAGTGTGTACAGAACTGAGCTGATGAGACTGCTAAATAAAATCATAAATAAAAGGAAGCTTACATCTCTGTCCACTGTAGTAGCAAAACTGACTGCCTCCTTCTGTGTGCAGTTCACAGCTTTCTGTAGTGTGTATATGACCTGCTCGTAAGTATGCACCTCATCATTAAACAGCATGCAGTAATAGGCGTCACCACGCTCCCTGTGAAGGAAAATAAAAAATATCACGATAACATCCAAGTTACCTGAATATTTTTTTTGTGACAATGTCAGGATTGATCGATATAAGGACAAGAAGTAAACAATGAACCAGTATCTTTGGGTACATACGGTGGTGCAAGGCCTTGGGGGAGCTCATTTTCCTTGTCCCATGTAAGCATGTCCACAGCATATTTCAGGATGATAGAAAAGATATTATATGTGCGGGCAATCATGTCTGCAGAGAGACTGGCAAGCGGATCCTGGAACAATGACATTTTGGGGAAGAGGAAATAGTTTCAGTATCGTCAAAAAAAATTTTATTAATAAATTCACAACCTAATACAAAGACAAATGTGTATGATTTGATACTCAGTTTAACATTGAATCATATAAGAAAAAAAAAAAAAGAATGCTCAGGTAATAGTTTCAAGAAAGCATTAAAGTTACATAGTGAATGTTAGCCAAGTTATTGGTCTTCAATAGTTTTAAAGAACTAAGCTAAAGCACTAAACTCAAACTAATCTATGTCATCAGGTTATTTATGTAACTTGACATTTAAAGCAAAGCTTATTAAAGGAGATCCCTGTAACTGTGCCCTTACACATGCTGCAGAGATAAGCTAAAAGAAAATCTGTCAGTCTGACCTCCTGGGAGGAGTCACTGATGTTGGGCTCATGTTTCTGACAGTAAGAACCCTTCTTCCATGCTTCTGTGTCTCCACAGTCACAGAACCCCCCTCCTCCAGAGGTTGTCATCTAGAGAGAGAAAGAGAGAGAGAGAGAGAGAGAGAGAGAAAGAGAGAATGTCATGTGTCAAGGACAAGTCTGGCTGAATCAAGACTCTCAAGGAATCAGACACACTTGGTTGCCATCTATGCCAGGGTCACAGTCATTTTCATGCAGGCTTTGGTAAGGTCTTTGCAGGTGTTACTATGATTACTGTAAAAACACCTTCAGGCCTTATCTTCATGTAAATCATTTAAACCTTGTACTGTCTTTTAAATTGAAAAGAATTGCTTCAGTGCTGGTTTCTCCAGCGTGTGTAGCATGTGTAACTCTAAAGCGTTAAGTTATACCTTGCCGTTCCACCTAGAATTCCTTCCATTTTTACTGTCTCAATCTCATGTTCTCATAACATATCTGCGAGGCCAAAGGCAAATGTAACGCTAATATTTCACCAGTGTAGCCAGCACACTGATATAAATGATGAACCTGATCGTCCCATCTAAACGGTAAGTTATAGCTGAGAACTTGTACACTGTACACAGGTGTAACTAAGGTGCATTTACTGGAGACTCTGTGGAAAACCAGGATACAGCATGAGTGCTTAGATGCGTTTGTGCTTACTCTGTAACGATGCTCCTTATGCACACTGCCTAAAAAGCACTGCATGCACAGCACACATGTTGGGTCTGCTGCACACTCCCTAAAAAGAGGAAATCAATACATATTTATTTTTGATGCATGAAAAATTGCATTAGATCGTTAATTTTCATTTTAAATATCAGATACCGTTCAGTTTACTTCACCAAACAGTTTAGATCTGAACAATTTACAGCCCAGCATTACCACAAAGCAAGAAAAGGATTTAGGATGTTAAAACATTGTAGTATATAAACATTATTGGCATTTTTACAAATGACAGACTTCTGCATTTTAATGTTTTAGTATTATTTGGGAACAGGTAATGTATGCTGAACTATAGCAAGTTGTGCGTGTTCTCAAGGTTTCAGACCAAAGAGAATAGCAGTTCCACACACTCCAGCCTTCCAGTAGGCTTACAGAAATTCGATCAGAATCACAATGTACCAACAGTCTAACCTTAATAAGCATTCTGTACTAGAGTTGGCATGTGTGCAGCTAGTAAAGAAGCTTGAAAACTGAAGTGGTCTCCTACCTGCAAGAATATGTGGGCTCTCCGACCTTAAAGACATGACCACAAAGCTGGGAAGGCTGGTTATTCTGCTCGAGCTTGGCCAGCCCAGTTGAAGGCTCTTCTCCACACAGGTACCACTCCATTGGTGCCTGCAGCAGCAACTGGGCCAGGAGGTCCTCACTCTGAGGGTTTAGGTTGGGCCCAAGGCAGTAGATTTTGGGCACATAGCAAGCCAGGTGCTGGTAGACGTCTTTGGGCAGGTCTGTTGCCTGAAGCCATTTCTGCAGCAGGAACAGCAAAGCTAAAGTTTATTTTACGGTGGAATTTTTTCCCCCCGCATTGCTTCACTGATATCATCAAAAAAGTTGTTTATTTCAGTAATTTAATTCAAAAAGTGAAACTAATTATATAGTTTATTACACACAGACTGATATATTCCAAGTGTCTATTTCTTTTAATTGTGATTATGAAAAAGTTAAATATTACAGACTCATGGTGTCACACTCTAATCAGCTAATCAACTCAAACCACCTGCAAAGTTTTCCTGAGCTTTTAAATGTTCCCAGAGTCTGGTTCAGTAGGCTGGCTGCTCACAGAGTGCTGTCTCTAAGCACATTAACGGAAAGTTGAATAGAAGGAAAAAATGTGATAGAAAATGGTGCACAAGCAACAGGGATAACTGCAGCCTTGGGAGAATTGTTAAACAAAGCCCATTCAAGAATTTGGGGGAGATTCACTAGGAGTGGACTGCAACTGGAATTAGTACTTAACGAGCCACCATGAACAGACGCATCCACCACTCTTGAACCAGAGACATTTACCATTTGGCAGACGCCCTTACCCAAAGCGATTTACATTTTTATCTCATTATACATCTAAGCAGTTAAGGGTTAAGGGCCGTTGCTTAAGAGCCGTCGTGGGATTAGAAGCTGGGACCGTCCGAGCGATAGTCCAGTGCCTTAACCACTGAGCTATCCTAGAAACAATGTTAGAGGCATCCTACCTGGGCTAAGGGTATAAACAAATTAACTGCTGCTCAGTAGGCCAAAGACCACTTTTCAGATGAAAGTCAACTTTGCAATTTATAAAAATCAAAAACACAGTATCTCAAAATATTAGAATATTTCCTGATCAATCAAAAAAAAATAAATAAATAAATGAGCAAACTGGTCATTTATGCATTTAATCAGTTAAATGGATTAGGAATTACTGCAGCACGCTGCATTTACTTAAACTTCAAAATAAATATTTTAATATTTTGCGTTGCTGTTTTTTTTTATAAATTGTAAGCCATAATCTTTTGTAAAGTTTTTTATTTACTTGACATGTAATGAATCTAGAATGAGTTTATTTTTTTTAATTAAATGACAAAAAAGCTTTTCCATATTATTACATCACATAATAGTATTTCCTTCTTACTGCCGGCACAATACAAAATAATATTCTGAATATTTCAAAATACAAGCAGGACTCAAATCAAGCGCAGCACGAGGAAATTGATTTTAATCTGCATTTCAGACTATGTTCAAGTCAGCTGTAATAGAATCAGAGTCCACACGTTAACTACACCGTGGAGGACTCTGGATCTGCTGTGAATTCTGGACAGTGTAAAAATATTGAGCTTGTATGTTACTGGTCACTTTATTCTTTTCAAATTAACACAAGCCAAATAAAAAGTGT
Source organism: Clarias gariepinus (assembly GCF_024256425.1). Lineage (NCBI taxonomy): Eukaryota > Metazoa > Chordata > Actinopteri > Siluriformes > Clariidae > Clarias > Clarias gariepinus. Next base: position 25,004,449 of record NC_071107.1, read on the forward strand.
CTGTGGGCCATAATCCTTCCTATTGATTAATCGTACTGATTAGACTATTAAGTAACAGTCTTGCAGCATACATTGGTTTCCAAATTCCTCAAAAGTTATGCTCTATATGTGACTATCTCTAGTTCTGTGTGGTAGAGAAGTAGAGCTCATTATGACTATTACTTGAAAATAAGGTGGCACCTTAGGGATGGGAATCATCAGACAGGAAGTTTTTTCCCCAATTTTGTAAAAAATGATCAAGGCAAAATCTTCTGCCTTGAAGCTTATTTTAATTAATTTTATAAGCTTTTGTTAGGTTTTTGCACAATTATTTGTTTGGGGTGACACAGCGCGCTTCTGGATGCAAGCCGCCAGTAAATACAGACGACGAAGAACGCTTACGTCAACCATAAAGCGGAAGGGGCGCAAACAGTTAGCTGTGTATTGATTTGAGGAAGCGTTCTGTTGTGGGCTGCGAAATGGAAGAGAGCGATAAAATTATATTAAAATTTATTTTAATGTGTGCCTTAGTTTTTTGATACTCAGTCATTTGAAATACCTATTTTTTAGTTTTTGCATCTGTAATGCACTTTATTAATCTTAGTGAACTTTAAGTTATTCTTGGTATTGTGAATAATGACTGTTCATTTTTTATAATATGCTATATTCTAAAAAGAAAACCAATGTGAACAGCAGATGTACTGCTACCCAATGTTATGCTTAGGGCTGGGCGATAAAACGATAACGATATGTATCACGATAGACACGTGATCGATATCAATAAAAAAATGTGTTCGATAAAACGTTCGATAATTTTTATTCTTTGTCGGAAGAAAACAGAGGTCGCGAAGCTAATTTGGTTGCTGTCATGCGCACTCGCTTCACGACCGGCACTAGGACCCTGAAGTCGTAGGGTGGTCGCGATTCAGGAAGTATAAAAGGAGACAAGATGGCGCTGATGGAAAAGACAAACGAGTCGATGCATTTCCATTCTTTTATTTATTGCGTTGTCAGGCGATATTACAAACTTCCGGTTGGAATCCGTACTTAAATCAAACCAAAAACTACTAAAAGAAAACAGGTTCAGGCTCTATATTCCAGCTCATCTCACATTTCCGCGTTCACGCACATTGGACTGCATTACCCACAAAGCATTGCCCGCACTGGACTACACTCCCGTAAACAGCTGCCGTAAAATCAACCGCTCTCCCGCAACAGCGGGTATAATTGTGTAAACTCTTGCTCTCGCGTGGTGACTCGCGTGGTTATCCTGCCTGTTCGCGCTATTTCCGCGTTTGGATTTATCGTCCACGCTACAAGGGCTAACTGCTAGTCTTCTGGTCCGCTTCCGGTTGCCCGTGACAGTTGCATTAACAAAGGCACTCGCTCTCTGGTAACCTAGCAATATAGAGAGTGATACTGTTACATGATTGACGTTAGTGTATCACGTTTGGTTGCGCCATGTCGTCTCATATGCTGGTCTGCTGGATCCTCTTTAAAAGCAGCAAATGCACTTATTTTATTACACTTTATTAAGCATTTATTACATTTTCTTTCATTTTGCACCGTAAGTGTTAAGAGATAATTGTTAAGTGTTATGTTTACATTTGAATTATTTGAGTTTTCCATGGTTATTGACATTTCTGTCTTAATAACTGAAGGGACTATGATCAGAGGAAGGTTAAGTTTAAAATAAAATGTTTAAATGTATTATATTTTTCTCCTGGTCCTTATTTTAAATGGGTCATAAAAATATCAATAATTATCAATATCGACCGATATGAAACACTGATATCGTGATACAGTTTTTAGCCATATTGCCCAGCCCCAGTTAGGCTACTATGGATTTTCGTTGGTAATTACGTTCAAGGTGTATTTTAGAGCTAAACAAATTAATAACTAGGGCTGGGTATCGAGTTCGATACTTTTGAAGCACCGACCGAATCGTCTCGATACTATCGAGTATCGGAAAAATCTTTTTCGTTCGGTGCCAAATTTCGATACCCAAAAGTATAATCTTGTCATCGTCAGTGAGCTACAAAAAGTGCGGCATCCTTAATGTGCCCGGATCAAATGCTGGTGATTGGCTGCTGCGAGACTGCCTTGAAAATCAATAGTTTACAGCGGTTACGCCCACTCGCCCAGAACTTGTCAAATGTGAGGCTGTAATGCACACTACACTTTAAACCGTAGCAAAAAATTTTACGCAAACGATGTTTAAGCGATCAAAAGTATGGCTACATTATGCCAAGATTGACGGCAACAGCGTGCGATGCAATATTTGTAAAAAGGTTATCGCGTCCAAGACTGGCAACACGTCAAATATGATGAAACACCTGACAGTACCAAAATTAATTTGCGAGCAGAAATTTGCTCCGTGTTTAAGTGCAAGAAGATCACGCCGGTGCAGTCATCATCATCCTCTCAGTATTTTCCTGACTCGGGGCCTCCAACAACATGCCCACCACAAGCGTCGTCCTCCGTGACTGATGAGGATAACGGCGCGATGACTGGGGCTCCGACAGGTAAACCGACATACACAATCGGCTAACTTTTAGCGCTTCATGCTTGTGTACCGTTAAAGTTAAGTTTAAGTTTGTGCGGGGTCACTTTAATAAATCATTTTTACCTTATGCGACGTTATGTACTGTTTGATGGCTTTAAATACGTAGCTATGTTGATGCTAAAATGCTTTAAGGTTAACAGTAAATGATGAAAGTTTACCTCACATAAAACTTATCTTATTTAAATGTCCTTAAAATAATTTGGATTTAATTCAAGAGCTTTCTGATCCTCTCATAGATTTACTGGATATGCATTTTTCAATGCCCAGAAAGGAACCAAAAACATCAAAATAAGTCCATGTGATATCAGTGGTTCAATCAAAATTATAAGAAGCTGTGAGAATACTTCTGTGTACAAAAAACAAAAATAACTTTATTCAATGATTTATCTATGGGAGGATCAGAATGCTCTTGGATTAAGTCCAAAATATCTTCATTTATAGATAATTAATAAAATAATTTTCATTTTTGGGTGAACTAAACCTTTAAGCGACAGTGAGCCTCACAAATACTTAAAACTGATTGAACTTTATTAAAACTGTTTACACTGATCTATTATGTTAATTACACTTTGTTCATTTTGTGCCTTTGTTTACTGGTCTTAGAGATAAGCCTGCTGTGAAAAGTGTCACAAACATCCTGAAAAATAAAACGAATGGTTATGACTATAACCTCTGTTCCCTGAAGGAGAGGAACGAGGTACAACACATATAGTATGGGATATCACGCCCTCTCGTGTCCTGGCTGAAGCCACCTTTATTCACGCCGTAAAGGCAGGCAAACCTGTGGTGACGTAGGTGTAGCCCCGCCTACACCTATAAACCATCGTCGCCACGGTTGACCCTCAGTTCGATAGCCGCTCTTCGCCGAGCGTAACTATGAGGCGGGGCAGCAATGTGTTGTACCTCGTTCCTCTCCTTCAGGGAACAGAGGTTATAGTCATAACCATTCGTTCCCTTTCAGTCGATTCACTCGGTACAACACATAGTATGGGACATATATTCACGCCCCGCCGAGTATCTATCAAAGTTAGTCACAAGAACCCTGACAGCTACTCTACTGCATTATGGACCCCGCAGAGAGGACACAATGAGCCACCGAGGGGGCCGTTATATCAAGTCGGTAGAACCGGACAAAAGTGTGTGGTGAGGACCAACTGGCTGCCGCGCAAATCTCGCCCGCAGACATTCCTTTGAACAGAGCCCATGATGTTGCCATAGCTCTCGTTGAATGTGCTTTCACACCCAGAGGCAATGGGACACTCTTGCTACTATAAGCTAGTGTAATAGCCTCCACAATCCAATGGGAAAGCCGCTGTTTAGACAGCGCTTTACCCTTTACTGGACTGGCAAAGCAGATAAACAGTTGATCACATAAGCGCATATCTACTGTACGGTCCATGTACACTCGTAGTGCACGTACGGGGCACAAATTATGCAATTTTCTCTGCTCATCAGAAGCAAAAGGAGGAGGAAAAAAGCTATAAAGGTCAAAGACCATAGAGCTATAATCAGTGGAGACGACCTTCGGTACATAGGCCGCGTTCGGCCGTAGAGTAACCTTTAACCCATTAGCAGCAAACTGCGTACAGGATGGATGCACGGATAAAGCGTGGAGATCGCCCACTCGTTTAGCAGATGCTAAAGCAAGAAGAAGTGCCGTCTTATATGAAAGAATTTTCATATCTATAGACTCAACTGGCTCAAAAGGAGGACCACAGAGGGCCTCAAGCACTAACAATAAATCCCAGGACGGAACACTGGACCTCGTAGTGGGTCGCAGACGTCGCACTCCCTTTAAAAACCGTACTGCCAGCGGATGAGCCCCTGGTGACACTCCGTCAAAACCAACATGACAGGCTGATATAGCCGCCAAGTACACTTTAATAGTAGAGAAGGAAAGGCCTTTCTCTAATAGTTCTTGTAGAAAAGACAAAATCTCCACCATGGAGCACTGAAATGGAAGAACATTATGTTCTTGACACCATTGCTCAAATGCTCGCCACTTGTAAGCATATAAACCTCTAGTAGACGAGGCCTGAGCACTTTGGATTGTCTCAATCACATTCGGGGGAAGCCCTTTTGCTAACAAATTGGACCTTTCAACAGGTAAGCGTGCAAGTTCCACAGCTCGGGACGCGGGTGCACTACCTCTCCCCCTGCCTGAGACAGAAGGTCCCTGAGGAGAGGAAGTTTCCATGGTTCTGCTGCTAGCAGGCTGACTATCTCTGCGTACCACAACTTCGCCGGCCAATGAGGTGCCACCAGGATTAGTGACAGGCCCTGCTGACGTACCCTCTCTGTGACAGGCAGAATCAGTTCTACCGGAGGGAAAGCATACAATAGAGCTGGGGGCCATGAGTGTGCCAGCGCATCGATCCCCAGTGGGGCATTGCGATCCGTTATGGAGAAGAATAGTGGGCAGTGAGCATTTTCTTTGGATGCAAAAAGATCCACTGCTGCCCTGCCGAAGCGCTCCCAGATCTGAGCTACCACCCATGGGTGTAATCTCCATTCCCTCACAAGCGGGCCCCCTCTGGATAGAAGGTCCGCCCCCAAATTCAGGTGCCCTGGAATGTGAGTGGCCCTGAGTGACAGAAGATGAACACTGGACCATAGCAATAGAGAATGAGAGAGTTTCAGCAGGGGAAGTGAACGAGTCCCCCCTTGTCTGTTTATATACGACACCACTGTTGTATTGTCTGTCCTGATTAGAACATGATGGCCTGTTAAAGCCAGACGAAAATGACTCAGGGCTAAGAACACTGCTAACAGCTCCAAATAGTTGATGTGAAGCCTGCGTTGTTTCTGTGACCACGCCCCCCTGATCGCGGAGCCGTCGCACAGAGCGCCCCAGCCGCTGAGGGAGGCATCTGTTGACACCACTTTGCGAAACGATACCCTGCCTATCGGAGAGCCCTGACGTAATAGCCTGGGTTCCCTCCAGGGCAGAAGGGCTGACATGCATGACGGTGTCACCGTCAGCCTCCTGTTGAGGTGGCGCGCCGCACATAGGCGGTGAGAGCGCACCCAGCGCTGAAACGCACGCATGTTCAACAGCCCGAGAGGCACCACAGTGATCATAGACGCCATCATTCCCATTAGTTGTAAAAACACTCGGAAACGAAGTTTGTGTTGCAACTGAAACAGAGCAAGGCAGCGCTGAAACGCGGCTATTCTGTGCTCTGAGAGACGTGCTCGGCTGGTAACGGAGCATATCTCCAGACCCAGGAATGAACACTGTTGACTCGGAATCAGTGAGCTTTTCTGCATATTTACTGAGAACCCTAAAGTCTGAATGTGAGACAGAACTAGTGCTGTCTGTTTCTCTGCCCGCTCGCTTGAGCTCGCTATCAGTGCCCAGTCGTCTAAATAGGCTAATATGCGAATGCCTTTCTCCCGAAGAGGAGACAGCGCCGCCTCGGCGCACTTCGTGAACGTTCGGGGAGCTAGTGACAGGCCGAACGGCAGCACTAGGTACTCGTAGGCCACGCCCTCGAATGCAAACCTCAGAAACTTTCTGTGGCGCGGAAAGATCGCTATATGAAAATAAGCATCTGTGAGATCGATCGTAGTGAACCAATCTCCCGGGCCTATTGCATTTAGCAGTTGCCTCAGAGTAAGCATTTTGAACTTGTACGTTCTTAGAAACGTGTTCAATATTCTCAGATCCAAAATAGGACGCAGTCCTCCCCCCCTCTTCGGAACGACAAAATACCGGCTGTACCAACCTGAGTTCGCTTCCGAAGGAGGCACCACTTGAATCGCCCTTTTGCTCAGAAGAGAATTTATCTCTTCCCGAAGCACCGCTGCGGCGTCGTCCGACACCTCGGTGTTGATTATGGAAGAGAAGCGCGGTGGCTTTACGCGAAACTGCAGTCGGTATCCCATAGCGACTGTGTTTTGCACCCATGTCGAGACTGCGCATGCGCGCCACTCGAGAACGTGGGACGCCAACCGGCCCGCATTGGTTTCTGAAAGGGGTCTGCTGCCCCCTGGCGTTTCGCCAGAGTGCAGCCTCATCGATGGCACTGGGCTTTTTTGTTTTGCAACATTGTAAACAGGAAAATTCTTTATTGGTTTCAATAATGTAACATTCACATGATTTACAAAATGCACCATTTTTGGGGCAATCACACTGCAAACATCGAGGGTACTTGCTGTAAGTCCCTGAGAACTTTTTAACACGCCCCAACTGGGGTTCATAACTCGAACATAAACACTTGTGTGTGAGGGGGGGGGATTGTGCTTGGGAGACTGTGTTAGGGAAGTGCAGCGCCGTTTGGGACTGATTTCCTGAACATAACGTAGCGGCCTCTTGGGCGGCATTGAGAGAGGAGAAGCAGTGTCTCCCTGCTGCCAGAGCTCCTCTCTCTTTAAAATCTGAGCTAGGAGGAGTGAGGATTCTTCCTCCTAGTCGCTGAATCCTTTCGGACGCCTGGTGGGGGGCCCATACCCCAGGCCGACTGCCGTGGGTTTTGCCTGGGAGGCTGTTGTTTCACCGGTCGAGAGCTCGAGCTAGCTGCCGGCGGTGGTCTCTTATGAGGTGGTCGCGGAGTGGTCATACTTCGAGCCTGTTTGGGCTTCACCTCTCGTCGCGGAATAATGTCTCGCAACGCTTCGGCCTGTTTCCTTCTGAAGTCAAACTTTGCCTGAATGGCATCGAGTGACTGGCCGAACAAACCCTCAGCAGACAGCGGTTCGTCCAAGTAGACAGCCCTGTCTCTATCAGGAATGTCAGAGAGCGTGAGCCATAAATGCCTCTGTGCTACTACTGCGCTCGCCATCCCTCTTCCGAGGGAAAGAGCCGCACAACGAGACATGCGCAAAATGTAGTCTGTCGCTGTCCTGACCTCGTTAAGCAGCGCACAGAACGGGCTCTCCTGAGGCACCAGTGAGCCGAGCTCTGCCAAACACATTGCCTGATATGTTTGAAGCAGCGTAGCGGAATTGAGCGCACGAGCAGTGCCCGCTTGAGCGCGATAAATCTTCTCCAGCTGGGCAGAGGAGAATCTACAATGTTTAGACGGAAGGAGAGTAGGTCCAGACACTCCATGATTGTGCGAGGGTGCCAAATAAGCAGCCAAAGATGGCTCCATTGGCGGTGGGCTAACTAGTCCTGCCTTCTCAGCTCCGTCTAATTCCAAATATTGTCCGTAACCGGGCACTGATACACGGGTCGACAGCGGCTTGCTCCATGACGACGTTAATTCGCCGACAAAGTCGGGAAACATGGGCAAGCAGTTCTTAACTGTTGTCGGTTCAGGAGGAAGAAAAAAATCCCGCGAACCTTGACGGTTTTTGAGCCGGCTGCGGGGAGGGCCACTCCACCTCCAGCTTCTCAGCCGCTCGGCGGTAGAGAGCAAAAAATGAAGTGTCGTCCCGAGCGGTTAACGCAGTAGCAGCGGAGCTCTGAGCAGGCGGCACAATTTCATGCTCGTCCTCCGACAAGCCATGTATCTCTAGGCCGATGTCGAGCACGTCATCGTCCTCGAAAGCATGCTGCTCGGTGCCTGGCTGCTGGCCAGCGCTGTAGGAGAGCCCACGGTCCTCCGAACCCTCGAGATACTCCATCTGGTCCGCCCAGCTAGGTGCGGGGACTTCTGACGGAAATTCCTCGTCAGCAGACACAGGCGAAGCTGGGACTGCTGATTCGGAAAGGAGGGGGTCCTGCTGAGCGACTGTATTTCTCCCCAGGGTCCTTTCCACGAACGTGACCCGTCTTTCCAGCGTTGAACGCCGGAGCTGGCGACAAAGCTCACATGACTCTGGCTCAGCTAGAGCTCTCCTAGCATGGAGAATCCCCAGACAGACGGGGCACGCTTCGTGCTGGTCCTTCTCGTGCAAGGAGAAGCCGCACTCCTGAGGACAGGGGCGAACAGCGGACCTCTTCTTAGCTACATTAGCTTGCATGCTCATCTTAGCTAGCGCTGTTAGCACAGCTAAACAGAAGCCAACTAACTGAGATGTTGCTAATGTTCTGACTGTCAGAAAACTTAAAAGTCAGCGCCCCGCGGGTAGACGACTCACCAAAATGAGGCTGTTGTCGCTAACGCCAACAAGAGCAGTTAAGCTGATTTTAAGCGCAGTCTTTCAACGTAAAACGTAGAGTTTACTAGCAGCACCTAGAAAACTCTACGGAAAAGGTGTTCACAGCGAGGTGAAGAGCGTAAGAACTGAGGGTCAACCGTGGCGACGATGGTTTATAGGTGTAGGCGGGGCTACACCTACGTCACCACAGGTTTGCCTGCCTTTACGGCGTGAATAAAGGTGGCTTCAGCCAGGACACGAGAGGGCGTGATATCCCATACTATATGTGTTGTACCGAGTGAATCGACTGAAAGGGAACCAAAGTTTCTCAGAGATTATGTGTATTATGTAATCTTTTTAAAATATTTTTCTTAAATAAAAGTATCGAAAAAAGTATCGTTCGGAACCGGTATCGAATTCAGGGTATCGGTATCGGTAATTTTGAAGCGATACCCAGCCCTATTAATAACAGAAGATAAAAGCATTAGTCTACTAAAAGCAAATGTCAGTGACTGTGAAATGTGGTGAGTCACCTCGAGGGCGCTTACAAACAAAGACTGTTTATCTCTTTACACCACTGTATTTCCTGCTTAATTCATGAGCTATACAGTAACAGGCTTCCTCCAAACCTAAGACCATCTAACCTGGAGACACACCACAGTAACCTTAGAGAAACATTTTTTACGTAACAGTGCTATAGTATTATGTGAAAATGTGATTTGTATTTTTCAAATAATGTCTCAATAGCCTTCTCTCTTGCTTTTCAAAAATAGCAAATCCCTAATTTATAAATGTAATCGCTCAAATAAACTTTTGCCTCCATTGTAAGGTCTTTGAATGATAAAAAAATATTTAAGAAAGTTTTATTATTGAGGTTGTTTTCTGATTGGTTCAAATGACAAGAGGCAATAAATCAGGAAGTTTCTCTTTCCTAACCATGTCTATACAAGGAAGCACTGTTAGCGCACATGTCTTGGCTGGGTCATTTTAGGACATCAATCTTAAACAACTGAAGTCTGACTTAAGAATCACTAAGGACTTTTCTATCCTGACCCTCTTAAATTGCCCCAGAGGTCCAGGCTGTCGCTGCTGATCTAGGGTTCTTGGTGAGTTCTTGCAAGTCTGTCTTTGAGTGGTTCATCAAACTGATCCATAATGCAAAATGGACCATTAAAACAAAACCATACAGTAAGGTAGTCGGCATATCAAACTCTAAATACTAAGGACTCATTGAGAACACAGGTCATAAACTGACACAGGCCCAGTTGCTTTAACACTTGTCGGCAGTGACTAATCACATGTCACAAAACTGGTGGTAATCTCATGGAGTCCCATAAATATTTGGTTAAAACACACTCTTACTAATAGACAGGGCTGGGTGCTACAACACCGTGATAAAATTTGTCAATAACCATGTTGTGTTTTGAGCATTTTTACTTGATAAGGGTGGATCACGCGATTATAAAACAGCCAATCACACTGCAGATATAAACAAACAAGAGCCAATCAGTGTGCAGGTGTGTTGTTGACTAACGGTTGACCAAAAAGGCAACGTAACAATAAATATATATGCAAGTGGTTAGGATATGTTAAAACAGTAAAGTGAGTATTAACTCGATCTGTACTGAACTGTAACTATGACGTGTGCTGGTCAAGCTGTGGCTTGTAGCCCGTTGCCACAGGGTGAGTGCTATAGCCATAAATATGAATCTCATATATATATATATATATATATAACATTAATACATTATTGCAGGTCCTGAAAAACCTAAACTATTTTTCATTGCCGTTTCAGATATTGCTGGTGTTATGCATGACAGGGACACACTGAAGCTGCATATTAATGCTGGCATCCATCACAAAAAAAAAAAAAAAAGACCAGACCAAGCAAAGGGTCACAGAAAGAGCACCAAGTTGTCAGAGTAAAATGAAAAGCCAAACCTATCTGCCTAATGGGAATAGGTTTGACTTTTTCCTTTTTACTCTGACAAGCCATTGCTTTCTGTTGTGTTTATGCACAGTCAGACAGATGATGCTGAAAGCATTAAATGATGGGACTCTAGTCAGTATGTGACGCACGCGCCTGTTGAATCCAATTAGTTTTTGGCAGCTGGTCACTTTTTGCACAACACCGGCCCGCACTGTACCACTGTACTGTGAGTACCACCTCACTGAATTGCAGATCCTTTTTTGTTCTGGAATCAAGTGTGTGTTATTGTAGTCATTAATGCTAGTTAGTTAGCGAGTACTGGTAGAAGCTAACCTGTTGGTTAGCCTGAGAGGCTTGTGGACCTAGTTTTTATCATGAATGTTTAACAAACAATACACAATCAAAAAGATTTTTTACATTTTTGTTGTTCCAAAAATGTTAGCTGCCTTTTGTTGACAGTAAGTTACCCTTCGCTAGCACACAATTAAATTCACAGTGCTAATGCTACTGAGACAATATGTTAAAGGTGGAAAGTTTTCCTACATGATAATTAGTGCACATGTTAATATTGTGAATCAATCAACACACCCTAAGTTAAATATTTGTTATTATAAACCTTATTCTGAGTTTTATGTTTAACTATAATAATTATCAATATTGATCAACATGGAAATTAGCATAGTATTTATTTATTTTTTGCCATATCATCCAGCCCTATTGATAGATATTTCATGAACTGTGTAAATAAATAGCCTATGCACTCATTACTATAGACCACTAAGCAATTGCGTTGGGAAATCCTAAAATTCTACAAACACATTATAAAGCATGTAAAATTAATATTCCAAACAATAATGGACTAATATTCTTTAAAGTCAATTACCTGACAGCCAATCCTCTCATCACCACTCACAGCAGTGAGGTTGATGGGAAAAGTGATACAAATGTAACTACTAGCAGCCCGATTAGATGGGAGGTGGGTTATAAACATGATCAGTGAACTTAAATTAAACTTGTAGCGCTGTATACTGTCAAGGGCCATCGTGGAAAGATAGCCACCTTTACAGTTTTTAGTCAAAGTTAGCAAGTTCGCTTAAAAAAAAAAAAAAAAAAAAAAAAAAAGGGAAACTTTCCTGAACCTAGTCAGATTTATCCAACATTTCTAAATACAAGAGTACAACACATCAAATATAAGACTATTAAGCATATTTCCACATTTCTAGAGAATTCTTGTTCTGATGATAGATATTTTGTTATTTCAAGAACTAAACATTTAAACCATACAACTATCTGCCAATAAAACAAGTTTTAGATTTTTATGCTGAGGCCATAGCTCATAAGGCCTCACCAAAAACATAACCATAACACCATAAACATAACCATAACACCATAAACATAACACAGGAAATAAAGAAAAAAAATGAACTAAATGAAAACTTTTGACCAATACAAAATTTGAACTAATAAACAAAAGTGGGGCAAAAAGCTCCTGCAATAATTTTTTGCAGGAAGGTCCTCTTGTGGAAATAAAGTAAAGATACTGACTTGACATCATGTAAGGGCAGCAAAAATGTGGAGTTGTGAAAAACTAAGGTGGAAAGGCTTTAATCTTAAGTATAAACTTTTTGGCCTCAAACAAAGAACTAAATCCAATCTCTTCAGGTTGTAATGCTGATTAAACCTAGTTTTAATCGTCAATGAGAAGAAAAGGTATTACACTGCAAGTGCAAATGGATTACACATCAATCAGCACTTTTCTGACCCACTAACCCGAATTACTAGTAACCATTGTACAGTACTCAACACTACATCGTTTTTATTGGTGACGTGTGCTTTAATTTTAGTGTGTAGAATTTAACTACAAAATGAAAGAAAATACTTGGCAATAACTAACAGTTTACTTTTCATGCACACAGCTGTTCTTTAGGCGTTTGCATTTTGTTTGACAGGAAGAAAAAAACGTACTGGGAATTTGGATGGTTTTGAAAAGGAAAAAAAGCTACTTAAAAAATATATTATGTTTATTATTTTAAAGGGAAATATTTCTATTCATTTGCAGTAGTTTAATGCCAAGTAAAAAAAATGTATTGCTTAAACTTCAAAAAACAAAGTTGGCATGCATTTTCGTTGCTAAGCAAAATGTTTATCTCCAAACGTTTAACAGACTAAAAGCACCGCACTGATCATTTGATCGTTACAGCCAAAAAAATAAAAATTTATTAAAATTTTGCCCTATTGCAGCATTAGCGCTTTAAAGAGCTGCAGCTAGCGTGGCTAAGTGAAGAACAAAGCCAGTGTGGTGTTTATCAGCTTCCTCTGCTGTAACAAAACATCCCTGCACTTAGCCTGCTAGCTAATTCCACATGAAATCAGTTTATAATACACACAAGCCAAAAAGGCTGCTTTAAAAAAAAAAGATAAACAACCTCAGAAAACAAGTCTAAATATATATTTTACAAAAAATATAAAAAAAGAAACACTCTTTATTAGCTGTTAGTAAGTCAATATTGCTGAGTACCTGCGAATGAAATAAAAAATTAAATAAAAACACACACACAAGTTATCAACCAGGCTAGCTTGTCATAGCTTTAGCGTTAGCCAGGACGCGGAGACAGCTTTCCAAGCAGCTGAGAAAAACAACTCGAGTGAGAAAAAAATCGGAAATATCACCACGAAACAAAGAAGACCTGCGCTGCCACATACATCAGGCGAAAGTTTATCTATTTCTGAGTTTTTCTATAAAACTGTCGCCTACCGCAGCGGTATCCTTAGCAGAGAAATAGAGGAATTCACTGCAGAGAGCAGTCGGTGCTTCTCGATCAGTCTCAGCCGCCGCCATGTTTCACTTCACTGGCGAGAGAAACGCGACGGAACCGGAAATTAGCCGAACAGACAAACTCCTGAGCAACGAGCTAAGTTTATTTTTTGCTGACTAATGAGTGGGGAAAAGCTCTTGGAAATCTGATACCTGTGGACGAATTTCTAACAAAGTCCTATAAAGCAATTATTATTATTATTATTATTAATAATATTATTATTAATAATAATAGTATAAACAGAACTGCTACTTCTACTAATAACAACAACAATAATAGCATCAACAGTTCTGCTACTACTAATAATAATAATAGTAATAATAGCACTCCCGACTAAAATAAACAATGATAATAATAATATCAGTGGACAGACTGTATCAGTGAAAAGGTACATGCCCTTCTAATTCAATGTTTTATTTTGTTTCTTTGTTTGTTTCTTTAGATAGATAGATAGATAGATAGATAGATAGATAGATAGATACTGTATTGATCCCTAAGGAAAATCCAGATATCCAGCCGCAATAGAGACTAATAAGTAAAATACAGTCCAACCTTGATGTGGAGTTATATTTTGTGGCATAGTGATAACAGAACAAATTGTAGTAATTGTGCAAAGAAGGGCATGAAAGTGGCTGAGTCTATGCATAATGGAATTATATGACATACTTAGTTAGACACTGTATACTACATAGTTAAAAAAAAATATTGAAAACATCCAACGTATGCAATAATCATATTTGTCATGAAATATGTCATAATCATATATCATAATGGAAAGGAGATCAGATAGCAATAGAGATCAATGTATGGTAAAGATTTTGGTGAAACTGTAGTGTGGCCTATTAGACCCCCTCTGGGTAATAGAAATGCCAAATGTTGATTTACAAATCTTAACAATTAAGCAAGTTAATGAGACAACTGATCTGGTTAGCGAATACTATAGACCAGAATTACAAACATAGTATTTCACAGATGGGTGTAAGGATCCGGAATCAGAAAACTGGAGCTGCAGTTTACTATACCTAGTTAGAAATTAGATAGTATCAAAAGAATCTGATTGTTTGAGTGTATGTACTGCAGAGCTGTTTGCACTCTAACAACATTCTGCACTCTAACCAGTATTTTGTCTCTACTCCAAACGATCCACACATCTTGGATTTTACAGTATACATTTATTTAAAAAAAATACAGTATAAACACACTGCACACAAAACATTGGTGCATGGTGAGGTTTCAGGTTCAATAGTTTTAGCACATCAGCTAAGTTTAAAAAGCTACACTTAACAAGGTAAGGCAAAAAAATGGCACAAGCATCTCTCTTATAGGAATGTTGTCTTCTTGATAGGAAAATTTGGCAGTTATTCCTGGTCTCCCCAGGTCACAAAGACATGCTTCCATCACACCAGACTTCTCTTGAACCCAGATGAGAAGAAGTACATGATTAGATATTTATTATATGTATCTATGCTATTCGTTAAACTTTACAGCATGCATTATATTTATAACATATTAAAATAACATTTAAAATATATAACGCTCTTGTGCTATGACCAAAGAAATTAATGTTTAATGAGCACTTTTTTTTTAATGTCACTGTGGAAATCAGACGTAAACAGAAGCTGGTTCCTCACCTTACAGAGTAGAGTTTTTAAATCATTTCTTAGTGCCTTGTGCCGTCCGTGTAGCACGCGCTCATTTCACCCTCTGAGCTGCGCGATAGATGTGTCAGTAGACATGTTGCTCGAAGCGTTGTTAATTTTGTCACAAAAAAAAACATCCAGACGGAGCATTTACAGTTGTAACAGTGACTTTCTTCTTTTTTCTCATTTTGGACAGCAGAGAAACAAGCTACCTCTTGGGTTGTGTAAATACGCATGTGTGCCCGGGATCGGAACCGATGTTACAATGTGCACGCAGACCTGCGGGGGATTAGGGAGGGGTAGAAATCATGCTCGGGAACGGAACGGAACAATCGTTCCCAGTGAGAAAATGCCCAAAGAGTTCAAGAGACAATGTAAGTCAAGACATGATCAGGGAAGGATGAATTAGATGTTTTAAGGAAGGCTGGTCTGGAAAATCGGCTTTAACAGGCCAGGGTGACAAGGGATAATGAGACCTACAATTGGCAGTAAGGTAACCAACTTACTGGATTCCAACAACCTTTAAATAACAAAGAAGAAAAAGAAGAAAACTTATGCTCTGTAAAGGCTTTATGATGACTCTAATCTGAGGTGGTGTTAATTGTTGATTCCGAGGCTGGTAACTCTAAATGATCTTTTCCTCTGCAGCAGAAGTAAGTTTTGGTCTTCAATCATGGTGCTTGATGGGTTTTGCAAATGCAAATGTCTTAAAATAACAATTAACTGTTGTTATTCTTACTTAATTACCTAATTGCTAAATAAATACCTAAATAAAGTACTAAACTAAAAAAAAACATTGAAATATACTGTAAGGTGTGTCCAGACCTTTGACTGGTTCTGTAGATGTCAAAAGAAACAGAGAAGATCACTGTATAAAGAAACAGGAAATGGAACCATAGGCATTACAAAATCAGCACATAGCCCCTTCTGACTCTATTTCCATTTTCATTACTACAACAATCTGTATAGTACTAGCAGTATAAACATACAGTAATTTATAATATTCACAATATTAAAAGGAGCACTTGTACACCCTCATTTATTTATTTATTAAGCCAATTAGGTGGCAGTTGCACGATGCATATAATCATGGTAAATGTTCAAATCAAACATTAGAATGAAGATTAATGTGCTCTATCTGACTTTAACTATCAAAGGGCTATTGGTGTCAGACGGACTGGTTTAAGTATTTTTGTTGATCTTTCGTATTTTTACATACACTGCAATCTCTGGAGTTTACCAGAATGGTGCAAAAACACCATATGGTCATATGGTTGGAAACACCTTGTTGGTCAGTGAGGTCAGAGGAAATTTAATAGATTGATTCAAGAATAGATTAACTTGTATAAGCGTCACAGCAACCATAAGATGGATTGGATTAAACAGCAGAAGATTTACTTCTGTCAGACTACACAAGTAACTGGGCGCAGGATAACAAACTGGACAGTTTATGATTTGGGGGGGAAAGGTTTTACTTCCACTGTCCAGCTTCAGTCCAGTAGGTGTGTCTATCAATGACAGTCTAAGATTCAGAAGTTTACCTGATTTAGTTTTTAACAGTTGTAGCCCTTTCACCTCAATGTTACATATGTTGAAAAGTTCTTAGATGCTTTCCTGTCCATGACGGTGTATGGAGCAGTTATTTCAATTACTATAGACTTCATGTCAGCTCAGACAAGTCTGATTATATTATAGACCAATATTGTGTTGTTTATCTTCTCAACACAACAGTGAATATAATGGAATAGATGAAGATAATGTACTGTAAATCAATATAACATTAGTTAGTAAAACATAATTACTTCTTGTTAACTTAAATCTTAGACGTACTTTTGTATTTATGTTACTAATATAACCTTTTACTACAGCAGACCTTTTTTACTTGTTCTAATAAAAAAGTGAAATAAAGGAGTGACAAAAATTATATTTACACATGAGTCTGTAAAACACAAAGAATAAACTGTGCCATAGGGTACCTCTCCATTTTTTCTTGTCATTATTGTCTTCAAGTGCTCATTCTGCTCATTCAGTAAAAGCGATAGCAATCAGAAGTGATAGCATCAGCAGTATAGCAACAACAACAATATATACTACTACTACTAATAATAATAATAATATGTAAGATGTAATCATCTTAATTGTCATTTTTTATTCAATTAATATTTTTTCAGTAACTTAAAAGAGAATATTTGTGCTGAAGACATGCAAACTAAGGAAACAATATTTCTAATCATCTGACCAATTTTGCAAGTAATTGAGTAACGGTTCACAATCAACAGGAAAATTTACCACCGCTAAATTTAACGTCCTACATTCCCTCATTGTTGTCTTCTCACGTCATGCAACTTCTTTTGCACTTTTTCTTTTGTCTTCCATTTAGAGTGATTCCTCATAGAGTATGTCACTGTATATTGCCCATGAGTTAACCTTGGGAGGGAAGGAAACTGCTTATCATGTTTGTCAACAATGTTTTTCAGTGATGTTGAGTTAAAATCAGTGAAACCACCACTGAATATACATACAAAATTGTTACCAATCACCCACATGCAATAGAAAAGTAGTTATATGTAATACACGATTGCCAGCTTCCGAACGGCTTGCTTCTTGTCCAACTTCAAAACTATAATGGGCTTTGTTCCAGCCTACCGAAGCACTGCCTAAGATGTGTTTGGAACATCAGTGGCTGTAGATATAAGCACAACCAGATCAGTATTTGATTAAACTGAAGTCATTATTTTGTGCACAATATTATCTCAAATTTACCAACCCTTCTTTCCTTCGACAGTATGAGGCAGCACTTACATGGTGTGGGCTTTGACTGAATCAGATGTTGCAGTAATCCCTGGAGCTTCTTTACTTCTTCCGTAAGGTCTTGCAGATCCTGAATCTGCTGCTGTTCTGCTAAAGTTCTGCTATGCTGTTCTTCTATACATAAAAAAGACATTTCAACATGTTTGATAACAACAAATCTCAGATAAACTCACCTTGGAGATCTGTTAGCATCATCTGTTTGAGTTGGGTTGAGTAGTTTCACCTCTTTTTGGATAGTTTAAGAGGAAGCATTAAGAGAATTAGCCCCATATATAGATAGCTCACTATATACACTCAACAAAAATATAAACGCAACACCTTTGTTTCTGCTCCGATTTTTCATGAGATGGACTTAAAGATCTAAAATTCATTTCAGATACACAATATTACCATTTCTCTCAAACATTGTTCACAAATCAGTCTAAATGTGTGATAGTGAGCACTTCTGCTTTGCTGAGATAATCCATCCCACCTCACAGGTGTGCCACATCAAGATGCTGATCTGACATCATGAGTAGTGCACAGGTGTACCTTATACTGCCCACAATAAAAGGCCACCCTGGAATGTGCAGTTTTGTCTCACAGCAAAATGCCACAGATGCCACAAGCATTGAGGGAGCGTGCAATCGGCATGCTGACAGCAGAAATGTACACCAGATCTGTTGCTTGTGCATTGAATGTTCATTTCTCCACCATAAGCCGTCTCCAAAGGCGTTTCAGAGAATATGGCGGTACATCCAACCGGCCTCACAACCGCAGAACACGTGTAACCACACCAGCCCAGGACCTCCACATCCAGCAGTTTCACCTCCAAGATCGTCTGAGACCAGCCACTCAGACAGCTGCTGAAACAATTGGTTTGCATAACCAAACAATTTCTGCATAAACTGTCAGAAACCGTCTCAGGAAAGCTCATCCCTGCATGCATGCTCGTCGTCCTCATCGGGGTCTTGACCTGACTCCTGCTGTAACAGACTTGAGTGGGCAAATGCTCACATTCTATGGCGTCTGGCACGTTGGAGAGGTGTTCTCTTCACGGATGAATCTCGGTTTACATTGTTCAGGGCAGATGGTAGACAGCGTGTGTGGCGTCATGTTAGTGAGCGCTTTGCTGATGTCAATGTTGTGGATCGAGTGGCCCATGGTGGTGGTGAGGTTATGGTATGGGCAGGCATCTGTTATGGACGAAGAACACAGGTACATTTTATTGATGGCATTTTGAATGCACAGAGATACCGTGATGAGATCCTGAGGCCCATTGTTGTGCCATACATCCATAAACATCACCTCATGTTTCAGCAAGATAATGCACGGCCCCATGTTGCAAGGATCTGTACACAGTTCTTGGAAGCTGAAAATTGCTGGCCAGCATACTCACCGGACATGTCACCCATTGAGCATGTTTGGGATGTGCTTGACCAGCGTATACGACAGCGTGTACCAGTTCCCACTAATATGCAACAACTTCGCACAGCCATTGAAGAGGAGTGGATCAACATTCCACAGGCCACAACTGACAATCTAATAAACTCTATGCGAAGAAGATGTGTTGCACTGCATGAGGCAAATGGTGGTCACACCAGATACTGACCGGTTCTGAGTCCCCAGACCCCCAATAAAGCAAAAAACTGCACATTCCAGGGTGGCCTTTTATTGTGGGCAGTATAAGGTACACCTGTGCACTACTCATGATGTCAGATCAGCATCTTGATGTGGCACACCTGTGAGGTGGGATGGATTATCTCAGCAAAGCAGAAGTGCTCACTATCACACATTTAGACTGATTTGTGAACAATGTTTGAGAGAAATGGTAATATTGTGTATCTGGAATGAATTTTAGATCTTTGAGTCCATCTCATGAAAAATCGGAGCAGAAACAAAGGTGTTGCGTTTATATTTTTGTTGAGTGTACAGTAGATAGTTTGAAGTAAAAAACAAAAAAAAATTATACACTCTGTGTAGCCCATCTGTTACTATGCACAGTAAGTCAGATCCTTTTGCTTCTCCATCATTTGAAAGGCACCACAATGGAACCAATACACACCAGATGTTATTTTGCTAGAGGATCGCTTGAACATCCATGAGTGTTGCATTCGCAAGGGAGTGTCTGGAACAGTAGTTATTGCCATTGTGTCTTTTATTAGACACCTTTAGTCCTGTTCTATTGTTAACATAAAAAAAAAAAAAATCCACCCATACCAAATATCCTGTATAGGATCACAGGCAGCCTGGAGTCTATCCCAAGAAACATACAGCACAAGGAAAGGTACACCCACGATGGTCTGCAAACTCATTGTGGACTACAAGCACACACAGTCACACACCTATTCATACACTATGGGAAATTTGGAAATAGCATTCAGCCTACACTGCATGTATCTGGACTGTGGGAGGAAACCCACCAAGCACAGAGAGAACATGCATACTCCATGCACAGAGACCAGACATGGGATTTAAATGCTTAACTCTGGTGGTGTGAGGCGACAGTGGAAAAAGATCAGGAAATATTCAGGGAAACATCTTCCTCACACAAGCCTAGGTGCTACAGTCAGTAACTGCAGTCACTATATAGTATAGTGTATACACATATACTGTTTATTTAATGTCAAGTCAAGTCAAGTAGGCTTTATTGTCACTTCAACCATAGTAACCTTAGTACACAGTAAAACGAAACAACGTTCCTCCAGGACCAAGGTGCTACATGCAACATAAACTTACAAAATAAATTAACAGAGAAGCTAAACTAGCTAACTAAGAGGCCTAGTTAGCTGGCTAGCAGAGACAAGACAGAGAGACCTAACATAAATTACAACATAAATTAACAAAAAATAACTAAAAACTAACTAACAAAGAAAGACTATCTACAGGTTTTACAGACAACATAAAGTGCACGTGCAAATGTGCAAACGAGCAACAACAAAGTGACAGTGCGACAACAACGACATATCAGAACATAAAATATGGTGTTGAGGTAGTAAAACATAGCAGCAAGAATTGAGATTAATACAAAAAGTAATGAATATTGTGCAAAAGAGATAAACAGTGAGGCATTTACAGATGTGTGTACGATAGTTTGGTGGTGTAGGTCAGTGTGTCTGCGCTTGTGTTGATTAGTCAGTCCAGTCTCAATGTTTTGATGTATTGATGTAGTTGATGTAGTCATTGCTCTTCTAGAGTATCTAATTGAGAGTGGTAACATCTGGTCAGTGGTCGTTTCTCAGGTTTCACTACACACTACAGGTGCTTCCTTCTTTATGTCGTGGTGATTTAGTGGCGGTTCAATAACAGAGTAACTATGGAAACCTGGACATCGGTGTGTTATACACCATATGGTCAAACTACCTAATTTGGAGACATTTAAAATCAAAGCTTTAAGCATTTACATCCTTAGGGTTATGGGCCCAGATAGATGGGCTACAAGCTAGGAAACCCTGCCTTCACAATAACAAGCAACAGGTTTATATTGCTTGTGTTTCTTCATTTTCACTATAATATTTTTCTGTACTTGCATATGCTTCAACTCCTGACAGAAGTAACTAAAGTTATGAGAGCAAAGGTTTTCCTGGAGCTATAGGCTGCCCAACCTGTGCCACAGGGTTATTTTGGGGAATTCACTGAAGCCTGTCACTATATTTGTTGGTTTACTCTTCTATAGCTAATTTGCATAGACTTGCTGTTCTCATTAGAACCACAGCTACATGCCATGTACTTTTTTAAACAGTCAATGCAGGATGAGTGCAGATTGTACCTTAATCTCTGCGGTGAGTTTCTTCATCTCCTCATGCTGATCTGGATCTGTTATAATGACAGGTGAGGCATCCATTCTTTTATCTGCAGGATGTTGACGCTTGTTGCATCACTGCATTCGCTAATGCATTGTCATATACTCTGGAAAAACAACAAAACACAAGCCTTACTGAATGCTCAAATAAAGTCATTATCTGTCCTTACTGAATACTCAAATAAAGTCATTATCTTACCAGTGGACTCTTCCTCCTACCTTTAAAAGGTGTCTGAGAGCAGAGCAACCATCAGGTTGACACACAGAACAGCGGACAGGGCCAGAAATGTACCACAGAGTAAGCGAGCCATAACATGATCCACAGCCACCATGGCATCAAACTCATACTTGCCCACAAGGGTTATGAGGTACAGGCTATAAAGCATCTGCGGCACTGTCTGCATGCTAGGTACAGCTTTTAAGCTTTTGTGCAAGAATGAGAAATTAGAAAAGAGAATATTATCTAACAGGAAACACATAGAGCCAAATTATTCTAGGCAGTTAGATTGTTGATTGTTGTTACCTCCAGAAAGCACAGGCATACGGGACATAGATCTCTGCACATAAGAACAGGAAGCATAGCACGTCACCCAGCTCTTCTCCAGCATGACAATGAAGGGACCCATAACCCTAAGGATTTAAATGCTTAAAGCTTTGATTTTAAATGTCTCCAAATTAGGTAGTTTGACCATATGGTGTATAACACACCGATGTCCAGGTTTCCATAGTTACTCTGTTATTGAACCGCCACTGAATCACCACGACATAAAGAAGGAAGCACCTGTAGTGTGTAGTGAAACCTGAGAAAAGACCACTGACCAGATGTTACCATTCTCAATTAGATACTCTAGAAGAGCAATGACCCAAACACACACACACACACAGACCAAGTGTTATTTTATATATGGGGCTAGCAACCCCATGGGAATTTAATCAATCCAGCGTGTAATTCATAACAATTCAGCAATGAGAACAACCTTGTGTTCTGATGATTTCATCATAATGTACATATATCCAATTGATTAGGACCATCTCATCTTTCTTGATATCAATGAATAAACCAATTTAAATATACTATGTACGTCATATTTTCATTTTAATTATTAGCTATATAAATAGTATTTGTGAAAAAAAAAAGAAACCTCCACATTCTCAGCATTTTTTCCTATTGCTGCTATATAGTTCCTACAGAAAGTATTCACCTCCTAGAATTATTCCTCAGATAGTATTTGTTTAGTCATTAAATGCTCTCCACATGTTATATCATAACAACAGTTCATTAATAAGTGTGAATTGTCTCTTGGCAGCGGTTACAGATTTTCCCTCGTCTCGGATGTGTCTCTAAGATCTTTTCACATTTTGATTTTGTCATTTTCTTCCTTTCCTCAAAACATATTTTCTCCAACTCTGTCAAATTGTTAATGAAAATGTTGATGGACACAAATTTTCAGACCATCCCACAGATTTTTTTAAGTTGGTTTTATGTTCTGGGTAAGTGAAGAAGAGAGGGCAGGCAGGGTGGAATGGGTGAAGAAGAGCAGCAAGAGGGATATGTGACAGAAAGGTATCGGCCAGCGTGAAAGGGAAAGTTTACAGGAGGTGTATATTGGGAGGAGAATGTTGGAGATGGAGCTACCAGGCAGGAGGACAAGAAGAAGGTTTATGGATGTGATCTGGGAGGACATGCAGGAGAAAAGAAGTGGTAGACAAAGTTAGATGGAGACAAATGGTCCACTGTGGCGATGATAGCAGTCAAAAGAAGAAAAAGATTCGAAAAATTGTCAGGAAAAATAAAATAAAAAAGCAGTAAGATTTTCTAACATACTTTGTCTCAGACTTGGCTTTCCTGTGGCCACTTTCGGAATTAAGGCTGGTTGTGTAAAGAGCTGATGATTGTGTCTGCACAAGTTCCCATAGTTCAGCTAATGAGTTCTCTAACTCCTTTACTATTGACGATTCTTAGATGCTCTCTCATTTCTTTCTCTTCTAACAACTTCTATCTTAAAACTTCACAGGCAGTTTGATGGTCTTCATGGCAACCAGACTGATCTGAGCTGAGATTTTTTGCTGCGAGACCTGCCAACATCAATCATATTTATTGTGAAACCATAAACCTGGACACAAGTAAATTAAAATTAAGACAGGTGGAAGCTGTTTAGCATATTTATCAGTTCTTCTCTCAAGAAAATGAAACCTTCACAAGTTTATTTTTATTTTTCACATAAAGACTTTATAACCAATCTGTTGAAGATAAACTTTATTATTATTATTATAATTATACAAGTAGTGGGAGGAGGAGCGTGTTTAATAATATGTAATGTCAATACCAGTAATTAAGGAAAGTGTATAACGATGATATTAATTACCTAAATGCTCTGAAATGCTACATCAGCCTGAGCCAGAGGAAGATGACAGCCACAGTGAAGATGCGGAGGTCTCCGGAGTGTCTTAGAGACCAGGTTAACATCAGCCAAGTGAAGACCCAAAACTGCTATCAGCAATGCATACACAAGCCAATCAAATATATTCCTTAAAAAACATAAGCATCACTTAATCTAAGACATTAGTTAAACATAATCATTTGCATCATTTTCATTTATATTAAATATAATTAAGGAGAAAATGTCCAGGGTTTTACCAGGGGTCATGCAAGTAGCTTCCCTTTATGTTGCGAATGAACTTCATTTGACCCTCAAAGTAATGACGCTCCTTTAAGACATAAGTAATATGCATAAATTATTAGAAAATAGAGTTTATTCTCCTGGGCATCAAATGCAACTTCAAGACAGTTGCTGCATTGTTTGTTGCATGTTTTATTCACAAAAGAGATTGGGTTGAGATTCGATTGTAAAAGTTGCATTAATGTTCACAGGAGCATGGGAATATATTACAGTATATCCAAAAGCATCTCATATACATTATGTGCATGAATTTATAGGCAGGCCACTAGAGCAGTGGTTCTCAACCTTAATAGTAGAGGATATATTTAAAGACATGTAACTTTGCTTTAACCACTAAAACAATATAGGTGTAGCGAATGTGGACTGACAAAGCATTTCCCCCTCATTGCTATCAGTTTATCTCTCGTATAGCAAACAATACATGTAAAAGAATTACTAAAACACATTAGACTTACAAGAACACATAGATAGGTAAAGACCCTAGTAATGACTGACATGATTATCATGTGACCACTGCAAGCACACACACATTTATTGACTGTCAGCCGGTAAGGGTTAATATCACTATAACCATTTATAACCCTTCCATTTCATGTCATATTCATTTTATTGAATAGATCATAGGCTGTTAGAAATGCATGTTGTTCTAGTTCCAGGACTTTCCATAAATTAACTGCACGTACACATTGTACATATCTACTATCACAGAGCACGCCAGCACACACTCACACACTATGGCCAATTTGGAAATGTCAAATATCCTACTCTACATGTGTTTAGACTATGGGAGGAAACCGGAGTACCCGAAGGAAACCCAGCAAGCAAAAAGTAAAAACATGAAAACTCTATGAAACAAACCCAAGTCAGGTATCAAACCCTGGACGCTAGACGTGTGAGGCCACATTGCTAACCACTACGCCACCATGCTGCCACATAGTGTTTACAAAATTTACATTTTCAGAAATATATATTGTCCCCTTAAACATTATATTTTAGTTATTAGGGGGAAAAAAATCGGTTGATAATAAAATCAAGCCAAAATGTAGCAGAGAACTGTGCACATGTCCAGGTAAGGAGTAATGACAGAATGGTCATGATGGGGTGGACTTTTTCTTTTTTGTAAAAGGTATCATTTAATGAGCACATGGTGTTAGCCAAGTGTGTTCCAAAGTGACTGGGTTCTAATTAGCATATATATTTTGACTTTTTAAAAGCTTTTAATAGTCTAATATTTTAATATTCACTTTTTGAAGGTTTTGACATAAAGATCCCCCATTGTAAAATCATGTCATAATGATATTGGTATGTCCCCTTTAAATGCATGTTAACATGTCGAAAATCACACAGCTTGTGTGGTGCACCCAGGTGGCGATGGCGCAGGGTGCTTGGGCACCGTGGCTTGCAATTATATTTATTATTATTATTATGAAAAAGCATTGTAAAATTTTTTCTTTGTTTTTATTAAAGAATTTGTTGAGGACATTAAGGACATAGGAAACCTATATTAATTTTGTGTCACTCAAAGATGTTAGCAGAGCAGCATGTAGGATATGATGAATTCACATACACCCAAGCAAAGAAAATGGTAAAAATGAGCTAAACACATTTTAAAAGACTTATACTGATAAGTGTCTAAATGCTTGGTCATTTATAGGAAAAACCTTAGAACTGCATTATTTTGCAATAAGTTAATTCTGATGAGGGACACCAAAGGGCAATATCACTATTCACTATCACTATCATATTTCAAGATAAATTAGAAATAGTCTAATATTTTCTACCAGCAGTGAAAGAGAGTGTGCTTATGCAGGAATAAATCTATAGAAGTTATAAATGTTTTTTTTTTTTTTACATTATTTGTTGATGTGGTGCTGAACACTTATTGAGACAAGCAAATACAAAATTGAGGTCATGACATTGTAATGAGTCTGTGAGTTATGTACATTTTAATGCTTTTAATGTGCTTTTTTTAGATGCTTTTTTTTAGATAAATAAACTGTGACCACGTTTTGGATAAATTGCATGCTTTTATGCCAATGCTTTAATGGATAAACTGACTAAGTGCCCTTCGTCTATGGTTACAGCTGCAATTCTTAAGACTTTAATTTATTGTAAAAATCAATGAATCTGTAAGAATCCTATGATTAATGAAGAGGCAGAAGTAAATCACTTAAAATTAATAAAGATGCAGAAGTAGCATTTCCTTAAATGTCCAGTATCCTGGTAAAGCACGTCTGTCTTTGGTCTGAGTACGCCTGCACTCAGACCAAAGTTTGAGTACAGACATGATATTATGCATATTACATGCACAATTTGGGCAGTGACTCCATATTACATGCTGTTATCTAAATAAAAAATGTTACAAAGTAAACAGTGTGAATAAATGTACATATTGGTATAATAAAAAAATGCCTTAAAAAACGTTTATAAAATCAGGTGTCTAGAGGGCCTGGAGCCTATCCCAGGAGGACACACACACTACAAGCAATTAGGAAATGCCAATTAATCTAATCTGCATGTCTTTGGACTGTGGGAGGAAACCGGAGTACCCAGAGGGAACCCACCAAGCACATGTTAACTCCTCTCTCACAGACCCGAGACACCATGCCAATCAATGTTCAATAATTCTGTACGATGGCTGTCCTACCTCTGGCCACATGGGGTGTGTGCAAGCCAGGTCCTCATTAAGTCTTTGTTTACCTGCCATACAGGTTCCATTTGACTGTAATGAGCTTTAAGACTACAGGGTGCATAATGAGATCCAGTTACCCTTGATAGACAACACACTCTAGCTGTTTAACAGTGAGAGAGCGCATTATTAAAGTACAATAATTCACTAACATGAATTGAATGATGAAGTCTTGTCAGGCTGACGATAGCATACCGGTGATGTCGGCTTACATCTGGTTTTCCCCAGACCGCAGAAAGAAGTGCATATTTATTTTAATATATGTCTTTTCTCAGCAATATCACACACTCTCTTGAGTCCATACCACCTCTACCTTGTGATTTCTTCAGGCATGTTCTATCTGGCTTCAACAAATTAAGGTAGACGAACTGTTGGCATGTCATTCGGTCTTTTATGTGAAACTGATTCAGGGCCAGGTTGGCCTGTGGGGGACAAACTAGTTCTGAGTTCTCACTGCGATCTTTAAGCACATACACACCTTCTCAATCCTTCTATTATATTAATAACTTTTTAAATATTTGAATATTTTACATATTCCTTTTTAAACAACACGTAATGTACAGTGTTCTGCAACAGTGTATAAATGCATAAATAAAAGCACTCTTAATATTTAGTTTAGCTTGGATTACACCATGCATTTTCCAATGCATGCATTTTTGCCAACCTTATGCTAAATTATAACATTTATTTCCACCCAGAATCATTTTTTGCCCAAGTTCTTGTTAGATTTGACAATCTGGTCATTCAGATTGTCAGCTGACTTCACTTTATTACCACATAACATTGATGAGCCTAGAGCTGACCAACTGATTGCAACCCCAGATCATAACACTGCCTCCAGAGGCTTGTACAGTGGCCACTATGCATGATGGGTGCATCGCTTCATGTGCTTCCCTTCTTACCCTGACTCATACACTCATTGCCCTGGATTCATTAGGCAACATGACCCTTTCTCCATTGGTCCAAAATAAAGCCTTTTATTCTAATTAGTCTCATTAACAAGTGAGACAACTTTTCTTATGGCCACATACTTACAGTATGGCCACTGTTTAGTACTAGTCCTGTGAAGTTCTTGTGGCATTGTTTGTGGCACAATGCTCTTACTTTCACATATGCAGAAAGCTTTCAACTTTCGTTTTTAAAAGCGTTTCAGCGAACAAAAGTTAATAATTCTGTTCTCAATTAAATCCAAATTATGACTTTTTGGTGTATGTTACACATTAATATTCATTCTGGATTATGGGCATTTGATAGGTGTACAACAATATTTCTTTGCAGAAAACTTTACCCAGGTTGACGGCAAGCTGCAGTGGAGTTCTCTGTCTGTAGTCATGTGCAGCGATGTCTGCTCCATACTGCAGGAGAATACGAATTGCCTAAGTAGCATCGTTCTTAGCAGCAAAGTGTAATGGTGTCTAAATGTATTTACAGTATATGTGTGTGCCTCAATGTCAGCTGAAATAGATATGAAAGGTCAGCAAATAGATAGAGGCCATGTCATAATTTATTGCTTTAGTATGCAATGTATGCAAGTTTATTTTTTACACAGATACATTTTGTTTCAAACCGAATGTCAGTTATAGAGTTTTTGGGAGATCATTTAAAATGGTATGGTGGTGGGAGGTGCCCCAGGGTTCCCAGTTTGATACTAAATGTGGGTTATTGTTTATATTCTCCTTATATCCTTCTCCAGGTTCTCTGGTTCCCTCTAACCTCCAACAATATCCGTATGTGGAACATCTACACTAAACTGTGCTAGGAGTGAATGAGGGTGGCCTGTTCTGGAAAGGCTATTCAGGTTATATTCCTGTCTAATGCCTAGTGTTCTCTGGAGCCACCATAATTCTGACAAAGATTAAGTGGTTATTGCAGATGAATAAGTTATACCATTATAAATGAATGAATGAATGAATGAATGGCATCAGCAATTAGTAATTCATCAGGGCGATATACATTTACATTTAAGCACAACATCCTTTTCATCATCAAGTCCAACTAATGACATTCTTCATTGCTCAGCCCCAGGAGTGCATTATGTTCATGCATAGTGACATATGGTCCACACCTGAGTGCCCATGATCCATACCTCAGACCACTGTGCTTAAGTGGATCTGTAGATGGTTGCTATGAGTGCACCCTGATTTGGTGAACATGGCATGGTTTGGTTCTACAAAAATCAATCATACATGTAGATGTTAATGTAGTCGACAGATTTTATTTAAAACAAATGCACCTCCTCTTTCTCTAGGAGAAAGTGTCTTCACCAAAAGCATCAGGTCTGCGGATATCTATATCTCTCTCCAGGAAGAACCTCATCTTCTACATTCCAAGCTCAAGAGATCTACCAGTGCACACAAACACCAACACTGATGCACACAAAGCATTATGTTAGATTTCTTATAGAATATTGACATGGACTTCCCTTAGGAAATGTAATGTATTTTTTAAAAACACTTCAGTTATAGACATTATTCACACATTGTTAACACTGACGTAATTTTGCAATAAGATAAACATTAAATTCTTTGTCACATGTACTTTACAGGGAAATAACTTTTTTACATAACCCAGTTAGGAAATTGGAATCAGGTTTCAATAAGGGCCTTGCTCAAGGACTCAACAGTGGCAGTTTGGTGGTGATGTGGCCTGACCTTCCGATCAGTAACCCAGAGACTTAACCGTTTGACCCACCACTGTCTCCACACATGAGTTCACATGTGAACTTTCCGGACATAGAATTTTGCAATTTAATTTCAAATATTCTTCTCCATATCACAGGCTGCACATGCAACATTGAACATACTGAGTCTGAACAGCTCACCTCATGAAGTGCTGTCTGTCCATATTTGTCTGTTGAATTGGGATCAGATCCATCTCTGAGGGTTTCGTTCATGAATTGTAGGTCGAACTGTATGAAAAAAAAAGATCACATCAACAAACAAAAGTTTACCACCTTTCTAAACTGCTCCATTTCAGTACATTCTTGCCTCACATAACAGTACAGAAAAGAAAATGTTATCATTGACAACCTCATCTGTGGCCTCATCGCTGGCAGCCAACACTCTAAAGTGATCCAGCAGGCATTTGTTTAATTGATGTTCTTTGTTGAGTGCATCTACAAAATTTTCCTCAGAGGCAAGGCCCTTGTACTTGCTGCTTAAAGATTCCCCTATTAGTAAACAGTAAGATAAACACACATGGGTCATCTCTAATGATATTTGGTTAACCTTTTTGGCTTCTGAATAGGTACGCCATTGAAAAATAAGATTCAGATCATTTACACCACTGAAGAATATTTCAAGTTCAAGTTCAAGGCTTTATTGTCACTTCAACCATATACAGTTAGTACACAGTGAAATGAAACAACGTTCCTTCAGGACCAAGGTGCTACATGCAACATAAATTTACAGGAGAGCTAAAACTAGCTAACTAAGAGGTCTAGTTAGTTAGTTTTAACTAACTAACTAGGCCTAGGAGTGTGAAGTGTGTGTGAGAGGGGTGCGTCCGATCAGCCACAATGCTGGTGGCTTTGCAGATGCAGCGTGTGGTGTAGATGTCTTCAATGTCTTCAGGATGCTCTCGATAGTCCCTCTATAGAAGATGGTCAGGATCGGTGGTGGAAGCTGGGCCTTCCTCAGTCTTCTCAGAAAGAAGAGACGCTGTTGGGCTTTCTTGTGCAGGGAGCTGGTGTTGAGGGACCAGCTGAGGTCCTTCTCCAGGTGGACGCCCAGGAATTTGGTGCTTTCGACGATCTCCACAGAGGAGCCGTCGATGCTCAGCGGAGAATGGTCGCCTCGTGTCCTTCTAAACCATCTCCTTTGTCTTGTCAAGACATTTTTGTTATTTGCATCATCACTCAGAATTTAAGACTCTTAGAGGGTGTGTTACTGGGTATACTACGCTGTTGTACTCATATTTTTTACTTTTTTTTTATTTTCAAACTTTACAGAAAAAAAAAAACACAACAAACCACAACAAAAAAGAACACAAAATCAAACCCTCCCATCCCCCCCCAACACCAGACAAACACAAGGATGCCATAACAATCAGATGTCTGTAGCCCTGTGCTATATGTGTATATATTTGTATGTTTTATTTTCAGTTAAGAATGTTGAGAGATATAAGTTCTAAATGTACTATGCCGACATGTATTTATTTTCTGGAGGCCTGTATTTTATTTGAATGTTTAAATGTTTCTTATTTTATTGGTTAAAAGTGTATGGTGACCTGTGTACCCTAATCGGTTAGGGGGGAAGCGGGGGATTATGGGAAGAGGAGAGGAATTAGTGGAGAGCAGACGGCTAATCTGAGCTCATTAGAAAGAGAGTAAAAAATACACAGTTTTTCCCGCATCTAAGTTTAGAAGTGGACTGATGCTAATATAAGTTTACCGGACTGATAAACTGCATTATTAGCGACTGTGTGTGTGTGATATTCGCCGAGTTAAACCCGCCGAGAGAGTATGCCTCCGGGAGACACCTGGCCGCCATTTTGACTACGCGATTCCGACGCGGTTCTATCCTCGGTCCACAAGGACTGCCGACTGCATTGCTGAGACAGCGAACTCGAAGTTCATCTGGATTAGGTGGATTCGACAAGGGTTTGGTGTCAGCGCGAGTCCGTGTGAGAAACGCCTTTTTCCCCTCATCTGAAACTTCAGGTACCTGCTCCATTTTGTTTGCTCCTAGAGTGAAGTGACCGCTGATGTTTTAGGGTCTCACCGCTCCCAAGCATCGTAATCAGGCCTGCCACGAGGGGTTGAGAGTTTAATTTAATTACTGCCGGCATAGGGGTTTATTGTAACTGATTTAAATAGATTGCAGACAATTGTGAATTTGACTGTTGCAGTGTTTAGTGTCTATAATTGTTGTGTGAAAGCGCGTGTATATTATTTTTTATAGTTAATTTCTCCTATAAAAGGGAAACTGTTTAAAACAAAGAGTTTTGAGGTTCAAGGAATCATATTTTCATTTATGAAGAAAAAAGGGTATAACCTTTGAGAGGAAGTATTATTTTATGTATTTTATTTTCGTGTAATTTTATTTTTTCCAAACGAAAGACATAAGAGCAAGTAAAGGAATTTATTTTGTATAAAACTCCTGGTTGTGGAAGTTATTTATTTTTGAGTGCTTACTCATTCAAGAGCGCACAAACTCCTAGATATACGCATACATTGTGTTATCACTGTTAGTTATACGAATTCGGGGTGTCCCATAGGGGAGTTAAATCCACTACATGCTTGTTCTAGGGGCATGGGGGCGCTACACAAAATGGAGGCACCGCTGGGATGGAGTTTGAGTGCTTAGAAGTCTTTCTTTGCTCTTGTGTTTTTGAAGGATATTTTTGCCGTTTTGATAGTGTGCAGTTTAGCGACGTTGTTTTATTATTGAAATGGATTACCCTACCGAGCTAGTGCAGTGGTGCAGGGGAGAGAGTATCGATGTCAGCCATGCTATATTGGTGGTTGGTGTTAGTGAAGATCTAGCAGTAGGCCAGATTGAAGAAATTCTACATGCCGTACGGTGTTGGGGGCGTGTCAGAGTAAGGGGTAGGAGATTTAGCAGCGATGCTGATGGTCTTTTAGTTCTTTGCGAATGCAAAGAATTGATTAATCCTAACTCGACCCCCCCTGAAGTTAGGCCTGCCGATAGTGATGCTGTGTGGAAGATTGTGACAGTTGGCCAAGCTCTAGCTGCCCCTGAAGATTTCTCAGTTAGGTTGAGGGACTTTCTAATGGCTGAGGGTAAGACCCTAGTTGACTTACAAGGTTTGTGCAGTCCCTCTGCTCCTCCTCGAGGGCCTGATGAGTCGGTTCTGCGTGCTATGGTCGACGTTGTCAGCCAAACTAGCAAAAGGCAGACTGAGGGGTATGGTTATCGCCGTCTCCGAATTTTTTCAGGCATCACTCCAACTCCCGTTGGGGAGGATTCTGTGGAGTACTGGCTTGAACAGGCCACTTTAATGGTTCAGGAGAGTGAATTGGCTGAGCAAGAAAAGAGATGTCGAATCCTAGAGTGTTTGAGGGGGCCTGCTTTGGAGGTTGTAAAATCACTGCGACTCGGTGAGCAAGGTGCCACTGCCAAAGAGTTCCTTGACGCACTGGATGGTGCATTTGGTTCCGCAGAGTCTGCTGAGGACCTTTACTTCTCTTTCCGTCTTATTCAACAGAAGGCTGGTGAGAAATTGTCGGACTATGTTCGGAGGATTGAACCCTTTCTGGCCAAAGTAGTGAAGAGAGGTGGTATTTTGGCACAAGATAAAGATAGGGTGGGAGTAGAGCAGCTGCTTCGTGGAGCAATTGATTCAGACTTAATGCTATTGCAGCTACGGCTAAAGGAGAGACGGAGTGATCCTCCCAATTTTCTTGATTTGCTTTCTGAGATTAGAACGGAAGAAGAGCACCAGCGAACACGACAAAGAGTGAATGCTCGTGTTCGGAATGTTGCTACTCTAGATGAAT
Organism: Clarias gariepinus; assembly: GCF_024256425.1. Classification (NCBI taxonomy): domain Eukaryota; kingdom Metazoa; phylum Chordata; class Actinopteri; order Siluriformes; family Clariidae; genus Clarias; species Clarias gariepinus. Next base: position 25,037,829 of record NC_071107.1, read on the forward strand.
CCACAGAGATAAGCGTAGACATTAAAGGGCTGAAGGCTGATTTTAAAGCTTTAAGGACTCAAGTGGTTGAGATGAGTAAGAGACAGTCCTCTGCTGCGAGAGCTGTTGCTCCCCTATCAGCGGTCCAGATGCCTCAATCTGGCCCCAGCAGATCTGAAGCTGTTGCTTTAAGTAAGAATGTTAAAAGATTAAGCTACAAATTAAAGTCTAAAGGAGTTGATGCAGCTGAGCCAGTAGCCACAGTTGCTGCTGTTGGAACTAAGCCTGCTGATTGTGGTTCTCTTAGAAAAGTGCAGAGCCATCGAGATGATGTCCGTTTCTGTTACAGGTGTGGGGAAGATGGCCATATCGCCACTAGGTGCTCCTCTGAGGAGAATGAAAAAAAAGTGATTAGGAGACTCATAGCTTCCCTTAAAAAAGCCAAGGATGAGTGTGCCCCTGACAATAGATCTATTGGTGAAACCGCTCACTGTTTTTCCAAGAAACAGGCAGTGCATGCTAAGACTTCAAATCCGTTTCCGGAGGGTCTTATTGGTCCTCCATCCACTGTGCGGGTTAAGGTGAATGGTCACCCCTGTACTGCAATTTTGGATAGTGGGTCACAGGTGACCATTATTTTCGAAAAATGGTATGAGAATTACTTATCAGGTATACCCATACAACCAGTGTCTGGCTTAGCTATCTGGGGACTCAGTGATACAAGTTACCCATATTTAGGATATGTGGTGGTTGACATGCAGTTCCCAAAAGAGCTTGTTGGTAAAGCAGAGACACTAGCTGTGTTAGCGTTGATTTGCCCTGGGCCTAACACACCTGACCAGGTCCCCGTTATTCTGGGCACCAATGCTAGTTTGTTCCATAGACTTGCTGCGTTATGTGGTCGTTCAAAGAGTGACGCTCTGGCTCGTGCATTGAATGTCAGCAGTGTAGGGACCAAGAGGAACCTTGCTTCGCACAGCCTTAGTGATAGGGACACAGATGACATAGTGGGCTTGGTGAGGTGGATGGGCCCTGATCAGCTGTCCCTCGCGCCACAAGCGTCTTGTTGTGTGCCGTGCCAAGTGGACTTTTGCAAGCCAGCACCTAAGGGTATTGTTGTGGTGGAGGCAACTGATGCCACACTATTGCCGCAAGGTGTAATGGTTCAGCCTATGGTAGCTCCAGTTAGTGCCATTGACCCTAGTTGTTTCTCCTTGTTAGTACAGAATGAGACGAAGAAAGAGGTTGGCATACCCCCAGGTACGCCTCTGGGTAAAGTCCAGGCTGCTGAATTGACAAGTCCGCGGGTGAAAAGTCGAGCAGCTGGAGAGGTAGATCCCTCTGCTATCGATTTTGGTGATTCACCTATTCCTGTAGAATGGAGAGACAGACTTAGGAGAAAGCTGTGTTGCCGACGTAATGTGTTTTCACTCCATGAATGGGAGGTTGGTTTAGCTAAGGAGGTAGAGCATCATATTCGTCTGTCTGACCCCCGACCGTTTCGGGAGAGGTCCAGACGTCTTGCGCCTGCTGATATAGAGGATGTGAGAAAACATCTGCAAGACCTGCTAGCTGCAGGAGTGATAAAAGAGTCTCGGAGTCCGTATGCATCTCCTATAGTGATTGCACGGAAAAGGAATGGTAGTGTGCGTATGTGTATTGACTATCGGACTCTGAATAGTAAGACAATACCTGATCAATACTTGACTCCGCGCATTGATGATGCCTTGGATTGTTTAGCTGGAAGTTGCTGGTTCTCGGTGTTAGACCTCCGTAGTGGTTACTACCAAATAGCCATGGCGGAGGAAGACAAGGAGAAGACTGCGTTTACTTGTCCGCTCGGTTTCTATCAGTTCGAGCGCATGCCACAAGGGGTTATGGGGGCCCCTGCGACGTTCCAGCGCTTAATGGAGAAGGCTGTAGGGGACATGAACTTGCTACAAGTTCTTGTTTATTTGGACGATTTGATTGTGTTTGGTGCGACGTTGGAGGAGCATGAGGAGAGGCTCATGAAGGTTTTAGACCGCCTCGAGGAGGTGGGTCTTAAAGTGTCATTGGACAAATGCCAGTTCTGTCAGCCCAAAGTAAAATATGTGGGTCATATAGTGTCGGCTGATGGGATTGCCACAGACCCATCTAAGGTGGAAGCTGTAACCCGGTGGCCACTGCCCACTGAGTTGAAGTCGTTGAGATCATTCCTTGGGTTCTGTGGTTACTATCGCAGATTTGTTGCCAGCTATTCCTCCGTTGTAAAGCCACTGACTGACCTCACTAAGGGTTATCCTCCTGTAAGGAAGGGCAAGAAACTGAATATTATGGGAGAAAAGCATTACTACAAGGAATCTGAACCATTTGGTCCACGATGGACAGATGAATGTACAAAAGCTTTCCATGACATCATCAGTCGCCTTACTAACGCACCGGTGTTAGCTTTTGCTGACCCGAACAAGCCCTATGTCTTGCACATTGACGCTAGCCTTAAAGGGCTGGGTGCTGTGTTGAATCAGGTGCATCCTGAAGGCCTTAGGCCTGTTGCATTTGCTAGCAGGGGTTTAAATGCTGCTGAGCAGAAGTATCACATACACCAGCTTGAGTTTCTAGCTCTTAAGTGGGCAGTGGTAGATAAATTCCACGATTATCTATATGGGGTGAGATTTACTGTGATGACGGACAATAATCCGCTCACCTACGTGTTGACGACTGGGAAACTTAATGCTACTGGGCACAGGTGGTTGGCTGCTCTAGCCACATATGATTTTGAGGTCAAGTACCGCCCGGGAAAAGTCAATGTGGACGCTGATTTACTTTCCCGTAACTGGATCGATGCAGATGTTGAGCCCTGGAAGAAACTTTCCCAGGGTGATGTGAAGGCTATCTGTGGTCGTGTGTGTGCGCGTGTAAAGGAGTCGCTTGACAGTAATGTACGTGTGGCTGATTGTTTGGGAGTTCCTGCAGAAGGCATTCCTGAGTTGTATGTTTTTGCAACCCATCTAAATTTAGGTCGGTTAGAGCTGTTCACACGAGAAGACTTGCAAAAAGCCCAGTCAGATGACAGTGTTCTCAGAACAGTTAGGGAAGCCTTGAACACTGGCCGGTGGCCGTCTAATTCAAGCCAGTGCGATCCTGATGTGGCTTTGTTAAAACGTGAGTGTCAGAAATTGAGGGTTGAGGATGAGTTGTTGTACAGGGTGACATGTAAAACCCCGGGGAAAGTGAAACGCCAGTTACTACTACCTGAGAAGTTTAGAGTGCGAGTGTGTGGTGTTTTGCATGATGATATGGGACATTTGGGGGTAGAGAGGACGGTAGACCTGATAAGGGACAGATTTTATTGGCCGAAAATGGCCCAGACTGTGGAGAGGTACATAAAAAACTGTGGGAGATGTGTGACATGGAAGAGTCCCTGTCCACGCTCCGCTCCGTTACACCAGATAACCTCGAAGGGACCCATGGAGTTGGTCTGTATCGACTTCTTGTCTTTAGAGCCTGACTCCAGTGGGTTCGCCAACATTCTAGTTGTCACGGATCATTTCAGTCGCTATGCGCAGGCATATCCTACTAAAGACCAAAGAGCAGTGACAGTCGCTAAGGTTTTGGTTGAAAGGTTTTTCGTTCACTATGGCCTCCCGGCCCGCATTCATTCAGATCAGGGCCGTGATTTTGAAAGCCGCTTGATAAAAGAGCTTCTGAGGGTTTTAGGTATCCGTAAGTCACGGACGACTCCTTACCATCCCCAGGGAGACCCGCAACCAGAACGTTTTAATAGAACTCTGCTTTCTATGCTGGGCACCCTGGGGGACACTCATAAGCGTCAGTGGAGTCGCCACGTGAGCCAGCTTGTGCATGCATACAATAGCACCAAGAGTGATGCCACAGGGTTTTCGCCCTATTACATCATGTTTGGGAGAGAGGCTAGATTGCCTATTGATGTGTGTTTTGGAACTGGGGAACGAGAAGCAATCAGTCATTCACGTTATGTGGAGGAACTAAAAAAGGATTTACAGAGTGCATATGAACTTGCGGAAAAGTCTGCAACACAGGTTCACTTGAGAAACAAAAGGAACTACGAAAGAGTCTTGCGCAACCAAGTATTAGCCAATGGTGATCGAGTGCTCTTGAAGAACTTGGGGCTTAAAGGGAAACATAAGTTGCAGAGCAGGTGGAACTCTTCACCTTATGTGGTAATGGAGAAGCTTCCCGATTTGCCTGTCTATAGGGTAAAGCCGGAGAGTGGTATGGGAAAGCTGAGAACCATTCACAGGGACAACATTTTGCCAGTTGGTAGTTTAGTTAGAGTATCTGAGGAGTCAGATGTTCGACAGCTTACTAGAAGACCGGTAACTAGGACTCAGAAAAAGTCTGTGCCGAACGAGCCATGTAGAGAAAACACTAGTCATCGAGTGAATGATGAGGCTAGTGAATCTGAGTCTGAAGCACGCCCCATGTTCAGATGGAGGTCGGACCTTGCTGATCTTAAAGATCCTGTCACTGAAGGGATCCAGAATGATGTGTTACCAGCAGTGGATACTGCTGATGAGAGTGAGAGTGTGTCTGAACATATGGAGAGTGATGATGGGTCTGATGTGATTTCAGATGCCGAAAATGTTCTTGCCGACATGAGCGGTGATGAAGTAAGAACTGCTGATGAGGCAAAGGCACCAGTTGGGCGAATAAATGATACTGCAGCTGAGAGGAATTCTCCAGTATTAACTGTTGAGGATGTTCAGCCTCAAAGAAGTTCTTTTAGACGAGAGAAGAGGCCTGTGAAACCTGTTATACGACTGACTTATGATGAGGTCGGAAAATCTAAAGACCAGCCGTTGACTATAGTTCACAGGGGTGTAGTCATCAGGATTGGTTAGATGTTTGTTGTTCATGTCGTATGTTCATGAGTTTGGTTTCATGGGGACATGGAAACCCGTTAAGAGGGGGAGAGTGTAGCCCTGTGCTATATGTGTATATATTTGTATGTTTTATTTTCAGTTAAGAATGTTGAGAGATATAAGTTCTAAATGTACTATGCCGACATGTATTTATTTTCTGGAGGCCTGTATTTTATTTGAATGTTTAAATGTTTCTTATTTTATTGGTTAAAAGTGTATGGTGACCTGTGTACCCTAATCGGTTAGGGGGGAAGCGGGGGATTATGGGAAGAGGAGAGGAATTAGTGGAGAGCAGACGGCTAATCTGAGCTCATTAGAAAGAGAGTAAAAAATACACAGTTTTTCCCGCATCTAAGTTTAGAAGTGGACTGATGCTAATATAAGTTTACCGGACTGATAAACTGCATTATTAGCGACTGTGTGTGTGTGATATTCGCCGAGTTAAACCCGCCGAGAGAGTATGCCTCCGGGAGACACCTGGCCGCCATTTTGACTACGCGATTCCGACGCGGTTCTATCCTCGGTCCACAAGGACTGCCGACTGCATTGCTGAGACAGCGAACTCGAAGTTCATCTGGATTAGGTGGATTCGACAAGGGTTTGGTGTCAGCGCGAGTCCGCGTGAGAAACGACTTTTTCCCCTCATCTGAAACTTCAGGTACCTGCTCCATTTTGTTTGCTCCTAGAGTGAAGCGACCGTTCATAGTTTAGGGTCTCACCGCTCCCAAGCATCGTAATCAGGCCTGCAACGATGTTTTGAGAGTTTAATTAAATTACTGCCGGCATAGGGATTTACTGTAACTAATTTAAATTGAGTGCAGACAATTGTGAATTTGACTGTTGCAGTGTTTAGTGTCTATAATTGTTGTGTGAAAGCGCGTGTATTTTATTTTTTATAGTTAATTTCTCCTATAAAAGGGAAACTGTTTAAAACAAAGAGTTTTGAGGTTCAAGGAATCATATTTTCATTTATGAAGAAAAAAGGGTATAACCTTTGAGAGGAAGTATTATTTTATGTATTTTATTTTCGTGTAATTTTATTTTTTCCAAACGAAAGACATAAGAGCAAGTAAAGGAATTTATTTTGTATAAAACTCCTGGTTGTGGAAGTTATTTATTTTTGAGTGCTTACTCATTCAAGAGCGCACAAACTCCTAGATATACGCATACATTGTGTTATCACTGTTAGTTATACGAATTCGGGGTGTCCCATAGGGGAGTTAAATCCACTACATGCTTGTTCTAGGGGCATGGGGGCGCTACATGTCCATAAATAAAATAATAATAAGTAATCTTCACACACACTTCCTTTACGGTACTATCTTATCTGCGTTTATAACCTCAGCAAAAGTTAAGAAAGGCTGCCAAATACTATAAAATGTGTCAGTAGACCCTCTAACTGTATACCTAATTTTCTCCAGTTTAAGACAGTGCATCACTTCCCTTATCCAGTGGCTAAATGTTGGTGGATTAGGGTCTTTCCATTTAGTCAAGATTAATCTCCTAGCCAAAAGGGAACAGAAGGCCAATATTTTAATTTCCCTTTGGGTAAAACTGGTATTTTCTGGAGGCACACCAAACAATGCAACAAATGGAGTTGGCTCTACTATCTCTCCAAATACTCCAAAAAAAGTTTCAAAAATGTTGGTCAAGAACATCTAGAGTCTTGGACAAGTCCAGAACATATGCAGCAGAGTTGCAGGAGCCTGCCTGCATCTGTCACACGTGGTGTCTATATCAGCTTTAATCTTAGAGAGTCTGACTTTTGACCAATGTAGACGATGCACAATCTAAAATTGTATTACAGCATGTCTAAGGCAAATGGATGATGAGAAGAATCCCTGTATTATTTTGTGCCAGATTTCCTCTGAAATTGGTTCATCTAAATCTGTCTCCCATTTATTCCTAAGTAAGTCTAAGGGTGTTAAATCATACATATTGAGTATTTCGAAAATCCTGCGTATAGTTTGTTTTTGGACTGATTTACATTCAAATATTGAATCTAATAAAGAAAGTGGAGGGCATGATGGGAAATTATTAGAATTCAATGCCACAAAGTTCCGAAGCTGCAAGTACCTATAAAAATGTGATTTGGGAATGTCGTATTTCTGCACCAACTGTTCAAAGGATGCAAAATTTCCATCAATATAGAGTTCAGACAATGGGACCAAACCCTTTCTAGCCCAAACTTTAAAGGCATCATCCATCATAGACGGAACAAACATGTAATTTTTAGCAATTGGGGCAGCCTGTGGTAACTCCTTAAGGGAAAACGATAGTCTGAATTGATTCCAGATTTTAACTGAATGTATAACAACTGGATTAGAGGTCAAACTAGAGATTGGTTGAATAAATGGTATTTTAGAACACAATAATGCTATTAGAGAAGTGGGCCTAACTGAGGCCCCCTCCAGAATTGTCCAAACAGGGGGATTAATGTCATTATTTAACCAGAACAACAGCGCTCTTATATTGGCTGCCCAGTAATAATACATGAAATTTGGAAGTGCCATCCCTCCTTTTGCACGAGGTCTCTGCAGTATAATTCTTTTAATTCTTGGTGTTTTTTTGTTCCAAATAAAGGTTAATATCTGATTATTTAATTTGGAGAAGAAAGATTTTGTTAAAAATAACGGAAGGCACTGAAAAATATACAAAAATTTGGGCAATACATTCATTTTTATTGTATTAATTCTTCCACCCAATGAAAGATGGAGGTGGTCCCAACGCTCAAGATCTTGTTTAAGATTGGATAAGAGAGGTGGATAATTGGCTCAGAACAAGTCTTTATAATCATGCGTAACCCAAATCCCAAGGTATTTAAATTTTTTAGGGCTAATCTTAAAGGGAATTGAGCTTAAAGATGACAGACTGACCCTATCACCAACAGGCATTAGTTCACTTTTCTGGATATTAACTTTATAGCCAGATATTTTGCCAAACTCTGTAAGTAGAGTCACTAACTTAGGTAAGTTTGTCAGGGGTTGTGACAAATACAATAACATGTCGTCTGCATAAAGCGACACCTTATGTTCCAATCCTGCCCGTTGAATACCCTGGATATCGGCTCTTTGTCTCAGAGTTAAAGCAAGTGGTTCCATTGCGACTGCAAATAGAAGTGGAGACAGAGGGCATCCCTGCCTCGTGCCACGTTGAAGCTCAAAATAAGCAGATATGCTGTTATTAGTACGCACAGCGGCTAATGGAGATGTGTATAAAAGTTTTATCCATGATATAAGCTTTTGACCAAATCCAAACCTCTCCAGAGTATTAAAAAGATAACCCCATTCCACACGGTCAAATGCCTTTTCTGCATCCAATGAGAGAACTACCTCCAGTGTGCCAGGTGGGGAGGGGCCATAAAGAATATTCAAAAGTCGTCTGATGTTAAAAAAAGAATAACGATTCTTAATAAACCCCGTTTGGTCAGGTGATATAATGGAGGGCAACACCCCCTCTAAACGTCGCGCAAGGACTTTAGCAAGCACTTTGGCATCGGTATTAAGTAGGGAGATTGGACGGTATGAGCTACACTCGAGAGGGTTCTTGTCTTTTTTAAGGATTAATGAGATAACTGCCTGATGCATGGTTGGTGGTAGGGATTTTACTGAAAGTGACTCTTCAAAAACTGATAACAGTAAAGGTGAAAGCTGCTCTGAAAATTTTTTAAAGAAATCTGTTGGGAAACCATCCGGTCCTGGTGACTTGCCACTCTGCATAGATGCAATTGCTGAGGCTATTTCTTCCACCGTGAGATTTTCTTCCAATTCAGCAACATTCACTGGATCTATAGAAGGGATATGTATATTATTGAAAAAGTCCTCCAGGGAAAGAGGATCGACACATGAATCGGAAGTATATAGTGACTGATAATAATTTCGGAAACATGCATTAATTTTAAGGCTATCAGTATTTTTTAAACCTTGCTCATTGTTAATTACAGGGATAGACTGATTGGCAGTTCTTTGTTTTAGCTGATGAGCAAGTGTTCGCCCAGCCTTGTCCCCATGCTCATAGGACATATGTCTTGTTGACAGGAGATCAAACTCAGTCTGCAAAAGTATACGCTTTTTCATTATGTCTGCAGAGGGTACATAACTATATAGTCTATCTAGCTCCAGTATCTCATCAGCCAGTTCTTTAAAGCGTGCAGTGTCATTTTTATTCTTCTTTGCGCAATATGAAATTATCTGGCCTCGTAAATATGCCTTAAGTGACTCCCATATAGTTGAAGAGGACATCCCTGGTGTTTGATTGATCTCAAGAAATAATGCAATCTCAGAGGAAATGAATTCAGTGAAAGCTTCCTCTGATAGAAGCAAGGAGTTTAACCTCCAGGGACGGTAGCTGGATTGTGTATTGGGGATACGCATTTTCATAATTAGGGGACCATGATCAGATATAACTATAGCTCCATAATGACATTTGGTAATAAAAGGAAGAAGTCTCTTGTCTAGGAAAAAAACATCTATACGGGAAAAGGTCTTATGAACAGAAGAAAAGAAGGAATATTCTCTGGAAATTGGGTTACGAAACCGCCAAACGTCAGCTATACCATATGATTTAAGAAAAAGTTTAATTGAACGTGCTGATTTAGAAAGGGGAGCTTTTTTGGACGAGCTACGGTCTAAAACGGGGGAGAGTACACAATTTGTGTCGCCACCAAGAATAAGGTGGTGTGATGATATATCTGGTAACCGAGAGAAAATATTTGAGAAGAATGCAGGGTTATCCCAGTTTGGTGCATAAATATTGGCCAGAATGACTGGGAGGGAATAAAGCTGGCCCACCACAATAACATATCGCCCCAAGGAATCAGCCTCTATACTAGTCATAGTGAATGGTGTATTTTTCTTGATGAGTATGGCTACACCCCTAGCTTTTGAATGGAAATTGGATTGATATATCTGTTCCGCCCAAATCCCTCTGAGCCGGAAATGATCCGTTGTACGTAAATGAGTCTCCTGAAGAAATGCGATGTCCGCATCAAGTTGTTTTAAATGTGCAAATACCTTTTTACGTTTCACGGGATGGTTAAGTGACCTAACATTCCAGCTCACGAAATTAACTGAACAGCCATTGAGCCCTTTAAAAGTTTGGATAGCTGTCATCTTAAGGGGAAGTATTTATATGTATGAAATCCATAAAGGCAACTTGAAAGTGAGTGAAAATTAACATGGACATCTGACAGAATAAGTCTGGTAGAAAAAAAACCCCAGATAAAACCCCAACCCCCCTTCCCCCCCATCACCTACAAGGACATGGTGAACAAAATACCCTGTAAAAACAAATCCACACATTAAGTGTTTGTGTTGGGAGCTCTACAGAGCCAACAGCTCACGCTCCCGCCAAACCCACCATACTAATGTTACTCAAATAGCGCATTATGATATGTCGTAAAATCTGCGGAATAAGATAGTAATAATAATGGTAATAACAATAAGAAAAACAGTTAAAGTAAGCCTATTGACACCGGCAAAGGCAATAATATTAGACTCTTCTCTTAAACTGCAATTAATCAATACAAGCTCACAATTAAAGAAGAGCTATATTATTAATTAAAAGATATAATAAAATAGTAATAACAACAATAATAATGATGATAATAATAATAATACCAATAAAATAAATAAACCAAACAACAACAAAAAAAAGTGGGGAAGGAAACCTTAACGATATATCAATAGTAAAATTAGTGATTTTTCCATCAGCAGCGAGACTATTAAGTAAATATTGTCATGTCAGAATTATCTGTGGAAAGTCTCCTGCTCATGACTGAACAGTACCCTGTACGTCCTCTGGGAGGAGCTAAAAACAACGCGAACTAAAAGGTCACTGCTCCACTGAAACGCGGTCTAGGCTGGAAAACGGTATAGATGGATAAATTAAGTGTTTTCATAGTTTTCAAGCCTCTGTGGGGATAATGTTTTTCCTGATATACCTCATGGCTTCCTCTGCATCTGTAAACACCTTTTTTCTCCCGTCGTGTGAAACACGTAAACGGGCTGGGTATAGAATGCCATACCGGACACCCTGACGATTGCGCAGTAGATTCCGAGCCTCGGTAAACGCAGCTCTGGCCTTGGCAACACTCGCAGTATAATCCGGAAAGATGGCGACTGATTCTCCGTTAAATCTCAGCGGAGCCCGAGCGCGCGCACAGCTCAACACCTCGACACAGTCTTGGTGATAGTGAAGTTTAGCCATGATGACACGCGGTTTTCCATCCGATCTTCTTTTAGCCTGAATTCTATGCGAGTGGTCCACAAGCACATCCTTCTCCAGTTGTAGTGTTTCTTTCAGCAGTCTCGAAACAAACACACTAGAGTTCGATCCCTCCGTCTCAGCCACCCCCACTATCCTGATATTGCATCTTCTCATCCTTCCCTCCATGTCCTCGCATTTCTCTCTTAGCTCAGCTACCTCTGTTTTCAAACAAGTGACCACAGGTTTTAAAGTTGTCACCTCGTCTGAGCACGTTGATAGGCCGCCTTCCACGTATCCGTCTGAGCACGTTGATAGTCCGCCTTCAACCTTCCTGTATCACGGTCTTCATCTCCTGTATTTCAGAGTGAAAGGCCGCCGCATTGTTTATAATTTCCCTTTTAACGGATTGTATCTCATTCCTAAGGGCGCTGAAATCATCGGCAAGCGCATTTTTTAGTTCAGCCTTAATTACTGCCAAGATGTCTTCTTTTAATGAGCGAAGAATCTCGGATTTCAAGGCCTCAGGATCCATTTTCTCCGGACTGCCCGGAGGGGGTGGTGTTGCTCGGGACCGGGTGACGGTGGAGCACGAAGACGAGGCGACGTTGGGCCTAGAATTGGATGATGCGTCGTATTTATATTTGCGTAGTTTTTCCGCCATTGACCCGCATGTTAATTTCCCCCTTAATTTAAAGTAAAATCATATAAAATTTTATATAGTGTTTTCGTAAAATAAAGCGCTTATTTATATTAAAAAACAAGAGTTCGGCGAGAGCACGAGCCAAACACGTCCTACCCCATAGCCACGCAAGAGCGCCCCCCCTCATATTTTTTACTTTAATATGAACACTTTCAAATAACAAATTATTGATCAGGCAGTAAGGTGGCAGGAGCACAATGCATAAAGTCATGCAGATGGAGTTTAAGAGCTTCAGCTTTCTGTGACTTTAACCTTGGCAGGGTTTACATTTAGGCATTTGGCAGATGCTCTTATTTAGAGCGACTTACAAAAAGTGCTTTGAAGTTTCCGTCATTGGATAAATACTTACACTGGGTTACTACAGTAGGTTACTACTGTAACTCAGTGCCATCAGTCAAACACAGTTAGGAGGGTTTTTTTTTCCTTTTGGGTGGGTCCAAGTACTCAATTGTACGGATGGGTTGTTGGTACCAGATGGGCTTGTTTGAGTATTTTGGAAATTAGTGTGAAAGAAAAAAAACATCCTGTATGCAGAGGGACATCAGAATGAAACACCTTGCTGATAAGAGGCGCCAGAGAAGAGTGCCCAAACTTGTCTGAGCTCACAGAAAGTCAATCATAACACAAAAATAACTCTTTACAATCATGATGCTCAAACCTTGAGGTGGATCAGGTAAAACAGCAGATCATATTGAGTCCATATCATACTCTTTTCAGCCAGGAACAAGAATCTGAGGTTAATATTATGGCCCATTCCTAGACCATACTGGGTAACACCAACCCTAGTTTATCCACCAATCCTGCAATTAAGCTATTATGGGCACAGACTCATCAAACCTGGACAGAACCCAGTGTGGTATTCTATTTTTTTAACGTTTGTGCTGGTCACTGGGCACACTGGGACAAATCCTAGTGGGCTGATGCATCAGTAGGCCTGTTGGCCTTCAAAAACCAAGATAGAACAGAGCAAAACCATCTAATTTATTAAAAAATAAAAAATAAAAACTTCTATTACATCTTTACTGGCCCTGGCTGGCTCTTTACCACCCCATGTGTGCTTGGCTGTCATATCAGGATGCGCATGAGAGCGTGTTGAGTTTGTGTTTCAGGATGGGGCTCACTAGCCAATCACAGGTTAATGTGCGCTGGTTAATCTGCATTTACATTCTAAAATAATCAAGGCTAAATGTAGTGTGCTGCAGAGAGATTGTCAATGGAGAAGAAAATGTAAAAAACTAAAAATTAGGGGAACAAAGGAAGCAGGCATTAGAAGCACAGAGTGGACTGCAAATGTTTTGCAAGACGAGCAAAGTTTTAAAATAAATTTTAATATATGTAGTGAGCATGCACTTTGTCTGCCGAGCGTCACTTGATCACAACTGAGCCAATGGTTCTTCTCTCTTGCGCGCTACAGGATTATGGGTAATCGTCTCACAGACTCAGTCTCAGTGCGGGTGCATCACTCGTATAGTCAATATCCATGCGCATGTAAAGTTTATTATAACATTGAGACCATGTGTGTGTGCACAGGTAAATCAAAAGTGAGTGTCATTAGAGAGGCTTCTTGTTAAAGATCAAGTTTCTAGTGTCTCTCTCTCTCAGAAAGCACCTATTTGGTTAGTGTGTTTGCACGAGCAAGTGTCATTATAGAGCTTCCTTGTTAAAGTAGTTTCCCAACAGTTGGGATTCTTTTTTGCAGGTTAATTTTTTGATTTTTTTTACTTCTCTTTATATATATAATTATTATTTTTATATGAATATTTTTTGTGGAACGAATCATTTCGTTTCCATTATTTATTATGGGGGGAATTCACTTTGATATACGAGTGTTTTGATATACAAGCACGCTTCCAGAACAAAATAAGGCCTGAATCCTCAACCCTGGAGATGCAAGGCAACAGTGCTAACCACTACACCACTGTGCCGCCTGCTTTAATTATTAAATATTTTTATTTTATTTGTGTCATTATTTTTTTTTTAACCATGCAAAACTATCGAGCCACTGTTATTGCTGTAACACACTTGCCTACTTTGGCTAATAAATATGATTTGATTATGACTTCATGTCTACATGCTCCTGTTAATCTACAAACAACAGAACTAAGCTGCAATAACTTACTGGAACACTTCTACTATAATAATAATAATAATAATAATAACAGCAAACATTTAAGATTTCTATAAACCTAAAAGTAAAGTTCAGAGATTTTTAAATAAAAAAGGAACACCACATGCACAACCTAACATTACTGTTTATGACCCACTAGTTGGTTACACGTGAAATCACCATTTTAAAACCAAGACTACTAAAGAAAACACATCACCTGTACTGAGTAAAAACAACACAAATAACTTGAAATTCTGTCAATATGACTCTGAGTTTAGCTCTTAAAAACAAAATGTTCTACACATGACCATACCACAGGTAAAGTCTAAGTTATTTTAGGCCAGGAACACTATCCAAAGCCTTGAGTCATGTTTATGACTCTTTATCTGCTCATGCATGTCTTAAATCACATTCTATGACCAGAGGTCAGATGGTGGTCGGGTAAACACTGCGATAACCAGGTGCATCAGCAATAATCTACACGAACCTTTAGGATATGACTCATATTTCTTTGCTTATTAACCCTGATAGAAAATATCTCCTGACACACCAGAGAAAAAAATGTGGGATGGATCAGTCATTGGCATTAAATTACAGGTTTTTACTGTAAATACTGTAAACGAATTATTGCATTATTATAATAAAATATAATTTTTTACAATAATATTTGGAAATATCAACAGGCTAAAAGGATAAAATTACGATATACGATAAAATTGCGAGCAAGCACTATAGTCAATAATGTATGTACTGTACTATTCACAGACAATACATAGTACACATTATGTAAGCATTGTGCAGATTATACACTGCCTGGCCAGAAAAAGATGGCACACTCTAAGATTTAATTCAGTCACATTTAGCTTTGATTACAGCACAGTGCTAAATGCTCAAAAAACCACTCTGTCACAATTTAAGTCCTGGTATATGTCCATGCCATTGGTAAAGAAAAACTCCATTGATGTGACAACCTGGTCATTTAGCACATTCAGGTCTTTAGCTGATTTCATTTCATTGCCATGTAATGTTGTAAAGTAATGTAAAGTCTAGACCTGAACAACTGGAGCAACCCCAGATCATAACACTGCATCCAAGGGCTTGTACAGTACAGTGGCCACTATGGATTATGGTGCATCGCTTCATGTGCTACACTTCCTACCCTGATGCACCTATCACTCTGGGATAGAGTAAATCTGGACTCATTAAACCACATTGAGTGACTTGAGATACAATCTTTATGCTCCCTAGCAAATTCAAGCCTTTTTTCTTTCCTTATTGCAGCCCAATCCTTTGGCTCTTTTTTGGTCAGGCAGTGTGTATTGTAGCACAAACAACAATAATAATAAAAATCCTATATAGAAACAGTAAAATAGTGAGGTAATGCCTATCTGAAGAAAAATGTTGATGTTTCTATAACAGACAGCAGGACGTCCTGGTCAGATGGTGATTGGTTTTTGGAAAGGAACTGCTCCTGTGTTTTGAAGTTTTGCCTATACAAGCCTGCCCGAGAGGAAAGCTGAAAGACTTTTCTGCCCAGTGTGAAGAACCAGTAATTATTTTCCATGGTTGCTGTAGAGTACAAGCATTTGAGGGTGGGCGGAAGAGTGCCAATATATTCTTTCAGCTGTTCTGTTTGCTGCAGTATGTTCCTGCACAGGATGGATTCCAGGATAGAACTGGATCAGCAGCTCCTGTGCGCATGGAATTGATGTTGGTCTTTCATTTCAGGTTTTGGGAAATTGTAGTCACTAGAATTCTGAAGGTCCACAGATGACCAAGGACTCCTGAAGAATCTAAAAGAGAGCAGTTCTAAAGTCCACCGTCATCGCCATCATCTTGGGGGTGCTTATCTCCAAGTTTTTCTGACTGCACCAGAGTACAAGTTGCAAACTACTGAAGTGCACATTGGTCTTGGAAAAGTCTGATGTCTATAGATTTAAACTTTAGGAGTTCAACAGCAGGGTTACTGGAGGTGAAACCTTTAAAAAAGGTAAAACAGCACTGCAGAGAGGACACATCCTTAGGGAGCTTCAGTGCTGTTTCCTGCATAACAGGAAGCTGGTGATCCACTAAGAGACCGCGGGAAATAAAGTGATGGTGCTAATGCTGAGCTGAACCCCACAAACAGGTTCTTTGCTTAAGTCCCTGGGTTGTCAAGGCATTACAGGATGTAGTGCAGACCCATGTTAAGTGCACCATCGACTGACCTGAGGGAGTCCAGCAGGTTTCCAGTGATGCTCTTCAAGTGGGCCGACACTAGCCATTCAAAGGACCACATGAATATGTTTTATATATAATTTAGAAAATGATACAAATAGCAATGAGTACGTCTTACATTAAGTTGTTCTAAAATACTTCACTACGGGGGAAAAAGGGAACAAACTTTGACACATAGCATGCAAACAATTTTACTACTGTGGCCAAAGTAATTTGAAGTAATTTTGACATAGAGAAGCAACATACATGAGATTATAACTCTAATAG
Organism: Clarias gariepinus; assembly: GCF_024256425.1. Lineage (NCBI taxonomy): Eukaryota > Metazoa > Chordata > Actinopteri > Siluriformes > Clariidae > Clarias > Clarias gariepinus. The sequence continues at coordinate 25,054,189 of NC_071107.1, forward strand.
AAATACAGCAGACGATGAAATAATTACTCAAGGACTTAATTTTTTTGTTTTTAATTTTTTATTTATTTATTATAATTTCTATTATGATTTTCTGTGAATGTTGCAGTCAGTGGCAAATATTTCCTTATACAGTAGACACGCTTCCCTGAGAATGTGCAAGCCTTATGATTGTGTGGCTCATGCAAACCAGTGGTTGCCCATACAATCTCTATTCCACTCCACACGGCACAGCCAGCACCACTCGAACTTGCAATGTGCACAAGGACACACCATGTGCATGCAGCCACCTGCAAATACAACCAAAGGACAGCTACATCATCAACAAAGACAAATACATACAGTATTAATATTTAACATACATATTAAAAAAACTAAACAAAGGCATTATTAGCTGGTATATTTGCTTAGTTTTACAAAGCTACTGCTGTTATTGTACAAAAAGTATTTAACATACTGTAACTGTTTTTTTCAGCTTTAGGCTTAGCCACATCTACAATTCCATGTTAATTTCTTCATTTTGAAGCTTTTGTGTTAAAATACAAAAATTGTGTCCTTGGCCAAAATACCTACAATATCCACCTTATATACAGTGAGGTCAATAAGTATTTGATCACTTGCTCATGCACTGTATTAAGGAGAGGATGAAGGGGGCCATGTATTGTGACATATTGGGCAAAAACCTCCTTGCCTCAGTCAGAGCAATAAAGATGGGGGTCTTTGAGGGTCAAAAATCTGTCTGATAAGCACGTGATCACATACTTATTTGACACAGTAATTCACAAATAAATTGTTTAAAAAAATCATACAATGGGATTACCGGACTTTTCTTTTTAGATTCTGTCTCTCACACTGGAGATGCACCTATGCTGAAAATTGTAGACCTCTCCATGATTTCTAAGTAAGAGAACTTGTAAAATCACAGGGTGATCAAATACTTATTGACCTCACTATATATAAAGCATGAAAATGTTAATTTTAGAAATTCGTTGAATTTCGTGATGTTTGGTCATGTATAAATACCACTAACTAACACTTTTCAACTCCTGATTTTTCCTGTGTTTTTTTCTTTCTACATTGTAAAGCAATACTGAAAGCATCCAAAATATGTAATAATCTCATTTAAATATAGTTAGATATTGCGATGTATCTGCTACTGAATGCTCTGTCAAGCCTCTATAACGGCTTTAATCTGAGGTGCCTGTTAATTGGTGATTTTTGAGACTGGTAACTCTAAATAAACTTCTCCTCGGTTTTGGTCTTCCTAGAATGGTCTTCATGAGAGCCAGTTTCATCATGGTGCTTGATGGGTTTTGTAAATGCACATGACAATACAGTTCTTGCAAGAACTATTCCAGAAAGGCTGACCTCCATGTCTTAAAATAACAACTGATGTTATTGTTGTTGTTACATGCTGTAATTACCCAATTCCATGTGTGTTATTTCATGATTTTGAAATCCCCAGTATTGTTGTAGAATATAGAAAATAAATCACTAAACAAAAACAAAAGAAATTTTTAAGTGATCCCAAACTTTTTAGCAGTAATATATGTGTATTTACAATGTATTTTAATATATATATATATATATATATATATGATCAGCCATAACATTAACACATTGATACTGATTACTGTTGACATAATCATGGCCACTCTAGGTTCACCCATGCCCACAGGGACAAACTAACTACTGAAAAAGTGGCCATGAGAGAAAGACAACAGAATACCCAGCTTCCCCAGAACACCTATCGGATCTATGACAACATCTTGGTGCTAGACACCATGGGGTACCCCCCAGAGGCCTGGTGGCATAAGGGGAACTCAAAACCTAGGAGATTTTGATGTTAACGATTTTAATGTTATGGCTGATTGGTGTATAATAAATGACACATAAATTACATTGTGTGTATACTTAAAGTGGAGATTAGCACTAAAACGTGCCTTACTACTTATTTCCCTTCATAGTGTACCATAAATATAAGAAAAGACACATCACATATTTTAAGTGAAATGAAAGGTGTACCATTCTTTTCTACAGGGACTCTGCATTTGGGACAGGGCCGAGTCGTCTCTTTTATAGTGTGCTGAGAAGCTTCTTCCCATCGGGCCCGCAGGGCAGCATCTTCATCCACCATATAACCCTGTCACATCACAACCAAAAGAAGACCAAATGAGAAACAGATCAACAAAATATACAATTTCTGTCAATTATTTGAACAGTTTTTTCATGTCTTTCATGTCCAAACACTTGTCTTATGCAGACAAATGTCCTATCAGCATGTGACGACCCTGAGTCAAAAGCTTTTACACTGTCAGGTTGTTCAGTGTATGTTTTTCAGAGTCATTAAACCATCTCATACCTGCATGGCACCTACTGCAGGGGTTGACTGCTGTCTACACTTGCCCTCATGGTACTCCTCCTTACACTCCCGGCAGAACACAAACTGCACACAACAACAAAGCTGTTTAGAATCAAACAACGCTAATACTGTATCAAATTTGATATTATATTACAAGCAAATATTAGACATGTACAGTACAGCTGCGCTAAAGTGCTGAATAGGATCCAGGGAATTCAATTCTTTTCTTTCGTCCATACATAATGCTAATTATTTGTATGTTAGCCTGGAGCCTATCCCAGGAACTTTGGCACACATGGCAGGTTATACCCTGGATGGGGCGCCAATTTATTGAAGGACACAAATTTACATTTACCCCTATCATGCAAAATCCATGCACACAGCATAGGAGGTAAGATTTAAACCTCCAATCCCAGAGGTATGAGGCAACAGTGCTAACCACTAAAGCCACCATCTTCGAATGCTGTCTGCATTAGACTAGAGACTGATTATCTGGACTTGCTTCAGTTGGTCGAGTCTAGATGCAGCATTAAAATGAAGTTTAACGGACATATTCTAGGACTCAAATTGTGAAAGAGTGGTTGTGGGAGCATGAGGAATCATTTTCAGACATGAACTAGGCACCACATATTGCATGCTGGAATCAAAGCGAATGGCAGTCGAATTAAATATTAACATGTGTGCCTTTTATAGTTTTTTTTGGCTGGGTAGTGAAGTTATTGTAAAGAAGATTTCCTTTCGACGCTTTGGGAACATTTTTGATATTTGTGTTTACTTGATATTGCACTTATTTTACATTACACATTATATTGTTTTAAAAAGTAATACTTGAGTGTTTTTGAAGATGACTTTACGCTGGGTTTAGACCACAGTTGGTGGTGAACTGTTGACCATGCAACAGCAACGACACACACTAGGTGGCGCCCTTTTGTTACATTCCACTTCCACTGTCACTTTTTAATATGACGGTCTACTACACAGGGATTAGACTGTTCCTCTTATTTTTAGCTCGGCAGCACCTTTGAGGCGCAGCACTGATTTGGCACTTCTTCAAAGGCGGGGAGTGTGAAGAGGGGGAGTCGGCGTTTGCTCTCCTCTCTCATTCATTTTGCTTTTTCTTTCTTGCAAAGATGACAGATAGCAGCTCCCATCTCTGAGCCTCCTGACAGACATCTCTTTGTTTTCCTACTCCATGTGCAGTGACAAGGGCGAAAAAAAAAGGAATTATTTGACAGACGTTTTCATCCCACAATGTCCTGCTCCACCATTCTTTTCCCATCCCCTGCTCCAGACAGACTATCCAGAATCAAGCTCCTTATAAGCATCACTCATCATCATCATCATCATAGTCATCGTCATCATCATCGTCGTCGTCGTCGTCCGCAGCAGTCATTTCATCAGCCGCCTGTGGCTTCCTAGTGCTGAGATGATGCTTTGTCAGTGTGGGAAGAAAAGCACTTTGTAGTTTCAGCTCCTACATGGAGCATTTTTAATGTATTTTTGTCGTTTGTGTGGCAGTGTGATGAAACAAAAGAGTGCATCCAACTAACACCTACGTGCACACACACATAAATTATGAACTGTCTGACTTCTGAATCTGTGTGCATGCGTGTTTTAGAGAAAACAGAAGATCAGACAGGAACAAGCTAATGTGTATTAACTAAGTAGGCAGGGGTACGCTGATACTCATCATCTCTGATCTGTAATTTCTTTGTACCCTGTTTGAGGTATTTCTCTTACACATACATAAACACAATTCTGCGTTTTAAAAAACAGACTTCCAAAGTAATACCAGTGCTTTATGACACCCAGCTGACTGACAGAACCCGAAAACATTGAAAAGCACAGGGGAACAAGAAAAATACAGACAGACGCTGACAGAACAGCTCTCTAAAACAAGATATGCCAAACCCTTTAACTTTTACACTTTCATGGTTTAAATCCAGAACTGAATTCTTTGAGATTATGTGTCATGAATTTACAAAAAATAAGAAACAATACAAATTAAATAGAAATAAATATATATATAAAAAAAACTGAAACTACCTTACACAATTCTTTAAAAAAAAAAAAAATCTTCCAGAGAAGCTAGGAGCTATTAGGAACTATGATTCCTAATCAAGGTTCTTAAAAAGGTTGGTTCCCTTTATGGTTTAGGAGGGGTTGCGGATAGAGAATGGATGACAATAATGCCGATTTAAGAGAAGGTGAGGGTTGTTATTCTTCACAGGCCGGTGACACAATAAAATAGCAAGTGCACATCTACAGTATTAAACATCGACTATACAAGCCAGTTCTTGACACTACATTCATACATACTTCATTAATTAAACATGAACTGTAGAATAGAGCAATAATACCCTGCACCGCATGGAACTGAGGTTCAGCAAGGTAGCTAATCAGAGCTTCGAAGCAAACAACCAGCTTGTAACACACTTCTACCTGTAGCCTACCACAACAAAAAGGAAGTGCCATCTTGTGGCATTGCTTGGTGTTACCATGTAGCCATATTACTAAACCTCTGACTGTGTGTGTGTGTGTAAGTAAGAAGTTAAACAATTAGGACACATCTATGCGTTCTGAAAAAGGGTTCTGAAAAAGTTCGGTCAAATTCCAATGGACAGTTTAGGTAGAGTTGCAAACTACAGATTTGATTCTCCCTTGGGTTATGGATTCTGTATATGTAAAAACCTCAGCCAGTGCACAACTATGCTTCCTAATAAAGGTCATGTAAAGGTTTATGCAAATACCCTTTACTGGTTTAGGTGGAGTTTCAGATTGAAGAAAAGTGTGATGAGGGATAAGGATCCCTATGTGTTGCCTATGCTTCGAAGGTAGATGACAATAAAAAAATGTATGCATTTAAAGGTTCCCTGGTTAAATTAGATTGAGAAAAGAAAAACTATGGCAAAAAAGGTGGGGGGAAGGTTTGTACCAGAAGGATGTAGAAAACTAGTCAGATCTGAGAGCAAGATGGAAGAAGCCAAAAACCAAAATATGTTTAGCTGTGCATTTATTAAATGATTTAAATCAAATTTTAAATTATTTAAAAAGTTTTATTGCTATTATTTTCTCTTTTATGTAAAGCACTTTGAATTACCATTGTGTATGAAATGTGCCCCCACCACCACCAAAAAAAAAGTAAGCAGGAGTCTAAAGACTGTGAGGTCAACCTTATGGCAGGCCAATCACCCTGAGCATCATACAAAATCTACTGTACACTAGCTGAACTGAGACCCAGTCAAAGCCTATTCGTCAATCTAACGGAAAATCGGTGTTAAAAGTTGTTAACTGGCGTTCACTGACGGTCCACAAACAATCTAACAGCGTTTCAGCGATTTTTTGTCAAAGACAATAGGCAAAAATATCAGAATCCAGGATTGCTAAACTGACAGAATACAAGAAGAACAAATCCCAGCATTTTTACTTACAGTAATCTTTATCTTCCACATCTGTTGCATAATTTTGACAGGTTTGCTGTACTAAGAAAGAAAACAAATTAATTCAAAACTGCCTAAATTAATCCAGGCTATAAATGCTTATGCAAAATGTATTTTTGCACCTGGATACCGTAAAGTCTTCTTGGAAATGTAAATAACACTTTCTGCATTGGTCCAGTGGTGCAAAGTAGCATAAAACAACGTGGTACGGCATGCTTACAGGTCAGCCTCCTAATACTTTAATCATTACAAAATAACAGTTGCAGATTTCAATTTTAAATGATTTAGCTACATACTGTGCTGTATTTGAAAGGTTTATTGACTTAATTTGACTACTGCCATGAGACGTGCATTTCCATAAGTTTTTTTTTATATAAGCTTTTTTTTGATGTTCTTTTCTCAGTACATGGAATCATGCTGACATGTATTTCCATGGTAACACCTACACCAAAGATTTGACAGACAGAGGTTGAATAACACTGAAATATTAAAATACAATGACGACATCAGTGTGTACAATGACTCGGACAAGAGCAAGTGTTATGGTGAAACTCTGAATGCTCACACCCTCATTTTGAAGTACAATCAAAAGTATATGAGGGTGGCACAAATAAAATTAAATAATAAAAAAAAAAACCTTACACAAAGCATTTTTAAAGTCTTAATACACACAGTGTCATAATCTATATCTGTATTTGGATTAATAAACCTGAAGTAAGCTCTGATAGTTTTTTCCCACTGGGATTATTTAAAGGTTCCATATTTTACAATTTCCTTAACAAGTTAATGATCTGTAGGTCTCAGTGTCTAAGTGCAAATAATCATCAAAAAATAATAAAAAATTACTTAGTATAATTAATTTATAAAAAAAATAATGAATAATAATTATTTATTATTAAGTAATGGCTTTAAAAAATTACAGGAAATATTAAAATGGAAATAGGACACAAAGAAGAAAATGTTTTTTTTTAATCACATTTTTTTGTTTGTACATGCACACTGGAGACCCATGTAAATGTCACAATATGACTAAAAAATAAATGCGGCATAATAGATCACCTTTAATAGTTTATTAACTATTTTATTGCCACTTTATCTTAATCTCTTTTTACCACAATCTATTGAATTTGACCAACCCAAACAACAATGTCTTCAAATCCTTATTTCACACCTTCCAGGTTTACCTGACCACCCTATAGCATCTCAATAAGAATCATAAACCGTGTTAGTATGTGCACCACAAGGGCTGGAGAGTGGGTGTGTGCTCCTGAAGGCCAACTCTAATAACAGCTTTATCTATTGCAGCCAGATCCAGTGCAGTGGCCGCACCATCACTAGCACCTAGCACCCAGACCAAGCAGAGGCCAACACCAACAAAATGAACAAAATGGTGCTTTCTCACTCCTACAGCGGTCTTAAGAATGATTCACAATGATCTTGAGCAGAGTGCAAGGGATTAGTAGTGTTACAGTCGCTCTACCAGTCGTTGGTGGTGAAGCAGAAGCTCAGTCCGTGCTATCTCACTCTCTTTACCTGTGATCAAAAGGATACAGTTACAGATTGTAAGAATGAGGCACATCTGTAGTGCTGCTAGGCTTAGTCTGTGTGATAGGGTTAAGAGCTTGAAAGCTTAAGTGTAGAGCTGCTCCTCCTCTGAAGTGACTAATAAATGTATGGTTCCTCACAACACCCATTGGAATCCCATAGGAGGAGCTGGACTCTGTAGATGAGAACAGGCATGGACTGGACTGACCATCTCGCCATGATAGCAGAAGAAAATTGAATGAAAGAATAAATGAAAGTTGTCTATATCCAGGGCAGTATGATTAGATACTCATATGTGCACTATATTTCCCTTCTATTTAAAAAAAAAATTATGTTAGAGCTTTCGGTACAAATGCCCAAGTTTGAACATGTTATTATTTAGTGTACAACTTATCTACAGCTATGAACAACATCCTGGCCAAATGAGTCTGGCTAATGTATAAATGCAAGTTTTTGTTTTTTTTCAAGTTCTACATTAACTTGCCTAAAACCTAGAGGTGAAAAAAGTAATAAAATTTTGTACTCAAGTAAAAGTACTGTTACTTCAGTGAAATTTGACTGACGAACAGGTAAAGTTACCAGTCTAAAAATCTACTCAACTCAAAGTAAAAAGTAGGTCATTAAAAATTTACTCAGAGTAAAAGTTACAAAGTTACTTTTTTAACAGCGGGGGTGGGATGGGGAATTCTAGTGTAGTACAAAAAAGACAAATGGATATAAATCTCAACCTAGCTGTTTTTAACTGAAGGAACACCTTTGCATAATGAAGCTGTCGCCTTTCTGGTGCATGAAATTTAAAGTGCTGGCTTAAATATGGCCAGGGGCTTGCTTCATAAGTATTTGATGGCATTTCGCTTTCAGCTGGGTCTGCATCACTGGCATCTGTTTTGTCCGTCTCCATCGTTCTTGTGAGTTTAGCGCATTTGTTAAATGTTTTTCCTTCCCCGTTTCATTATTTTTTTCCTTCCCCGTTGCAGTATTTTTATTATTCTTTTATTAATAAATTTTTTACTCAGTAACGAATATGATTTAAAATGTAGCAAAGTACAATACTTCAAACAAAACATACTTAAGTAAAAGTAGAATTACAGATTTTAAAAACTAATTTAAAACGTAAAAAAAAAAACTACTCAATTACAGTAACGCGAGTAAATGTAATTAGTTACTTTCTACCTCTGCTAAAACTTAAACAAGTACTGTATGTGTCCTAATAGTGATATTCCACACATGTGTTCATTCTAACAGCTTTTAAATAGCATATTGCTGAATCATTATTACTTTTATGTGCCTGAATAACAGATGGGGTATATTAGGCATATGGTGCACTTATTCACATCTATAATGCTACGACTTTATACTTTATGCAGTCATATACAGTATGTGGTAAATAGGAAGTAATCTAAGATTTAGCCTGATTGCTAGAAAATGGCTCTACATTCTTCCAGTAGAATAAATAGCATACGATTTAACATTTCATACGCTATATATTCTACACAAAAGAATGTAGAGCCATTTTCTAGCATTTAGAAATTATACAGTACGGTCTGATATCTAGTGTATTTGTCTATGTTAAAATAGTAAAATTCAATGTTACTGTAGGTAAATAGACATCAGACCGTATGAGCCTGATGTGCTAATGCAGACGGTGGCAGTACAAAATTATAGCTGAATGCATTTAAACACAGCATTTAAATATTTCACATAATCAAAAAGATAATTTTGTGACTTTACAGCCACAGGGTGTATAGCACAGAGGAAACTGATTTCTTTATATGTCTAAATTATGTATGTATTTCTGACTCAGATACACTGTGACGATGCTCTTCTTTGCCACTGTACTTGCATTTCATACAGAATGCACCAATAAATACTCCTTTGGTTTATCTCTGACACACAAACACACATCACACATAATACATAGCACAGCAACTATTCTCTTAAACTCAAAAAAAAGTTTACGAATTAGATAAACAACGTAGAACTCAGTCCATTTTTTTTTTTATCTTGGATTGAACTAGGACATGAACTAGAGATGAGCTTCCACCCAGTAGTGTGCCACTGCATTCCTTCTCTGATGATGTTTGTGTTTGCAAGCGTGCAATCAGTCAGCACTAATGGCTGCCAAACACTGTCCTAATCTTTAATCAACTGGCTAATTAGAAAACATCATGCAAATGGTGTGGCAATTACACCCTAATCACTGTATGATTGGACAATAAGAGTAAAATGAGAGGCAGAGGCCAAAGAAGCCACCATAAAATTAAGGGGTCAGAGGTCACTAGGCAGACTAGGTAACACACAGTTAGTGGGCCGACTGATAGCAGGGTTAAGAGTGACTGAATATGACAGTGACAGTAAAGCTATTGTGAAATATTTTAGCCTAAAATTTTAGACTGAATTTTTATGTGCTAACTACTACGGTCTGCATTAAACACTAGACGATCTGCTGAATTTCAAACCATGCATCAGAATGGGGAAGAGAGATGATTTAAGTGATTTTGAACATGCCATGGTTGTTGGTGCCAGATGTGCTGGTCTGAGTATTTCCAAAACGGCTGATCTACAGGGACTTTCACACGTACCCATACTGATCTACAGGGACTTTCACACATACCCATACTGATCTACAGGGACTTTCATAAATACCCATACCATTTCTAGGGTTTATAAAGAATGGTTCGAGAAGATAGAAACTTAAATAATAACACTAACTTAAATAACATCTTGTCATAACAGAGGTAGGTTGAAGAGCATGTCTGAATGCACAGCACGTTGGACCTTGAAGCAGATGGGCGACTGCAGCAGAAGACATCACTCCTGTCAGCCAAGAACAGGTAACTGAGGACACAATTTGCATGGGATCACAAAAATTGGAAGTTTGGAAAAATGTTGCCTTGTCTGATGAGTCATGTGGATGTAGGATCAGTAATTTGACATAAATAAGATGAAAGCATGGATCCATCCTGCCTTGTCTAAATGCTTCAGACTACCGTTGCTGTAATAGTGTTGAGGATATTTTATTGGCACACTTTGGGCCCCTTAGTACCCATTGAGCATTGTTGGTTATCCCTTTATGACCACAGGATAAAGCACCATGTCACAAAGCTAAAATCATCTTAAACTCTTTATTTTTTAAAGGTGACAATGAGTTCACTGTACTCAAATGGCCTCCATAGTCATGTGATAATCCAAAAAAGTGCCTTTCGGATGTGAACAAGATTCGCATCTTTAATGTGCAGCCGACAAATCTGCTGCACATGCATGATGCTATCATGTAACTACAGTACGCACCAAAATCTCTAATAAATGTTTCCAGCACCTTGTATGCCATGAAGAATTAAGGCAGTTCAGAAGGCAAAAGCGGTCCAACCCAGCACCCAATGACGTGGAGATACAGATTATATTCTACCATAATGTTTTTTTACTTCTGCTTGGACTTTCTGCACGTGTAACACTCACCTTCTGTACTTAACTACTGCTGTGATCAAAAAGACTTTCTATAGCTCATCTAATCTCATTGTGTTTCTCACTCATTTTTCTGTACAGCTGCTTTGTGATGTGCTAAAACATCATACAAATACAAAAGAATTGCATCGATTAGTGTTTAAACAGTATACAGTCTCTGATCTGTATTTGAATATGGTGTCAAAATAGTCAATTATTTATGGTAATAATTATAGTTATGCTGATGGACTGATCTCACAGTTCAATGTCTTTAAGATTTAAGCTGCAGCAGCCTTTACCTTTACCTCCAAGCTGCTATGGAGGTCATAAATGAACTGCTTTGCACAGCACAAGAGTAGCTTTCCTGTTTCAGAGATGTTAAGGATGTTAATATTTTTCCCCCGCCTCACCCCGCATCCAAGGCCGTCTCTCAGTTCACACTGCACCCTCCTGCGTTCATCCTCGAGAAGGAGACCCGCCCCGCAGCCTGGAGCAGGGCAAAGAACTCCACCCATCTGCAGCAAACACTCCTCCACCGCATAGCGTTGGTACCGTTCATACTGAGAGAGAAAGAAAGAAAAAAGAAAGGAACAAACAAAGAAAGAAAAAGAGAGAGCGCTCAATGATGGTGTTTAGAGACATACACAGGAGTGCTCCGAGACAAAAGTGAAGAAGATAACAGGGGGAGAGATCGACGCATTTGCCACGGCACAGTAATCTAAAGCCAACAATGGAGAACCCTTCTTGGTGGAGCTCAAAATGTTTTCTTAGCAAACACAGCTACAAATCATTGTGGAAATCCTGAAATACAAGTTGTGCTCAAGGTTTGATAAAAAAAAAAAAAAACATGCTGTGAGGCAGGTGGTGGTATTGGGTTAGAGCGATGGAGAGATAGTAACTGAAAGCAGTGGAGGTGACAGAGAAAGCTGCTTGCTGCTTGGAGAGGACTTATTGAGTGGCATGAAGGAACAGCAGATGAGCCTATTAAGAAGCTGTCAGATAGGACAACCTGTCAATATTGTCCTCCTAGAGACGGCGAGTGTGTGTTTGTGTGTGCGCATGTACGTGTGTATTTAGGGCTTAGTGTTCACAACACACCTGCTCCTCTCCCAGGACCCGGAAATGATGCACCTCTTTAATGAGAGAGTCGGGGCATCGAGCTAGAGAAAAGGGGGGGGGGGGGTGAAGTAGAAGTAGAAACAAAAGCAAACTGGGTGAAATGAAACACAAAAACAAAGAGATTCACACTCTCACACAAACACACACACATAAACACACACACATAAACACAAACGCATTCACAGAAAAGATTAAACCTTTTTTTTTTCCCTGTAAGGGTGACAGTGAAAGTGTGAAATTCTTCAGGAAAAACACAACATTATCCAAGAAAGATGCTTAGAAACTCTGTACAGACAATTCTCCTTTAAAACTGCATAAAATCCAATGTATCTCTAAGGACTAATCTGCTAAGATATTTGCACAGTACAGTATATTAGGGTCGATATTTATCAAGTACTTTATGTAATTATATGGATCCTATTTAACCTAGTTCGGTATAAATAAAATACCACCTTGGTAGTACAGAGTAGATCCTTATAATAATAATAATAATAATAATAATAATAATGGTAATAATAATGGTAATAATACTACTAATAATGGTAATAATAATAATGCATGTTAAAAGAAGGAAAGCTCAGTAGTTTCTTTTCCATAATTAAGAAGTTTCTCAATACTAAGAACTTTGCAAGTAAAAAAATTTGTTGAATATAGTATATGTCTAGGATTCCATATTAAAACTTATCAAATAATTTAAACACACCAAATATACAATTATTAATCTATTCCTAATGTATTTTTAGATTATGTAGATTATTTAGCTCATTTTAAGAATTTATTTCTAAAATTGTCTTAACAGATACAGAAAATGTTTTTAATAACGTTTTAATAGAGTTAAAATAAAATGTCTAGAAATATTTGTACTAATCTTATACACTGCTGGGTCAAAATCCAAAATTCACAGTTTTGGGAAGGGTCAAGTTACAGTATCTGCATCAAGCAAAGACGACAACTAAGGAGATTTAAAATCACTGCAACAGTTATAAACAGTCAACATAAATAAATGTGGTGCTAGAAAATGATGTATGAAAATCACTTTAAAACTTGGTGAAGTTGCATTGGGGAAAAAAAAGTCAAAAACACTGCTATTTTTAATAATAAAAGTAAAAGTATTTTCACACACACAGTATGATGAGTACCCACATGATTGGGATTAAACAGATGTGTGGCCTTTAAAAGGCCATTTAAGAGTGGCGCTACTCACTACTACTACTACTAAAAGGCTTCAGTTTGCCAGACAACATAATTATTAAAATCTTACATTTTATAAATATTGAAAATCAAACTTGGGAAAAGGTCATGTGGTTTGATGAGTCCAGGTTGAGCCTATTCCAGAGCAGGGGCAGTCAGAGTAAAAAGGGAAGTGCATAAAGCAATGCACACATCATGCATACTGGCCACAGTACAAGCTATGGTGTTATGATCTAAGGTTGCTTCAGTTGGTCAAGTCTTGGCTCAGCAATGTGTGGTATGTGGCAATAAGATGAAATGACGGCATGAGCATATTTCAGGACCGATTTTTTCGGAGTTTGACCGAGTTCCTCTGGGAGTTAATTAACAATAATTAGTCCCCACACTGTGCACCGTAATGAAATCTAATGGTAAACTTACCAATGGTAAATACGATATAAATCTGATATTTGTGTTTGTGACAGTTCCGACCCAGGGTTCGGTTTGATTTATAAGTGCTAGTGTCTGTTGGCCTTGTCTGCGGGCAGTAATATAAAAAAGTAAATTGTAAAAACTGCACTCACTTTTAGATCACTCACTGCTTATTCTGTTCAGCTTACATCCTTACAAATAATCAGCCAACTGCTCAGAGGGAGAAAAAACTTACATAGAAGATTGAGTGGAAAAGACAGGCATGCCATATCAACCATCACGCTTTCACTTTCCCTCATTGCAGACTTTTAATCTATGCCCAAGCTATATATATATATATATTTAAATACAACAGCAAGTAATATCAAGTCTAGTTTGCTGATACATGGATTTGCAAAGTGTTTTTGTGTACATAAAGGGTCAAATTATAATACCTATAGTATATATTTAAACAAATATTAAAAAAAAGTTCTTTCTTTAGGTTGTTCTTGTTTTAGGGTTTGTTTAATTGTAGAAATAATGAAAAAACATCATTTTTGTGGTAATGATTTTTTTTTGTTTGTTTGTTTACAGTTGTTTAAATAAGATTTCTGAAAACCAACTGGTAAATGAAGGTAAGCTAAAACTGCTCAGAATCAGAGTTAATAAGCAAATTTAGCCTCCCAGATCAGGACAAGAACACATAGTACACAATTCACAAAACATTAAATGCAATACAGTAATATCATAGAATTCAAAAACAAGTCAACATAAATCACTGCCCACAACACAACTGTCCACAACAACTTACTTTTATACACTACAGTATATTACAGTATAAAAGCAAGTTGAGACCTGACCATTTATACCCATATGAGATTTAGTTGAGTCTCTGGCTGTTATAACCCCGGTTCTTCTGGGAAGGCTTGCCACTAGACTTTGGCCGTGGCAGTCGGAATTGTCCCAAACAGCCACAAGAGCATTAGTGAGGTCAGCCACTGTTGGGTAATCTGCATTACAGATTATCCTGAAAGTGTTCAGTGGGGTTAAGTTCAGGGCTCTGTGCAAGCCACTTAAATTTATCTCCTTTCCTCCGAGTCTTTATGGACCTCACTCTGTGCAAAGGGGCACTGTCACGCTGGAAGATGTTTGGGCTTCTTAGTTCTAGTGAGGGCAATTTATAACACCACAGCAAGCAAGCGCATTCTATAATTGAGTATTTCCAAATTCATGGGAAAAGCTTAAGAAAGGCCTTTATAATAGGGTGTAGATCAAGTAGATCAGGGGTTCACTGTATATACTGTACATTTGGCCATCTAGAGACCTGGCAAGAATGGAAGGGCCAGTTCCTTTGCTTTTGACCTTGAAGACATTAATGTCAAAAGATGAATATGTGATAAGAGATGAGATTTCCAGCTTTACTTTCCTGACATTCACGTCTAAATGTGTTAAACAGCTTGAAACGTCAGCTTTAGTGGCAGACCAGTTAACTTTTAAATGAGCAAATATTGGAATAGATAGTCTTAAAATAATTAAAAGTAAATGACAACACTTGTGTGTGCCCTGTGAAGGATTGGCCCCCCCGTCCAGGGTGTAACCTGCCTTGTGCCCCAAGTCTCCTGGGATAGGCTCCGGGCCTCCCACCATGACCCTGTACACAGGATTAAGCAGTATAGAATATGAGTGAGTGAGTGAGTGAGTGAGTGACAACGCTTGGTTCCCACTGACATTATCGAACTGTCACAAACTTCTTTTGTGATGCTTTTCTATACTTATACTGCAGCTTCTTTTATTTCAGTTGTTGTTAATTTTAGGAGATAAAACGCATGCTCAGCTGGGTTAGGGTCTGGTGAGTGACTTGGCCAGTCTAAAACTTTCCACTGATTTTTTTCCCCTAATGAAATCCTTTGTTGTGTTTGCAGTGTGTTTGGCTCATTCTCTCGCAGCATGATGAAGTCCTCCCAATTAAACTGGATGAATTTATCTGTAGTAAAGTGGCAGGCAGGATGTTTCTGCAGACTTCTGAACTCACAATGCTGCTGTAACCATGAGTTAAATCATTAATAAAGATTAGTTAACTCGTATCAGAAACAGCCATGCAAACCATTGTTGTACTGGCTATGTTCCATACTTGCACAATAGCTCAGAATTCTCCCTCTATGTTTAAGCATGAAAATGGATTTATTCTGGCCCATAATCAGCTTTCTAGTGTTCATGTTGATTGATCCTTTTTAACATCAGAGGCAGTAGACATTTAGAAATAGGAATTGTTTAAACAATCAAACTATCGAAGCAAACCGTTGCAACCAGAAGCGTCTGTGCGCTATTCATTCCAATATTTTTGGACCATTTGGAAAATTGGTGGGTTCACACAAAACAGGTCATGTTCCAAGTAAATACATTTAGATGTATATTTAGGACATTCTGGAATTTCCTTTAGGACCGATAAATAAGAAAGGAAGGAAGGAAGGTAGGTAGGTAGGTGGGTGGTAAATTATCTAATTATCTAATTATCTTAAACTAATTTATCCATCGAATACTTTTGAGGCGGGCAAAAGTTAGGACGCTAATGCCACTTTCAATTCCATAGTCATTCCCGATTTTAAAATAATTTCCACATTGTAAAACAATGCTAAAGGCATACAAAATATGCAATAATCTCATTTGAACAGTTGAAATTGAGATGTGTTTGCTTATTGTACTTATGCTCTGTAAAGCCTTCATAACAGCTCTAATTTGAAAGTTGTGACTCTAAATGAACTTATCCTCTGCAGCAGAGGCAAGTTTTGCTTTCCTGGGATGATTTGAATGCGAGGCAGTCTCTTTGTGGTGCTTAATGTGTTCTGCAAATGCACGTGACAATACTGTTCTTGCAAGAACTATTCTAGAACAACTGACCTGCGTGTCTTAAAATGACAACTGACTGCTGTTAGTTAATTATTAGTTTTGGAACCACAAATACCTCGAAACAAAATACATTTAATTAGATGGTGTGCCAAAATTTTGACTGGTACTATATATGGTAAGGGGAAGGAAATGTTCAGTTAAATGTCATTTATGTGTCACGATTCTGTCACCCATGTATTGCCACACTCCATGTATTTCTCACACACGGGCAGGCAGCACAGCATCATGTATAGAAGGAGCAAATGATTTGCTAAGTTTGTTTAGTATTGTAAATCAATCTGAAAAAAGAAATCATATAGAAGCGAGATATTTATAAAATCATGACACTTACAGAATCCCAATACAAATTTATTCGTCACCTACTGTAGGTATCTAGGTATATAAATCTGGGGAAAGGATGTTCCTTTTCTACACCTTTCTAAGAAAGAATATTAGCTGATGACCTTTTTCGGGAGCTGCAGTAACAAGGATGTGTTTCTTTTCTTTCTCATTTATTTTTGCATGTCTGTCTGACTCTGTATGTATATGTTTATGTGTGTGTAGGTGTGTATAAATGGACTATCAGGCAAAGGGAAAAGACCTAAAGGTCATATTCTCTTTTTTCCCCTCATTTGGTATCTATACTTTTTATATTAGAATAGATTTTTAGAATCAAAGAAATGTCCGGATCGAAAGTATCCATACGTCAGTATTGACCTGCTTATCCCCAGCACACAGTACTACTTTGCACTATCAATATAATAAAATAAAAAAAGGAAAAGCATAAAGCTAAGGGGGAATAAAAACACCTGAGCTGCTGATAAAATTTATTTTAAGATATTTTATGTGGAAGTTTAGACAGGGCTCGTAGATGAGATTTATTAGTTTTGTCTGTAATTAAATTACACATAAACTGCAGAAATACATATTGCGTTATATCAAACAGGCAGACAGTGGCGAGGCACGGTTGGGTTTTTGCTCCTAATTAGCATAACTTAACACTATATACTGTACAGTCCAGTACGTCCCACTGAGAGTACTGTGGTCATAACACACACAGTCACAACAGTTGTATTGAAACTATGAGTTAAAGCTCAGGGGCAGCAGGATAGTGGGTGTTTCCTCCAGCCCCCTGATAATAGAGGTGAAACCTTCATCTTTCTCTGGTGCATCAACACTTTCACACACTCTTAAATATCACAACTAAAACTTCACTGCAAATCCACACCACCTGCTCAGGGGCACAGCAGCTACATCTTCAAATCCTACGTGCTAATTTATCTGGTGAGACCACCTGCCTTCAAAATCATCTTGACAACAGTGTCCACTCCCTCAGTGTGTGTGTGTGTGTGTGTGTGTGCGCTTACAGCTGCATGTGAGTTTATGGAGGATTGGAAAGGTGACACCAGCAGCACTCAGCATACGCTTGAGGCTTGTGAGCTGCGGAATGCTAATGTTGCTAATCTTCCTCCAGGGTCGCTAAGGCAAACACGACTCACTTTTCTTATGCAAATAGAGGCAGCATGCGCTAATCAGGGTTGGACGCGCCTAGGGACTTTGCCACAGCCAGCAAATATTAAATAAAATCAGGGTAGAAAAGACTCACATTTGTCTAAAAGTAATTAAAGAAGCAGCCCGTAGAGACGGCGTGATGTTACCATGGCGATGAAAGGGCAGCCAAAAGTTGGGAACGGAAGATGGACATCGAAAAGGCAAGAGGCGCACATTTACTGTAGACAGGAGGAAACGGATGTGCAGATAGTAAGTGAACAGAGATGGAGCAAGACACATGAAGACATAAAACATTTAACAAAAACAACTAGAAACAGACAATAAGAAGGAGTGCGAAACAAACTGACTGAAAAACATTGATACATCAGGGACAGAAAGAGACTGGGTGAGACAGAAAGACAAAGAGCTAAAGAACTATTGTAAAACAAAACTGAAGGAAGAAACATCACGAAACTGAGAACAAATGGACTGACAAAAAGGAGAGGAGGGTGTACAAATAAAGCAGCTAGAACACGACAGACAGGATTGACTGAGACGTAAATAGAGACTGAAGAATTGACAGAGAAAATGACAGCAAGTAAGAAACGGAGACAAAGGTAAAGCGAGAGACAGACAGACAAGAGAGTGAGGAAGAGTGAGGAGCAGGAAGATACCTGTCAAGTGCAGCTGGCTTCACTAAATATTACATGTGGAACAAGGATTGAAAGCATTCTCATTGAATTAAGTCACTCAATTGCATTATTTTACATTTTTTATTAAAGCACACTGCAGCTATGAGAATACTGATCTCGAACTATTGCATCTGCATGCATATGGGAAACACAAGGAGGCCTAATAAGCCCTGAGAGCATCAGGTTGCTTCACTGAGAGGACCGAGGTTGCAGCAGGATCATTACAATGTGGTTAACAGGTACACTAGCAAAAAAAAAAAAAAAAAAAAGACATTCATAGTATGTCATGGAGCTTATATATAGCAAAATATACTGCAAGACTTGAAGACATTTATGCACACAGAGAGGATTTAATACCACAGATTGAGCAGATTGGTATTCACACCTCGGATACAACAAGAGATTCAACCACTAATTGGACAGTTGTTAGGGAGTTATGCTTGTTGCGTTCACAAAGTAGAGTTTGCTGGAAAGCCAGGAGCATGTCTCAGTAACGTGCGATCCTCACCTTGAACATCAACGAATATTGATGTGCATATTCTATCCTCTGATTTTTTTCCCCAAGCTTACAAGTAAGAGCTTATGAGCAAAGCCATGGTCTAGAGCCTGTTTAAAACCCCTATGTCTGACACCTCTATTCAGAACAAAATATGGCCATCTTAAGGCATGAACTACACACTGGTGATTTGCATAATCTGAACAGAAGAAGGCCTAGAAATTAGACTTATGTACTAATAGGTCTCAATATAGTGAACGTTCCCTGTGTAATATCACAATACTATCCCCAGAAAACAATACCCTGCATCCAAAAAGTTCTAACTATGGTCCACTTTTGTTTGTAGTCTCCATTAAAAAGATATGCCCAGATAAAATGGACAATGCTTGTTCAAAAGGTATTCTCTTTACTCTATTTCCAAAGGAAGCAGGTGACTCAGTGTGGACAACTTGGAAAGATGCAAACAATTATTCAAATGCCCATACAGAGTCCTGATTGTTTGTTTTTTGTTTAAGTATCATGGATTAACTTAACATAGTACAAAAGCAGGGTTTAATGACTGTATTTAGGTTGGTCATTACCTAAATTACCCCAATGGTTGGGGGTTCGAATCTTGCCTCCACTCCATATGTGTGGAGTTTGCATGTTTGTATGGGTTCACTTCATGTTTTCTGGTTTCCTGCCACAGTCCTCAGAATGCAGACTAGGTGAAAACTAGGTGGTCAGAACTAACATCCTGAATGGATGGGTGCTGGTCCATTTGGGCTCAAATGTTTTAAATCTAACAAGGGTAGGAAGGATTGCCTATGAAAGGATTGCATTATGTTGTGGATAAAGGGAAAGATCTGAGAAATGGAAAATAGGACTTTCAAATAAGTTGCATAAGTCATGATGGTGCAAAGAGAAAAAGCTGCTAGAGGTAACCTCAATCATGACATGAACAAACACGAGTGACCTCCATGGAAAGAAATCTCAGAATGCTCCTGATGATATAGAAGAAAAAAACAATGTTATTCATAATTAACGTCTAAATCAATTGGAAATAAAGTTATGAAGAGGGTCCCATGCTTATAATGGGTTTTCTCTGATATACCACACAAAAAAAATACCAGCTAATGTTTGCTGTACTGTAAATTGCCTCTGTGTCTTTGCATGTGGGATGGACCGGATTCCCATCCAGGATTAAATGCCAATACAGGCTCAGGATCCACAGCAGCCAAATCCAGAATGAAACACTTATCTAGATATATCTACGTGTTAGGGAAAAAAAAAAAAAAAAAAAAAAAATATATATATATATATATATATATATATATATATATATATATTTATATATATATATATACACTCAAATTTGCTATTTATTACTGTAAGTAATAGACAGTTTTTCACACAGGGGTATAGTGATGTGATTTACAGCAATACTGATATTATTGCATCATATCACCCTGCCCTAGTCTGCCATAATAGAACCAGGAAAAGAGGGAAAAAAAGCAACAAAAAAAAAAATCCAGAAAAAGACAGCCGAGTTGATTCATCACTTCCAGCATGCCAAAAGGATCTGCCATCTGCCACGACAAGCTAAGACAAAATGTCCGCCAAGTTGCTCTGGTAAACAGCAGCACTTCATATGACAAAGTTCTCCTGCCTCGCTGATCACGATCTGTTCAACACGCTCCTCTATTTCCACTGTTCTGGAGCTCTTTATAAAAAGTTACCCCTTATGGATTAACTTAAACCTAAGTGTATAATCACCTGTGAGTGAACACTATGTAAAGATTAAAATGACACAAAGAGAAATTAACCACACACACACACACACACAAAGTGAGAAAATGAACATAAATTAGAGCGTGACTTGATTATGCTCATTTAGTTGCTTTTTCGCTAAATTACCAGGCGCAGCTTGGGATGGGATGTATAGTGCCTCCTGCTGGCTGGCCCAGCTGTTTGAGTAATGTTTATGAAATGGGTTCGGAAATGAAAGCAGCAGGTCTATAGCACATCAAAATCTAATTCAACCAGGGTTAGCTGTGCAGCAACTCCCGTACAGGAGTTTCTGGTCATATAACATTGAGTGAAAGTTCACCCCATGTGAAATGGCACTTTAACAACAAATAATGCTCACACCCTTCATTACAAGCATCCAATACGACTGTGAAACTAATCGTAGACTTAGTACAAAAAATGCTTTAAAACTATCCCTGTACAGTATATTAAAATACTGGAACCAATTTATTAGCTAGAAAGCTGAGACACTGTGAGCTGTGTTTGCTTGGCAGCAAATCTCTGATGACTCAAAGCAGAACAAGTCTAGAAACAATGCTGAAACCTCTCTTCACTCTGGACTCTTCATTCTACTGTCGCATATCCCACATTATGGCTTAGAGTGCGGTGACGTGTGCCAGCTCTACAGTGGTGGGAAAATGTGCAGAGAAGGCAGACCAGACGGGTTCTCATTTGGGAACATGAATGATACTGTAGCCTTGAGCAGCTGTACTCTGTGCAGAATCTTTTCAGTCAACCAGACTGAACAAAAAGACTGGAAAAAAATTACCTGGTCCTTTTCCCATCTTCACCTGCTCAGTTCGAATGATCTGTTGCCTTATTGCTGTCTCAGATTGTTGTCGTCTTAAGTCTTACAGTATGTGGTCCTATCCACCTCAACATCCAATATGCCCAATCTGATGTGCTTTTCATCTCATATCGGTTATAGAGAGGGGTTTAATTGAGGGGCGGAGCCACAGGAAAGGCCACGGCTGGTGAAGTATCATTTTTAACGGATATCGGGCTTTCCCCATGCTATAAAAACAAGGCGTGGAGTTTGCGCGCCACTACGATGAGCGGCACGCAAGCAGGCTGATGTCATGCCCCCCAAAAGGTGCGGTTGGAATGCTGCCTTTTGACTGCCACACTTTCAATCTAGCATAAAGCTGGCTTTCGTGAGGCTGCCGCCAAAAGAAAAAAAGGCCGTTGTGCGCTTCACGTTAAGGCTCCGTTCCCAGCCTGGAAAGCCACCCAGATGTCGGGATGGATTCCTGTCTGTGGAACCATTAAAGGAAGCATGCAGGAGCCACTGCACACTAACTTTACTAAAAGTAAAGCACTGTAAAATATCAATCATCCATACAATTCTAAAGCTGAAATCTGAAAAGAAGCACATCGCCACCTACTGTAGCAGACGCAGAACTACTTTGGTTAATAAATTTAAAAAATTCCCTTGCCATGCTTGAAGACAATAGTCCGTTTCAATGGCCTAGTTAAGCTACAACAATAGGTCAATTTAACTGTGCATATAAACATACTAACTGAACGTACATGACACAAAAACCTACATAAACAACCCTAGACGAGCACACACCACAGATTGTGGCACCAATAAGTAGCTTATTGTGGTCTTTGCACTACAGCCAGACTGTCATTGCCAGACTGTCAATGTCTCATACTCTAGTCTCCACTATCAGCTGACTATTGGCTCATAACTTTTGATAGCGGAAGCCAAAAATTGTTGATGTATTAGGGTTCAGACCTGCCATCACATCCCAGACAAGGCTTTTTCGGTGTTACCTCCCACTTGATTTTCTTTCTCACCTATTCTGAATTTTGAAGAGTTTATTCCACGCTCTGGTCCTATCACAATATCACACTAAATCAAGGCTTGATTGTGCTGTGTTGTTTTTTTCTTTTCCTTCCCTGCCAAGACAATGTGCCTGAATTAGCATTTGAAAGCCCAATCAAAAAGTACTTAAAGAATGTGCAATTATGTAGACAATCAATACCCTCAGCCTCCCTTGGCAGCACCCCTGACATTTCCAATAAAGAGTATGAATAAGAAATGAAAGGCATGCCATCTTTCTACTCCTTGTTCACTCATCAAGCTGTTTCCCAGCTTTGTTTAATAATTTCCCCCCAAAAAATCAGGCTGAAGCAGAGAGATGCCGGAGTACAAGCCAAACATTTAATTTGCTGACAAAAATACAAGCCTGCCGATGATGTTCGACCACTTCTTACAGGAATGTGAACTTTTAACCTATACAATAGTAAGTATTTTTAACTCATTCAGTTTTAAATGGGACATAGCATAGCTTCAAACAGCGCTGAAAAGACATGCTAACACCCCGACGGCTTAAAAGCTGTGATAAGCACGGCAGGTGTTTGCCCGTTGATAAAAGTCTAGCCTAGTTCGATGTGTATCTGCTTACAAAACGGTCACTGACCTTAACTGCTGTCCATACGTGATACCAAAGAGGAAGTCCGCGGTTGAACGTATGACAGTATCGCCTGAGGCTGTCGACAGATCACAATCGCGTATTATATTATTGATAATAGAGTATAAAAATTAATGCAGTTTAAGACTGTGGAAAACTGAAAGCTTCTGTTTAGACAGCCTGAAAAAAAAGGAGTGGGATATACCGTGCTACAGTATTTCAAGGCTGTATTTGGAGGACGAAAGTAAAAGAGAGAGAGAGAGAGAGAGAGAGAGCAGATAGAAAGAAACCCAATGGGCCAGTTAATAATCCCCCAGCCAGAAAGAGCTTATTTAAAGAGCCCCAGATGTGAGACAGCCTGATTAAAATCTCATGTGTAGCAAGAAAAAGGCCTCCACTGCTCAGAGCATGGCCAGATAAAAACTATAAAAAAGGAGTGAAAATCTGCTATCCAATCAAGTCACAAGTTTCACAAGCATGCATTCTTGAGCTTTCTAGTGTCCTGCAAATTTAAAGACAGAGACACGGTGATAAAGCTATGGAGGGATGCTCATAAACAAGCTCCTGCGGGTTTATTTACAACGCGGATTCGCCTTCCAGCTTCCGCAACAGTTTTTTTCCCTCTCTATCTCCAAGTGTGATAAAGGCAGTGGTCAGTGTGGACAAGGTCACGCTTTTGACAAATCACCTCCATTAATCTCACTCCCCTCTGCTTCCTGATTCAAACACACCACCATCATGTGGCAGCCAGCTTCTTTTTTTGCAACACTAATGGTCATACCCATCAGCACATGCTCCTGCTCCTTGTGTTTATCTCACACTCACACACACATACCATTACTGACAAGAGGAAATCACACAATGCCGTCAACACACTTTGAAGCAGGCGGAGAGGTAAGGAAGTGACAGGTTTTTATAGAAGCTCAGTTTTTATAGAATCAAATCCTCCAGAAGTTCAGAGACACAGGAGAGAGAGAGAGACTCCAGGGATTGGAGCACAGAGCAGTCAAACACCAGCCAGGAATATGCATGTGCTCATTTACCAACACTGTCTCATTTTCGCACATTTGACTGAGAAAGCACACAGTCAATCATGACCTACTTTTTGGCCAATGTCAATCAGTATACAAGATCATACAGTTTTCACTTCTGTGACATGGGGAATTAAAAGTGCCATAGCAGTGAAGAGAGAGAGAGAGAGATTAACAGACTTTACTTTCAGACTTTAATCTGAGGAATGCTTCTCTGCCCAAACATCGAGCGAGAATACACTCTACAGAGGCAGCACTTTTGTCTCAAATCATATTTGCCTTCCCATAATCCCTCTGTAGGTGACAGACCATGGCCAAGCGAGCCTCTGAAATTTGGATAGCATAAACCTGTCTGAATAAAATGACCTGAACACACAGCTTTGGGCTTTCGCCACTAAGGGACAAGCTCTATCAATTGAAGGTCAAACGTAACTCAATAGACACTTTATTAGGAACCCCTGTACACCTACACATTCATGAAACTGTCTAATCAGACAATCCTGTGCAATGCATAGAATTGTGCAGAAACAGACAAGCAGTTACGGGTAATATTCACATCAACCGTCACAATGGGGAAACTGTGATATCAGTGATACCATGGCGTGATTGTCCAGGCCAGATAGCCTGGATTGAGCGTTTCTACAATTCCAGACTTTCACAAACAACCGTCTAACAACAACGGTTCACAAACTGTAGAGTTTATTCTAGAATACTGCATTAAAGAAAGAACCTTAAATGAGCAGCAGTTCTGCAAATAGAAACACATTGCGGATGACAGAAGTGAACTGAGAAACATCAGAGAAACCCAGGTAACTACAATGTACAAATAAGGCAAGCAAAAAAGCATCTCA
The DNA here is from genome assembly GCF_024256425.1 of Clarias gariepinus. Taxonomy (NCBI): domain Eukaryota; kingdom Metazoa; phylum Chordata; class Actinopteri; order Siluriformes; family Clariidae; genus Clarias; species Clarias gariepinus. Next base: position 25,079,332 of record NC_071107.1, read on the forward strand.
GAATGCAAAAAACATTAAATCTAGAGCAAAACTGGATAATTGAAAAATGTCAAATTTAAATTTTATTTGTCACATACACAGTCATACACAATACGATATGCAGTGAAATGCTTATACGACCGCCCGTGACCTTAAAAATAAAAGCTTCCTAATAAAAAATAAATATGAATAAAAAGAAATACAATAAAAAATAAACTTAACTAGGATAAGAAATAAAAAATATTCTGTAAAATATAGAAAACCTAGAAATTCTAGAAATTATTGTGTAAATACTGGGGGGTGTGCAAATATGCATGAAAGTGTCTTCTTAAAGTGACTTGTATGCAATGATCCAAGAAATGAAATATAAATATGTAAGTGTGCATGAATGTGCAGGTGTCCATAGGTGTCTATGAATGTCCAGGATAAGTGCAGAAAGACAATGTCATAATTGTGCATGTTTAAAGATGGGTTAGTCCTGTGTGGTCTTTTGGTTGAGAGACCTTATCGCCTGTGTCTCATCGCCTCAGTCTCTCTGTGTTGGCCTTCAGGGAGCGGAATCGCTTTCCTGACCGCAACAGAGAGAACAGTCCATTGTTGGAGTGGCTGAGGTCCTTCACGATCACACAACCCTCTGTAGAGCACGTCTGTCCTGCATGGTGCTGTTTTCAAATCAGTTTGTGATGTTTCTCGTCAGGAGACTCTTTATGGTGCAGAAGTAAAAATTCCTGAGCACCCTGGAGGGCAGTCTGAAGTCTCTCAAGCGCCTGAGGTGGTAGGGACGCTGCCAAGCCTTTTTCACCACAGTGTTAATGTGACAGGACCATGACAGGTCCAGGACGTGAACAACGAGGTATCTAAAGCTGTCCACTCTCTCCCAGCTGTCTGGGCTTTTGTTGATAATGGGGGTCTGGTAGTTCCTCGCCTGCTTTGCACTCAAGTCCACTGTCAGCTCCTTTGTCTAGCTGACATTCAGGAGGAGATTGTTCCTCTGGCACTATTTCTCCAGATTTCCAATCTCCTCCCGGTAGGCTGTCGTTGTTTGTGATCAGGCCCACCACGACGGTGTCGTCAGCAAACTTGATGATGTAGTGGAGTTGGTAGTGGCCATGCAGTCGTACGTGTACAAAACGAGTACAGCAGGGGGCTCAGAACACAACCCTGGGGGCTCCAGTGCTAAAAGTGAGGGAGGCCGAGACATATCCTCCCTATCCTTACTGCCTGTGGTCTGCCAGTTAAGGAAATTGGAGATCCACTGACACATAGATGAGCTGAGTCCCAGGTGCTCCAGCTTGGTGGTGAGTGTGGAGAGAATTATGGTATTAAATGCTGAGCTGTAGTCGACAAAGAGGATTTTAACATGTGAGTGAGTGATGTATGGAGTAGATGAGAGATGGCATCATCTGTAGAGCAGTTTGCACAGTATGCAAACTGAAGTGGATCCAGTGTGCCAGTAGTCTTTTCTTTCTGAGAAGACTGAGGAAGGCCCAGCTTCCACCACTGATCCTGACCACCTTCTATAGAGGGACTATCAAGAGCATCCTGAGCGGCTGCATCACTGTCTGGTTTGGGAATCAAAACAATGATAGATTACTTAAAGCCAGTGGGGATCATCGACTAAGATAAAGAGAGGTGAATATCTCTGTGAGCACAGGTGCTAGCTGGTCTGCGCAGGCTCTGAGGACTCGACCTGAGATGCTTTCTGGTCCTGCTGCTTTCCTGGTGTTCATTCTCCTGAAGGCTGTACACCTTTGCAGTGCTGCCATTGTCTTCCTGTGTGCAGCATGTGTTCATGTGTTCAGCTCGTCTGCCAGAGTCACGTCCATTATAGTCTTTAGTCCCTGCCACAGGCTCCTAGAGTCACTCTGTGGGAGCTGTGACTCTAGTTTTCTCCCATAGCACTGCTTCGCCTCTTTCACCAACTTTCTGATGTTGTATGATGCAGCCTTGTACGGGTCCATATCCCCCTAAAGTCCTGCGTTATAGGCAGTGGTGCGAGATCTCAGGGAATCGTGGATGGTTTTGTCCACCTACGGCTTCTGGTTGGAAATCGTTTTTTCCACGGTATCATACACTAGTTTTCTGACGAATCCCACAGCCGCTTCCGTAAACACGTTAATGTCATCGGAGCTTTTTCGGAACATGTCCCATTCTGCGTCATCGAGTGTGCCTGAAGCGCGGCCACCGATTGGTCCATCCAGCGCGCAACCTCCCTCTGAACCAGAACTTCCTGTTTGAGCCTTTGTTTGTATTTTGGCATGAGGAAGATGGTGGCATGGTCAGATTTCCCAAACGGGGGGCGAGATTGTGCCTTGTAGCCGTCCTTGACTGTTGTGTAGCAATGATCCAGTGTCCCTTCGCCCCTGATGGGGCAGGTGATGTGCTGATGAAAGTTTGGAAAGTGTCCCAGTGTTGTGTCTGGTGCTGAGTGAGTTCCTCATGCAGCCCGCATAAGGCAGTGACCGTGTCCGCTTGTATGTATAAATGAGCCTGGTCTGCTGAGGAACATTGATGTTTGGGTCAAAATTTGGCCTAAACAAGATGAAGCCATGGCCATTAAAGCCATTAAACTGCATTGTGTCTACAGTACAGGTTAATGTGTGTGAAGAGAATGATTTTTTGATCAACCCTGGGAACAGTTATCGATCATTGCCACAGCCTATAAGAGTATTGTTGCTCTCCATGCTATTGTTCCAGCATGATAATGCACCATATCTGACAGAATAAGTCATCTCAAACTGGTTTTACAAACATGACAATTAACTCAGAACTCAGGTTTGCATCTACCGTCACTGGATCTAAATCCTGTAGAACACCTTTGGGAAGTGGTAGACCAGGGTATTCACAGCATGAAAAAGAAACCTTGCAGGATCTTCATGGTGTAATCATGTCAACATGAATTAGAACCTCAAAAGCATGTCTCCAAAATATTGTTAAATCCATGTATTGCATAACTGATGCTGCCTTGAGCCATCGATCCAGTATTAGTATAATGGTCCCTAATTAAGTGTTTGAAAGTGTATATGAGGTTCTACAATGAAACGAAATGGGGGGAAAAAATGCACAATGTAATAATTAAATGACGAGTCAGCAGCCTGCTCCAGTATAGTCTTTCTTTCCTTTTCCAGTCTGATGTACTTTTACTGTTGAATAGTGTACATAAACCCAGTTTCCGGAACATCGTCACCCCCACTCAAAATCTATTCCTGCGTATGGGTTTCCATCACAGTCAATGATCCATCCCCATAACCAGCTCACAGCATGACAGGTTAAGTGCAGGTCACATCCGAATGATGCCATATTTGACTCCCATTTCCCTCCCAAATGGATTGTTACTTCTTGAAGCCTCTCAAGCATGAATGGAGCTTATATTCTGGGCATGATGCATGTTGTTCCACTAGTGCCTTAACCTAAAGACAAAATGCTAAATGATAGGACATATGCGGGTTAGAAAGCACTATGAGAAAAAGCAGGGAGATAGCTTAATCATTTGGTTCACGAACAAGGCTGTATTGAGGCATGCGCTAAGAAGTTAGTGCACACCGATATTAAGACCTTAGACATTGCGTGGTGGAGTTTAACTAAGAAAAGAGAAGTGTCCTGTTTATGTGCAGTTCTGACCTTGAAAGTAAGCACTTTTACTTGCACCACTGTCTGACAGGATGATGAAAGGACAATGTGTCATGCAATATGATATTGATTGATTAATAGATAGATGGACAGATAGACAGGTTTATGTTGTGGTGTTTAGCAACAGGATGTTAGCAGCAGATACTTTGAATGCTTTGGGTTTGCCTAATGGGGCCTCCATGGTTCGGACTTGTTTGTGCGGGACATCCTATGTACGCTCGATTAGATTGGGATCTGGGGAGATATGAGGGCAGATCAACAACCTCGAACCCTTTGCCTCCTGGGCCTTCTGTGTAATAGGCTGTGGTACCCTGGATACCCTGGGTATCCGTGATACTGTCACATTTACTGGTATATACTGTAGTTGATAACTAATGTTATTTGATTCATACGGTGGTGTTAATCTTGTAGCTAATCGGTGTAGACAGACAAACTATATGGTCAGTATAAAGGCACAAGACCATCAAATCCATATAATTGTCTTCCCCAAACTGTTTCCAGAAAACATAAAGAGAACCGGAATGCTCGGTATTCACCAGGCTTTTGTCATCCAACATCAGCACCTAACCTCTTGCAAATCCTTATTTCCAGCTATTCCAGCAATATACTAAAATCCGGTTAAAAGCCGCCACACAAAATATGACTTAAAAAAAAAAAAAGTTAATGAAGGGTGACTCAAGAAGCAAATACAGGTATAACTGGTTAGGTGTCCAGAAACTTTGGGCAATATAGTAAAGATAATATCAACAAATCCAATATTAATTATATAAACTACTCTGAGCTGGAATCATAGCAGTAACTGCTCATCAGTTTATACCTTAAACAGTGAGCACACCTTCTTTACATGAGAGCACATCAAGCTAACAAACACATTACCTTGATTAGGTTATGATGAATGAGGTTATGAGATTGTAATATGTGCGTGAATTTATAACAGATTTGATTCACTATTTAAGTTGGTAATCACAACTTAAATAGTGAATCAAATGTGTTATAAAATCACGCACATATTACAATCTCATAACCTCATTCATCTGAGCACACAGGTAACTGAAAGTGTGCAATATTAGAAAAAAATCAAATGCAGTAAAAGGATGTGTCATCTCACAAGCTGCTAAATAATTAAGGTGGATGTAATATTTTTAAATTAACACTATTTCAGTACTTACTTTAATAAATGACAACCAAGACTATTAATTCAGCAATACAGTATATTGGCAGTATACTAGACTCCTGCATTCCTCTGCAAAAGTATTAGCACAGCAAGACCAATTGCTATATGCTGAGGCTACTTGGTTTTGAGATCAAAAGATGAATGAGATAATACATCGGAATTTCAGCTTTCATTTTCTGATATTTAAATATAGATGTGTTAAACTTATGACGACATGACATCTTTGATAGCAGTCTATCCAGCTAAACAGAGGCAAAGGTATTGGAACAGACGGTCTTAAAGAAAATAACACTTGATTGCACATCATTTGTGTGCAATAAGTGCAATAACTACTACAAAATTATATAGAAATTCGAATCTCCTTCCCCCCATCAAAGTGACTAATCATGTATTCAAATCACTTCTTTTTGTTAAAAAAAAAAGTTTATGCTGCTCCTGTGTCATAACTAATTTATATACAATATCTTTTTCTAACTAACAAGCCAGCTTAATATAAACAATATAATGGAGCAGAGAGACGAAGGCAGACAGAGGAGCGGAGAGAGAAGTATGAAAGGGTAAAGGGAAAGGGGTAGGGAGGGGGACTGGACCCAAACATGCTAGAAAATCTATCAGAATTATAACTCAATTTCCACTTTAATAAGTAGCTGAAAGAGATAACAAAAAAGTGGCTTTTTCATAAAGAGAAGGGCCAGCCAATCAATACTCATATAAAAGCACAGTTAGTGTCTTCTCAGCAGACAGAGGGATATGCCATCTTTCACTGGGCTGTGTCTCGTTTGCCTGGGGCGAGCCGCCCTGCGCTGATAAAGGGCAACGTGAGGTCTCCAAATTTCATTTTTATTGTCCTTCTCCAGCATGAAGGGCAACTGGCCAGACAGAAAGCCAAACATCCACTGCGATCAGTATATGAGAATAATGAGAAAAGGAAATGTTTTGTGTAAATGCCATTTTCTGAACAGACACTGCAGACTGATTCACACAGCTAATAAAGTAGGACACCTGCACAGAGGACACATTTAGAAAAGTATCAAATGTCAACTATAAAACTTAAATATCTGCTGTCACTTTCATCTGTTTAAAAAGCATAATTATGAATAGCAGTAATTATAATGTACTAGTAGTAGACCATTTATTAAGTAACAGTATACCGGTATTTGAGCATAAGTGTAAGGAGAAATAAGCTACTCTTTCTTTGTTATTTGCTGTATAGTTTGAGGAACTGTGTGCTTTTCAATGCAAACCATGGATTCTTTTTCTTTATTATGCATTAGTACGTAAAAACATATCTGATTTTCAAACATCAGTATTCCAACTAAAATGTTAAATACTTGTATGCCGGAAAAGAAAGCACCATTTTATGTAAGCAACCACTTTTCATACAAAAACAAAATAGAAGCTGCTGGGTTTTGCATGCAAAAAAGGTTCAAAAGTCAACGTACTCGGATGTACTACAGTAGAGTTCGTCACTAGTGTCACTTTATTTTTGACTGCACAGTTAAATTTGAGTAAATTTGTTTTTTAATCTATGAATTTGTTTATTCTATTCATGTTATTTTATTCATGTTGTTATTTCGTGACTTGATTCTGAGCTTTAGCAATATGAATGTCCATATTTGTCATGGCAGTAAAACATCCTTTGAATCTCTTCCTTTTTTTCTTTTGCTCTCTCTCTCTCATGCATGCACGTTTCAGGGGAATTCACCCTCCGGGCCAGTGGCTGATCTTTTCTAGAGAACCTACAATTCACAATATCTTGAATTCATTTATCTGTTTCTGCATGGCCAAGTTTTCTCCCTGCCCTCATACATTTTCTCGGTTCCACGGCTCCTGCATGACTGCTGCATGTCACAAAACAATCACGTTTGTTAGTTCCTTAGAGTTATTATAAAGATAAATAGTGATCATTTTTTGGATTATTAAATTAGATGCAAATATTGTAATTTATAATCATTAGTCAACCAAGGCCACGGAAACAAACAATCTGTTTTTTCTTTAGGAGCAACTTCCAAAAAACTGAAGATACCACAACAGATTGCTCCCAAGGATAAAAAAAAAAGTTATTCCAAAATTTTACTGCTATACTAAAACAAAGGTAATGTTGAAGGAGTTGGAGATATTCGATACCCAATTATGTGCACCCACCGTTAAGAGAACTTTATATCAACTGTAGGTGTTGAAGCCTTTTGCTCAAAGACCAGCATAAAAAGACTTCAAAGACCAGCATAAAAAATGGCAGAATAATGTTTGCAGACAATCAACAATTTGTAGGCGTGTTCTATTATAAGATGAAACAAGACCATTTGTCCATAATGATGAATGGAAAAGGTTAAGCTTTCAACCCAATTGTGAAGCATGGGAGTGGCAGCACCATGTTGTGGGGAAAAGATGGCATGTTGAGGACATGGGATTTTCTAGAAATACTGAAGCACACCAATACATCAGTCAGAAAGTTAAACCCTAGCAGCCTGGGTGTTTCATTTGTACAGGGATGAGAGCAAAAGATTTCTAAAATTCATTCTGCCGCTGCCATCAAGAGTTTCATCATCAGTAAAACTTAAAAAAAGAAAAGAAGGAAACCAAAAAGGTAATAATAATATCGACCACAGCATCACTACTACTACTAATACTACTAAGTACTACAGTACATAATTAAACTTTATGCAAAATTTTTTAATGTAACTGTAAATACTTACATAGATTTCCTTCCTTGAATAATACTGTCACTAGGACTAGGACTTAGAGGGACTCATGATTTAATGTTCCAGCTGGTGTGTAACTTTTCTGCAGCCTGTAAATGCATTTGAATGTTGATTGATGTTATTAGATTGTTGATCTGTTCAGCACTAGTATGACTGTTCCAATTATTATCCCGTCTTTTGCGTTTGATTGATGCCCTCCTGCAGATGTAAATGTGTTTTAATCTCAAACAGATCACACAAACACTATGTCCCTTCACTTAGAGAAAAAAAAAAAAAGAGTGTCGGAGTGTTGTTCTGGTGCGCTCTGACCACGATACACCTGTTTATGTGAAGGAACTACCATATGCAGCGATTTGACCTCGAAATAAAAGCCGTTTATAGCTGACCTGACTTATCAGCAAGATGACTGAGCTGAGCGATTTAGCTGGCGTCCTCCACAGACAATTGTTTTAAATATAAAAGCATGAGAAACTAGTTGTATGGCATGATAGCATGTGAAGACGAGCAACTGTAAGTCTCATGCTGAGTGTGAGAGTTGGCAGCTTTGTGGAGCAACCAGCTACTGAATGATGGTTGGTCCTTTCCACACATGGCTTATTTTTCTGTCAACTAGTTTAAATGACAAGTATAAATTTACCTCCATAATGATAAGGCTCCCAAAACCTTTTCCCTAACAGACATGTAACTGATTTTGATGCAGTGGACCTCCTTGGTTTCCACATTTCAAAGCTGGATTGTATTCGAGTTGTAGCTACTCAAAGCAATTACTGCAGATCTGTCAGAAGAGAGCAATACTTTAATTTTAGATGTTTTAAGATTTGGTCCACAAACACTGTTTCAAATATTGAAGCTGTTTCAGTGTAGCTGGTTTTTGTACTTCTCTATTGAGATAAACCTCATGGCTATCTTCAGAAATTTCATCATCTACTTTCAAAAAATCTGTGACAATAAACAGTCTGATTCAGCAGCAAAGGGGGTAACAAACCATGTAATTTGTGGCCTTTTCAGTTGAACATGGTGGAATCAGACCTCATAGTGCTATTGTAGATTTTAAAGAAACGTTCCTTGTGTACTTGAGTTTGTTAACAAATACTGTTTCCAGCAGGTCAAGCGGCATACTTAACTTCCCTTTTAGATCAAGGTTCAATATGTTCTATAGTGTGTCTGCCAAAAACAGCACTTTTTGGCAGACACACTTTTTTTTTAAAGTCGGAGAAATGAAGAAATTTCTGGCACAGGTTCCAAGATGAGCCTAATTTCAAATTTTTAGACACCAGATGGTCTTGATAGATGACGCATGGAAAGGTCCAAAGTTTCATAAAACAGTCATCAGCTCTACAGCAGTATCAACAGTCCTACAAGATTGTTTACAGATTTGATGGTGCACAATTAGTTGACAACAGCAAATTTGTTTTCCCAACATAAGTGATTAAAGGGTTTGTTTTCGAATCAGTACCACATGTCCTGTCTCTTTTTTTTTAAACATTGAGTATACAAATATTGTCAACTGCTTGTCTTGAATGTCACAAGAAACATCCAGGGCTAGATGGAATACTGACATTCTAGAGGTCGAGGTTGAACAATGTCTTGTTTGCAAGGTCCTATATTGTCCTATATTTAATGCTTATGTTTTATGTTCAGGTTTCAAATATTGTTCGTCAGACTCAGAGGACACAAGTGTGTAAGTATGTCGTAAGTCATTGTTTAAAGATTGCCGGAGACTCAGCTGTACGGACATCTAGAGGAAGTTTATTCCATCACTTAGGTGGAAAAGAGAAAACACAACAGAAAAGAGTCTGGATGCACATCTTCCTCTGTCCATAAGAGATGGTGGGACCAGCCGAGCAGTGCTGGTGGATCGGAGGGAACGTGGTGCAGTGCGAGGTGTGATTAGAGCTTTGAGGTACAGTAAGTGGGTAATGGGCCATTTTTAGCTTTGTAGGAAGCATTAGGATTTAAATTTTGATGCGGTCAGCTAGAGGAAGCCAGTGCAAAAAGCGGACAGGTGGGGTAGTGCGGGAGAACTTTGAAGATTAAAAATGAGATGTGCAGCTGCATTCTGGATCAGCTGCAGAGGATGAATGGTGGACAGGGACAGACCTGCCAGAAGTGAGTTGCAGAAGTCCAGTCTTAAAATAACAAGGGACTGAACAAGTACCTGAGTAGCCTGTAAAAAAAAAAAAAAGAAAGAAATGGACGCAATTTTCTTATGTTGTAAAGAAGAAATCGACAGGAGTGAGTAAGGTTAGCAATGTGTGGAGAAAATGACAGAGAAAATTGCCCCAAGATTGTGGGTGGTCAGATGAGCATATACTTTATGGTGAACAAAGAAACATAAAGAACTTAAATACATAAATGTATCTTAAAACACACCAAGCAGTAATCATGACATGAGAAGATATAAAAATATTATTTTGAAATTTTATATAAAGTATTATAACTGATCCCCAAATAGCAAACCAGACATAATTATGGCAAGGAAAAACTCCCACAGATGATATGAGGAAGAAACCTTGAGAGGAACCAGACTAGAAAGTCATTATTGAATGCATTACAGTTTTAAAGAACTCTCTGATGTTTCGAAATGTGGAATTTGTGTGGCATGCTGTCAGGAGGTTAACACACCGACATCTTATACAGAATAGATCAGACCACTGATATCTTAGATGGAGTAGATCAGACCACTGATATTTTATATAGAGTAGATCCAACCATCCAGCTAGGAACTTCTGTAGTCCAACTAATGACCGTGGACACCAGTGGTTTTGGACCATTGTATGTATTCCAATTTTACCAACATAGTAGAAACCCTGGTCAAAATTCACATAGACAATTTAGGAATTGCAGTTAGCCTTATCTGCATATCTTTGGACTGCATGAGGAAACCGACATACCCGAAGGAAACCCACCAAGCACGGGGAGAAGATGACAACTCCATGCACACAAACCACAATGTGGGAATCAAACACGGAACCTGGAGGTGCAAGGCGACAGTGCTAAACATTAAGCCGATATCAGTGTTCTGATCACAATAGTGTACTTTAAACCACTGATATCTATATAGAGTAGCTCAGAGTACTGATATCTTGTACAAAGTAAATCAGGCCAGTGATAGCGTGTATAGAATAAGATGCAAAAATATCATTTTCCTCACAAATTCTGCCTTCTGTGTTATGAAGAATTTGGCTTCACCCTTGATTGGTTAGGATGCTGAAGATTTAATATAAGAGCAAATCTTACTCTTAACTAGAGCACAACCTACTCTAATAACAGAAAGCACACACTGAGACGGCTTATTGCCAGATTCGATCCTGTGTCAAAATGGCTATAGATACAAAAAGTCCTGGCTGTTCCACTCCTAAAATATAGTAAATCATGATAAAAAGAATGGATGTAATGAAAAATAATACTAATATTGCAAAAAAAATTGCAAAATGCAAACCTTTAAAATGGACAAAAAAAAAGAACTGAACATAACATGCTTTATTATTTTTCAAATTTGCAACCTTCTAATTAACCTCTCATAATCTTCTTGATAGAAGATTGTGTATGAGGGTGTGTGTATGAGTGTGTGTGTGTGTGTGTGTGTGTGTATTTGTGCTGGGTTATGCTCTTCCAGCACTGTGACAGCCACAGTGATGAGGATTAATGGAGCAGTACATGCAATGTGCTGATGAGATACTGATGCCACTGGTAAGACCGACATATCACAGAGAAACACGCCACCTTAAAATGAAGGTAGAATGCTAAAAAAAAAAAAAAAAAAAAAAAAAAAGGATTCACTTTCCTAATACCAAACTAGTTCTTCAGTCAGCCACTGATTGGGAAATTTCCAGCATAGCAGAGCACCACTTCAATGTATCAGTGTTTCATCGAGAGTACATTAATGTCAGAATCCCAGCACGCCTGCACTTTTTGAAACCATTCTCTAGATTAATACCTGTTCAAAACTGCACCACTTATATCAACTACACTAATGTCAGTGGGCTTATAATAGCCTGCTGTCACTATGAACGTGTTTTATATTCAGAGAACTGAAGATATGTAATTACTGGTGAAAAACTATCTCTTGGTCGCAATACATCCAAGGCCAAAACATGCCTAGGACCAGCACCAATATTTTTTTCTAAAACTATTATATGAGCTTATGTTTAATCACCCTCTTTGAAATTCTTCAGCAACTGGATTCATATACAATAGATGTACACTGACAATAAGCATTTTCCAAGTATGCTCACAAACTTTGTTGAAAAGAGTTCAGAAATCTCAACTCCCACTCAACTTTCAACCATTCTGTTTCTCCATGCTGCAAAACCATGCTGAAAAATAAAGCACAAAGTCATACATTACAGACACATTCAACATTTCATCCTTTGTAGCTTTGGTGGGGGTGTGTGGAAGTCCAAAACATACATAAAACACAAAGCCATTGGGATGCCTGAATATACGGAGGCTACTGAGAGGCTGATGTACATGAACAGATCCAAGAAGAGACGAAAAGCTAAAGTGATTTTGGCCACAGTAATGTCCATCAGTTTTGGAGAGACATGGATAGTCTCTGGGAGGTTCTTCCTAAAATTTTGACATCTCTTTTATGTACATTAATAATATGAAAATTGCAGCCAGAATTGTAGCCTTAGCACATAATACCAGCCATTGAAAATCTAAAGTCAACAATCTTCCAGTTGCTACGTTCCCACAAACATTTCTTCAATCTGACTAAAATCATTACGATTAGTTTCCAATTTAACTGTTTACATGGACACTGATCTGATAATGCATGTTTGCATGCCCAAAGCCTTTGACCAGAAAAGAGTAGAAAAGAGTTATTCTCACAGTTATAATAAACAGTACAAGTGCGCTGTAGACACATGCATACAAATACAAAATAAAAGATGTTTTTTTACGCGCACACACGTGGTCACAGTGTTATAGTAAACAGTGTGCACGGACGTTGATTATACCGTTGAGAGACGCGCACTTAGACCCAGCAGGGGAGACAATTACCCACAATTCCGCAGCGCAAGAGAGAGAAAAACCATTGGCTCAGTTGTGATTAGTTGTGTTCACGTCAAAACAAGAAGCGCATGTCTGCTACATGATACTTGGTATTAGTAAGCCAAGACTTCGTTTTTCAGGTCACAAATTATTAAAAATCTTTGCTCGTCTTGCGGAACACTCGCAAACCGCTTACTGGCAATCAGAGGTTTCACTTTAATAGATAAAACCCCAAAAAAAGTCATAAACATAGATGCTTAGTATTATAAAAAATAACTTCTAGAAACTGGAAAAATATCAGGGACTGAAAAAGGGAATAGATCGGTTCCTATCACCCCCTGGTGTTAGGAACAGATGTCTTAGGCTGTAGGAATAGCATTAACAGATTCCAGAAAAAAACAATACGAGTTTAGGAGAGAGCAATTCTAGCTTTTATATGTGAGGGCTATAGACAATCATAAATCTTTAGGTTTAGCCTTTGGAGCCAAAGGTATAAACCTTTTTATAATGAAACCAGGTGAACACAAGTAGCATTAGAGACTCTGATTACACCGAAGGGGTGGTAACAACAACCTTAGGGAGCTGGGCTCTGTTATAGTAGTATTATTTGATCATGTCTGATTTCTCTCAAGGTTTCATCCTTTAATTGATAGTTAATATAACCAATAGTTATGATTTATACCCATTTCCTTACACTTTTTTAAAATCATTTCCATATTTTTAGATTTTTTCCCTGGTGGGTCCTGGGAACATCTACTAAAGGTGTTTTATATGCGGCATCATTTGAGTTTTTTTTTCCCACTCCTGTATTGTCTCTCCAAACACTGTCTGTATCCTTGTGTGTGCGCATACTGTAGAAAGGGTCACTGCTCCTCGTTCCTCAGCTGGCAAGAATAAAAAGTCAGTAGCTGCCGTTAGGTGGGCGTCTTAGCCATCTTACCTCCCATTCATCATTTACAAAGGTGGATTCATGGCCTCTGTAAGTGCCTTTTTGTATTATTTAGGGCTGAGCTTTGCACTTCGTGACCCTGCTCATTTTTATCACATTAAAGATGAAGCAAAAAGAACAAGAGGCAAGTGCAGGAAAGGCTTTGAGCTCCCGCAGTTCAAAGGTAGCACACCCATAGGGTCTGTATTTATGCGCTGCTATGTACAAGAGAATGTGCGAGTTGTTATAAGGTGTGGGAGGGGAATTAGAGTCTCCCAGGGGAAATCGTTCCCCTGAAAGTAAATAGCGCGGTCTGTCTAAGAAATATCTTTTTACAAAAGGTGCTGCAACACAACCAGCACATTTGCTTCAATAACCCTGAAAAGCCCCGCAATGAATCCTACAGCCAGAATTCACATCCCAAACTAAAAAGGTGGTCATCCATATTGCAATATACACCACACAGCTGCTGAGGAAGTGCATAACTCTGGTTAAAACAGAAACTGTAATTCATAGATGAAACAGCATCTCCCTTGGCCAGGGGCCTAGAACTAATCTCAGACCATTCCCTGTTCAGATCATTTCATGTTCAGTCCTTAGCAGGTTCCTTGCATTACATGGCTCCATATTCATTCACAAAGTATGGTTGCCTGCTAATAAAACCTTCTTTTTGATAAATCAGTGAGACCAAGCCTGAGCATGCTCAGGGCATGAAACTTATATATCTGTTTCAAGTAAAGTTTGTGCCTCATGCTTCCCAGCAAATTCTTGACTGGTCCTTTTGGTTTTTGCCAAACATTATACTATGACAGCTACTTCTCTCACCATATTGTGAGACATGACTCATACATTACTCATTTCATGAAGTTAATGCAACATGGTGGTTTTCCTCTTAATACTCCACATGCTACATGTAAACTAACCCTAGCCCTAACTCTGGTTTGATTAAACGGCCCTTGTGAGTAATATGCAAATAAAATCCACATTCTGTAAATCTCTTTGCGGCCTTCCCAAAGTGACTTTCTGGATAAAAAAAAAAAAGATTCTCAGATGCTGAATTAATTGTATTTTGCACATTCAGCTTCAAGCGGCAAGCATTTTCAGTCTTCTGCCTAAAAATATAAAGCTTTCAGTAAGCATTTGAATACCAAGATAAGCAGTAATAAGTAGATCACCAAAACATTTTAGTCCTTTCACAGATGCATCTATGAATGTAGTACAGGTATAAAAATCCCTTTCATGCCAATCAATCAATGAAAGATGATGTTCCTTATAGGAATACTTATAAACACGCCTAGGACTGTTAATGGAAGCCTGTCATGGAATATAGATGAAAGATGCAGGTTGCTAAAATATTAATTAAAACCTCAGACAGATATTTATAAGATAATCTCACTGAAAGGAATCCATGCGCCCGTGAGAACATTAATCGGATTCAGGCAGATGAGCACTAACAATCACTGGCTAAACTGACTGTAGGGTACAGCTATTCATTTGTGGCTCAGACGTGATGTTTACTGTAGCAACATTGCCTAGCTGGGCTTCTGAAGAGACAGCAGTCATTTGGCAGCGATTAAGGATGTTTTTAGCCCAGATGAAATGTCAAGGCGGATTTTAACAGGTTAGGCAGCAATTCCACCTTATCTTGCCCTCCAATGGCCATCAGGCTGGTTGAGTCGCCTAAACATGCAACCCTGCACATATCAGTCGTGCGATAAATGAGCCAGCGCAACAGCGTGCAGTCAACCAGATCTGGAGTCATTTATGAAAATACCTTTTGAAAACCCAGAACAGGAGCTCTGTGGGATGTTGTCAGAGGGAGTGTTTTTTTGAATGTGAACGTGTTATGAACAGAGACGTTAATTCCTACAGCGAAAGATTAAGAATTAGCAACAGTGCTGCTGGGGTGATGCCGTAAAAAAACTATATATATATATATATATATATATATATATATATATATTTTTTTTTTTTTTTTTTTTAAGCTGGTAAGCACATCCAAAACAGACAGAAATGTTTTTATTTATTAACAGAATACAGGAATATCATTCAAAGCACATACTGGACGGGGGGACCAGATAAAAGAAAATAAAGAGAAATAAGGAAAGAAATGAAGGTATTTACTTAGAGAACATTAACTGTACCCTTGATAGTTGGTGAAGTGGTACCCTCGACCTTAGTACTCACATTGGAATGTCATTGCAGTGTACTTCAATTTTAAAATTTCTTTACTTCAAGGCTTTCTTTAATATCAACATTTCTGATGCACAAAGTACTTGAATCAGCTGTGTTGAATAACTGTACATATTATGCTAAATTGTTTAGGGCATTGGTGGTGCTGATGTCACTTCCTGAGGCATGTGGGACATACAACAGAAAATAAGACGATTTTACATTTCAGCACTGGGCAGTGTTGGGAATTTTATATAGACTGCTTTTGTTGTTTCATTTTATAATACTAACACTTACACGTACCTGGGCAGATCTAACAGAAATTCCATAAACTGTTGCATAAAAAGTGGCCTTCTGTAAGAGTCATTTGTTTAAAAGAGATTTAAACATGATCTAAATGGTCCAAAAGTGATTCAGTAATACAGCAGTGTTAATTCAAATTTTCGTGTGGTGATGGAACAGAGAGCATCTCTGGCTAAACAAATCAGGGTCACATGCATGTGTGAAGGGTCATATAGGTTGTCCCATTGTGTTTGTGGGTCATGGATTTCATCTGGGATCTTAAGTTTCGTCCCAGCTCCCAAACACCAAGATGGCCTGGCCAAGCAAAACTGCCTTCAAGTGCTGCCAGAACAGGCATCTGATCCACCTAAAACCTGAAGTTGCTAAAGAGGAATAGTCCACCGCCCACAGTTGTAAGAATGTACAGTATATGGCCTTGAATACACATGAGTCTCACTGTCATTTAATTCTTGGATATTGTCATATGAGATGCAAGCTGACTTTGACCCTATCCCAAATGTCTTCTTCTTAGTCTATACTTTTAAGATAAGGAAAAGTCAAAATGCCTGATGTTTAAATCCCTCATTTCCCATCTCATCTCACCACCTCATCAGCACGATCATCTGTCATCATCTGCACTTGTTTCTCACTGGTTCATGTATTTTTTTATGTTTAAATGGTTAGGGTTAGGGTTAGGGTTAGCAAAAACACATTTGTCTGAAACTGGTCAGGTACAGGGACTGGACTGAAAATAAGAGCCAAACCTGCCAAAAACGTGAGCCAAAATATCCTTCAGGAAGCCTGGAGAACTATTCCTTAGGAATACATAAAAATAAAAAAAAAAGAAAAGAAAGTCTGGCTCTTTAGAAGCAAAATATGAAAAAATGAGGGGTGACTCAGAACTTTTGAACAGTACTGTAGATAAAATATAAATGACTAGGCTGTGACACAAGTATTTCATTTTTAATCCAGACTGAGCCTCTAAGGTGGCGGTAGCTTCTGTTTTAGTTTCAGTTTTAGTGGCAGGCACGTTGTATGAAAATGAAGCTACAGGAAAGAAGCGATAACCAGAGGCTTTCTTTAAACCATATTTCAGACTTGTCTTTCATTCAACAGAAATATATATATGATGGGCACCACAGCAGCCTATTAAGTTCAAGAACACATTTTTAAAACATAAGTAAGGCAAAAGCTGACACCATAAACAACATCATCAAAAACAGATTTTTTTTAATTGAAACCACATAATGAATGTCATCATTTGGATTAGGCACATGACCCTATATCCTCTCGAACCTATGCCCATGATCTGAAAGCATCAGGCTGGGTGTAAATGTTAACCAGAGATTCTTCTTTGAAGCCGCTTGTAATAAAACGGTGCATTAAAGCTCTGTTCAAAAGGAAGGTTACGGATAGATGTTTTTTTTTTCCTCCCCTATTCCTGCTCGGCTGTATTTCTTGAGAGAACGGCTTCTTAAGCTCCTGCCCATGTGTTTATCAGCGTTAGCCAATCTGTATTTCATATTCACCAGACGTAGCTGACAACCTCCGCTCCTCCGCTTTCATCCGTGCCTTTGGACAAGCGCTTCGGTTTGAACTGTTAAAAGTTACTTAAAAGTGGAAATGGCATTTAAGGCTGAAGCCTGACCTTTTCCCAGCAATCTGCAATCCACAGCCGCAAAACCGGGGATAGATGGCCTTAATCATTTCACGTCACTAGTCGGTCTGCGACACGTACAGACATGTAGGGGAAAGCCGGCACAACAGTAACACACTTGTTTTCTCTAAATACACATATGCAAATTCAACATTATTAGATGCATTCACAGGTACTCCAAGGAAAGGATATGTCCACTCCTGCAGGAAAATTTAATTTTCTGCCATATAGGATATTAAAACCATAAGTATTTTATGATGATATTATTCCTTATAAAATCTGTGCAGTTGTATACACTTGTAATACTTTTCTTCGTTTGAGCATGCTGTTTATGTTTGCAAGATTGTACGAAACCATGGCGACAGCCTGCATAATAGCACTTATCATCATACTGGATCTTGCTGCACAGGGGCTCAGACTGCTAAGAGTAGTAAAGGGTAACAGCACTGCGATAAAAAAAAAAGATGCACATTAATTTTCGTCCACATAAATATTAATTGGTAACAGTGCACAATGCATTAAGTCATTGTTTTTATAAATCATAATTAGAGTTAAACTGTAATAACCATGGACTATACTAGAGTATATAGTATCATAATTAGAGTGATATGGCAAGATGAACACTACCAAAAACAAAAAGCATAATGTCCATATGAGCTCTGCACCATAAACCAATTAATGTTTTTAAATAGGTAACAGTCCTATGTTCGGTTTCCACACAACAAATACAACATATTTTCCAAGCCACCTTGAGAAGAAAATGACATAATGATATGATGTGGTTCTTTAACTATCATATTAACCTTTGCATGACCCCCTGTCTTTTGAGTTCTTTCCTAATCCTTATATGGCAATATAAGGAATCCTATGATTCACCCGATGTCTACACACACTGCCGACCCCCCTCATCACCACCCCCACCCTCTTTTGTTTCGCAGAACATCTATAGGACATGCGAAAGGTCATGCTCTTTGATGCAGTGGCGGATGGATGAGATGCACATTTGCTTTGCGTACACTCAGGAAATGGCTTAGAACTTGTGTTCCTCTTTCTTCTCTTCGAATAAACTAAAGAACATTGTGACACTCCATTGTGCGTACAGTATGTGAGTGATTGCATCTCTTCTGATCGGCATGTGTGTCTCAGCACAGCATACAGATCTAGCAGTTCGTTCATCAAATTTAAACCCAACAGTAGTGAATACTTGATAGATGATACATTGATTTTCCTGAATAAAGTGTTTCTGAGTGCTGTTAGAATTGCTCCCATGCAATGTTACAACCATGCTGCTTTGTTGCCTTCTGGCTAAAACACAGGACACCATCTGGATTCACTTGCTGAATAGAACCGTTGCAATTGTGCCAATTCTCCTCTACACACCGTTATAAATGTGCATACGTAAAAACTACTTAATCTCATGGAAAACACCAACAAAGATTGTGACTTATATTAAACTACCAAATTAGGGCAGTCAAAGATGAGCATAATTTACCAAGAAAAGAAAGGAAATTACCAGGAGAGTGCTTGAAAAAGTACCGAAATAAAAAAAGACTAATGAACAAAGTGATATAAAACAAAAAAGTGTTCTTGGGTACACAGTAATGAAAGTTATTTCAGAGGAGTTTTAATGTTAAAACGAAAGTAAATGCCCTTTGTGTTATAGAATCGAACCTGAGAGGACTGCATGTCAAAAATTAAGGGACACTTCATAACGAATGAGTTACAGCTATTTGGCTCCTGGTTACTGTTGGGGAGTCGGTAATCATGTCTCGACCACCAGGGATGGTGAGCGAATGTTTGGACTTTAGTAATGTCCGCATTTGACTCGTATACCATAAGATGTCTAGCATCTCAGCACATAACATGACCAGAGCCTATTCGTGACCAGGCGAACCAAGTCCACACACTGTCTGGTTGGTGCGGACATTCAATTATGCCCACATGCTGAGTGAGGCGTTTGAGGAGCTTATGTAGACACGTGCCCAGGTGCCATGCATTTCACCTGATCTGCCCATGACAGCGTTGCCAACCGAGAGAGGAGGTGCCCATGAATTTGCCTGACGAGCTAATTACAAATATTCAAGTATCTTTTTTCGTTGGATTGGTGTTTCATTTTCAACAATCCGGTAAACAAGCAAAAACTATAAGCATTTGCATGCAATTTATTATGGGCCACAAAGATTTACTCGGTCACTAGGGGCATATAAAAAATAGTTAATGTTTAGGACAAACAAGCAAAACAAATTCTATGCATCCCATAAAATACAAGGTACAGCTGTTGCACAAAGAATTTTCCATCAAGCATTACTTTACACACTCCACATTATTTTAGCATCAGATACTCACTCACTTTCACTCATCCTCTATACCGCTTTATCCTGTATTCAGGGTCACGGGGGGCCTGGAGCCTGTCCCAGGAGGCTAAGGGCACGAGGCAGGGTACACCCTGGACAGGGTTCCAATCAATTGGAGGGTGCACACACACATACACACACTCACACACTACGGGCAATTTTGGGAACGCCAATTAGCCTAATCTGCAGGTCTTTGGACTGTGGGAGAAAACTGTGGGAGGTGTAAGGCGACAGTGCTAACCACTACACCACCATGCTGCCAGCATCAGACGATGTTTTCCAAAGTTTGTCCCACACCCTTTCCACTCTATGTGAAGGAAGCAACTACTGCTTGCTCTTGTTGCGTCATTGGTTTAATAATTATTCTGTTTTTAATTTGATATGATTTTACCCAGTTTATTCAAGTGGTTCTTATCTTAATGTTCTCTGCCTACCATTACACCTTTTTACAGCAGCCATGGATTCTTTATAAATAAAGCAGATCGGTTCTGTGAGTCTCTCAGGAAGAATGGATGCATATTTTTACAGTGTTTTTTCACTGTCAATTTTCCCTTTTTCTATCACTGCCTGTTTCTTGTTGCAGTACAATACCTGCTAGTGAAACACCTACTTCTTATATTATCATTTAATATATTTTATTTGGGATTTCTGTATTAAATAAATTCTGTTAGCGTTGTACATGGCAATAGCATTAGCAAGTTACACTGTTTGAAGTGCAGATTGTCTATACAGGTTAAGGTATTAAACTCTTGCACTATACTGTAGTAGGTAGTGCAAGAGATGCGAGTCGTAAGTTCAACATTAAAGTGTAAGTGTTCAGCGATCTGTTCCGGAGTCTGACTGCCTGTGGGAAGAAAGTCTGGAGGATTTGGCTCACATGCTGCGATCAGACAGGAGGGGTGCGAGCAGTCTGTGTGAGGGTTGGGAGAGATCATTCCTAATGCTGCAGGCTTTTGACATAAACAGCTCAATGTTAATGCCCTCAGTGGGAGGAAAACTTGACCCAGTAATGTGCTGGGCTATCTTCACCACCAGCTGTAGCACTTCCTGTCCAAGACGGAGCACTTTTTTAAATTTTTTTTACCGTGATTCTGCAGAAGCAACTGATGGGCTGCTGGCTTCCTTCAGTCTCCCTAGGAAGTAGAGGTGATGGTGTTTTGTTCACCAAGGAGGAAGTGTTTGGCACCATGAGATAATGCGTGTGATGTGTACTCCCAACGACTTCAAGTAACACTGATGCACATGTGGGAGGAAGATGCCTGGATCCTTCTACAATCTAAAGTCTTTTTTTGGTCTTCAGAGAGATTCCTGTCTTTGCTCCAGGACTCCAGCTGCCTCACCTCCCTCTCTGTAGGCTGCCTTGTTGTTGTTGGTGATGAGCCCTACAACAAAGCTCTCGTAAGGATACTTAATGAAGTGCTTGCTGTGCTTTATAAGGACACAGCTGTGGGTGAGCATGGTGTAAAGGAGCAGGCACAATACACTGCCCAGGAGGGGTCCGGTTTTCAGGGTGATGGAGTGGGATGATGAGTGTTGGATCAGGAAACTGATGCCTGTTGCTCAGGTAGTCCAAAATCCAGCTGCATATTGAAGTACTTACTTTGATCTAAGTGAGTGGAGTTTGGGGACCAGTGTCTGAGGTATGATGGTGTAAAACACTGAGCTGAGGTCACTAAACAGCATTCTAACCTAAGTGTCTATGTTGTCAGTGTGGCATAAGGCCACCAATAACACATGGTGGAGCAATTTTTCCAGTTACCATATTGGTGAGGGTCTAGAAAAAAAAACCCACTGGATGTGGTCCATGACCGGCTACACAAAGCACTCGGTGATGGCTGGAGTGAGTGTAGTGGGACAGTAGTCATTGGGGCACTTACCTTGATATTTTTCTTCAGTATGGGGCTAATTATGATTATGGAACTATGGGCAATTTGGGAGTGCAAACCCCTTGCACAGAGACCTGAGGCAGTAATCAAACCCTCGACCCTGGAGGCACGAGGCTACAGTGTTAACCACTACGCCACCATGCTGCCTCATTTTGTAGGTAAAAAGTTAAAACTTGAATTTTCTAAAATATCAACAAGACTTCAAAGCATGGTTCGGTGCCATTAAATCACTTACAGTAAATGTGCATCATTGGTGTAGGTATTCCACTGCCAAAATGAAATAAATAATAGTTTCCAGGATTATATTAAACAAGTTAATATAAGTAATTAAATAATATGTTCTGAAATGTGGAAGTGGAAGACTTTATTCTGTGGATTAACGTCATATGTACTTATCAAAAACAATGCACTGTAGTGCTACTGTAGGTACCTGCCATGTATCATAAATTAAACCTTTCAATAACGTGTCTGGTTATATAACAAGCTGGATCCAAGTCAAGGTCCTGATTATTGTCAGGCAGCATTTTGTGGTTTTGTTTTGCAATGAAGAAATCTATATTCATTTTGAACACTGATTGTTGGTTTGTTATCACAAACTAAAGGAATAAATATTGTTTACTTTACCTGTGAACTTACGGCTAGGCTGTTATCTGACCCGTAGTATAAGCAGAATACAATGTCAGAGTAGAGCTGGCCTATTTAAATGCACCCTCGTAAGCTCTGAACCTTACCATGTGCAACTTTAGCCTACACATGGCATTTGCACAAGGCCCAGAAATTTTTGGGTGGGTGCATGAGCCGATGTATATGCGTGTAAGGCAGAGAGGTGAGAGAGATAGAGGATGCTTTACCTTATGGGAGGTCAGTGTTTCTCCCAGGAGCCCTATTATAGCATGGCAGTAATGGATGTTCAGGCTGAGACAGAAGGAAGGACTATACTTGCAGTGTGTATGTGTGTGTGTGTATACAGATAGAGAAAGAGTGAAAAAGAGAGGGAGAGAACGCAACACTATGATAGGATCTCCTCTTCACTGCAGCCACAAAGCTACTACAATCAATCATTGGTGAACACACATACTTACATGGTCTTACACACACACACACCTACACACACACAGAAGCAGACATGCCTTTCGTGCCTACCAGCACAGGGGAGTGAGTAGCCCACCGCAGGGTCATGGATGAACTGTCGCTCATTCAGTCGGGACACACAGTACATGTGGAAACAATCCAGACAGATTACATGACGCTCGGCACATTGAGCCACCAGGACAGGACTCCTGCAAGACAGAACACATCAGACTAGACTGTAACCACTAGCACTGACCCTGTGTGTGCATGTAATCATTACATAGCCGTATTGTTCGGAAGAGAGAGAATAAGCACAGTTAGAAGAATAAAATGTAAAATTAATAAATAATACGTTAGTTTCGCATTATTTGATTACTCAAATAAATTTGGAAAAAACGGTAAGCATTGGAGATTCAATCACTATAATAAAAAAAGGTTATTTGGTGCACCTTGTACAAGTATAACTGAATCCCAAATTTGTTTATATGGGGAACTGTTGTATAAAAGCAATGTCAAGGTCATGTTGGATGTTCTGGATGTGCAGCACGGCTGTGACGGCTTTGGCACTTAGGCTGCATCCTTGTGCCCTCGACCGCATCATAGCCGTGCTGATATACAGTGTACAAGTCTTGCTCTTGTAAGGAAACGGATTCATCATATTGATTCTATCACAAGACTGTCACAGTCTTGTACAGAATGAAAAATATCACATCACTTTCCGCAAGAGTCTATTGTAGTTCTAAACTTGTACAAAGTCTTTCTGTTGTCCTGTGACAAAGTTTGTACTTTTCTCTATTCCCATTCAGGATAAGTTAGCATCTATTCAACACAATAGCACCACAGCACAAGTTTTCATTAGACTTTACTTTGTCACAGGACATTCAACAAGACAAACACGTGATTGTCTTGTCGAACTCTGTATTAGACACATAATACATTGGGGATGCACTATGTGCATAGGCAGAGTTTGACATTTGTGCACGGGAGAGCACTGAACCCAACTACTGCACTAGATCTTGTGTATATATACACTGTAGCAAAAGATAATAATGCCATAACACAGCAAATCAAAGAAGTTTCTGATCACTGTGGTATATCACACACAGGCTGGTGCTGTGTATCTATATAAATAAAAAAAAAGGTTCTGTCTGTACATCGGTCAGAACGCTCTCTTTCAAGGATATCTTTACATTTTATACATTAAAGGACCCGAAACCAGTCACAGAAGATTTTCCGTCTGTCTGTATGTCTGTCCAGTCAGGTTTTGTCACAGCATCATGCAAAAGTAGATAGACAGAATTTAACAGAACTTTTGCAGTACTTCGATATCTGCCTGAAGTTCAACATGCACCACACAGTAAGTGAAACCAAAATGTTGATTTTATGAACACTTAGGTACTCTACTTTTAAAAAGTGCTATATTTGTCTCAACAAATGGGTTGGTTGCTGTGATGTAATCTGGCACATACAGTAGGTAGTCAACAAAAATGCCTATTACCGCCTTGCTCACCGCCGCGGCAAAACAATGTTATTTGTGAAATAGTTATTTGTGAAATAGCCGCCAGGTGGTGCAAAGTGACGCAGTTTTTAAATATAATTAGAACTTTAGTCATAAAAAAGTCATAACAATATGTTGTATCAAAGAAAAACTACAGTGATGGTAGTTTTCATATCCGAGTACTTTATACAACAAACTTGAAAAATCAGAACCAGAGCTAATGACATTTACTGTATAATAATAATAATGAAAAAAAAAACATTAATTAAATGTTGTTAAATGTTGTACCTGCTTATAACGTCCCTTTTTTTAAACGTTTTGATTTAAATTATGGCGCAGGCTTGACTTTAGGGATGCCGATGGACTGGCAAAGTTTAATTAAAATCTGTCCAGACAGTTGTGACAAAATCGTCTGGACCGGCATACAGACAGAAATTTATTACACAAATATATCCTTGAAAGAAAAAGTTTTGATCAATGTACAGACAAAACCTTTCTTTACGGCCTTAATTTCCCTAGCCCTAATATATGCACAAGAAATTTTTATTGCACCTATTTTTTATTACCATATTTCAGCTACTGAGGGCACTATGCCCTCCTGCCTCCCTGGAATCTCCGCCTATGGCTATGTAAGTGCAATGAGCTGGTGTCCCACCCAGAAAGATATTCCTACCTACTGTAGCATCAAGTGCTACCAAGATAGTCCGTAGATCTATCTGACCACAATTAAACACTAATGTTAGTGTAGGATAAATGAATGAATGATTTTTTCCACAATCCTGGCACTGGAAACCAAATTTATTGGAATTCTTGTCTGGAGATGATGATTCAGTAACACAGAGCCTTGCTTTCCTCTGAGATTGCTGTTCCACATGCGACAGCACTACACCCCTAGACTACACTACAAACTGCAATGCAAAACAAGCTATCGGCCTTTTTGCCTTTTTTTCATGTCAGGCCAATAAAAATCACCTTGCTTGCCAATTTCCAGTAGTATTTTTCTCTGTATAGTTTTGTAGTGCTATTAGTATTTTACTCTTCTGCAGTGCCATGAGGCAGGACTCAATTTCTAACGACTGGCTCAGGATGTTGTGTCCCCTGAGGCTTCCCAAATAACTGATGACTGTCTCGGGAAATAGCTTTGTTTCAAGACAGCATGGGGCTCGAGACAGCAGGCAGGAGGGTGATCCAGTTTAGATACCAACCTCATAAAAACAGGTGTGTGCATCTCAGAGAGAGAGAAAGAGAGAAAGAGAGAGGGAGAGAGAAAGCGTGCAGGAAGGAGAGCAATACAAGAAACTCATTATAAAGTATACCACCAACATATGTAATAGTAATGACTCTCTTTCTTGCTTATTTGTTTTGATTAAGTTTATTTTTTTTACCCAATCAAGGACTGAGTGTTCAAAAAACACCACTTATCCTCTAAAAGAGCCTGTGTCACATACACACAGCTAACGTCCAAAATAATCATTTTCTCTGCAAATCTCAAGAACTCCCTGTCCATTATGCACACACCCTCAATAATAAACACAACTGATCTCAAATCAGGCTTCTAGCATTGAGTCTCAGTCTCAGTATGCCCTCTACTTATGGTGCTTAAAGAGCACGCCTGCGTCCTTGCTTCTGCCCTTCAGAGAGAAGGGGAGCGAAGGACGAAGGCCAAACAAAGGCCCACTTGGGAAGCTAATTGCCGTGCCACTTCAATCAGTTCTTGATTTAAATGGTGAGGATTGCTGATTAGGCGGCATTGTGCCAGATCTCGCCTTGTTCTCATCATTTGGAAAGCAAGAAGGTGGCGACGGTTGTGCTGAACTAATGGCTAACTGCTGACCTTTAGCAAGCCCATAGACTGTGCCGTCCTAGTGATTGCAGCTACAGTAGGCGTAGTGGGAGGAGAATTTGTATCGCTGAGTTGTTTGTGTTAATCACCTGTTGCCTAGTAGTAATAAAAACACAGCTAAAAGACTTGTGGTACAATTTTAAAGAAAGCTTCATCGGTTCAATTGTTTCTGCAATTGCCTCACTCCTCTGAGTTGTAGCGATGTTTCTAATAGAGCTGTAAGTCAAGGGTAGACTGGCGATTTGATTCAATTCGGTGTTTGGGGTATTTTGATTTTGGATTCAGTTCAGTAGCACTAATGTTTATTGTCCAATACGCTACTTGCACGCAGACTCGTTACGTACTTCCGCTTTGAAGTAATAGGGCTCGCCGAGTCGGCTATTGTTTTGGAGTTTGGAGGAAATGTTAAGAAAAAAATGTGTTTATAGATTTCAGAGACAGCAGAAAGTATATGGTTGGAGGGGTAGGGGTAAGGGGAAGGGCCAGATAGACCTCCAAACGAAGATTTTTCGGGACCTCACTTCAAACGAAGGGCTAAGCAAAATTTTCAACATGGCTGCTCACTCGAGCAAGCAGACCCATAAATGTAACGAATTTTTGCCATTAATAAGGATTTTTATGACAAGTTTTCATTATATGTATATTACCTTTAGTCTTGTGTTTGTGTTTATGGTGATGTTTTGTAAAGAAACGTTAGCAAAAAAATCCCCAAAGTTTGCTAGCGGATAGCACCGATTGCACGATATTACAAAAATATATTTTTATGTCATATACACTTTACTACATTCTACAAACAAGTATGAAAATGTAAGTAGGACGGCAGTTTGCCGAGCATTTGATAGCGCATTGTTTTTTTTGCTTACGGCCATACTGTATGTGTACATGTAAATAAACGGATACGTATGATGACGTATAACAGTGTTGTAGTGATGTCCCATTTCTTAGGGGAAATATTTTAACCCTTCTCCTTTCCACTTTGTTTCAAGGGACAAGGAAAAGACGCGAGGGGTAGGGGAAGGGGTAGAAAATAGAATTGGGATTGGACTTTAGTCTACCTCATAAGACTCTTGTCTGTTACAGAGCTGCTCTCTATAACTTTATCATACCTACATGCTCTATTTGCACTATACAGTATGTCTGCATTTGCACTACTCTGTCTGGTTTGCAAAATGTGTGCTTACTTGTATATTGTATTTGTATTTTTTATATTATATGTATAATTGTATTTATTTATATTTTTCTTTGTATATTTAAAATTCTACTTTATGTATTTAATGTTATCCGTTATCCACCAAGGGTCTGAGAGTAGTGCAATTTCAATTCAATGTGGCAGAATTGACAATAAAGTTGACTTTAGGGCCTCCGAGCAGTGGGAAAGTGATCGCCCTATCATCCGCAGATCGCTGATTCGATTCCCGGGTGATGCTGTTACAGTACCTCTCACAGCCGGAGGCCTAGAGAGAGCTGATTGGCTGAGTTCTGTCAGAGAGGAGGTACTCTCGCTCCCACATTAATCACGGCTCTACAGCCAATCAGGGGCGTCTTTGAGCTCGCGCACGCGGAAGGAGCAGATAGCGCTGTCCTCCGAGTGTGTTACTCCGCCCCTAACGGTGTGTGAGCAAGCAGTTCGAAAAGAAGCAGTCGGCTGGCAACACGTGATAGTATTCGGCCCTCCTGGCTGAATGGTAGTGGTAGCCTTAATGTGGGAGCCCCCTAGTGATGGGGAGGAATTGGCCACGACTAAATTAGGGAGAAAATCTGGAAAAAATCTAAAAAAAAAAAAATTAAATGTTGACATTAACTTTATTAAGTTCTTATATAGTATACAATATATATTCTTATATAATATGGTTGTTTTGCAAATACAATGCACGCCAGTTACGTTAATCCGTGGGAGATCCTGGAGACAGCGGGTGTAGAACGTAGCCATTGCTAAAACGGAACTGACTAAGCCCTATTAAAAAGAACGCTGAAGTAGGTGTGCAAGTAGGGCATTTGTCTTGAGCAGCTAGCAGGGTCAAGGTTAGCACATCAAGCATGGTGTACCCCACCTTTTGCCCTGAGGCCCCTGGGATAGGCTGCAGGCTTCCAGCTACGCTAAACTGGATAAGTGGTAAAGAGAATGAGTGAAAGAGAGGGAGTGTAATTTACACATGTCGCTCCTGAGCTGCCAGTGATCCAGACCCCCTCTGCCCTCTAGACCTGTCTGTCATGTCCTGGTGCCCCGCATAGATGCCCTGTGTTGTCTGCTTTGGATGCGTATGGTGACTGGGGATGGTTTTACTTTACCATGTAGACGTTCCTGACCTTGGCTGATGCAGACATCTGTTCTCTGAGAACTTGTGACTATAAGCGCTCCATGGTCAGGACTGGACTTCCCTACATGAGCCACCAACAACTGAACTGGACTCGATAAACTTTCATCCACCTAACACACTGTATGACTGCAAAACAATTCCTGATATCCGTTATCACCCAAATCAGGATGGGTTCTGCCTATTGCCATCTTGGGGAGTTTTTCTTTCCCCCCGTCACCCTCGACTTGCCCTTCAGGGACAATCAAATCATTTTGATTCATACACATTTTTTTTTACATTTCATTTACATATTTTTCTTTTGAGTGTGTAAAGCTTTGCAAAAATGAAAATAACATTACACTGAACTGAATTAATTTGTGGATCAATTCTAAATCAAAAACCCAAAGGACTTCACCACGTCTTCTGTATGACTGTGTACTTGAACCTTCACTGTTTACAATATGCAACTTACTGTGAGACATTTAAATACAGAACTTTATGTTAACCAGCTTAACCAATCATTGTGTGGTTGGTTTGTATCTACTTTTAGCTGTGTAACTCTAATGTACTCCGTATAACTGGCAGTGTGTGTGTGTGTGTGTGTCAGTGTGTGTGCACTGGCTTCAATAATCATTTACACTCATTGAACTTTTGGACACTTTGTAGTGTTACATCATTAAATTGACTCAAATTTGACAATAGACTCACTTGTCTAATTGACAGGAGACTCAATGGTCCTTTTCCCCCTTTGATTCAAAACATGTCTAATGTTTGAAGGTGTTAAACATCTTTTACTATGACATATAGGTGGATTATGTGCTTGCACAGACAGTGGAACCAAGACTTGGTCAAACCAACACATCTGTCTCTTCCTCTTGGGAAAATTGCTCACGCTCTGTCAGGTTGGTTGTTTTAAACCACTCAAGTGCAGGGTTGGCGGTCCACACAGGGTCACTGTTCTATTTAAAGGTGAATTCCTCTAGGATTGCTTTTATTTGACTCCTCAACCCGAACCAGTTCCCCTACAGCATGATGCCACCCCAACCATGCATCTCAGGGTGATGGTTATTTTTCCATCAAACCTAGCGTTTTGTGTCAAGGTCAAAAAGTTAAAAGCCTGGGCTCATCAAACCAGGCAGCCTTTTCTCACATGGCCACTGAAACTCCAAAGCAGCAGTTTGTACACTTTCTTTATTTTATTTTCTTTCTTTCTTTATTTTTTTTACAACCACTCTTTCATAGATCCCAGTGTTGTGAAGTTTTCATGCTTTGGTAGTCCTAGGAACATCTGTCCCATTTGAGCTGTAGATCTCTCCTTTGCTGCTTGTTTGACTAATGTCCTGGTGGGTGTATCATATTCTATAGCGCTCCCTCTCTCTTTTTTTTTAAACCCAACCCTGCTTCACACTTTAGGAGACAGTGAGTTAAAGCATGCCTGAATTCACCTTGGAAGCATACTGTTATCTATCAGTCTCAGTTTTAAGTCAAGTCAAGGCAAGTTTTCTTCTAGACATCTTAAATTACACTCACACAATGTCAGTGCAGGCGATGCAGGGGACATGGCGCACATTGGTCATGATCAAGTCCAGTGCCACTGATGTGTCATCATCAGAAGTGGGATGGGCGGCACACTTCAAATAAAACTCCTAATAAAAAACACAAAAGAAAAGACACCATGTTTCTGTCGGTTCTGGATAAACTGAATACATGATGGAACGTGAGACAGAACTGCAAGTGTGCCTGGGACTTTTGATTGTACAGAATAACAGAACACAGTTATGAGTTATGGATAACACAGTTATCTTTATTTCTCTATATAATTCCCTGCTATACTAATCTACGTATCGCAGTGTTTCACTAGTGCTTGGATACCATCAGGGGATTAGGTTTTCTCAGCATCATGATCAGTCTGCCTGCTTCTCGACTGAAACCGTTCAAACCTTTCAAATATTTACCTGCAGTTAACAGCATCATCATCATTCTGTGCTTGATGTCTTCTGTGAATGTCAAATGTCAAATCTGTTTTACGTCTTCTTATAGGATAAGTTTAATCACAAGTCCCGGTTTGACATGAACGACCCTTGTATATGCAAAACTGCTTGGAAAGTTTTTTTATTCCAGCATGTTTAAATGCAAAAACTAGTCCTAACTAGAACGAACAGATCTTCAAGGTACTTTTCTATACGCTTTAAAGACAACTGAAAAAGTCACAGTGATATCTAAATATCTAAAATGGCTGTTGTTTTTTATTGAATTAACACAGAAAATAATGTCAAAGTCACTCAGAACTATGTAAGGCCAAGATTCTATATGATCACAAACAAAAAAAATAAATAAATAGCACACTAAGAATCACATTTGGTAACTTCCATAGGCAAAATTTAAAATATTAAAAACTGTTACCGCTCACACAGAAAGAATTAAAAATATCTGTTTTTATTTTACTTTTTTTACTATCAAAGTGTTTTATTTTAAAAACCGATCAGATCATCTCTCTTTTATTTCCATCTGTACCACTTTCCCACACTTCTCTCTGTATTGGTTTTGATCCACTATACAATTAAGCTAATGTTACAATCTAGCTAAAGTGAGTACAAAACAAACATCTTTGGAGAGCCTCTTTGGAAAAGGTGAAAGGCCAATGATGAGACAGCAGATGAGACTCAGACTGCCAACAAAAGGAAAGCAGCTTTTGAAAGAAAATGTCAAGAGTCCTACCTAAATTACGGGTTTATCGCAACAGGTGATTCACATGCTCTAACGGATGCAGCCTTAAAAGTATGTGTGAGACAACTTCAACTAAAAACAAAGCGGAATATCCTGAGATCGGCACTGAAGCACTGAAATCCCTGCAACAACCTATCTTTGTGAAGCGCGGTGTCTGCAGTGACAGCAACTAAAACAGAATTATGGAGTTGACTGGACACACTTCTAGTGTCGCTGTCTCCTATTATCATTTATAGATGGGATCGTCTCATCGCAGGGAAACAAGCTCACACTGATTATGAGTTATGGTATGTCGTATTTATTATATACTTTACTATGCTTTGTTATGAGCGTGCAATGCGTCTAAAATAAAACTAGTCCGTGGTGCAAAAAAAGTTGTATGTGCCTTTAACCTTATCTGTTTTATTATTTATGCATTTTATATATATACTTTTTGAAGAAAAAAAATATAACCCATATGGCAACTACACTGACTGAAATTGATTGAAATACAACTGTAAAAAAATATCTTAGAGGGGGGGAAATTCTTGAAATTCTTAATTTTCCAGTATGAGTACCTTTTAAATGGTTAAGTCTGTATGTTTAGTTCAGTACATGTGTATGATGTACTTGTAATATGCATAACGTGGGGTGCTGCTGATCTTGAAAAGCTCAACAATTTTTTACCTAGCCAGTAATTAATGGGAAACACATAATTTCCACATTAGTTCTTAACGCATTTGAAAAACGTCCCACTTGTGACAGTGATTGTAAGAAGGCAGGACAGCATTCAGTGCAGAAAGTAACTCCCTCACCGCCATTCGGCCATCGCAGGCCTCCGACTGACACACACCATGAATCCTTTCTGGCAGAAGCACGTCGTCCCAGCACGAGGGTCCCTGTGAAAAGAAAAATGTCAAAAAAAAAAAAAAAAGGTAGTAAATGACTGGTTACCAAAAAGCCCTTGCCAGACATACAGTAAGATATGTAACATTTTAGGCTTTATCAATCCATAAAAACAACGTCTTTGTTTCTCACGGTTTCGTTTAGGGAGAAAGCCGCAGTATATGTGAATGATGTTTACCGTTTGCATGAGATGCCATATTATATCAAGTGATAAAATAAAAACCTGACTTTGAAATGCAACTTGAATGTGCTTTTACTTTTTCCTGTAGCCAGAAAGAAAGAGACAAAGAGTATGTATGTGTGTGTGTTTGTGTGTGCACGCAATGCTGTATGTATGGCATTTAACTAAACTCGAAACTCAATGAAGTGAGTTTTAAAAATCAAACCTAAACCACATAAGCATGCCGTCTTTAATGCCGGGTACACAGCAGGTTTTGTGCATCATCATCAAGGAACGCGAAGACCATTTGGATAAGCATACATTTCAACATAAATTTCATCACATCCGTTTAATTTCCTGCACTTGACACGTTTTTCACCACAAGATGATACAAAAGTAGTCCACAAGGTAAACCTGCTCAATCTGGCAACCTGATCGGCTATAGAGCTCGCTTTTCTCGATTGCCGTGATTGGTTGGCTCACTTTACTGTACATGCATCAACACCCTATGTGGTCAGTACTTCGTAACCATGTGCGTGCCCAAGCCAGGAATGTTGTTCAGACTTGATCCAGGTTGAAAGCGGTCCGTAAAGTTTACCAGGGACGACCTAGAATGATGTCTGGGACAGTTTTTATATGGTGCACGCATTCAGACATGAACCCTTATGAGAGGGCTTATGTTTAAATTGCAACAATATTAACCAATTACTCATTTATGAAGTACTTCCAAAGTTGCCTTAGAAAGCTTATACAGTACATCCAAAATTTTCAGGTGGAATGAGAATTGTGGAAATGGACAAAGAAAAAAGAACAATCACGCACGCACACACACACACACACACACACACACACAGTTCCAAATTAAGACACTATTTCCATCCATAATTGTGTTGGGATGAACAACTGCCGGACCAAGCCAGGTCTGATTAGCATAAGCGCTTAAACATTCCGACAGGAGCCTTAATAAGCTAGAGAAAAAGGTTAAGAAAATCATTACTCCGCACACAGCAGACAGGGGAGTGATACAGGGCTGGAGCGGAGGAGTGACAGAGGGATGAAGTGAGGGCTGGGAAGAATCCAGAGGGCTGTGATGGTGGGGTTTGGAGATTACACGAAGACACCTGCTAAGAGACAGCAAGGAAAGGTCATGCAGACCTCTGGTGCATCAAAACACATCACACACACACACACACACACACACACACACACACACACACACACACACACACACACACACCATGTGAATGTAATGATTAATGAGAAAAATGGTTATGAATTATTCACCAGCAAGCCTTCCTCCATTGTTCCGTGCAGACTCTCTTTCCCTTTAACTCTCCCTCTCTGTCTGTCTCTCTCTGGACACAGAGAATCAACACCACATCCCAACAAAGCCTTAATTAGGTTACTGTTGGACAAACAGCTCTCTGTCCCTAAGACAGCTGTGAGAATCTTGCAGCATGATTTGAACAGAGTTTATGCATTTATCACGGTATGTTGGGGTCGCTGGAATTGCAGGCAAGAAAGTACACTTCTCCACTACACTGGCTTGGACTGATCTGAATCATAACTTGAGACTATAAAAATTTTACCCTTTATTAGACCAGAATTCAAAATCTCAACATACAGTATAAATAAATTTTACGCACGATGCGCATATCAATAAAACAGTCACCAATAACGAACAGTATTATTTTAAGCAATAACTTCCAGCCAGGTTCCTGTAATGCGCAAGTGGAGTTGAGAAATGATTGTTTGTATACTTCCCACCGACATATATGTCTCATTTGCAAGCTAGAGACAAGTTATTCGTCAATTTTTTGAGAATCAGACATTCCACTTGCTAAATGTTAATAGGAGCGACTGCAGTGGGCAGAGACACTGTGTGCAAGTATGTAAATATAAATTGGTTTTAATTTATGAGACGTTTGATTTAAAGTCCTGGTTTGACTTGAACAAAAATATATATATATGCGTGGGGGGTGTACACGTCTCGTAAAAGGTACTCTTACTAGTAATTTACATTGTATGTTTGTGTTAAAGGTGTATGAGGCAAGCTTTGTCAGACTTATAAACAAATCCAACTTACGAACGTGACCTCGAAAAAAGCCATCGCCACCAGGTTGCACTGCACAACTTGCACACATCACACACTATACAGGGCTAATGTCAGTTTGGGCTCTAAATATTAGTTGAGTGCGTTTGTGTGTGTGTGTGTGTGTGTGTGTGTGAGTGTGTGTGTGTGTGTGTGAGGGTTAGCGTGTGTGAGTGTGAAGGAGAGAGGTGTGTGACGTGTAGATGTGTCAGTCTGTGTGTGACGAGAAAGTGTTTGTGCATGTTTGTGTGTGTGGTGTGTGTCTGTGTGTTAACATTAGTGATCTGTGACCTAGTATATGTGTGCTGTGTCTGTGAGACATGTGACTTCTTAGTGTGTGTTTCTGCATGCGGGCGTGTGAGACAGAGATGTAAGTGTGTGAGTGTTTGCGATTTGTGATGTGTAATATACATGAGTATGAGTGTGTTTGTGTATACGTGCGTGTGTGTGTGTGTGTGCGTGTGTGTGTGTGTGTGTGTGTGTGTGTGTGTATGTATGTATGTGTTGTTCATGTGTGTGATGTATGAGTGTGTTTGTGTGTGTGCTTGTGTGTGTGCGAGATGTGTTTGTGTGTGTGAGTGTTAACATTTGTGATGTGTACAGGTGTTTAATAGGCCACAGATGCTGGAACGTAAGCATCACACTATGATGTTCCTCAGTGTGATGTCACTGAACGTGTCACTAAATATAATGTCACTCTATTATTACTCTACTACTCTGTTATTAATCATTTTTCAGCGTAAGACATTATCATGGCTGACTCGTTTAAGATATTAAAAATCCCGCCACAATTTTGCGTCCTTAATGTCTTTAGATCACAACGGCCCGGTTTGGTGATGATCGTATAAATTCCCTAGGAGGAGTATATCAAAATTCATCAGGTGCGTTTTTGCAAACGACCCAAAATAATCGGCCTCCTGTTGAAGTGAGCCCAGGACATGCAGGGCAAAAGTTGTTCGGCTCAATGAGCTCCAAATGTGTAGAGGGATTCGTGTGCCTACGTGTGTATGAGCTGTGCAGCAAAATCTCAGGCATACTAATGACATCAGATTTAAACCTGTCTGCCAATTTTCATGAGTTTTCGAGCATGTTAAGACCCCCAAAGTCCAAAAGGGTGATTTTTTTTTTTAATCCTTAGGAAAACAAGAGGGTCCTGCGCACCCTATAGTGCTTGGGCCCTCATAAAAAAAGTGTGCCCCTACTAATAAAGATAAAAAACTCAACCTTTACAGATACAGAAGTAAACAAGTATAGAATGCCAAGAATGCATGCTCTGGAAATGTATTAATATTATGATTATTATTAATATTATTAGCATTTTGCAATTCACACTGGTATGTCCTCCACCCCATATGGTTATAGATTGTTATTTCTATGTGCAATGCAAAGTTGGGCTTGATACCTAAAAGGCTGCATTGCATCATAAGAACTCTGATAAATGCAGTGAAGCATGACTCCTTTGAATATTGTCTTTACTTCCTGGGTGTGTCCATAATTATTAAAAGCAAAGCAAGAAAATGCTATTCTCACAGGATATCCTCCTCTTCCCCATGTGAAAGTAATCACATCCGAAACAGGGCTTTGGACACAATCAGAATTAAAAGCTGCAGATGTGAGACTCAACTTGGACATGAGGGGAATGTTAATTGAGCATGACAGCGCATCGAGACGACAGCAGGACCAGGATGCAGAAGTAACGTGACATCTCTGTTCGGTATCCCCATCCACATGGGGTAGAGATTTGGCATGTGTGTGTCAGGAATCTAATCAGCACTTCTTTCTGTGTTGCCCGAGTTCGGAGTTTTGCAAGGCATCATATCAGCACAATGGTATAAAGAGCTCTTCCTCTAGAGACAGAACTTGGAGATGAAATGTTGAAAGACAAACACAAACCGTGCCTAGTTCACAGCCTGAGGCGCCGAAGCAAACAGTCATGGACAGAGACAGCGAATTGTCCGACATCCCGGTCCCTTCACTTCTCTAAAGGCAAAACTGGGAGGTGCAGAACTCGGGACCTTTGCTTTAGCCCGTGAGTTTGCTGCACATCGGGAGACATTTCTGAGGACACAGTCTGGCAAGTGGAGCCGGAGGATCCTTAGAGCCAGCTTCAGCAAGAGATTGGCACAGGAAGCAGGCGACGCTGGCACATGGGCAGTGAACAAGCAGTCCCAATGTGCCAAAGACCACCCTGAGCAGGAAGAAAAGGCAGGTGCAGCTTAGTGACTTGTCACTCAGAGCGTGTGTGGATATGGTGCGGTGGGACAGAAGCCCACATGCTGGAACACCAGATAACACAAGCACCAGGTTGCGCGCACACACACACATACACACACACGCAGCTGGTCCAGGCAACGAGTCACATGTTTCTGATTCAGATGAGGTATGTCATTGTTTGGTAATTGCTCTGTTGCCTAAGGGTGATTAAAAGTTTTGGACAAAATTATTTCTTATATGAGTTTGCAGTCACAATAGTTAGTTGGCAGAAAGTGTCACTTCTACTGCTGCAGGAAAAACAGCATTAGTTTTAGTATAATTACTATGCTGCACAAAACCAATTCAAAATAACTACCAAAAATAAAGTATATCTGAATTGAATGTGAGGGGTGTTCGTGTCAAACAGAGACATTGACGGTGCAAAGTGATAGAACACAGTCATGGGTAGGGATGGGACCCCAATTCAGGGGTCACCCAGTACGGTATCAGCATGATACAGTACCTCAGTGCCGATTCAATCTGCATTGTGATTCTGATTTTATATGTTTTTTTTTTTTTTTTTTTTTACAAATTTCCTTACAATTCTAAACAAACTTAGTAAATAATTCACTCCTACCACACAGGATGCTGTTCTGCCTGCCAATGTGAAAATAGTTTAGAGCACACCACCTGTAGGATTTTTGAGGAACTGTAACTTACTACCTCAAATGCAAACACACAATACAGATTATTAAAAAAGATATGTTTTTAATTGATTTTGGAGACCATGGATTGCAACGAGACAGAATTGAATTTACAGACATACAGCCTCCTTTAAAAACGTTTGCACTATTTAAATATTTCACCGCAGCGAGCAGTCTCATCACTGTACTGTGCTTAAAGTCTTCTGTAAATGTCAACCGTTTTACACCTTCATTCAGGGAAATTTAATCACAAGTCCCACGAACAGTATACACACGCTAAATGAAATGAAATATAGAAACGATCCAAGTCTGAGTTAAACCTAAAGCAAATGACAAAATGTGTGAAACCTCCGGTTATGTTGGCATGCTCACTGTAAAATTAGTACTATGTGATATTCGACTGACATTTGTAGTGTGTGCTTTAGTAATCTGCTGAAAAACTGTAATTACAGTAAAGTGGATGTGTTTGTAAAATCAGATCTATTGATTTTGCTGCTCTGGATTTATATACAGTACACTCACCCGGCTGAGCGTAAGGGTTCCTTGCTTGCATTTTCGGCAGCGCACGCGTAGTTTTCCTGGTTGCACAGACTTGCATAGCGTCTTACAGAACACATAGAAAGTGCTGTGGGGTTTGGGCTCTGTTGATGTAAGCACAAACATTAGTATCGACACAGTTTAACAGCATTCATGCATTAGTCTAGACACCTTAAACACTAACAACAAAAAAAACTGTTCTATTTAGAAAACTAAAATTAGAGCAGAAGAAGAGCAGCACTTGAAGGTTGCATGAATTCAACAATCACTCATCTCAAGTCCTGATTCATTTAGAGATTGCTTTTGCTGCTCGATGGTGGCAGCTATTGTTCGTTTCGAGTGAGGAGTGGAACATTGCTGAGTGAGGGATCAGACAAGGACAAGGTGCATCATGGAGTGCACAGACAAACACAAAGTGAGGACAAAAAAGCCGCAAATCCAATTAGCCGGGAGAATCGGCAAGTAGAAATCTTTATGGTAAATGAAATGGAGAACACGTCCTGTCTGGCTGTTCCACCCTTGTCTAATTCTCTCTCACACACGCGCACACACACACACACACACACACGCACACACGCACACACGCACACCTGGCCGCAGCATTCTCATTAGAGCTAAAAGCATGGGCCTGAGAAGAAGGATGTGGTACCTTGACACGATTCTCAATAAATCCAGTGGAGTGGAGTTTTATAAAGCACGGCCTCTCTAATTTATGACATTGTTGTGAGCGAGCTCCATTATGCTAATGCTTTTAAAGCGAGGGACAAAGGACAGTAAGATAAAGACGAGCATGGGATTGGGTGGAGCAAGACAGAGGGGTGGGGAGCCACCCAAGAGGTGCAAGGACGAACATAGGACAGCTTTTAAAAGTACCCATCAATATGGAGCACGATAACGACGGCATCACAAAAAAAAAAAAAAAAAAAACACTGAAATGGTTAAGGGACAAATCTGGCAGAGAAGAAGCTGGAAAATTCACAAAAATTCTTTTTTTTTTTCCTTCAATAGAGGCCCAGCTCCCTGACCTGCAGCTATGAAAACTGGCATCAACTGTGCAGGTGAAGGAGGTTACTGTACCACAGGATCACAATAGTGCCACCTGCCCCACCCCCACCAGAACAACAGCAAAAACTTATAAACATATTTCCCTGTCTGTAGTGCCTTCTAAGTGGTAATTTGCAAGACGAAGGAGGAATACCCTTTTCACAGTGCGCACGGTATTTACACTGTGTATATACTTACACACAAAACTCATGTTAGCAGGCTAGCTTGGTGCTTAGCTATTGTCTGCTGGCGCGGCTGTAAGTTGACTACAGTAGTAGAACAGAACCCAGACCTACTCGGGCCTATAACTGTACAAGTGCAAAAGATATGGCTGCCTTCATTAAAGTGTTTTTTTTTTTCTTCTATCTTTCTTTTTTTGCTCATTCGAGGAACATAAATATCACAAAAAACTACTTTAAAGGGGAACTATTATACAAAATTTACGTTTTTAGTAATTTTTAGACATGAAAAAAAAACATTACCTACTTTTTGTCCTTTTACCGTTTTTGTATTGGCCAGGCCTCAAACAAGCCAATTAGATTTCCCCCTATTCTGACCTCATAAAAGATGATCGTTGAAATCGTTCTGATTGGAGGTGGATGCAAATCTGATCTGCATTTCCCTTATGCTCGAAGCATTTAATCAGATTATTAATTTTGTCATGTTGTTTCTGTCTGATGTGTAGCATTTAATCTCCCAGACATAAAACAGAAGTGTTTTTTCTTCACCTCTGAAGTTAGGTTAGGCTTCGAATCTTTTCCAATAAATCACAACTACTGTGTAATATGATTGGTTACAAGTCACGGTACATGTTATCTATGATTGATTGGATGCTTTTTTATGTATTAAATGGCGAACCAATCAGTGCCCTTTCTTTGGCATTCTAAGGGGGCATTTTAGATGGAGCATTAGACACACACACACACACACACTTTGTGGAACTCTGTGGATTCTTTCTAAATTGTTAAAATAATAGTAAAATATCGAACCTGCAAAAGTGGAAACATGACATCATTACAACTCAAATTATAACTCATAAGGTATCATTAATGCAGAAGCAATTTCATTCAAGTCAGTTTGGCAAAAGAAAAGGCTAGTTGAATCAGTTTAACTTTCAAGGATCTGAAGGTTTTGCACCTTTTATAGCTTCTTTTGTCAAATGACAAGATTTAATGATTATGGTATTTACAATCGCACAAAGAGCAGAATCATAATAAAACTTAGACAAGTGAATAAATTTGTAAATAAATAAATAAATAACCAAGCCCCAACCCCCCCCCCCCCCCCCCCCCCCCCCCCACACACACACACACACACACACACACACCACACAGAGGTACCTATTTGTGTGTGTGAGTTCTCATTTTCCAGGATGACAGCGAGGCCAGTGGAGGTGGCAGGCAGTCGCGAGGAGCTGAGATCCAGTCGGGTCAGGCTGTCTACTGCTCTGCTCAGTCTTCGCTGTAGCACCAGCTCAGAGCGGCGTGCTGAACCAGCTGGAGGCAGCACCACGTGTACAGTGCTCTGCTCTGGCAGATCACAAGCCTAACACACCAGGAGAGGAAAAATCCCATCAAAATTACCCAGTTAGCTCTTAAGCTGGCTCTTTCAATTCAATTGCAATTTGCAATAAATACATACATACATATATACTTACATAAATAAATAAATAAAAAATTAATGTGCAATGACACCTAGAATTTTTTGTTCATTAAAAATAATATGCCCATATAAAGAAAATATTACTACATACAAAAACATTGTTTTACTTTAATTTTTTTTAAAAGAAATGCCTTTTTTTATTGCAAGCTTTGAAAATTTATTTCATTATTTCACAAGATCCCCAGTAGCTGTAAATGGCTTAAGGCATAACTTGATATACCCAAACACATGACGTGATTGGACACAAACAATTTCTGACGAGATGAAGCAATGAATTGAAATCATTATGTAAGCTCTAGGGAAATAAAATCCATCTTTCTTGTGCTGTATGACAGCCTATAAAAATAAGGAATTGTAACGCACAATAAAGTGCATAACCATGGTACCCTCCTAATACACTGCTGTCTATTGTCTTAAGGTTTTGCCAGACGTCTGATGACAGGAAACTTCGAACATTTCAGTCTCAATTAAAAAGGAACAACATTCGCCGCACAATGCTAATCCAGCTGGATGAGTGCACTCCAGGCCGCTGGGATTACAGCAGAGAGATATAAACATGCCAGTCAACAGCACTGGCACAAAGCCACTGGTAAACAGAAGGAAGGACAAAATTTACAACAGAGAAAACTGACACTGCCTCCCTAGACTGCTGGAAAATAACACAATGTGTGACTGTATACAAAACTTAATCAAGCTATTAAAAAAATCCTTTTTATTAAAAAAATAAAGCCAAATGTGGTGTAAATGTGATGAAATTTCTTTTGAATGAAGATGTAAATCTGATTGACGTTTACAGAAGACTTCAAGCACAGAACAGTGATGAGACTCTGAGCCAGATAAAACATTTTAAAGAAGGCCTTATGCCAGTGAAAGATGATCCCTGCCAGGATGGCTCGGAGCCCACTGCAGTCATTCCCGTAAAAATTCAGTAAGTAAAATGCCTGATCATTGAAAATCGATGAATACCTTCATGCAGAAGAGATGCATCTGTCTGAGTCAACTCTACACGCAATCATTCACGAACACCACTTGCACATTACATGAACTCAGCTGGGCGTTATTGCCACATGCCCAGTACAATCCTGACCTTGCTT
Source organism: Clarias gariepinus (assembly GCF_024256425.1). Classification (NCBI taxonomy): domain Eukaryota; kingdom Metazoa; phylum Chordata; class Actinopteri; order Siluriformes; family Clariidae; genus Clarias; species Clarias gariepinus. The sequence continues at coordinate 25,120,901 of NC_071107.1, forward strand.
CAAGCCAACCACATGTTTGAGCCAATAAAGGAGTTCCTGGGAGGCCAGCGTTACAGGTGTAACATAGGCAGTCCATTCATGGCTCCAGTGTACTGAGAAATCCTTCTAACTTGATTACATCCAAGGGATACGTGCATTAGTGTAGCAGGTGATTATATACAGTAGAGAGAAATAACGGTGTTCTATTATTCTGCACAATCAAATGTCCCGGTTTGACTTGAACGCCCCATATTTTTACCCTTCTCCTTCAACCTTTATGGTGTAAAGCTGTAGTCTGTGCAAAGTCAAAGCATGCCTATTCCCTCTACATCATGCATTAACTCAGCTCGAACACCTACCATGTCTCGCTTCGTGCCTCTTATTATCCAGGCCATTTATTTTCTGTGGAATGTGAGATGCTTCTATTCGACTTCCCTCCATTTGTTTCTTTCTCATGTTCATTTTCAAATGGAAATTCGCAATGCAAATTAGCTTTCCCGTGACAAACATGTTCTCACTGAAAGCGAGAGGCTTATTAGAGCACCCACACATACTAATAGGTGAAAAGGTCCTTGTTTGTGCAACAGTATACACGAGACCACATCTCAGTCAGGAAAATATAGCATGAAATGAGGTGGGGGGCAAAAAAAGAAATTAATTAGATTGTGTTCAATTTCCCTGAGTTAACTGCAAAGATGACTGTGTCAGGCAACAAACTGAAGGCCTTTTGGTCTGGAGTGGATAAGCATTAACCGACAGACCGCTCAAACATGCTCAAAGTTAACTTGAGATACTCTGCCACTCCTGAGCCTTATAAGGACATGACATGAAGGAGGATGACTTCATGGAAATGAACATTGATTACATCCTGCATGATGCATGTCTAAGGAGTCAAAGTGCATCATTTAGAACAGTCACACATGGTGCATATGACGTTTTATGGCAGTCAATAGGACCTTGGAGTTTTATGATAGCATTCTTTTTTGCCATTGCATTTGTAATCAATGACAAAAGGCCTCCTGTGTCAATCAGATAACCCCAGTGATTGAAGGGGTCACACACTGACACTGACTCAGTGCACCTGAATGGATTAGTCAGTCTACTTGACATGTCCCGTTGTTACACAGATCAATTCCCCGTCTCAGAAATTACATTGTTGTAGCCTTAATTTGGTTTCAGGATGGAACATCAGACAGACAATTTTACCCATTACTACAAGGGATGTTCAAGTCAAAACTGGATTTCTCCAGAATAGAGGCGTAAGACTTCAAGCACAATAAAGTGATGAGATTTTTAGCTGCAAAAAAAAAGAAAAAATCTGAATGGTACAAATATTTTAAAGAAGACTGTATGTCCGTGAATGACGATCCCGGAATGACGAGCCTGGCTTTCATCCCACTGCAGTCGTTCCTGTGAACATTCAGTGATTCGAACTCCTGCTTCTTTAAAATCAATGGATAATGTGCAAACTGTACACGCACTTATTCACAAACATCACATGCACAGAATAGAGTTGGTCAGAGTAGAGTCGAACTGGGCCTGACCCCACTGTATTTTGTGTTTGGGCCATGAAAGAGTTCCTGAGAGGCCAGCGTTTCAAACGTCCGATCAGGCAGGCTGATCATGCCTCTGGCATACTGAGAAAACTTTCTACCTTGTTGTTATCCAAGCACTAGTAAACCACTGGGATAAGTGCATAAGTTATATAAGTACAGTGAGTTATATATAGAAATAAAGAAGTTAGTCTTCTGTTATTTTGCACAATTAAAAGTCCTAATCTGACTTGAACGCCCTAAAATATACTTCTTCCAAGAACACTTCTGTGGACATAGTTGCTTTTCTCATTTCCATAACTATATACACCATACATGTTCCTATTAGCTTATTTTGTAGACATTCAGTTGTTGAATATGATTTAAGATTTATAACTGGTTAAGAAGCTGAGACTTCAAAAGTTTAAGGTCTTCAAAGTCTGTGCAAAACCTTATGATCCATGTTAGATCAAATCCATGTGTCATCCAAGTGTCACCTGAGCACATGCTTCAATAAAAGAGAATAGTGATAAGGAAAATCTGATCTTTTATACAAAGCACCTAACATGGTCCATATCACACATTTCCTTTCATTCAATGGTCCCAAATTTTACTATTTCTCTAACAAGTTATAACAGGCTTCCCCAAAGTGTGCGTTAATGCTCCAGCTAAAACACCTCTTACACAATGGCATTTTTTATACCTTAAACTCCCTTTATTTTATTCCGCCTCCAAATGTGACATTTCAGGCCCATAATTTCTGAAACAAAGATAACTTTGCATTTGACCTTTGTAAACCACCACACTGAATTTAAGACTGAACACTCAAGCATTGAGGGTTGGGCTTACTCAATCAGGCATTACAGCTGTTTTTAGACACATACAGACCCATCCTTGGGGGCTCATAAATAATAAAATAAATGGCTAACAAGCAGTTGCATGGCCAGGTGACTAATCAAGACTATTGACTTATCAAGGAAAAGGGCCTGCAAGTAGCTCTTATATGCATTTGCTACCTGTTCACTCAAACATGAGGTGCCTATGCAAGTGAAGGTGATCATCGTTAAGTTGGAAAAAAATGTTTGTTTTTTATGTTCTATTGTGAATAAAATAAAGATTTTACAGGGTTATTTTCTCAGTTTTAAAAGTGGGTAATTTAAAAATTGATGGGAGCAATACAGTACGTCTCAAATAAATTGGGACAGAAGCAACAGAAGTCTGGAAAAGTAAGTACAGTGAAACCTCGGATTGCAAGTAATGCGATTTATGATTACCGAGTATCATGTATCTCGCATGCGCTTCTTGTTTTGAAGCCGAGTGTCACGTGATCACAACTGATCTTGAACTGCGGAATTGTGGGTAATCGTCTCCCCTGCAGGGTCTTAGTGCGCGTCGCTCACTGGTATAATTAACATCCTTGTACGCGTGTACTGTTTACTATAACACTGTGACCATGTGTGTGTGCGTAAAACATATTTTATTTTGTGTCTGTATGCGTGTGTGTACAGCGCGCGTTTAAAGCAAAAGCAAGTCTTATTAGAGAGGTTAAAGATCAATTTTTTCTCTTTGTATCAGCCTGCTCTTTGTGTCTGTATGCGCACGTGTCATTGGACACCGTGCCACACACACACACACACACACACACACACAGTCACACACATAAACTCCTTTATACTTTCGCTTTTAGATACACATACACACACACTCTTTTTCTCTGCTCTCCACAGAACACTGCTTGCGATTTCTTTCAAAGTCAAAGATAAAGTGCAGGTTATTTTGTTTTATTTTTTCACTGTACAGAAGTGATACAGATTAGTGTGTCACTCAATCTATTGTCAGAGAGATTTTTTGTTTATTTTTCAGATAAAACATTTTTTCCATTGTGTGTGAAAAGATTAGAGGAAGGGTAACTGTGTAAGACAGGAAGGGGGGAAGGGAAGGGGCTACTTAAAGGTAAAGTGAAGGTTAATTTGTTAAATTTTTTGTTCATTTTTTGTGTTAATTATTTTTATGTACTTATTTTTTGGGGCTGTGAAACGAATAATTTGAGTTTCTAATATTTCTTATGGGAAATTCGATTTGGTTTACGAGTGTTTTGGAATACAAGCCCAAAAAATTCCTTAAAAATGTGCTCGTAATCCAAGGTTCCACTGTAATACTAACAAGGAAGAACTGGAAGAACATTTTGCAACTAATTAGGTTAATTGGCAACAGGTCATTAACATGACTGGATATTTAAAAAAGCATCTCAGTGAGTCAGAGTCTCTCAGAAATTAAGATGGGCAGAGGTTCACCAATCTGTGAAAAACTCTCAACAAATTGTCAAACAAATTAAGGAATAATGTTCATCAATGTAAAATTGTTTTGAATATATTGTTATGTACAGTACTTAATATCATCAAGAGGTTCGGAGAAATGCAATTTAAAGCTCTATTATGCAAAGAAGAAGCCATGTATGAACATGATCCAGAAACCCCACCATATTTTAAGGGCCCAAGCTCATTTAAAAGGGACTGTGGAAAGGTGCAAAAGTGAAAAGGTGCAAGGTCTTCAGTGGTCCGATGAATGAAAATTTAACATTCTTTTTGGACTGCATGGGCACCGCACCTGCCGAACTAAAGAGGAGAGGAACCTTCCTACTTGCTATCAGAGCTCAGTTCAAAGCCTGCATCTCTGATGATATAATTGGCATTAATACCCATGGAATGGGCAGTTTGCCCATATGGCAAGGCGCCATCAATGTTGAAAGACATATCCAGGTTTTAGACCAGCATATGCTCTAAATTCATATATGATCTTTTTCAGGGAAAGTCTTGCATATTTCAGCAGAACAATGCTATACTGCAACTATGACAACAGCATGGATTTGTAGTAGAAGAGTCCGTCCCATGTGCTGCACTGGTCTGCCATTTTCACTCATTGAAAATATTATTGATAATAATATTTGAGTGATTGTTAATGGATAATATATCTTGAAAAACCTTCTTTTCTTGACCTCTCATCTTGAAGACACAGAACTATTGAGCAGTTAGAATCCTATGTCAGATAAGAATTGGATAATATTCCTCTCCCAAAACCTCTCCCAGCAACTCATTGCCATATAAGTCATTTTTAAAAGTCCCGGTTTGACTCAACCATTTAATAAATCTTAAATATAGATTTTGAGTTGGATACATAATTACTATTATAAAGTCCTCTTACAACTACTATTATACAGGATGCTACATCGCGGTAAACATAGTCCTGTTTTTGAAGTGTGCTGCTGCCATCAATTTCAAAATTACCTTTTTTTTCTTAAAATCGTTCATTTGTTTAAACATTTGATATGTTTTTTATCATCTATTATGGATACAATATAGGTTTATGAGATTTACAAATTATCACATCCCAGCTTTTTTGGAATCAGGGTAGTAATACCGACACTTCAAAACAAGGTGCAAACCACTGGTAATACTCAAGAAACAGAAATGCCAGGACTTTACCAGAAAGAAACAGCTTATGATCCACACCATCTGACAAACATGAAGGTGGTGTAATAGCAAAAACGGCATATGGCTGTGAGTGGAACCAGGTCATTTGTGTTTATTGATGACCTGACTGCTGGTAAAAGTAGCAGAATGAATTCTAAGTGTATAGGGCTATACTCCCTGCTCAGATTCAGTCATATGCTACAAAACTGATGCAGATGTTGCAGATGGATAATGACCCAAACCATACAGTAAAAGATACCCATGGCAAAGAAACTGTATATTCTTTACTGGCCAAGTCAGCCCCCTAATCTTAACCCAATAGATGATGCTTTTCACTTACTGAAGACAAGACTGAATGTCTCACATAAAGCAGAAGCTAAAGGCAGCTTCATTTATGGTCTGTCAAAGCATCTAGATCAGGAAACTCAGCATTTGCTTAATGTGTTCCAGAGTTCAGATAGTCATTGACTGCAAACGATTTTTATCGAAGTATTAAAGGCAATACTTATGTTTGTAATTATGTTAGCTTGTTCTATTATTTGTAAGCCCCCCAAATGGGTGCGTGTGCATATGAAAATGGCTATAATTCCTATGCCTATAATTCCTTAATGCCCAACTTTTGTCAAACCCCCTGAGTGGTGGTGTACAGGGGCCAAATGCCCAAAACATCTTTGTTTCAAAATTTATGGACCTGACTATAAATGATTTGCTGCTGACCCTCAGCCCCGTCAGAGAACATGAGAGCCGAGCAACTACGTGGTGGATGGGATCTTTCTGTATGATGTCACAACAGGGGGGGAATTTAATTGATTTGTTTAAGCCTCATGCTTTTTATTTGTATATCCATCTAAATGTCGAAAAAATGACTAAAAAGTGAACTGTCCATAATAAATATTCTTTACATATTCTTTAACTAGGGACTCAGCAGTAGTGCGGAATCGTAAATATTAAACATTAAAGATATTGAACATTTACTTTTGTACTTTGTTTTACCCCCCCTTTAGATTTTTTGACCCCACTATACTAAAAACATAGATGTACAATAAAAGTAAACACAGATATAATAGATGTTTAGTAACTATTAAAGCCTGTTCAGTGCCTGCCACAATACTCTGGAGGATTTTGCGGCTATCGTCAATGTGTTGAGCACTCACTTGGCGTTGATATGACCTTTCCAAATTATGATGTGCTCTTTGGAGAGCCTGATCAACAAGTCAGTGGTTTAAAGACAGGGACGTTCTGCATAAGCAATGTCTCAAGTCTTTGGAGGCACACAATGACAGAATTTCAATTTTAAAAGTGAGGAGACAATCAATGAGTTGTTCATTCAGAATCATAAGCAGCCCGAAGGACTGCACTCAATTTGCCAAGGTCATTAAAGGGTAAATATATCTCCTATGGATCATTCAATACAAAATATTCATCTGGACGTAGCTCGATCCGGCACATTGTTTACTCTGTTTTCATTGTCATTTATAAAACACAGTGGCAGTGATGTAGGGAAAAAAAGGTGGAAAAGTCATATTCAAATCCAACTGAGCCTCAAAATACTGGAGGTATTTTTTTTTTGGACACACCTGCAAAAAGCTTTGTCATTCTAAGCCTAAGATAAGCACAATTACACACTTTTAACATCCGACTGCAAAATGTGCCAGTATGGCTGATGAGCTGTTGCGACTGTAGCAAATCTGACAACAAAGTATACGCGTGTTTGGAAAGCTGGGTCGCACTGAGTTTGCTGAGGCAGATAGAGAAGCTAAGGAAAGCTCCCACTGCACACACACACACGAGCAGATGGTGGGAAAAAGCTAGGCTAAGAGAGACAAATCCTGCGATGGCTGTGTGACTAATGTGAGCAGGGAGTTCCAAGTCCCACGGCAGCTCAGTCAAACAAGCACGAGAGGCCTGACGCGGAGCGGAGAACGACGGCATCGAACTCAGTTACACATCGTGTGGCGGTAAACAAGCGCAAGACGAAGTTGAAATGAGGGGGATGTCATTTCATTGGCCGGGGTGCAGGAATGAAAGCAAATAATCTTCGAGTCTGAGGTTAACCTTAAGAACGTGAACCATTGTCTCAGCAGAGAAAAAAAACTAACAGAGAAGGAAAAAGAAGCAGAGTAAAAAAGACAGACACTCACTCTCGAGGTTGATTGTCAATGACGGACCAACATCCTCAAGGTACTCTTCCAGAAAAGGGATTCCTCAATAAAATAGACATATTATGCAGAGTGCTAAAATAAATAACATCTGAGATGCACAATTAATAGTTTATTAATTTGACATTGAATAATTAAATATTCATAAATCCTTCGTGGCTCAAGGTTAGTCTGGATATACTTCATGGATAAAGCTAATTATCATACCAGCTTTTTAAGTGCTTCAAACAAACAAATTATCTGTAAGCCTGGCAAGAAAGTACATGTGATGCATCCATGGCAGCTCCGTGCCTTGATCAAGCAGGGAGTGGCATCTCTTTGTCTCTTCCCCCAAATCGGGTCATGAGCAGAACTCATGCAGAGAGTTTGCAACAGGCAAGAAAAGGGTTAAAGACGTGTACGAAGAGGCCGGCTGTATTAGACAGAGACGAACTATAGGAAAACGAGAGATGGATGAGAAAGACAGGGAGGAAGAGCATGGAAACACAGAATGAATGACAGAGCGACAGGGAAAGAGAGAGAGAGAGATGAGTGTTGGTAGTCCTCGGGGATGGGGAAGCTAATAGAGCGCATTACAGCGAATGCTGCTCTCGTCACTACAAATGTCAGACTGCGAGTCCCGCGGCACGGACAGATAAACAGCAGAGACTGTCTGTGCCTGCAGCTACACACACACACACACACACACACACACACACACACACACACACACACACACACACGCACCTCAGACACTACAGCCCAAACGTGAGGTGAATCACAACACACACACACACACACACACACACACACACAAACACACACACACACGTTTATTTTCATAAACCACTATATCACAACCTTGTAAGAGTGACTCGATCACGAAGTAATTCAAAAACTCCATGTCCAGGTTAGGAAATGATTTTATGTAAGGCTTTTCTTATACATTTAACAGCATAAGCCCTCACTTCTAGGTATGAGTGACGTTCAAGTCAAACTGGGACTTACCTACAAACTGATCGACATTTACAGAAAGACTTCAAGCACAGTACCACACAGTACAGACGAATCTGTTGCCACTTGTGCGTCCCAGGAACTCGGCTGGGACTTATTGCCACATCAATCCAAGCCATTTTCACATGTTTGGGCGATAAAAGGAGTTCTGGGGAGGCCAGTGTATAAGACATGAAGCAGGCAGTCCGATCATGAAAACTTTCTATCCTGATGGTATCCAAGCACGAGTGAGACACTGGGATAAGTGCACTAGTGAGGCAGGGGATTCTTTAGAGAAATAAAGGTAATGTTAATTCTCATAACTACATTCTGCTATTCTCTAAATCAAAAGTCCCGGTTTGACTAGAACGGTGTATAAATCCTAAATAAAAATGATTTAGCTACAATTATAATTGTTAACATAAGGTTCATACATAATTACTATTGTACATAATAATTATTAAGTGTGATAAAGATTATGACCACAATTTATAAACACTAGTTTAAATAAAGTGCAATGAATTCCATATTAGCAGTTATGTGAGGAAAAACATGCAATACTATCACAGCCCATGTGTTACATCAAAGACCTGCACTTGTTGTTTATAAATGTATTTTTATGAACCACACAGACAAGTAAATATTCATTACATCATATACATACATATCTACCTGATTACGTACACACTTAATGAAACAAATGCAACAGTCTAATCCTAATGAAATCCCAGCATGCATGCTTAAGTGGTTAATAAGGGGTGAATTATAGACCAATAAGAATAAAAGTAAGTGGCCCGCACCATGTTTTGACCTTAAACGAGTGCTTTGAGGCTCCATGTTTTTAAAGGTAGATCTGCTAGATATGCTAAGATATGCTGCTCAGAAGCTGTGAAATAAAAACAGATTTCTAGAAGTAAGTATACTTTAGCTGCCTTCGAGGCTTGAAGAAATATCAAATGAAGCTCTCTTTGCCTACTTGTGCATTTCCATAAATGTGCCTTAAACAAATCTATTGGTAAACCAAAGGCACTATTAAAATACAGTATCTCTTTTATCCAACAGAATACATTTGATACTGTTAGTCAGTCTTAACTGGGTTTCTTAGTGTGTGTGAGTGTGGAACAGTTACAGTAGGGACTTAGAATGTTGGAACTCGGACAGGGAAGGCAAGAGAGTTGGTTGACATGATGCAGAGAGGAAAGGTGGATATACTGTGTGTCCAGGAGATCAGGTAGAAAGGTAGAAAGGCTAGAAATGGTGTTCAAGTTCAAAAAATGGAGTATGAGTTATCCTGAAAGAGGACTTCGTAAGGAATGTTCTGGTGGCGAAGAGAGTATCAGATATGTAGGTTGATGAGAAATTGAAGGTGTAATGTGCAATGCTGTTAGTGGTTATGCCCCACAGGTGGAATTATGAGTTAGAAGAAAAGGAGAAATTCTGGAGTGAGTTAGATAATAATAATAAGTAAAACAGAGCATCCCCAGAGGTGAGAGAGTGGTGATTGGTGCAGAGGAAGGAAGCAGAGGTGATAAGAATGTAATGGGCAGGTTTGGCCTTCAGGACAGAACCGCATAAGGACAGATGGTGGTGGACTGTGGAAAGTGGATGGAAATGGCAGTAGTGAATCATTTCTTCCAGAAGAGGCAGGAACATATAAGAGTGGAGGCAGAAGCACTCAGGTGGACTACATCTTGTTTCGACAATGTAATGTGAAAGAGATCAGTGACTGCCAAGTATTGGTAGGGGAGAGTGTAGCCAGACAACATAGGATGGTGTGTAAAATAACCCTGGTGGTGAGAAAGGTGAAGAGAACAATGGCAAAGCAGAGGACAAAGTGGTGGAAGTTGAAAAGGGAAGGAGTTGAAATAGGTTTTGGGTTGTCAGGAGGTGCTTTCAGTTGACTGGACAACTACAGCTAAGGTGATCGGGGAAACAGGTAGGCGGGCACTTGGTGTATCATCAGGAAAGAGAAAAGTGGACAAGGAGACTTTGTGGTGGAATGAGAAAGTTCAGAAGTGTATACAGAGAAAGAGGTTAGCTAAGAAGAAGTGGGACACTGAAAGGACTGAAGAGAGTAGACGGGAGTATAGGGAGATGAAGCGTAAGGTGAAGATGGAGGTGGCAAAGCCAAACAAAGAGCATATGAGAACTTGTATGCTAGGTTGGATAGTAAGGAGGTACAGGCTGGCAAGCAAAGAGATAGAGAGTTAGGAAGCTCATCCATGGCCTATAAAAGGGTTGTGAAAGCCCAATCCGGTGAGTAGGTTCATTTGTTTTTCAAACTTATGTCGGTTTCCTATGCCAGATTAAGCAGCCTGCATTACGTCTGCGACAGTGGCCCACCGCCTCTTTAACCAAGCCACCGTCTGCCCTTCCAGCTCACCTCACCTGGCAGCGACCACCAGATCTCTTCTAACGACATACTACACCAACTTCAACTACAATGCTGCACTGTTTAAAAGAAAAACAAGGCATGTTCATTGGAACTTGGTACCCGTGTTTCACTCTGCCTCGTTGAACTGCTATGCCAATATCGTAAAATCCCGATGCTAAAATGTTGGTTCAGACTGCCAGCCCAAATTAGATTTTTGGCATGTCCAGACGGGAATCAGTTTGGAGTCATAATTCAAAAAGTCAAAATCATGTAGTCTGAACAGAAAAAAAAAATAATAATAATCCGACCTAAACCACATGCAGAGGTCATTTAAAATTAGATTCAAATCCAGTCCTTCAAGATATGTCTCAATCTGGATGCTCTACCCCTTTAAATCAGATTTCAAACTGACCATGATGGCACTTACAGCACAATGCGGTCCACACGATCACAAGGTAGACTCCATAATCATGGCTCTATGACTGAAAAGTGAGCAGGAAGACAATGGAAGAAATGGAGATGTTAATACTGCAGTTAAGGTGTCTGCTCTTCCTGAAAACATGGTTAATTCAGCCACACGGAAAATTCACAGCCCAGCTTTTTCTTATAATTAGCAGAAGTAGCGGTAATAGCGTCAAAAGCAGAAAAGGATCCTTTACAATCTATCAAAAGCATGGTAAGTTACCATTCTACAGAGCAGATGTTATAAACATGGTTTGGAAATGCAGAACAATAGTATCGTAGCTGTAGAAATGTTTGATACCACTTTAAGGGGGGATGCATCAGTAAAGGCACGGGTAGAGGGATATATGAGGAAATAATAGGGTGCATGCTCGTTGCCTAATGCATCGCAACAAAGGCAACCGATGTAGACAGGTCAGCAAGGTGTAAGGTTTGGGCATGCAGTCTAAAGTGAACCAAATCCGATACAATTACTTTCAAATAAAAACGTGGACAGTCAGTCCTAAAGATTAGACTTATGAAACAAATCGGATTTGCCTGCATTCTGAACGAGGTCTTAGATAATCATGTGCTTATTATAAATACTGATAAACACTGAAGGTGGATTTGGGAATGAAGGAAACATAAGAGTTCGTCTCTTGAGCTGTCACTTCTGTTTTTACTGTCCTTCATGTCTTATAACCCAATTTTACAGACAGCTCCATGCACACATACAGGTCACCTTCATGTCTGACTCTGTCCGCTAGAACGAGAGAAAGAGAGAGAGAGAGAGAGAGAGAGAGAGAGAGAGAGAGAGAGAGAGAGAGAGCGTGTGTGTGTGTGTGTGTGTCTGGGCTGTCTTCAACAACTGCTCCATCCTGACTTGTTGACTGAATGTGACAGGTACAGTATTAGGTGCAGTATCTCTGGAAATGTCCATTACTGACCGATTGTCCTTATGCTGTCCCACAGCTTAACCAGAAAAAAAAACCCAATAAATAAGGCCACATAAATTACAGATATTAGTGATCTACACAGGTGAAAATAAGTCCTATTACATGACATAACTTACTGACATGGACCAGTGATCGATTATTTTATGAGCCAATCCAAGAAGCATCCAGCATCTAAAATCCTCCACATTTGAAATAAACAGACTCCAGTCACTAAAACTGGGGTTTATTCTGGTTTTAATCCTCATAATCTACAGAAGAAGAACGAGCCTGCGGAAAGAAGGCAACTCTCCTGCATACACCACCTCGCTGAACACATAAAGGACCAATTAGTTCTGCTCTGTTTACTTTGTTTTAAGATGTTTACTTCAATTAAAAGTGTTAACTACTAGGTCATGTATTGAACTGACGCTAGACAAAGAAAACAATCGAATAGTGGGCAATTTGGACTCGTTCCTAGTCTGTTAATTTTTTTAATCTGATAGCCGGAGGGCAATTGTCAACCTGTGCTCAGGGTGATGTGGCGTGGTGTTTGGTTGGTCTCTAGAAGGCCAGAATAAAAATGCGGCATTAGTAAGGTATATGTGGCCTTGATTATATATATATTATCTACACCCATGGCTCATTAGGTGAACAGATGTATTCGCTCCATCAACAGGAGATTTCGAGACTAAATTCTGATGATGTCATAGCCACCTGTGTCTGAGAGAGCTGTTTTAATTGTATTATTAAGGTGAATATCACCATCACTGTCTATCTGTGTTGGTATTTCTAATATGGTTATTTTGGTTACAGACTCAGAGGGGGTTTAAAGTCAAATCTGGACTTCTGAAAGAATAAAAACTACTTTTATCTCTCTATAGAATCCTCTGCTGCACTAATAAACTTATCCCAGTGTTTCACTAGTGCTTGGATACCATAAAGAAAGAAGGTTTTCTCAGTATGCCTCAGCCATGATCAGATTGCCTTAATCACGTCTGAAACACTGGCCTTCCAGGAATTCCTTTAATGGCCTAAACAAATATCAATAAATTTATTAATGGACCCAATAACACCCAGCTGAGTTCCTGTAATGTACAAATGGTGTTGGTGAATGATTTGATGTACAGTTTTTACACACAGATGCGTCTCTTCATCAAGTTGGTGATGAGTTATCCTTTGATTTTTTAAAAGATGAGGTGTTCCACTTCCTGAATGTTTATGGGGGAGCCACCTTGGCCAGGATCACCCTTCACGGACTTGGACCATGGTGCACCATCAGATGTTTTACTGTGGCTGAGAGTCTCACTCAGCCACAGTATCACTGTACTGTACTTAAAGTCTTCTGTAAATCGGTTTTACGTCTTATTATTTATGATATGTTGTATGTTATAAGCTTAACACTCTAAGAAAGTATGTAAAACTGTGTTATATCAAAATATAAACTGTATATCAGTGCTATTAATATGTTGATGCAAATTGTTTTGACTCTGTATTGCAGTCTGGTGTTCAAAAATAAAAAGCTCACTATTATTCCAGTAATATAAAACAACAAAAGAATTAGTAAGTGTTAAATTCGCTCAAAAAAGAAAAGCGAGGCATCTGGAGCTAATGCCCATACACTCTATACACTCCTTTTGTCTCTTTCTGGTCAGGTTTTTTTTTTTTTTTTCCTCATTTGGCCATTCACAGTCATATTTTATTTTGACATGATAGAGCACATTTGATTAGCTTGGCTTGGTATGTCTTACACCTCCATGAGTGAGGGTTTGAAGCCTCAGGTCTGTGTGTGCAGTTCTGGATGTTCTCGATGTGCTTGGTGGATTTCCTGCAGGTACCTATGTTTCACCCCACAGTCCAAAGACAGGTGTTGTGGGCTGATTGGGTTTCTAAACTGCCCATAGTGGATAATTGTTTGTTTGTGTGTGTGTGTGTGCGTGTGCGTGTGTGTGTGTTTATACCTGAAGGCTGTCAGAGGTTGCGATCCTTGGCAACAAATCTTTCAAAAAAGTAATGACCTCTGGTGAGAAAGTCATCAGTCAATGTGGCTTCAATGGACAGATGGATATTTTTGTGTATTTTAGGATATATTTTTGTCTTAAGGGGAAAAAAAGGATTAACAGGACACTTCTGATCTTGCTCATGTGCAGACGCGGCCTTTCATAGGAAGGATTATTTGGACAAGAATAGAAGTGGGAGTAAGGACTTTGCAGATGATGTGCGCATCGCTTATATGAAAGTTAATTGACTCCTTTGAGTGCACCTGAGAGTGCTCTGTGTGCGTGGAGCTGCTTTAATGCATAATTAAGAAGGTCAAACTTAATGAAGCGCTGTGGACTAAAGTTCAGGAGATCCCTAGGCTCTGTTTACCCTGACAGACTACTGCATCCATCAGAGAGAGCTAGAGAGAGAAAGAGAGAGTAAAAAATGGACAGCATGAAGGAGTGAACAAGTAACAGGGGAAACACTTTCTCTCTCTGCAGCCTCTCTCTGTTTTCTACCTCTGACTCTGCAGAAGGATACCTGAGTGACAGCTTGACAAACAGAGCTCACCAGAAAGTGATACACAAACGGTCAGAGAGAAAAGATTCGGCTGAGTCCTCAGGACAACTTCCGAAGTGTGTCCGAGTCTAGCACTGAGTTTCACCCTGATTCTATAATAAACTTCACAGGATCCCTGTTGTTAAAAACAGGAACATGACGAACAGCAGACGAACAGAAGCAGAAAAGTGTACTTACCTGTAGAGTGGAATCACTACAGAGCTCTCTCCCGGCAAAAATGACCCGCAGTTGATCGGGCTGAACACCCTGCAGCCGCCCCACCGTCTCCTTCAGCTCCAAGACGCTCGTTCCCTCTTCCACCTCCACCTCCACCGGACGATCAGAGTTAAAGCGGACATACACTGTTCGGAACATAGGGGTGCACAGAAGCGTAAGAGTTGTAGAATGTGGCAGATCCTAAACAAAAGTGCATTTTATTTGTCATGAAAAACAAGTCTACAATACAGACAAACATATACTGTAGATTGTTAAACAGTGTTTATATTATAACTAATAGGTTCCGCCATCAATTCCATTTCTTTCCGTTTTGAGACACTTCCATTAAAACAATAACACAATGCACAATGATCTAAAGAAATAAACACTGCAATATAACTCTATTATAATACAGAATGGAATATGAAGATATGTATAGTGCATATGGAGAGCTGAAGCCTAAAACAGAGGAAGGGATTGTGCAAGTTAAAGGACAGGTAGCACACACGAGAAGACAAAGCACCCAACTTTACCATTCAGCTTGTTCAGTCACTGTCTGTTTTTCCCCAAACCCCTTCATTAAGATAAGTCCGATTGGGTGCAGAAGTATTTTTTTAACATCACCTCTGCTTATTATTTTTTATTGCAAAAAAAAAAAAAATCCCTGAGGCACAGAGATAAATTAAAAAATGGAAAATGGCTGATCTGGAGAAAAAAAATTCCTCAAATAATTATAAAGACCGAAGCAGGAAGGGGGAAGGTGTCCTTCTCCCTGCATATGTGATCTGAATCAAGTACAGACATGCTCATATTGAACAAAAAATTATCAAGGAATGGCTGAAAATACAGAAAATATATTAAGCGATTGCGGTTTTGGGTGGACCCCAGTGCTGCGGGGTATCCTGTGCTAAAAAAGTACTGGAGTGCTAGAGTTCTAAAAAGACCACTGTACCAGCATTTTGAAATAATCCTTAGTTTTACTATGTGAATGTCTATTTGATATGACTAATAGGAATCTGTCTTAACAGCAGTAATGTTTGTCTGATGTAGTCTAGAACAACATTGCTGGCCACACTAAAGTGAAATTTGGAGTTGTTTCAGTTAGAAAAAGTAAGCCCCTGGAACTTAACCATATGGCTATTTCTGTGAAAAGACAAAAGTTAAAGTTGAACTAAATACACCGTAAATTTAAAAGATACCAGATGGATTTAGCTTGATGGGACTACAGGAGCTTCATACGAGTTTAAGCTAAAATTTCAAATGCTTTTTTGCACAGAATGAGGGTTGTACAGTAAATAACCAACATACGAACGAGTTCCATTCCAAGAGCTTGTTCATACGTCCAATATGTTCATAAATCTAACAAATATTGTATAGGTACTACGATACTAACACAATTGCCTATACACACACGATACTAACACAATTGCCTATACACAGTATAAAAAAAACATGTTCCATGATCTATATAAGTTGAACGATTCATGCTAAAAATACGAGCAATGTCTGCCATGTTTTCAATTCACGCCATTCTCTCAAATTATTTACATATTTGTCTTCATTGATATTGCTTGCCACTACTTAGCAGTACCAGCTTCACCGTCGCTGCTTTTTAAACTTTCTTCCTGACATCCTGGGATCCTAGCATGCTTGTGACGACGAACACCGGACATCTTATCTAACGTTATATAACGTCCATATCTTTAAAAATTCATAACTCAATGTGTTTGTATGTAGGGGACTTACTGTACTCTCGTTCTATGTGACAAACTTCACAATCAGCAGATATCTGTACCTTGTAGTGATCATCTTGTTTATAAGCTTATACCTCAGGGTTGAGATTAGGTGTGAGTTTTTAAACCTCCAGTAATCTGGAGCCTGCACGCTGGAAATTGTAATTTTGGTATTGTAAGATCACTAGTGGCCAGACAGCCAACACATAGCCTCACACACTAACAACAAATTCATAGGCACTTAGTAATTCACAGCTCTTTCAAGAAATTGCATCTGTGGATATTGTTGATTTATTGTACAACGGTGCAGAGCATTTACTGATTGCCACTAAACAACAAGAGCCATAGGTCGTGCACGGGCACTGAAGAGAGTTTTGAGTGATTGCTTGTTGTTAAAGCATGACATTCATCAGTACATGCTTGTGATAGAATATAACACTTGAAATAAGTGTCAAAAATCATAAAGGTAGACAGGATGGAAAAAAGACAAGCAGATCAGTATGATACATGTACGTGTTGGACAGACAAATCAAATTCACATACATCTTATTTTTGGTGGAATATGACTTCTGATATGATTCTTACAGACGGCTTTAAGATACTGTAGTTTATAGTTTTATAAAGGCATACAAAACTGATAATCATAAGACAACACTTCCTCTCTGCTCTCTAATAACTGCGCTAATAGCAGAGAGTGTTTTTCTGACAGCTGGGTTAAAGATAAGGTGTAAATTCAGTGGCACTTTGGACCGATGGTAATGATTTCTATAATCTTCCTGGTTGTTTTATGCCCCTTCTATGGGAATAACAAATAGGTAAATTCCACCTTTGTCAACATTTATCACACCAGGAGTCCATTTGGTGAGGGCTTTGTAATGCGTCTGGAATTGCTGTATTTTCCAGGGGAAAAGTGAAAGAATGAGAGTGAAGGTTTCGCGAACATTGTAAGACTATTGCTGAAGGTGTAGTGGTTAGCACTGTCGCCTTGCACCTCCAGGGTCCGAAGTTTGCATGCTCTCCCCATGCATGGTGGGTTTCCTCCGGGTACTTAGGGGTTAGGTTAACTGGCGTTCCCAAATTGCCCGATAGTGTGTGAATGAGTGTGTGTATGTGGGGTAAGAGTTAAATTTGTACTAAATGCACGATAACTTTAAAAGATTTTATCTCAGTGGGTTGCAGAAACTTCATATGAGTCACATCTGAACTTTTTAATGCATTTGTGCATGGAACGAAGGCTGTGGATTTGGGCTCCAATAACTTGCATGTGATTTAATGTACTTGTACAGTATGCACCTGGATTTTGATTTAAGATTGACTTCAGCGAATCCAAACTATCCTTTTAAGGATGTTCATGTCCATAAACAAGATTTAATTGATTTTACACAATAATGGTTTTGGGAAGGTCTCATTTACTGTTCACTTTTCTTATAACTGAAATTCTAACAGTGGATGGGTGGCATACCTGGAGCTGCTCGATTATGGAAAAAATCAAAATCACGTTAATTTTGGTCATGATTAAAATCACTTTTTACACGATTACTCATTGACTTTGAAAATATGTTGCATTTTTTGAACAGAACAGTGAATTCTCCTTAAAACAGATTAAGACAGATAAAACAAATAAAGGCAAACAAGATCAACAATGTAGGGCACTTCCACAATCTTTTGAAAACAAGTAATAAATAAAATATAAATATTAAATAAAATAATAAATAAATAATAAATAATAAATTATTTTTATTGGTGTCGAGATAGCAAAGCATAACGCTTGTCCAGAGTATTTATCATTTTCCTGAATCCTTCATTTTCAACCGTGCTAATAAGGCACATGTCTTTGGCTAAAAAGTATGCAACGGCATCTGTTATTTTTTTTGTGCCTTTCTGAGCTGGATGGATACAGAGTTGCACTGAATTTTTGAAGTCATCTTTAAAAGATGACTGTGTTGCGGAGGATGTTGTGGTGGTTGTTCGTCGGCCTTTCTGTTTCTTTATTAGTTGGTCATATGTCCTGTGTTAAAATTTTAAATGGTTAAAAAGATTTGTGATATTACCAACCGGTGCCGACACAAGCGCAAAGCTAATCTTGCACCTAATATGTTTTTGATCCACGTCCGCTTCTTCGAATCCAAACTGTTCCCTAACAACAGAAATACTTCTACTTCTTTTGACCAAAGACTTCTGTGGCTGCTCTTTTTCTGCCATCTTCACTCGCGCTGATTTTTAAATGCGATCAGATACCACATACACAACTTCTTCGCTGACAGTATACTGTAGAGTGAGAGAGTTCGGGCTTCTGGAAGTGCAGATACACGCGCGCAGGTCAAAATAACTTTAAAAAAAGTGAATAATTGTTTTTCTCGATTACACCATTTTTGTAAAAGTTGAGACCCGAAATTGAAATCGAAATTCGATTAATTGCACAGCCCTATGGCATACAGTACTTACGCTCTCGCATCAATTATAGCGACAGTAACCAATCAGGGGCGGGTGTAAGTTCATGCAAGCAAAGGGGGCGGACAGCTGTTACACTGTTCCCTAACAATTCTTTAGCAGCAGTTTGTAAAGATGCAATCAGGTGAAGGCATGGGTCTCAGGAAGGAGGTATGTGGTAGTCTTCACTCTTCTTAAAGGAAGATGGAGGAGGATTTGGCTAGGACTAAAGCACAGTGAAAATCTGACAAGAAAATACACACACACACAAAAAAAGATTCAACTTAACTACATGACATCATGCATTATTTGGACAAATGAAACTAGAGGTTTTTTTCTTTTTTCTTTTTTTAAATCAACAAAAAAAAGCTGTATAAAATGCCACCATAACCCTGACCAGGATTAAATGCATGAATATGCACTTTTCCATAGACAGGCAATGTAGTCTTTTCTCCCAGTCACTTTTGCATCGGATGTATTTTTTTTTTTATCACCGTGGTTGATGGAAACAGATTTGTTCGCAACTTCTTTTGTCTTCACAGAGAATCATTTCAATTCATGCAAATATTTGAATGGAAGCCCTGCTAGTAGGGGAGATCACATCATAATGAAGTGTGTGTGTATGCGTATGAGAAAGAGAAAGAGAGGGGAAGTGGGGAGAAAAAGAGAGAGAGAGAGACTGTGTTTCAGAATAAGGGCTGTACAAAACAAGAATCACATTTTTTTGTCCTTGAATTAATTTGTTTTTGTCTTTGAATTATCTCAATTCTTTGACCAGCTTCATAAGGTACAATATGTATATTTATTCCATTCTTACATTAATAGACTGTAGACGAATGCGGTGGTTACATTTTCCCAGCAGATGTTCGCAAATGAGGACTTGTCCGCATTTTGAATTACTGATTAGCTGGCACATTTGTACTGCAAAAGCCCAAAGCTTGAACAGAACTTACTGTTATTTACTACGAAATCTTAGAAATGTATCGTTTGTGAAACAGTTTTTTTAAATAAGCCATTGGTTTAATGTTAAAACATTCTACTGATGTTAAAGGTTTCTCTAAATCTTGAAAAAAAATTAATTGCTTTATTTCTTAGTTTTTATAAGAATTATACCAATTATTGTTTCCTCACGTTCAGTTTTAAAGGGGATCTTATAAACTACTTTTAAGCATCAGATGGGTTCCCAGTGTGTGTGTTTTAAGGTGTGTATGTGTGTATATTTTACGAAAGAGAGAGAGAGAGACTTATCATTTTTTGTTTTGACTGACGTTTAAACAAGCTCAGTGGATTTTCTCCTCATAGAGAATTACCTTCACATCCAGATGCAAATTATTAACACGTACATGTACTAGTTTTATTCACTTTTCACATAGAAATATAATGAGTGCAATTAAATAATCATAGTTAATCACGGTCATAGATTTACTTTTATTAGAAAAGTGCAATGCTAGAAAAAAGAAATGCATGACAAACTGGTTAGAGGCGACATACTATTATGCAGTTTTATATTATCCTAAACAAAATCTCTCAAACGGTAAACTCCTTGCAGCACTAATTACAATGTGAGTCCTGTCTGCTCCTATAGAGGTGACCATGACCGTTATCTCCTTTTTAACTTGGTCTTTTTTCTGCTTTTAACGCACCTAGAGTGAAAGAATGCAGTTGCCATTAGTCATTGATGGTGTGTGCTGTTACACCGAGGTACTTATGGTTACTTCTTGATGTTCAGTGATCTTCAGTAAATGCAATAAAAGCAGATTCTGCCAACTGCCGTTTTAGGTTCACATCTAATGTATTCTTAAAAAAATAGTTCCCCTTTAACGGTAGCTCGAGCACACAACTTTGGTTTTATCCAAACTTCCATCTAGAAGCTTTTTATAATTTCACTTGCAATTTGGCTCACCTGCTGAGGTTTCCTCAGTCATGTCATTATTTGGTTAAATGTGCCATTATCACATACTGGCAGGTAATGGTGCTGTGATTATCGGGAGCCATTAGGGTCAAACTTGGTAATGTCATTAATTTTCGTAAAAAAAAAAATAGTAGCAAGTTAAAATGTCTAAATTAACACATGCATTAGCACGTTAACATTGACAGGCCTAATAATAAAAACAATATTATTTCACTCTACTATATTTTCATGTAATCATCATATCACGGCACATGCAGTAATACAAAGGCAGCGGCATTACACTGGTTATAGTCTGCTGAAGACACAAACTTTGTTTTAATTTCTTCCCCTTTTTCTTTCTCAACATTTTAAAACAGTTCCAAAATCATCCATCATTCTACTATAACTGTAGATTTTTCAAGAGCTGCTCATTCAATTGGAAGCGTTATTTCTTCTGTGGGACACATTAAATCCTGAGAAATAAAGACACCTCAGCAGCACTTCCAGTCATCATTTTTGACCTTGCACTTAAACAAAAAAAACATAGATCTATACTGGAACTCTAGGAATACTACCAATACCAGTATTTTCTTCCTGTAGACACACACACAAGCCACTTTGTGGTCTTGCATTCAGAGCATTTATACACATGTGTTTCACAGATTTGTTTTAAATGAGACGGTACACTGTGTTCACTCTCATTATAATTCAGTTTAGCTTTCCCATTAATTTCTGCCCTTGCATGAAGTCCCAGCACTTCAGGTGCTTTTGGAAAGTCATGTGGTCATGGCATCGCAATGAATAAGGAGGAATAAAATCTGTTTTTATGGTTGCACAAATGCAAATGCTGCAGGATCACAATTTTATGATGATTTTTTTTTCCTAGTAAAAACTGCACAACAGCACACTTTTGACTGCGTTATCAGCCTTTGCAGTAACTGCTGGGTCACAGCCGACCACAAAATGGTTCTTCTCACAATTGTGTAATAGGGCATTATTTAAATCAAGGCAATACAAGCAGTAAAACGTGTTTTACTTACAAACAGAACATCATGATTGTAAATCAAAAAGAAAAATGTGCCAGATTGATAAGGGAGCATGAGGCCAATTAAAAGCAAGATGACTGGGTATCATAGCAAGAAAATGATTATATGACTTAAGTGGAAGTCGAGAAAATCAATCACATCGTACGCAGGCAGTAAGAAGCCAGTGCATCTTGCAGTTGCGTCAAAAAGGAAACAGTGGCCACCTGGGCATGCACCAGCACCGATCTGTGAATGGAGAATAAGCAGCAAGGACCCGAGTGAGTCTGTGGATGATTGATTAAGAGAGCTCAGGCAAGGAAATAAAGCAGAGAGATGACAGCTACACAAGAGAACTAAGATGAACTGTACTGTACTCTATGTTTGTGGTGTTGTGTCTCAGGGTCAGAGCAACCAGAAAGCATTGAAAAGCACCGGGAAGAAATGTGACAGGTGGTGTTTAATATTGGAGAAGGGATAGTTAGAAAAAAGCAAGAAAGCACCAGATAACCGAGACAGAGGTGTCGAGAATCACGCAGATGCCTACTTGAGAGCCTCCAACAAAAACATGAAAAGACGTACAGTGTTTCCCATACGTCTAAAATATACTTGCGGTGGTAGGCGGTGAACCCGGGCTGACATTACCTGCTTTGCACAAAAGTGGTCCGTTAATATGACAGGCAACAAATACGTGTGACCTTTAACACAGTATTTTGATATACTGGATATTTCTAGTACTTTCACACAGTATATTTCACAGATCCAATCCCCCAACCTTGCCCTAAATCTATCCATTTCTGAAGCGCAAGATAAAGTAAAAAATTAAAATTTAAACACTCTTTGGTGTTTACAAAGATAAAAATTTGGTGTTTGCTTGCCAAAGTTTTCAGGATGCTTTTACACTACGGTTTTGGGCCAGGACAAGAACACACTTCTCCTCAAAGCTCGGGACATTTGGGTAACATCTGCGGAACACTCTGGGCACAGATCAACATACTGTAGTTAAGTCCACTTGAAAACATGATCTTGAGCACCGTAGAGTGTACTCAGACATGGGTAGACTCAAATACAGTATAAAAGCCCACCTTACCCGAACATATACTGTAAGTGGACGATCGTTTAAAACACGTGTCTGCCTTGGTGATCCGAAATCTCTGGATAGGTTCAGCACGCTCCAATCTCATCCTCTGACCTATACAACCACAGCTGATGAAGCAGAAGGGCACACAATATTTCTTTTTCAGAAATGTCCAAAAAATTAAGCATAGTGCGAAGGTGCACTTCCTTGGTCTCTTCTTGCCTTGGCAGCTCATGAACCAGGTTCCCACATCGTCTGTTGAACGTGCTGAGGTTGGAAATTAGGTCATACTGACAATGCAATACTGTTTAGCATTGTTTTTTTTGTTTTTTTACATAAACTTGTTCTAAGTTTTGTTGCACAATTGAACCACATAAACTTTTTTTTATTGTGTTACGGACCTGGCAATTATCCAATCTCAAAATGTATTACAGGTAATATATGCACAGTCAGGAATTTAATTATTGGATTTTTTTAAATAACCTTTGAGGTGCAAAATAAATATTGGCAAACATCATTTTTAATGCAATCATTTGTGTCCTTTTTTGCTGATTTGAATACTAAATGGTACATTTAACAGTTTGCAGTTAAACATTGCAGTTTAAATTACAATCGCAATATTTTTTTTTCCATACAGAAAACTACAACAATGGATCCTAACAAGCTGCCATCAACAAAACAAGCCAGCTATTGAACAAAATTGCAGAAGAAAAAGCGTGAAGAGCCTTTTCTTAGGGATTTAGTGTAGGGCGAAACCTGCAGGAGGGTAAGACAGCAGGGAGTGGTGTCGGAAGTGATGCTGAGGGAACAGACCCCGGCAGAAGAATGAGATAGTATTGCTAAGCAACCACAAAGAGCTGTAGTAGCTCAGCATAGTGAGTGAAGCTAACAAGGCTAGCATCGCTAATAAAGGAATACACCTTGGTGATAATGAATGCCATGGAATATTCGGAGAAAATTGCGCTAGAACATAAAAAAAATCCTAAGGGCAAAAAGAGATGACGGCTGGAATCTATTACTGCTTGGAAGGACAGGATGTGCGTAGTCACATATTGTGTGTCTATCACTTTGTTGGAAGGTCTTGCAAGAAATCCAAGGAAGGAATTTCAAGGAGTTTCGACTGAGTGAAATAGAACCGAAACATATCGATCGAGCACATCACTGGAACTGGTAGCAGGAGAAGAGGAAGTGAGTTAATGCCAACGATGCATCAGAACTCAAAAACCCAAAGAGATCACTTCCAGAGAGCTGGCTGATGTGGCATGCCAGGTTCCCTGGAGCTTGTGTCATTCCTCTAGCCATTGATTAGCAATAAAAAAAACAGCTAGAGCACTGAGAAAAACGTCTAAAAATACTGCCAACCTCATAGCCTGTAATTTCCCTTCAGCATAACAGTAAAGAAGATTGATTTCAGCATTTCAGAACATTCCAGTTTGAGCACTGGGGATAGCAAATACTTTGATAAGCCTCTGCCACCTCCTCACTCATATCTTTTATGGCTTAGGATTGGACAAGCCATAGCTCAGTTGTGATGGTTGGGTTTAGTTTGGTGTCAAATACCATATCCATCCAACAGGCCATACGGAAAAGGAAAAGAAGGCCAGGTTGGATCTAACAGATAAATGTTTCAATTAATCCTGAGTTTATCAGGACTGGCTAGGGGGTATTTTGTCCTGTTATAACCCCCATTCAATTTGTATTTCCTTAAGCTAATGATATTTACAGTATACTTGTGTGCATTTTATTTTGGATGGTACAGCCTTCTAAAGCTGGAGCATTCCAGGTCTGCAGTGTCGTGACTCCAGTAGTTTCAATTCAAATGTTTTTTGTTTTTTTGTGACTAACTGACATCAGGGGTCACCACAGAGGATCACCTCGTCTGCACAGTTCCATTCTGACGCAAGGTTTGGCAACTATCTCAATTTTTCATGAGCTTGGGACTGGCACTAATATAGGAAATTATACAGTATAACTATGCATACACACATGCGTGATGGTTTCCTTACATATCCTGTATTCGTTTTGTACAGAGCTTGCAACCAATATGCATGTAAACAGTAAAGGCAGTGTAGTCCGTAGGTAGGTCAAAAAGCGTGTAAAGTTTCCAAAACCCAAATAGATTGGGCATGGGCTAAGGGTAGGATGCCTTCTGCAAACTTAAAAGAATTTCTGGGGGAAAACATTTTTTATCACCTTTTTATGCCACTTTTTATTATCAAAACACAATTTGCATTAAATCATTCATTTATCTTCAGTAATTACGTATCAATACCTACTTGGAAGTGGATTAAGAGTCTATCTCAGGCACAAGGCTGAAATACCCCTACAGGGACACCAGTCCACTGCAAGCACCATGTACGAACTTTCACACTTGGAGGAAATTTAGCACAACCAGTCCACCTACTTTTTTGCGAGCTTGGAGTAAACCGGAGAACTAGAAAGGACCATGTAAGGACAGGAGGAAACAGCAATGGCAATAAAAACGTTGATATCCTTATTTAGACTATGGTCTATATAACCTATAACTGTAACCTAATTTCTATCCTGCTGAGAAAAGTAATGCCATATTTATTCATACGTTAGAGTATTTATGAGTATTTATGATTGACGGTATCTAAAGTATTTTTACTTTTAGGCTTAACTTTCCAATCTAATAGGTTTATATTATAGCTCAATTATTGAGCATTTAAAAAATGCTAGTAAATTTGACACTGATCTGTACAGCACAAGTTAAGTCGGGTCCTCCAGCCATACAAATGGAAGTATTAACAATAGCAGTTGCCCAAATCTGAGGACATTTCCCAGTCCCAGCCGTTAGATTGATCACATCTCAATAGGATTTAAAGGTCTCACCAGCATACATGGATCCAAAATGATAGGATAGGGGGAAAAAAAGGGTAGGTGGTGGCGAGGTTGACAAATCTAAGGTATTTTAGCAAGCAAAGAAAAATAAAAATCACTTCTTGTTGGGATAAAAAGTAAAACAGGTAGGCCCTGAAAAATGCTACCAGCAATGCATTATTATTGAATAGTGCAAGCGAAGTCAAAGCTATCACACATTCTACCACCAAAAAAAAAAAAAAGATGAAAAAAGCAGTCAGGTCACAAGCCATGAGGTATCGAAGCTGCCACCCAGATTTCCACTTGAGCCTTGTACACCTACCAGAGAAATGAATTGTCGCTATATGGTGTCCTGTTGCATATTGAAACATTACTCATCTAATATCAATCCTGTACTGACTCTCTGCTGGATCAGGCTTAATAGAGATATATATTACAGGGATGGTAAACTGCCAAGCAGACCAAATGGGGCTGATGGTTTTGGATATGAGCGCTGTGTTGTCTGTCACAAGTCCATCAGAGGCTCAGACTGGGCAGAGAGGTGGATCATTAACAATGCTAATTAAGCATCAGGATGGTGGCATTCAGCCTAGAGTCAAGCTCATCAGAGACTGAGAAGACAGCAGTACATGCACACATGGCTGGCCAGAACACACCGCATCCCTAGAGTATGTGCTCCACCATTCTGGAGAAAGACACCGAGAGAAGGAGGGGAAAACATCATCATTCTCTGCCATACCTACATTCTTAAAAAAAGAATAGAAATTACAGTGGTTTGGTATTGTCTTCTTTTCTCTCTCAGTTGGAAAATTCTCCCTTGTCAAGTAAAGACAAATGAAGCCAACGCATCTGTTCAACTTGGTGGTCACAAGTTGCATCACATGACA
This sequence comes from Clarias gariepinus, assembly GCF_024256425.1. Taxonomy (NCBI): domain Eukaryota; kingdom Metazoa; phylum Chordata; class Actinopteri; order Siluriformes; family Clariidae; genus Clarias; species Clarias gariepinus. The sequence goes on from NC_071107.1 coordinate 25,147,399, forward strand.
GATGAAGACCTTCCGAGGAAAACGCTAACTATGATCCTTCTTTAGACATGAGCTCATATGCCCACGATTGGCTAATGTACCTCTTATTGACAGTAGAGGAACAACACCATCTCAATGGTGTGCAGTCAACCTTGTGCTCTTGGACTTCTAGCTATAAATGCTTATAGCATACTCTGTATTCACTCAGTTTCTTTGTGTTGTTACGCATAATCAGAATTGGCCATTTTGAGAAATTACATGAGTAATTGCACTAATTTTATAATACAATCATATCATTGCCCATTTTCAACACTATCTAGTAAGTCAAACACACATTAAGTATTCAAGTACAACTGAATATTAATTTAAATAATGATCATATCCTGCCAAATGTTAAAAATAAGATCCCATCCATATTTTTTTCCATATTGTTTATTCCATATAGGGTTACAGGGGGCCTGGAGCCTATGCCAGGGTACTCAAGGCAGGGTACACCCCAAAAGGGGTGCCAATTCATTGCAGGGCACAAGCGCGCACACACACACACACAGACACATGCAATCATACACTACAGACAATTCGTTTTTTTCTACTGTAGGTAGAAACCAAATGCACTGGGAAAACAGAGTAACCAAAATGCACACAGGTGAGATTCGAGCCTGCAACCCTGGAGGTGCGCTAAGCCAATGTGCCACATATATTAACTGTAGCAGTAAAACCTGGACAAAGTAAATATCAAAAAGGTAATTTCTTAAATGACCCACGACTCATGGATAGTCACCTGCAGAATTATTTGCACCTGAGGTACACATTAGGGATGGGACTCACCAGGGAACACCTGATATGATATTATTAAGATAAGTATGTAGGTGCTGATTCTATTTATACTGCAATTCCGTAAGTATCCCAATTTCCCAATTCTAAAGTTTAGACCTTAGCTTTATTCAACTGCAATGAAGATGAGTAAATAAATGAAGTCTATTCTTAATGACATTAGTTTTCTTACTTAAAAACCAAGGGCAACATTTAAATAATACAATTATCATCATCATCATCATCATCATCATAATAATAATGTGTGAGTTTTGAGACTAATTAGCGCTTGTAGTGTTTTAAGTCTGGTGTAAGTGTGTGTGATGAGTGGGTTTTGAGACTAATTCACTCGCACAGTTCGGAGAAAAAGGTTGATTAAAGGCTTTTTAAATTTTTAAAATAAAAATAAACCTAATTTTTTTGCATTTATATCTAGGAAAAAGTTTAAGCCAGGCCTGCATTTAGTACTTGCTGTTCAAACTGCTTTTGGTAACATAACAGCGCTGAATCCTCTCCTATACGGCTTGATTATACTGAAGAATACAGATCAAGGAATCCGAGGAGAAATCCTCAATTCAGAATCTTTCCAGTTTCTCCAGACTCCCCTCTTCAGGTGACATAACAGGCTCTCACTGGGCTTTACAGCTGGAATTATAGCTCCTTGACAGAGACAGACAATTTTCTTTACAATCTCTTAGTAGTTCACAGAGTACATGATGCCAGGTGTCCTAACAAGAATTCCAAACTTATAACACCCTTATAAACCCTTATAACACTCAATAGTTATCAGTGAGGATTAGGTTATTTCCTGTATAAGCATCGTTGTTTTACTCCAAAGTCACCTTGAGTCGAACCACTTTCCACCTTTATTGTGTGTGTGAGCAAAAACAAATGTTGTTAATGTAATTAGATTTAAAGTTTTGTGACGAGTCTTCTGTAATCTTTCTAAAATCAGATCTACTTTAGCTCTACAAAAGCAAATTATGACACCGTGTCACATAATTAATCGTTTTGTTGTTGTTGTTTTTTAATTACTGCCTGTACCAGCTATCCTCGAAACGGGCCACATAAGGGATGCTTTGCTCTGCACTGGTGACTAAAAGGTCATATCTCACTCTAAGAGCTGTATTAGTTTCCTAAATCTTCAAGATCCACTCCATTTGTTTCCTGTTTCCCACTATTTTTCGGCAGCCACCGCACCTGTGTCCTGCTGTTCCTCTTCCGCGTGTCTGAGTCTGATGCTGACGCTTATATGCATGAGAGACTGTGTAACCAATTCCAATTTCAGGCAAAATTTGTTTTCCAGACCCCATCCTCGGGTTTTAATTATAAGGCAATGCATTTGCAGAATGCGCCCTGTGCGTTTCAGGTGGCTATTCACTCGCTGGTGCAGCCGAACCGTGAAATTATTTGCGGGTCTAATCATTGACTAAACAATAAAACATTAATTCAGGGAAAATGGATCAAAGCTAGGTGGTGGGCGAATGGGATTGGGGTCCTCAGGGTGCAGTCAAAGCACAGAACGGGCACGCTGTGACGCATTCTCTCTCTCTCTCTCACACTCTTTCACAGACAGACATTTAGCTGTCGTTAGATGAGTAATAGATTAGTGTAGTATCAGGACACTGCAAGCTGCCAGAGTAGCTTCAATACACTTATATATAGATTTTAAAATGCTCTAGCAAAGTACTGGGAAGCTGACCATCGTTTCTACAAATGGTCAAATGATTCTCTCAGTTAGTGTTCTAACCCCATGAAGGATGTAACTCCACATGTAAATCTACCAGAGGTAGTCATTTAGATGGAGGGTCGTATGACTATAAAGGCCAAAGCATTCGATTTCTCTTGTTTGTATAGAAATGTTAAATAAAGAATAAATAAAAAAAATTATTAAGAATAACTTTGCGTTTATATGCAATGACGCTTAGGGAACAAATGGAGCTAAACAATGCCAACAGATATTTTCTTCCTTTAATCGCTCACCCATCTGTAGCAGTAGCCATGATTTTTTCCGAGAGGCCTCTAGCTCCGGCATTGTACCATGAAATGGACGGTTCAGCCAAATATTAAATTTCCTGTCAAAGAAAATGCCTATATCATCACAACCCTGATTCAAATCTTGTCAAGTTGATAAGCAATCTCGGATAGCCTGTCGTTTCCTACACTGTATGGCCCATTTATCTCTTACAATGAACAAGAGTAAGACTACTTAAGCAGAGATAAGGAGGCACGAAGCGAGAGAAAACTGAATTCTACAGAAAAAAGATAAAACTCGAGTGTGTGTTAGAGATCAGTTCGGAAACCTGCTAGCAAAACAAATAATTAAGCATCTATACATTAATTAAACCGATATTTAACTGCAATCTGAAGAAATATTTGAATTTGGATATAAGCAACCAGCTGATTATACAGTTTATAGACAATTATTATAAAATTAACATAACCGCATGTCTAGTCCACATTGAAAATGTATATTAATAAACTGTTTGACTGTAATGAAAGATATTGACTGTTAATCATTAGACTTGTTTGTAGGCATTTTTAGACAATAGAATCACTACAGTATGAAAGGAAGTCAAACAAATTAACCAGAAAAAAACAAACACAAAACACTCATGAAAAATTATAATAGCTCATTTACTGAAAGAAAATACTGATTGGTGACTAGTGCTGCAAACTTAACCACATACAACTCGAAATCGCAATATGGACCTGTGCAATTATTTAATCAAAAATGGCTGCAATTTATTTTTGATTTCATTTAAATCAATTTAATGTACATATTTTGGAAAATTATATAGCGTTTTTAAGGATTTAAATATTTGCCCAAACACATAAAGAGATAATTTGCCATGTTGTGCTCTTAACTTCGTTAAGTATGTTTGAATGCAAAATGGTCCATTTAATAGTTAAATATCACAGTTTTAATCAAAATCACAAAATTTGTTAAAATTGCAGCCCTAATAAAAAAATTAATAAAATAAAATTTTTTATCAAATTGTGCAGCCCTAATGGTGACGACACACTCAGCACATCCTACTCTGCACTTTCATTATTGAACAACTGTTTTTGTAACCTGTACTTTAACTCCACCATAGCATCTCAAGAGGCACTGATCCGTGGTGGTAACACAGCATCTTCAATGACACATTTAAAAAAATCAACTGCTTCAGATATCAAACTGTGCGTTTGAGTTTACGGATGTCAGGTAGAACCAAAGTTATCATTACTTTTAAAACAAAAATGAACCGCTACTGGAAAATAGGAATGACATCTCAAAAATGTTAAACTCACTTAATGCTGGTATTATTATTATTATTATTATTATTATTTCATTTTTATTTTTTTGGTCATAGAGGTAAAAACAAGCACAAAAACCCATGATCATATGTATCTGTGTATTCTTAAATACACGGCCTATGTAAACACTTTTTTTTTTTTTTCTCAGGCATTTTTGTATGGTTGGTTAAAATAGAATAATATTAACTTCATCATACCACCTAGGTTTTGCTAAAAACAAGGATATGTTCAAGTTTAAGGCTTTATTGTCACTTCAACCATATACAGTTAGTACACAGTGAAACGAAACAATGTTCCTCCAGGACCAAGGTGCTACATGCAACATAAATTTACAACATAAATTACCAGAAAAACTAAACTAGCTAACTAAGAGGCCTAGTTAGCTGGCTAGCAGAGACAAGACAGAGAGACCTAACATAAATTACAACATTAATTAACAAAAACTAACTAGCTAAGGAAGACTATCTACAGGTTTTACAGACAACATAAAAAGCACGTGCAAATGTGCAAACAAGAGCAACAACAAAGTGACAGTGCGACAAACACGACATAACAGAACATATATAGTATATATATATAGACTTTAGTACTGTATATAGAGTGACATAATATGTCACACTATATACTGTATTCCTTAGCCCTATCTTAAAAGATAGTAATGCAGTTACTGTAGTTTAACATTAGAGTCAATATTTCTAGATGTGCACATGAAAACAGTAGGAAGGCGGTGGACCACTCCTTAATAATTATACTAATCCATGGGGAGGAATCATATCATCATATTTCTATTTTTATTTTTAGTTCTATTTTTTCCTAGCACATTTCTATTTTTATTTTTAGTTCTATTTTTCCTAGTTTCATTAATTTTTTTATTTAATTTCTATCGTATTTCTTTTATTCATATTTATTTCTTTTTTGTAAACTTTAATTCTCTTCTAGGGTCAATGGCAGTCGTATAATGCATTTCACTACATTTCGTACTGTGTATGTTTGTGTATGTGACAAATAAAATTTGAATTTTTTGAATTTTTTGAAAAGAGAGAGTGGGGGGGGGGGGGAAGTGAGGAAGGGATAGTTCACCCTCTCTTGCCAAACACATCTGCATAATTTGATGTTAGAATGTCTGGGGAAAAAGGGACAAGATTTTTTCAGTCAAGTTCACTCATACAAATGTCTTAGGGTGCCGATAATTTTAGGTAATCATTTTCTTATATTTTGTAGCATCCAAGACAAACATTTATACTGTATATACAATAAAAAACAATATTTAATGCATTTTAAATGCATATTTTATTATTTCTTTATAAAGTTAACATTTGTCTCAGAGCTCCCCAAAGTGTGTGTGTGTGTGTGTGTGTGTGTGTGTGTGTGTGTGTGTAATGCATTGTATTATGCATTTTCATATGCTCCCTCTGTTTGTTTGAGTACACCATTTTAGTGTCCATGTAAATGAGCTACTACTGGGCCACACCTCTGGCAGAAAATGTGACATCATCTTCTTATATGATGTCACAACAGAGAAAAATCTAATTGGCTTATTTACGCCTCATTTCGTGCCAATACTAAAATGAGAACAGGACAAAAAACTATGATTTTTTTTCCATTTTTTTGTTTGTACACGCACTCGAGACCCACAAGAATGTCTTAAATGACTAAAAATAGAATTTTGCATAATCGGTCCACTTTATATTGTAATTTCTGAAATCCACCAGGTGTTCATTTGAAAAATGGCATCATCTGAGACTGATGTGACCTTTTAAAAGCTGTCAAGGTTATTAAAGAGCTGCCCTCAAAACAATGCGGCGCTATCGGTGGTTTTGACGAACAGTAATACAGTCATTATCCTGCTCTATGTTATAGAAGGTCTTCCTCTGTAATTAGGCAGCAGGACTCACCTCGTCTAGTCGAGTATCTGTCCCCTTCACTCTGTTTTTCTGCAGCTCTTCATTTATTGCTATTTTCCCCTAGTCCCCTGTCTCCATCAATTTCTCTCATTCTCATGACAGCTTGCTTGGAGATATGAAAACTCATGATTGACACACCAATTTCCTTTCTGCCAGCACGCGCCAAAACCCCGATTTCTCAAGGTCCCCTTTTTTGTGTGTCTCAGGTGAACCCGGGAAACGCAAAATGACTGAAAAGACATATCAAGCATCAGACAGATAAAGGAGCAAAGGTGCTGTTGAATATTGATGTATGATTAAAATGATTGTTGAATTCCTTTCATTATCAGCTAGCTGGGATGACAGGTAACTTTTCTCTGGAGCGCCTATTTATATTAAAACTCAAAAATGCTTAAATGGCTCATACTGACATGTGCTATACACTGCATATATATATATATATATATATATATATATATATATATATATATATATATTTGTACAATATATACATAACGTTAACTGTATTTCGTATGGAGTGACATTTGCAGCCCAGCCAAGACGGAATCTTACAGCTCATTTGTCAAGCAGTCTCCCCGAACCCGGGTCTCTACCTCACACCAATCCTGTCACGTTTAACAGATCTTTAGACCACTGCTGTGAAGAAATCGCTTGCTTCTAGCATAACCTTGCCAATAAAAAAGCCTCTTCAATTCCAATAAATTCAACTTGTCTCTTCTCAGCATTCCAAATTCTTAACGCTACCTGGTTCCACACACACAACTGCTTCCTCCTGTCTGTCCTCAACCTGGCTGAATACCAACCGATGCCTGGTAAGCAGTCAGAGAAAAAGACTTGAGATAAATGTGGGTACATATTAAAGGAAATTATTCTTAAACCACAGTCATTCCAAAGGTAGGAAAGACACTTAACTGCAAAGAGGCCTGGAAATCAATAGCAATTTATTCTCTCCTTGGACTCCAAACACAGTGAGTAAATAATCCTGTCCCCGCTCGCTCTAGTCCCAAGAGGTGCCCTGGCGTCTGTCTCTCTGAATCTGAGTCTCTTTTCCTCTCTTAGTTCATGAGCGAACCTGCTTGACCTCACTGATCACTTCCACTTTGCCAAAGTATCCAGTGTCGCTCTGTTACTATACTCTAATGCAATGCAGCAGAATAAAAATCCCAACTGGTAACTACATTCAGCCGTTTTCAAAAGTTAGTATTCTAAGCATGTTTGTGTAAAAACATAATTAATAATCATCAGATTATAGTGGGTCTTAGTATTAGGCAAATACATCCTCAGATGAACAACAGCATATAACTTTATTCACCACGCCATTATTTTAACAAAACAGAAGTCAAAAAAAGAAAAAGATGTGGAAAACACTAAGTGTCTCCCATAATGCAATAGCCTGTAGTTTCATTTGTAGTAATCAGTCTCTCTAACCTAGTTGTGATATTTTGGCCCATTCTTCTTTATAGCATTGCTTCAGTTCATTGAGGTTTTGGCGGAATTCGAATATGTACAGTATATCTCTCTATTAAAGTCCCATCGCAGTGTTTCAGTTGGGTTGAGGTCTGGACTTTGACTATGTAACCCTTTCCAGATTGATGTGCAGCAACAATTGCTCTTCTCTAAAACCAGCTTATGTCTTTCCCTCTTGGCATTGTGTTAGCACACGCCTGAATGCTCCAGCAAACTGCCAAAACTTCTGATTTATAGGAGTTCTGCACACCTGCTGATGATGAGTTAATCAGGGCTGGTGATTAGCAGCACCTGGCTGCAATTTACCCTCCTAAATTCTGTGAAAGCTGTAGGGGGGGATTTAGTATTGCCTAAATTTTTATTTTTTTTTGCTTTTGGGCTTCATTTTTGTAAATAAATAATGTGTACTGTATATTTTTCATCCGAGGTTGTTTTTTGCGTAATAGTTCCACTACAATTAGATGAATTTTAATCAGTTTTTACTCAAAACATTGGCTTTGACCAATCAATACCAATGATATACAGTGGGGGAAATAAGTATTTGATCCCCTACAGATTTTCTAAGTTTGCCCACTTATAAAGAAATTAAGGGTCTATCATTTTTATCATAGGATTATGGTAAAGGATTGAGACAGAATATCAATCAAAAATACAGAAAAAGCACATGATACAAATGTTATGAATTAAGTTCCACTTTAATGAGGGAAATAAGTATTTGATCCCCAAGCAAAACATGACTTAGTACTTGGTAGAGAAACCCCTGCTGGGAAGCACAGTGGGAAGACGTTTCTTGTAGTTGTTTACCAGATTTGCACACATCTTGGGATGCATTTTGATCCACTATTCTTTACAGATTTTCTCTAAATGTTTAAGGTTTCTTGCCTGTTGCTTGGCAACTCGAAGTTACAGCTCTCTCTGTGAATTTTCTATTGGAGTAAGGTCTGAAGACTGGCTAGACCACTTTCTCAGTTCATTGGCAAACCTCAGACGGGTCTGTACATTGTCTTCTTAAGGAGGGGAAGCCTTGCTGTGCTGAAGGATTTCAATCCATGCAGGTGTATTGTGTTACCAATGGTTTGTTTGGCGACTGTGCTCCCAACTGCCTTAAGATCATTCACAAGCTCTTTCCGTGTAGTTCTGGGCTGGTTCCTCACTTTTCTCATGATTATTCTTAATCCATGAGGTAAAATCTTGCATATAGGGCCATTAATGGTTACTTTGTCTTTTTTTCATTTGTAAATAATCGCTCCAGCAGTTGTCTCCTTCTCACCAAGCTTCCAGCTGATGGTCTTGTAGCCCATTCTAGCCTTGTGCAGGTCTAAAACCTTGTTCCTGACTTGCTTTGACAGCTCTTTGGTCTTAACGATGGTGGTGAGGTTTAAATGGAAGATAGAGATTTTGTGAACAGGTGGCTTTTATACATGTACCACTCCTAAATTGTTGTTAAGAGCATCTTCTTAAAGTATTGTGTACCACAAGAGCACATAACCAGTCTGTGAGAGGCAGAATTATTGTTGGTTGGTAGGGGATCAAATACTTATTTCCCTCATTGAAATGCAACTTAATGCAACTGGATTTTTGGTTAATATTCTGTCTCAATCCCTTACCATAAACTAATGATTAAAAATGATAGACCCTTCATTTCTTTGTAAGTGGGCAAACGTAGAAAATCTGTAGGGGATCAAATACTTCTTTCCCCTCGTACGCCCTCGTTCACGAGGAACTTCATAACAAGTGCCTGTATTACATGACCCCCCCCCCCCACTCACCCACCCCTTGTAGTCTAATTTAACAGTACAGTAAAATTTTACAGTATGACTAGCCCAGTGGTTCACAAACATTTTTTGTCATTCCCCACTTTAGAGGGTGGGCGAATTTTCAAGCCCCACTTGTCAACAAAATGATAACCAAAACAGCCAAGTGTACTATTTATTGAAAAATCAATTTCTAAACCAGTAAGATCAAATAACACCAAGTTCAAAACAGATAAAATACACGTGCAATTGTTATAACAGGCTTACTTTGTCACTTATCTAGAGCTTTCTTTCAAAGAAGTCGAGTGGCTTATTAACGTGACTGGGGTGTGTTGTCTCTAAGTGTCTTCCTACTTTGTCTCATGCTGTCTGCTGCCAGCGGGGAGATTTTAGCGAATAACACCTGTTTGTGTCCGCAGTAAAGTTAGTTTGATATTCGCATCTCCGAATTCAATAGCTGCGTAAATAAACCCGCAAATAAGATACCCACATATATTTCCTCTCTACACTGTGTTTAAACTACACCTTAAATTATACATGTTTAAAAGCATAAACACTATTATTCTCTAAGGCGCAACGAATGATTTAGGGATCATCGCAAAATGCCACACACAAACAAAAAGCGTAGAACGATATTGATCTTCCCTTCCGTTCAGCGCCTGAAGGATCAAAAAGCAACTTTGTTACCACACCGGAAACTAGAAATGCCAGACTAGTACTGCCTGATAAAATACAGAAACATCAGCATACACATTGGAATAAGTGAAATTACATATATAATACCGAATGTTTCCTTATATATTGTTCCTCTGCAATTAAAATGCCGACGTTAAACCATTATTGTTGCACTATGGTTCCACTTTTTCTCTGATGTTATTTTAATTTACTTGTATTAATGATCCATTTCTTTGTGTGTCATTATTTAGTTTCGAGTGTCCGATAAAGAAAACAAAGATTAAATAAATGAATAAAGAAAAGCATGAATTAGAATAGGTACTTTCCTATTATTTTTCACTAATTCCCTTCCCTAGCCCAACAGAATAACATTACACTTAGTTAGTAATTGTCACTAACATAATTATAATGATGTACACTTTAGTATAAGTACCTCCATTTGGGTATTTCCAATACCAGTACTTGGCGTCAACAGAATTTTTCGGAATGCCCCATTTCTGGAGCATATTATTAAATACTACCAAGCTACTACACTGCATTGTAGAGAGACATCTCATCAACCCTTCTGATGTGCTTGTTCACACACTTAATCTTCTGGTTTGATTTTATTCTAATAAAAAAAAATTCACACAATACATGCGTACTGAAAAAGCCGTATACTTTTACATATCTGATCATTTCAGTTAACAGTAAATCCATTTTACTGGGCAGGAAATTACCTTCCCTGCCTTCGTGGGCTCTTTGTGCACCATAGCAGTCATTTATAAACAACAACAAAAACAAATCTACACGTCCATATCACTGTCAACATTTGAAAAAAAAAGGATTTTTTTTTCTTGGGCAGCACGAGTGACACCACACAAGTTTAAATTAGTGCAGACATGCCTTTGGTTGCATGCCTAAGGAACCATAATTACTCATCAGAAGATTAGACCACAAATTACCAAGGGATCATTGTCCAGCAAATCTTAGCATACACCACTAACAACTAAAATATTTGAAGTTATTTTCTGACAAGGATACTCCACTCAAATCTGCATATGTAATTAAATATTAACACATCACTCAGAACAAGCAGCGAGTGTACATAAACAGTGCTCCCTAATTGAAAGGGACACTCTGAATGCAACTCCTTCACTACTACATTTCCACAGTAGCAGCAACAGGCATTTGAGGTTTTTGCGTTACTAGGGTAACACATAAAGAATGTAATGTCCCCAACGCGGACATCAATTTGTCCATGTGTTACCCTAGTAATGTATAAACCTCAGATACCTGTTGCTGCTACCGTGGAAATGTCACACTTTTGAAATGGAATATTGACTTCATATCGAAATAAAACCTGATACATTACAAAAAGTATACTACTGAGGTGTATCTATATAAATAAAAGAAAGGTTTTGTCTGTATATTGGTCAGAACTCGCTCTTTCAATAATATCCTTATGTTTCCAGCACTGGAGGAACCAAAATCAGTCCTAGAAAATTTTCTGTCTGTCTGTCTGTCTGGCCGTCTGGCTGTCTGGCTGTCTGTCTGTCTAGCCAGATTTTGTCTCAGCATCACACAAAACTGGCTGGAAAGAATTTACTGAAATTCCTTGTCAGTCCTTAGATACAGTTTGAGACAAAATACAGTACTGAAACTAACAGACCAAAAATATAATCTTATCATCTGTGAGTTAATTTCTTTGAAAAGAAACTAACATACACACTAATAGCGTGTTGATTTATCACAGTATGCTTAATGTAAGCGTTCGAAGTGTGGGTGCACCGCCTCGCTGTAGGCAGTGTTTATATCGTTCACAGATTCTCAACCCAGATTCCTGAAACAAAGGTTGCTGCAGATTCCTGCAAAAGGAGATGATTTTCTCTCGGAATGCAGGCGCAGTACCTGCTGGATCTTTACAGTTGAACACACTCTCCTTTAACATTCCCCACAAGTAACCATCAAATTTTGTAAGGGGAAGTTTGGACGGGTATGGGAAGGAATTGTTCTCCCTGCTTTTTTAAACTCGGTTCTCATTCACAACCACTTGATACTCAACTATGAATACTTTTATTAAGTAAACCCATTTTCAACAACAACTGCACAACACAAATTGGCTGATAACCAAAGAAAGACAACTTGGCGTAAATAATGAAAACTCCAGGGAATGAAAACTGGGAGTGTTACACCCCTAATTCACAGGTGAATTGATTGATCTGTGTCCTTGATATCCTTAATCTTCTGCATTGAGCAGAACACCAGGCCTGTTTGTGCACTGACTGTTGCAGGAATCTACTTTGTCCAAGTCTTAAAGAAATTCAGATTTTTTCAGGTCTGTCTTAAATCTAAAACAAGGTGCTCTGCACACCGAATGCCAGGTTTGTCACCCAGAAGATGAGTACAGTCTAAATTATCATGACTTTCCCCATCATGATATTCAAATGATTCCCAACCCTTGTTATGGCATTTACTGTAAAAGACTCATGTGAAGCTTCTGCAGTGCCACCGAGCTTAATCTTTTCAAATTTAATTTGGATTTTATTTATGTTAGAACACATTTAACACTCTTCTTTCCCTGGAAATTGCTGCATGACCAGTCAGAACTAGACAGCTATTTCCGGGGAAAGAAATAAAGTCTGAATAAAAGAAAGACAATGTTTATGGATTGATGAAGTCCAAAATGTCTGAAAATGTAAAGTTTACATTTAGGCGTCTGGCAGATGCTTTTGTCCAAAGCTGCTTACAATATTACTTAGGTTTCTGACATTGGATAGATCCTTACACTGTACAAGAAAACAAGTTGACCTTGTTTGTGTCAAAATCTAAATAGTTCTTCTGCTAGTTAAATTAATAATTCCATATAAATCCTACAAACATTCAATCATTGGATCTTAAGGTACTGCACTAAGAATCTAGTTCAGATGCAAAGACAGACACTTCAGGTATTTTTTTCATATGATCAGATCTCTTAATCCTCCACTCCCTATGTAGTATGTGCATTCATATCCAACCAAAATACACTCTTCACAGGTATCATTTGAATGTTCTAGCTCAATTAATCTGAATGCGTTGTCATACTACTTTAAGTCACAAGTTGTCTAACATGGAAAGCATGCTCTTGGTATATCTTTGGCACATCCGGTTCTTTTCTACAAACCCTTCCGCAGTCACCCAAATATAGCAGTTACAGCACACCTTTTGTCAGTGGTGGCAGCATGATTACTCTCTGTCCCTGTAACAGACATCCTGACAACATAGAGGTCATCTCTCTAATACACAGATATGTCTGCAGTTCACAACAAAATTTTTCTTTTCTGTTCCCACACCTATCTTGCAGCCCTATTAAACGATTTTGTTTGTTTGGCCAATGTTGATTTTCTCTGTACTCATGTGTGCACCAAACCATTGAACCCTGGTCCAGCAAAAATTAGAGGACACTGCCTTCATCCAATGTAACTCTGGTTCCTGATGGCCTGTACAGGCATTGTGTGCTATGGTTTTCTGAAAAAAAGTTTTGATGCTTAACTGTGATTTTCACAGGAGCTGAAGCCACCTGAACCCCAGTAAATCCATAAATGGGCAAATAGGGGACAGAACGTAGCCTGGGTGTTGGTTGGAACGAGCCTCTTTACCTCAGATAAAACAAACTAGGTAGCTTATATCTTCAGCTTAGCTAAAATGCTAAGACGGCTAATGTTAATTCATTTGCCAGTGTTACTTTCCATTTGATTGAACTACGTCATCCATACAATACCTTTCAACTCCTAATTTCAGATACAGCACTTTCTTGGTTTCAGTCATATTTATCAAAACGGCAACAATATGTCACCCTGAAAGATTCACACTCCACAACAACAACCATGGGGTCCCCCAGGGATCTGTGCTTGGCCCCCTTCTCTTCACCATATACATGCTCCCTCTAGGACAAATTTTCCCCCCTTATGGACTCAGTTTTCATTGTTACGCTGACGACATACAACTGTGCATCAGCACTAAACCCTCTGCCCAACTCCCCCCCAATGCCCCACTGCTTGCAAGATATTAAAACCTGGATGACCACCAATCTTCTCAAACTAAACAGCAGGAAAACGGAGCTCATGGTGGTGGCACAGGCACCACTGCTTAGGAAGGTTGCGGACCTCCACCTGAATGTGGATGGCTGTTCCATCACTCCATGCCCTGAAGTCTGCAATCTGGGCATCATCCTGGATCCTACTCTATCATTTCAGTCCCACGTCAAAAGAATTACCAAATCTGCCTTCTATCACCTAAGGAATATCTCCAGACTCAGGCCCTCACTCTCTGTTTCAGTAACAGAGACCCTCATCCACTCTTTCATCTCCTCCCGTCTGGACTATTGCAATGCCATCTTGTCAGGTCTGCCAAACAAAGCCCTGGATAGACTGCAATACGTCCAGAATGCTGCTGCAAGGGTTCTAACAGGCACTAGGCCCTGGCACCACGTCACTCCCATTCTCAAACAGCTTCACTGGCTCCCCAACAAATCCCGCATAAGTTACAAAGTCCTCCTCCTCACCTACAAATCTCTCCATGGACTGGCTCCCCACTACCTTACTGACCTCCTCCACCCCTACACCCCTCTGAGGTCCCTGCGGTCCTCTTCCAAGGGCCAGCTGATCGTCCCCCGCAGCAGACTCAAGACCTTTGGCGACAGAGCCTTTAATGTAGCTGCCCCCACTCTCTGGAACAAGCTACCCCTTCATGTCCAATGTGCCCCTTCACTACCCCTGTTTAAAAAGTACCTCAAAACACATCTCTTCACAGAGGCCTTTGGCCTCTAGTCCCCCCCTCCCCTCTTACATGCTTACATTACACACGGCTTATACTGTAAAGCGACCTTGGGTATTTTGAAAGGCACTATATAAAACTGAGATATTATTATTATTATTATTATTATTACTTTTCTTTAGATAAGTTAACGTACAACAATCTGAATAGACCATGCTAAAAACATACAGTACCAACAAAAAAACAGCAGAGGGAACACAAGCCTAAATACAAACTTAAAAGACAGCTAATGATCAAACAGCAGAGCGGCGCATAAATACCTGTAAGTGGACAGTGGTGCATCAATAGTGTGATGTGTTTCCATATACATTGTCTACAATAATCCAAGCACTTCTTGTTCTGGCTAGATATAATGCTTTTGTTAAGTATCCTTGTGCCACAGGGGAAACATACCAGCTCCAAAAGCAGTGAAAGATGAAGGCATGTCAGAGCTTCAGCAGTTACGGTTTTGCTTGAACAAATGTGTTCTCACCATGAGCTGTTAATTTCCAGGTTCAATCTTGGCAGAGCAACCAGTTGTGACATAAGGGCTACTGCCAAATTTGAAATAAATCTCTTGACCCTGGCAGGGCCACTTTTACTGTGCAGCAAAATGACAGAAATAATTCTATAGTTACAAGAACGTCAAATGTTTCTTTTTTCTCTGTCTTTGCATGTCTTACAATCAGCATTCAGTTTAAAAAAGTAACTCGATCGTCAGAACACTGCACACTGAAAAAATGTGTTACACCAAACTTATAGAAGAGTAAGTTAATATTTAGTAGCGCATGGTGTACTTCTTCCTACAAACCCCTTTAAAAGTACTGGAATGACAACTCCACTTGCTTTTTACATCCCAAAACTAATATAAGACGAACAATGAAAATTTTAGCTTCCATGAACCAGTGTGTTTCTTTGAACTTTGAACATGACACCATTTTTCTAAAATACTAGAACATTCGACTGACAGGTGTTTATTGCTGCCCAGGTGTGTCACGTTAGATTAAAAGTTTAAAGGAGTAATAACTATTCTTGGTTTTTGCTTGTAAAAACTGCATTTGTTGTTAAAAAGGATAAACCACCATTAACACCAGGGAGCCGTTCAAAGCCATTCTAGAAACAAATACAACTAAAACCAACACATGGACATGACTAATGCTGGTGTCTGCTGTTACTTTGAAATTCCTGCCACTGGTGTACTAACAACTAGACATCCGACAGGCCAGCCAAGAAAAACAGCTGCAGTTGATGGCAGAAACAAAGTGAAGCTTACCTCTATATAGCTTCAATAACAAGTGGTTTTCTTAGGACCAGACAGCTGTTTAATCATCCCATTGTGTGGCTGTGTGGAAATGAGCTTACTTTTAGTATTACTCTTTACTTTTTAGTATTACGGTGCCCAAAAAAATTTTTTTGCTCTACCTGATTTTTTATTTTTTTTTGGCATACAGTGAAACCTCGGATCGCGATCAACGCATTTTGCGAGCGTTCTGCAAGACGAGCAAAGATTTGTAATAAATTTTGACTTGGAAAACGAGCAAGTCTTGGTTTATGAGTGCCGAGTATCATGTATCACGCATGCGCTTCTTGTTTTGACATGGGCGTCATGTGATCACAACTGAGCCAACGGTTTTTCTCTCTCTTGCGCTGTGGAATTGTGGGTAATCGTCTCCCCTGCTGGGTCTTAGTGCGCGTCTCTCACTGGTATAATCAACATCCGTGCACTGTTTACTATAACACTGTGACCACGTGTGTCTTTATGTGAACGACTCATCACAAACGTTTGACTGAAGTTATTAGGTTTTGGGGCAATTACTTTTTCACATAGAGACAGTCAGGGTTAGACAGCTTTTTCACAATAAATAAAATCATAAAATAATTTAACTCACGTTATCGTTGCACAATATTGATGACCTCAATCATTTAAGTGTGACAAATATGCAAAACATACATTCAGGAAGCAGCCAAATACTTTTTCACGGCACATTATTTTTTATGCTGTTGGTTTTTACAGTTCAACTTCATTGAGCATTTAAGTGATCTCTGTTCAAGGTCATTTATGATTTTTTGCAAAGTTGTCATTATCCTTTCTTATTTAAAAATGCATTAAGTAGTTCTTAATCAGATCCCCTCATTTTTTGATGCAGGGCGATTATTTGACCTTTATATTATATTATATCTGATTATACTTTTTTATATCATATTAGGCTTGCATGAACAGAGCTTCACCTGAGACATGTGATTAATTGTTTTCAGGGTTGGCTGCTATTTTTATTAAATAAGGTTTTAGTTTTAGACACTCTAAATTTTATAAGTCAGTCTTTTGATTTATGTTGTCACTAAAGAACAGCTTCTTTTATTTTTGTATACACGGTATATCTAGGTATCCGCTAAAGAATAAAATATAAGCCGGCATAAAATGTCCAACACACTATGCAGCAGCTTCAACAAATTTGCTTCCGGGCAACTGCACTACACAGCAAAACTGAATTAAACTCCTATTCCAATTTCGCTGAGCGTTTAGGGGCCAATGGTAAGATCATTTGCTCTGTCATGCACTTAATACACTAGGAAGCTGACTTAATGTAAAATTGCGTTTATGTGACAAGATTCCTGGGAGAGATATCATTGGCACTGCAGACAATGCAGCCTGAGGGCGAAGATATTCTGTTCAATTCATTCCTATTTTTTCAGACAGGCGCAAGTCAGCTCTCTCAGTCCAAATCCCTGTCTTGCAGCGATCAGCAAACACCTGACATCTCAGACACACAACAAAGAAATAATCGATATCTCTTTCTTTAAAAAGCTCCTTAGGGTGGGACAAGTACTCCCTACAAGTACTCATTCCAGCTACGGTCATCCGTTACATTTTAAAGTGGCACAGGAAAGAATAACTTTTGGGCTGGCTAACTTTATTCATCATTTAAGTTTCATTCTAGTCCAGGATCCGGAGCCTATACCAGGAACATTGGATTAGAGGAAGCGAAACAGAAAAAAACACCATACATTTACCACTTTTGTCAACAACTGAAAAGCAAGGAATAATATTTTAGAAACTGCCAGATCTGGTATGCTCATGATCATGTGCGCATATCAACAAGTGATGGGAAGAAAAATATTCAATTATTTAGAAATATTCCTTAAAACCTGAATGCCAACATTCTCTCGCAACTTCATTGTCTCTATATATCTGTGTATTATTATCATATGAGGACTGTTGGACATTGTTTTTTTGTCAAACTTCTTCTTGAATGAAGACATTGATTAAATTATAGTTATCAGCTATGAATAAAAAGAAACAATTTAAAGTAGAAATTGCGAAGGATTCTACAGTAGTGTCCGTGTCTATATCTATCTAGATAAATTGTCTGTACATTAGTCAGAACTCGCTCTTTGAATGATATCTTCACATTTGATACATTGGAGAACCTTTTCTTTTTTTTTCGTCTTTTTACAGCATCACGTAAAACTGTCTGAACAAAATGTAATGTACATAACGTTGCCAGCCTGCCCACTTTTATGTTTTTTTATGTTTTTTTTTTGTTATGTTGTTTAAAATAAAATAGGCATATGAGATGCGTTTTCTTGCTACAATGTATCTGTGACTGGTTTTAAATGTGGGTTTCAAAAGGTAACTATTCTCTCCTAAGTGCGTTCCATACAGGCCTACTTTCACACATGCTGTGACGACTGTAGAATACATGGAACACAGAGTGATACATATAGATATAAATTCCAGTGCTATAACCGTCCGCATAATCACTGTTAATTTTATGGCAGATCAGGGTGTATGTATACATGCGTTTATATTTATATATAAAATGTCTCTTCTCATTTACACACTATGGGCAATTTGGGTATGCCAATTAGCCTCATCTGCATGTTTTTGGACTGTAGGACGAAACCGAGAGCCCTGGGGAACCCACCAAGCATGGGGAGCCACAGTCTCTGTTACAAAAAATAAATAATAATAATAATTTAATTTTGATTCAGGAGTTTAAGTGACATAGCAGCACGTGCAGCAATATGTGACGTCACAGCACAACTCCAGCACCCTCCCTTAAGTGACCCGAGCTCAATGTGAGTGTAGCGTGCGCTGTCAATGTCAAAGTCTCAGAACAGCGCTGTAAGCTGACGGCTTTCTGTCCTCCAGCCTGAACACGGCACGGCCAAAGTAAAGCCCATGATAACCTCACTGTGTAGTTGTTCGGAAGTGGAGATGTACCTGCGTGTTTTTATGCTTTATCAGACACCTACAGACTCGTGTCAGTGTAATGCCACAGAAGAACTCAACAGGAGAAAACGGAAGGACCAGTAGAGAAACAATCAATCTAATAATTCCGAGTCAGGGCTTACCGATCATACCGGAGACACGAGAAAGCTAAGCTCAGCTCCAGCACCAGGAGACGTTTGTGTTTATTGACATGCTGAAAGGTCTGCGACACTCTGCGCATGCGCGAAGCCGAAGTGGCTTATGGGAAAACTAGTTCTACACGTACTTGTGAGCGGTGAATTAGACGGCGCTTATTAATACACAAAATATCTTTAATATTTGATTTGTCGTATTTGGTCAATATTTAAAGTAGTTTAATGAAGTAATTTGATATGAGCAGTGGCTTTGAGACACTACAATTCCTCCCCAGTGCTGTTTAGCATACAGGAAGTGTGATAGATAGGAGTGTACAGTAAGGACGGCTGGCTCCTTTTCGATCCGGTGTTATGCGCTGAAATGCCCCCCTGCCATGGATTGCCCCCCAACATAATCACTGTCAAATATTATATTAGAACATAAATTAATAGGTTAATGATTTAAAAATTACACGAGACAATAAAATAAAAAAGCAATATAAAAAACATGTATATAAAAAATTGATTTTTTTCATATACAACATGTTTACTTTTATATTGTTTATTTTATAATAAAATTACTTTTGTATAATTTTACGTCATAAACAATTTATATATATATATATATATATATATATATATATATATATATATATATATATATATTTGCATATTCATGACAAAACCCTAAAAAATAAACGTGCAAACACAATACACATTATACAAGAATTTATATTAGTAGTCTTGACGGCTGTCACATGCCTAGGCTTCATTATAATAGTAATATCATATTTGATAACAATAAATCTATGAATTTATGTTCTAATATAATATTTGATAGCGATTATGTAAAGGGGCAAACCATGGTAGGATGGCATTTTAGCGCATAACACCGGTAACAAATAATACTAAGACTAGTATCGCGATGCCGATATCGATACCAATACTTAAAATCTATTCTTTAGGGAAAATTTAAAATTTCTGTAGTGAAAATCTGCAAATGCATTCATCAAAAAAAAATTTGGGCAGACTAGTATGCAAAACTATTAAAGATCAAATTTCTCTATTTTGTGTTTATTATCATTATTATTATTATTATTATTATTATTATTATTATAAACAGAGACAAGTAGTGTGACAAGTAGTAGCAGAATGGTTGACATGAAACAAAATGTTGGTTCAAGATTCACGAGACATTGTTGTCGGTATTCGTACACATACCGGCAATCTGAGTAGGCTACATAGGAATTTTTGGTCAGTGATAAGAAAAGATAGAAAGTAGAATGACCATATAATGACCAACAGTAATAAACAGAAGAGGGATTTAATAGTCTATAACATTATAATAATTATCTAGATCACTGTGATATGTTTAAAACATGATCCCCAGATATTAAATTATTGCACTTTAGTTTAACAAGTTATACATGAGCTTTAATTGCACATTTGATATCAGTTTTTATATTGCACTTTGTGAAGAATAGTGAACACAGTAGTGAAGGTGAAGGATAGTGAACTCAATACCAGATACATGTACGCTGGTTGTAGCAGCAGGTCTCTCTATATGACAAAGATAAAAACTTACAAGGGTGAGACAGACATGCTGTTTTGTTCCCTTGTTTCTTTTGCCATCAGTCTAACTGCGTCTGGAAAGAAGCTCTTAAAGACATATGGTTTGTGTGTGGTTATACTGTCTGGTCTGCAGTATGTGAGGTTGTGTTTTGTGCGTTTTGCGAAAGTAGAGAGTAAGCTGGATGGTGTGTGTCCTTGAAAATACTTTGTACTTTTTTTATACAAACATTTTATGTATAAACTGTCTGTTGATGGGGAGGTCGGATCTAGTAATCCTCTCTGTTGATGAACATTTATGTAATGATAAAATAAACTATGATGTTTGTTGATAATTAATTGACATTACAAAATAATATTTTAAATATTTTAAATGATTCTTTATGATCCCAGAACCACTCTTTCACAATCCTGTAATATGTCTGTGCTGTCAGAGCAGAAAAATGCATAGATGTGATACCATTACATTCAGGTCATCAGCTGACTTCATTTTATTGCTGAGTCTTGACCTGGCCAACTGAAGCAACCCCAGACCATAAAACTGCCTCCAGAGGCTTGTACAGTAGGCACTAGGCATGATGGATACATCGATTCATGCACTTCCCTTTTTATCCTGATGCACCCATCACTCTGAAATAGGATCAAATTGAAACCTTATTTTCTAAATGTTAAAAAAATATTTCAAATCTCTGCAGTTGTTTTCTTTGCTTGATGCATACTAATAATTTTAACAATAATTATGTATAATTTGAGGGCATTTGAGGTGGTAACATGTTGCAGTCCTTCTGTAATCCTACAGGTAGTGCGCTGTAAACTATTTACACAGTGACACGCAGCACGGCCTCCTGTGTTTTTTTTTTTTTTTTTTGTTTAAAATTGTAAAATCATTTTAAACTAATATCGAATCAAGATATTTACAGAGTCAATCGGCCCATGGTGATTCACATCCCTAGTAGTAATAGGTATTAAACTTGTGCAAAAAGAAAGGAGCATATGTCTGCTGATTTGCTGTCTAAATTTAAGCTCAGTGCTTGAATCTTATCACAAGCAGGAGTGAGATTTTTTTTAAACCTTTTGCAGCCCTTAGGTTAAAGTGACACATTGTCATTTTTAATGAAGGAAAAATAGAGAGTGAATCTTTTTTTTTTTTCACCCAAAACCCACACCCTATCTTTGTCTCGATCTGAAACCTACACATACACCTCCCTTTACACAGTTATATCTCTTATAACGACAGACAGGTGGTGATAAATCTAAATTGATAACATGAGTTCATGTCAAAGACACAAAGTAAGGCACTTGACAACACAGATCCAAAAATAAGAATAAGCCCTAAGGTCATGCCCAGCGGAAATGCCCAGTAGGTGCATTTTTAATGAACCCTGATTTAATGGACACAGTATTCCACTAATAATCAAAATAAACTCTTGAAATGGTGTTGAAAACTGAGCTGAAGTACATCAACACAATCCTTGCATAAACCTCAGGAATATTATTGGTTGATGAAATGGAGCCCCATGTTGATGGCATTATATGGATGCTTGTTGGATCTGTTGGTGAACAGCAAGGAGACCATCTATTGCTTTTTTAAGCATTCCAGGATGAGACGCTCAAACTAATCCATTAGAATAGATGCTAGAACAGATGCAACGGGGCTATAGTTGCTGAGGTCTGTAATCTTCACTTTTCTGGGGGATCAGGATGATTGTGATGCCTTCAGCAGGCTAAAACAATCTTAATCCAGGGATTTATCAATAAGGTATGTGAAATTGGCCTGTTTATCAGCACAGTGCTTGATTGTACAGGTGGAGATATGGTCTGAGGCAGCAGCTTTCCTGATGTTCAGTAAAAAAAAAAAAAAAGGTGTTTTTTGATAGTGAAGAAAGACTTAGAAGGAAGATGGAATTTCAGAAAGAGCTCCACACTGGTGTTTATTCTCACCATGCTGTTCAACAAAAACTCAACAAAAGGACAACAGAAAGGGGGCCGTCACTGGGTGGTGGATTTGACCCCATTCAACTACTGTATAGTGTTGAAATGCATGTTCTGTCAGCGTGTGTGTGTGTGTTTACTTGTACTACTCACACCCAGATTTTTTTTTCATTGTGTGCATGTGTGGACTGACATGCATATTCCAATGGTGTTTGTTTTTCCAGTACTGTTGTATCTGCTGTATGTAATGTTATTTCAGAAGGATATGATTAATTTTTGTTTAAAAACAACGCAAATTGAATTTTGTGGGTTTCATATTTGTTCTTTTATATTTATTTTGTCATAGTACTAGTTTAACAAGATGCAGATTAAAATTGAGAGCAACTGTTAAACAGCATAATTATCACTATAGTCATGAAAAACATTATTTCAATTAAGGTTTAGATGAAAAATATGATTTATGCTACACAATAAGTTTTGATTTAACGCTTTGTATAGTTCATTTGTGACTAATTGGACATAATTTAATACTCTGGAAGTTAATTAAACACTGGGGATTTTGCTGTGTACAAAATGTTGATTATGTTGATTCATTACTAAAGTCCCACAAAAACAGAAGACGTTTTTTATTCTGAGCGAAGGGAAAGTAGGAATGCTTGCCTCAGTGCTCAGCACTTTGTAGAACCTAAAGGACTGCAACATTTTCTAAGTTTATAACAGTCAAATTCCATCGATACCAAATTCACAATGATGTTACATCCACCAGCTTGGCCAGCTCACTTTGTGTGGTCAATACAAGCTAGATTTTCAGCAGCAATAACGAATAGCTCGGATCACAGGACCCTGTCACACTCCAACGAAGACCACAAGGTCCCCAAGCGTCCTAAAAATATCAAAGAACGCAGAGGGAATTGGGTCACGTCCCGGTCAGGCTCTCATTGTGCCTCTTATGTTGTCACTAATTTCCTATCACGCACATGTCCATGCACTCACCATGGCTGATTAGATCAAACCGAGTTATAACTACGTCCAATCAGATCACACCACATTATTACCTGGTGCTGATCACACACTTACTGCATTGTCATTGTGTCCGGCGGGTTGGAATAAATACCACAACACGCGCAGTGGTTTTCAGTGATGGTGTGAGGATCAAGTATTTATACAAAACTCTCTAACCATGACATAGACAGGTTGATAACCTGCTGCGTGTGTGCTATTAGAAGAGCGAAATATGAACTTAATGTGGTATTCTACAAGGGGTGGACCGACCTTGGTCATAGCACAAGCCTGAAGAGGTCATTATGAGAACACAACAATGCAATGGCATCTTAATAACAACGAAGACCATTCAATGCCTTTCCTGTATATGCCATGTTTAAAGTGCATCAGTGGTGTTAGTTAAATAGTTAACTGCTGTCATTACTACAGTATGTTTTTATTAAGTACTTCCTGCCTCCTGCTTTGATCATGTCCTTAACATGTCAGGGCAAATCATACAACATCCTTTTTTTTTTGTGAACATACAGTATACATAGTAGGAAGTGTGACAGGGGGGTAAGAGGTTTCCATGGATGCATTTGGAGTTAATATGTGTAATTTGACTCCTATATGGAAATTCTGGACTAAACTTAAAATTTAATATATCATTTGTCATAGTAAGTATTATAATGGTGCATGGAACTGTATCACTTTAGTACTTTTTCAATGCAAGGAAGAATTTCTTTTTTAAAAGGTGCATATTACCAAAACATTTCCCTGTTGCCAACAGAAGATACTAGTGTAAGCATGCAATGTGGAGGAACAATTTTGATCTGAGTTGCTACAGTATGTCTTTGCAGTGTCCAATTTTTTTATGCTAAGTAGTTAACTATTATATCTGTAAATTTGGCAAACTTATTACACTTTGATTAAAATTTCTCAGCTTACTTACTAATTTCACAGCTTACTGTCTAACAAAACGTTTCTATATAAATATATATATATATATATATATATATATATATATATATATATATATATATATATATATGGTCATTCTAGGCAAGATCATTTACTTAAGATCATTCAACGAGTGACAAGATGCCAAGCCATAAAGAAATTCACTAATCATTAATAGTACATGGATAACATTTTAACAACATGGACAAAGGTTAGTCTAATTCCTAAATATTAATATCAGTAGATACCCAGGGGGTGAAAGTAGGCTGAAATTCCTGCTGGTACTGTCTAGCCCAAAGAACAAAGTTCTTTTCAAAGTTCTGTTCAATTGAGAACAAAGGTGAAGAGAATAACCCATGTAGGTGTCGACAGTCTTGTAAATCTTGTAAAGTTTGTCTTTGTGTCTCCACTTATTTCCAATTGAGAACTGCCTCAGTTAACTAACTGTTCCGGTTTGGGTTGAATCCCAAATCGCCTAAAACGGGAATGGAAATGAAAGCTCACGCTCACGTTAACTAGCAGTAATGAAAGATCGAAGCACAACACTGAAGGTTGTGAGGCAATTCAGAACAACTTAAAAGCAATGACTTTGGAGACAAAATGTTGTTTAAGGTGGTATAATGTTACCAGATTGTTTCTCTTGCTAAAAGTGCTTCCATGACTGGTTTTGAATGTGGGTTTTGTAAGGTAGACACATGTACTGTACATACCCTATACCCTATAAACATCCTATATCTGACTTTTTTGGGCAAAATTTAGTTATTCACATTTTCTTATTCTGTGACAGCGAACTAACATAATAATAGGTGTTATTTTAGGTGATATTAATTTTTGGACTCTTTCCTCGGGAAATGAGAAGTCACAGCACAGTTTTGCCTTGTGGAGTAAAAAACCCCTTGAAGCTCAGTTTCTCAAAACCGCTCAGAATGCAGTTAAATAAAACCTTATAATTCCAAGAAGGCGATGTATTTAGCTGGTTTCACATAGAACTTGGCAGATAAATTGAATGGAGATATGAAGAAAACAGATTACATTAACACATTTTAATCAAATGTTCAGGAGAGATACATTATAAAAGTAGCCAAACCTGTTCATTATTGAATTCATGTGTTTCAATCAGGTCTCTTATCCTCTGTGAAGGGCAAAGTTTATACTTCATCATACCAAGACATTTTGGACCATACAATTTTTCGGCAACAAGGCTTCATATCTCCATTCAGTTTGGGGGAAGGCCCTTCTCTATTCCAACATGACTGTAACCCAGAACACAAATCGAGGACTTGAAAGACATGGTTTGATGAGTTCAGTGTGGAAGAACTTGACTGGCCTACACAGCGCCCTGACCTCAACCCTAGCGAGCATCTTTGGCATAAACTGGAACAGAGATTGTAATCCAGGCCTTCTCGGGCATGAATACCAACAGAAACGCAAAATCTTGTGGACTGCCTTCCTAGTCGTTATAGCTGCAAAAGGGGGACCAACTCCATACTGAAGTATATGCATTTGGATACAATGTCATTGCCAAATACTTTTGTCCATATAATGAATGTCCTGCTTCAGAGAGAAGTACAAATGTTGATATTTTGCTTGTTGTCACATATCCAGGCATTGTAATGTATTTAGTGCATGATGTGAGATAAAACTGTCAAAATGTCTTTGGCATAGTCTTTGTTAGATTTTGACTGTCTGACCAAACTACCAACCAATGTAACAGACTAATTACTTCCTACACACCATCTATCCACTAATGCCATACTTAATGCAGGAGATTTTTTTTTTTAAGAATTTGACTAAGTATCTAGGTAAAGCTTTTAAATAAAATAAACTAGTGAACAAACTGTTTGTTCTAATGCAATCTGTTCCTCCGTTTATCATTTATAGAATTCTGAGAATATTTTGTTATACTTTGATGGCACAAAGTTTGCTCTGTTGAGACATGCAAGCCACAGTGATCGTCGAGTTGTTTTGTGCTTTCACCTTGATTTGTTTTCACAGCCGGAATAGAATAGTACCACATAGCATCTCTGTTTGATCTATTGTAGCAAGCCCACCACACTACGTGTTTACCATACTGAAGACAAATTTAAGTCCACAAAAAAATGCCATTTTTATCATTGTCACTATAGTCGGGCTTGACCTAAAAGATGGCAAAGTTCCGTGTTTTGTGTTCAGTCAAGGTTTTTTTTTTTCTTTAGATACATATCTCTTTGGTTTGCAAACACTAAGTAGTCTCTAAATTGCCATAAATAAATTATCATAAATACAGGCAGCACTTAAACAGAATTAACCAACTCAAGCAATCACTCATTTTCTCATGCTCTCCCGACACACTACTGTATATTCAAAACAATCATTTGTGGAAGGTACAAGCAAAATCATTGAGCTCCCTCTGACGGGTCAGAGATAAACAGCTTTTATGTTTTAAGTCAAATCGCTGCATCTTATAGTGTGGCCGGAGCACAACCAGAATGATGCTTCGCCATTTCTTTCTCTCAAGAAACATAATATTTGCATAATCCGGTTAAAATTAAAACACATTTACATTTACATTTTAGCTATATGAAGGGATTAACCGAACACAAAAGAAGGCATAATAATTGAAACAGCTGTAGTAGTGATAAACAGATCAACAATCTAATAAAATAAATCAACATTCGAGTGCATTTACTAACTACAGCAAAGTTATCAGCTGGAGCATTAAAGAGTGAGTGAGGCAGTGACATAAAATTATCCACAGTGACAGGGACATTAAAACATTGAGTTTAATCATACACAAAACATTGTAGCACTTTTTATATTTATAAGAACACTCAAAGGCTAACAATCTATAAGGGAGAATCACATATGCACACATAGGAACAGAGAGAGATTCACAAATTTCATTTTTTTTTTGACAGTACCTTCTCCATTTATTATTATTATTATTATTATTATTATTATTATTATTAATAATAATAATAATAATAATAATACTTCTACTACTGCTTTAATTATTTTTTTATTAGTAGTAGTAGTAGTAATACAGTAATTATTATTATTATTATTATTATTATTATTATTATTATTATTATTATTATTGAACACACTCAGACCAGTGGAGATGATTGTGGACTTCAGGAGGAACCCACCTGCACTTCCCCCACTCACCATCATGAACCGCACTGTGATAGCAGTGGATTCATTCCGGTTCCTGGGCACGACCATCTCTCAGGACCTGAAGTGGGACATTCACATTAACTCCATTGTTAAAAAGGCCCACCAGAGGTTGTATTTCCTTCGCCAGCTGAAGAAATTCAACCTGCCATAGGAGCTGCTCACACAGTTCTACTCAGCCATCATTAAATCCGTCCTGTGCACTTCAATAACTGTCTGGTTTGGCTCAGCTACGAAAACAGACATCAGAAAACTACAAAGGACGTTTCGGACTGCTGAAAGAATTTTTGGCACTCCCCTGCCCACGCTGCAAGAACTGTATACATCCAAAACGAGGAAAAGGGCTCGGAATATCACTTTGGACCCCTCACACCCGGGCCACCTTTTATTTGAACTTTTGCCGTCGGATCGACGCTATAGAGCACCAAACACTAGGACAGTTAGGAACAAAAACTTTTTTCCCCCAGGCAATCTCCCTCATGAACAGTTAAACATCATTCTAACTGTCAATAAATATATGTGCAATATTGTGTGTTCAATAAAAGTATCTCCCACCCTACTCCATTTGAGGTCAACCCTTTTTTTGTGTGTGTCATGCTTTTTGTCTTTTTATTTGTTTTTGTTCTAGAAGCTCTGTCACTAAAACAAATTCCTTGTACGTGCAAGCGTACTTGGCAATAAAACTCTTTCTGATTCTGACTCTGATTCTAATTATTATTACTACTACTATTGCCTTTACTTTAGCCTTTACTTTATTTGTCTGAGGTTGTATTTGCCTAACATTAAGCCACGATGATTTTTATCCCATAATTAAAAAGGGGGGTACTAACTTTTTTAAATGTCTGTATGTATTTCATTTTTATCATGCGTTTAAATGTCAATAATCCATCCAAATGCTCTACACTCTCCCAGAAGTGCTACAAAATTTGCTAACTTTTCTGGATACGTTGAATTCAGGTCAAACGAATGAATATGGAATGCACTGTTTAAGCATGGTGGTGGTAGTGTCATGGCTTGGTCTTGCACTAGTCTCTCCTTGTGTGTTGTCCTGTCCTGTGTTATAAACAAAAAGCATCCCGTATCCCATATAAATTGCATATAATATATAATCATTTATTACTACCTGTGTCTGTACCTCATGTATTGCACATGTATCATTCTGCTTTAACACTTTCCATTATATGCCATGGGTGGTAAATAATAATAGTCAAATGATAGTTATAGCAATAAAAAAATTTGAAATACTGTGGCCTCTGATACATTTTAATGCATAAAACTTAGGCTAGAGTGGGCACAGCTTGACCGTAACTAGACAGCTGAAGATTGGAAAAACATTGTTTCCAATGAAAATCAACTGTTTCCAATCATTATCATGTCCAGTTTCTGTGATTCTGTGTCCACTGTAGCCTCAGTTTCCTGTTTTTTCCTGATCGCAGTGGAATCTCATGTGGTCTCACTTTGATCAGTGCACATGTAGTCCTTCTGCCTCAAGCTTTGAAATGATGTGGATTCTCAAGTGCTTTTCTGCCCACCACAGGGTTTTCTTTTCTTTAGGTGTTTAATATGAACAGTACCCGAAGGTGTTCGCATGATTTAATGCATTGCACTGCTGTAACATGATCGACTGATTGGATAATTGAATGAATGTACAGTTGTACAGGTTCTTATTATAGAGTCCTGCAAGTGTATGTGTTAAATGAGGGCCATCTTTAGTTTCACCTGCCATTTCTTTCTAAAGGTTTGATCTTTATTCATCTGATTACTCAGTACTTACCTATCCAGTTCTGTTGTAACTTACATGCAATATGTAAGACTAGTCCTTTAAATCCTTTGAAGGCCCCAAAAAGAGTTCTCAGCTTATAAACGGTTTCCACTCATGTTTTCCCTCTCTCTCTCTCTCTCTCTCTCTTTCTTTCTCTCTCTGACTTAGTACAGTGTTGCTATTGTAAGGCCACCTCATAATGCATCATGTTTTACAAATCTCACCAGTTATTTGTACATAGTAAAAAATTGTTTAAAATTTGTACCTTTGGGTATTGTAGTCGGGGACCTCCAGGGGTCCATGTGTTCTGTGTTTGGAATTTTCATTTTGTAAGTCTTTTTGTAAGCCTGACAACCTCCTAATACCCAAGATGCTTGCATCCATTCTTTCAAAGTTCAAGGCTCAATAACAAAACTTTTTTAAGCACATCACCAAGGATTATTTAATTTTACTTTATTTTCTGTTTATTCACAAATCCCACTATCATTCGTCTTTCTGCATTGCTGATTTTATTTTGCGTATCAATCTTTTTTTGATGAAAGTCCTGAGATAGAAAGATTCTATGTCTTGAAAAGAGGATTAGATCTATCTATCCTGAATTAGCTTGCCCTGTTTGAGTTCCTGTGTGTTTGTAGAGTACACTTTAATAAATGCATAGAGCTGTTAAATCTGGTGAAACGGTAAATGATGTAAATCTCATTAACATTCAAATTGAAAAAAAAAGGCATCAATGAAATGTTTTCTGCATCTCTTCAAGTATGCTGTGGCATATTACGAGCTAACTCGTGCCATAAAATGATTGACTAAACACGATTCAATTTGCATATTAATGAGTAAGATGACAGATTATAATATTTGCCCGTTTTTTCTTTTTTTTTTTTTTTTGCTTTTTCTCAACAGGGTGCAAGTGTAATTTCAGTCACTTTATTTTCCCAGAAATGACGGATGGTTTTGAAAAACAAACTTTAAAAATGACTTCACATTCTACTTCAACTTGTGCTTCAAGTTTGGGCTCTGCTTGAGGTGAACAGAAAGCAATTTTTCCTCTACGGCTTCATACCCCACGCTGGCCCACAGTGTGATGCTGGAAGTTGTGATTTTACCCTAAAACCTTTTTTAAGGTAGTGTGTTTTGGAAAAATGTCAATTTGACTGTAATGCATTGATCTAACAGCATCACAGGCTGTCCTTGTCAGCATTATACTGTCAAAAGGCCAGCAATTTTTTAAGGAATTTAGACAATTACTGGGTGTTGTTTTTCAATTCAAATGTCAAATGGTTTAAATGTGCCTGGATGAAATAATTGGGTAGTGGGAAATGATGGAAACCTTTGTTTGTTCCTTTTTTTTCTTTCTCTTTTCTTTTTTATCGAAGAGGGTTTAAAAGCTTAAAAAGATGGAGACCTTATAAAGCAGGATGAATGTGTACTATGACTTTGTCTAACTTGCATTTATCGATGGCTGACTAACTTATTTTATATAGAGAGTTATAGTGTATATACTGCAGTTTAGGAGCACCATAACTTTTGTGATTTTCTGTTGGGTCATTAGCTCAACATACTGTAAAGAGTGAGCAATTATAATTATAATTGAGGCCCCAATGAGGGCCCCTACTATTGGTATTGCACTTTTGTATATCATACAGATGGAGGGACAGGGTTACCAAGCAGCTGGAAATGGTAACTGTTACTTTCGAAGGAATTGGACTGCCTCAATTTTAAATGCACCCCCACAAAACATATATGAAAGTGTTCAACTGGGCCTGCGTTCACTTGACTGCTGCTTAATTAGAAGATCAGGTCGATCTGGTTCAAGCTCCTTTACTTTTTTTCTTTCTTCATCCGATCGCCTTGCAAAGGAGTATTTTAACAAAGAAATTACGTCAATCACTATTCAATACATTAACTAACCATCTGCTGACCGTTAATAAGACTCGTTGAGAGTGGTCCAATCACATGAGCCCAAATATTTAAAAACAATATTGATTCGCTAAGAGCAAAAATGTACGTGCCTACGTAGACTCTCGTCTGTACCGCGTACACGAACACAAATGAACGTAATACAGTTTAGAGTTGTAAATAAATTATATGAAGAAATACAGCAGAATATTGTGACTAAATGAATTTATTTCATTATTAAAATAAATAATGATGATGTTAAATAATTACATGTTAAAGTAGCATTCTTCCCTGCATAACTTTAAGGACCCCTTATTGACCGGCCGCCACTGGTAGAGACAGTTAACTAGAGAATGATAAACCCCACCTGTGTATCTCTCTGTTGTGAACAGTCCTCATAAAACCTGAGTCTCCTGAGTGATTTAAAAGTTGTTAATGTTTGGGACTTAACACAGAGCTGAAATCTTCATAGGATAACATGAGTCTCTCACCGTAAGGGTTTTTCTAAAATGCACTAGGAACAAGAGTGTAGCCCTCTCTGTGTCTTAGATATTCGACTCGTAGCACATTCACCTCCCCATTCAAGTAAATGAAAGTGATCATGTTCTATTGTCTGTGTGAGAAACCACGCCTCCTATCACACTCCTCCTCCCTCACACACACACACACACACACTCCCTGGACATACAGACTGCTTATATTTTGGAAAACAGGTGGCCTAATAATGAGCTGTTTTTACTGTTTTGCACCGGAAAAGCGATGCACCATTGTGCATAACTTTACAATTTCTCCAGGAATTGTCTCTATTTGTGTTTAACATCTGATATGTTTTTGATTTGTATGTTTTCCCCACAAGCCAGGTCCTAGTGTCATAACAAACTGAAGATAGTTGCAAGCAACAATGACGGGCCCAAGCACCCTGTGCCATTGCCACCTCTGGGGCACCGCACAACCTGCAAGCCCAGAAGGGTGGAAAAAAAATCCTTAGGAAAACATGAGGGTCCTGCGCGCACTATAGTGCTTGGGCCAATAATAATATAATATATATTATTTAAGAAATATTAAAAAATTTAAATTCTATTCCACATATATGAAAAATTAACCAATTATTATTCCAAATATATTAAAATGTCCAATTTTAATGGTAAATGTCAGTAATGCTTGTTTTTTTCTCATTTTAATGCTTTAATGCTAGACAATAGTACACTCACTTGTCATATAAATCAACACTGCATGTCAGTATATTTAAAAAAATGTCTTATATTCTGCATGTACTCTGAGCAGTTGGATGAATGTAATTGGAATCGGCGGTGAACATCATGGAGAGATGATAATTGGAGTTTTCTTCTTCACCAAGTGTGCTCCTTCTCCTCTCCGTGGTATTCGGCCTGAGCGCCTCTGTCTCCTGCTGACTGCTGCTGGGGTGAGGATGACCATGAGGGGCTTTGCTCAACATGCAGTTTGATTGCTTTTTGTGCAGAGTTGCTTCCTTTTACTTTTTCTAAGTTGGATTACTCGCCACCCAACTGGGTTTGCTAAGACATGTGTTCCTGTGTCACCATTTTTTTGTGATTCTTTTGCTTTAGGCCAAATTTCTAAGCTCTTTATACTTAAAGCTTTTTCTCCTTTATGTGCTTCTCTTTATTGTCTGCTAATTCCATACCTGGGAATTATGAGTTTTTACCTGAGACTTTAGGTGAAAAATGATGCGAAAATTGATGCTGTAACTCGTTTTTGTGCCATGGAATGTTTGTGAGACATTTTACACTAAATTCTTGTTAAACTTTTTATTTACCCTATTATAGTGTACATTATCGTTCTAAAAAAGTGTAAATATTTTTAAATTGAAATGGAACATTATGGCCTCTTAAGTAATCAAAATATTATTAATATAGTTGCAAATGATGACGTTGCAAGAACCGTGTGCCATCGCCACCCCGGGGAGCACCGTACGACCTGTGTGTTATTTAAGTGTGTTAAGACCTTAAAAAAGCACCATTAGCACACATCACACACTTTACAGGGCTAATGTCAGCTTGAGCCCTAAATATTTGTTGTTTTGTGTGTGTGTGTGTGTGTGTGTGTGTGTGTGTGTGTGTGTGTGTGTGTGTGTGTGTGTGTGTGTGTGTGTGTGTGATAGTGAGAGAAAGTGTGTGTGTGTGTGTGTGTGTGTGTGTGTGTGTGTGTGTGTGTGTGTGTGCGAGACGTGTGGATGTGTCAGTCTGTGTGTGACAAGTAAATGTGTTTTTGCATGTTTGTGTGTGTGGTGTGTGTGTGTGTGTGTTAACATCTGTGATGTGTATTTTAGTACTGTATGTGTGTGATGTGTGTGTGAGACATCTGACATGTGTGGGTGTGTGTGTTTTTGTGTGCCGGTGTGTGAGACAGAGATGTGAGTGTGTGAGTGTTAAAATTTGTGATGTGTGATATATGAGTGTGTTCGTGTATGTGTGCATGTGTATGTCTGTGTGAGAGTGTTAACATTTGTAGTGTGTGTGTGTGATATACTGTAAGTGTGTTTGTGTGTGTTTGTGCGTCATGAGAGAGATTTTTATTAATCACTTTTCAGCATAGGTTTAAGACATTATCACGGCTGACCCGTTTGAGATATCAAAAATCCCTCCGCAATTTTGCGTCCTCAATGTCTTTGGATCACATCGGCCCGGTTTGGTGACAACCGTTTAAATCCCCTAGGAGGAGTATATCAAAATCCATCGGGTGCGTTTTTGCGAACGACCCAAAGTAACCGGCCTCCTGTTGAGTTGAGGCGAGGACCTGCATAAACGAGATTTTGCTGCATAGCTCATACACACTTGCACGTAGACACACGAAACTCTGTACACATTTAGAGCTCATTGAGCCGAACAACTTTTGCACTGCATGTGATGGGCTCAACTCAACGGGAGTTATTACTCTAATAAAGTAGATATGCAAATAAAATGTTTGAAACAAGGGTTGGCTTTAAAACAATAAATATTAGACAAATCTTTTTTATGTTTGCTTTTTAACTTATTTATTTTAGATTCTTTTGGGGGGGAATTAATACATAATCTTGAATGACCCAGAAGTGCTTTAGCAATTACTTGGTAATAGCGAGAAGGGTTGATTAAACTAATTACTGATCCCTACATGCAGGACACAGTGGCTGAAAAATCAGCAGGATGTTCCTGGTGCGACAACTTCAAAATATAAAAAAATTACACCAAAAATTGATTTATGCACATGTTGATATACAATTTTATCATATTGAGAGAAATCAGAGAAAAACTGAGAAAACCCTTTACAACGACTAATTTTAATTTCCAGGCTGACTCTGTTCACACTGAAATATACTAGAGCGGGAAGTTTTTTTATATTTGGATTCACAAATATTTTATTTATAAGCTTTAAAATTATTTAATATTTAAACAACTATAAAAAATATTAATTAGCTATTTTGTGTGCCAAGAAAGCCAATAACATATCACAAGATGCTCCTTTTTCTCCCTATTATTCATTCTTTGAATCAATTATCTTCTATACCCCTTATCCTGTGTATAGGATTGCAAAATTCTTACTCATTGTAAATTAAAAGAAAAAATAACTAAAATGAATTTATCAATAAATGCACAATATCTAAATATCATCAAATTGTCAGTAAATATTTCTACTGTCTTAATTAGTGTGTATTTGTGTGACATTTCTGTATAAGGTGCTAACAATCAGACACAAGTCTGAATTTTGATTTCACACCCCAATCTGAGTGTTATTCACATGACACACACACACACACAAGTCCAGTTCACACAACTCTAAATAGTTGAGCAAATACTTAAATACCCATGCATAAGTCCTTAAATCATAACAAGCTGCAACTAATATGTGTTTTACACTCAACATAGACTCTGTAAAATTTACATTGCATTAGTTTTTGGTCGTTATCTGGTCATGCGTATGTGTTTAACCCCCTTGTGCTGCCCTGTAACAACTGAAGCCAATTAAGCTCCTACTGTATGTGCATTGGCATGTGTGTTGTATTGAGATGTTGGATTGAAAACAACTTTGATTGATGTCACATTTAATTCTACAATGGGCGTTAAACTCAAACTGGGACTTGCAGAATATCCCAAACACTGTTATGATAGTAAAATCTACCTTTATCTCTTTATATAGTCCCCTGTTACACTAATGCACTTATCACTAACCCCAGCAGTTCACTAGTGTTCGGATACCATCTAGGTAGACAGTTTTCTCAAAACAAAAGACCGCCTAAAACACTGGCATCCCAGGAACTCATTTAATGGCCCAAACATTTGGGGTACACCCTGGACAGGGTGCCAATCCATCGCAGGGCACACATACATACCCTGGAGGTGGCAGTGCTAACACTACACCACCGTGCCGCCCCCCCAATCTTATACTGTGTCCTAAAAAATTTATAGCATCGCTACCGACATGAAGCAAAATGAAAATGACGCTACTGTATTGATGCTGACCTATAGACCTATATGGAGGAATTAGACATACAGTACTGTATGTCTCTCTCTCACATAAACAGGTGTATTGCAGCCAGAGAGCATTGGCACGAGGATCCTCCACTTTATTCTACCCAAGTGAGGAAAAATATGATTTAAGTAATCCAGTAAATATTAACGCACATGCAGGTTGGTTGCCATTCCCAAATTGTCCGGTGTGAAGGCCTCGATTACACACAAAAGAAGAGATAATAATTAGACGAGTCATAACAGTGCTGAACAGATCAACAATCTATTAAAAGAAATCGACATTCAAATGCATTCACAGACTGCAGCAAATTTACACACCAGCTGGAGCATTAAAGAGTAAGTGAGGGCAGTGACACAGTATTATCCAAAGAGTGAACTACATGTCTGTATTTACAGTGACATGTGAGACAAAATATTTTATATATATTTGCATTGAGTTTAATAATGTAGCTGCATTTCACATATATTGCATGTTTTGTTAGAATCCTTCCTAATCCAGTGTGTTATCCCCTAAATGTTCTTCATTAATATAAATAGTGATGCACCATTTTGTGTAAGACAGAATTCACACTGAACTTGAAAGAGGCAGGAAGGTCTACCGAGCTTTCCAGAGGTTGTAATGGGGGTATTAGTGTTGTCAGGCTACCTATACATGTCTTGATGATGGAAGGAAACTGAAGTATCGTGATCTCAGCTGTAGCTACATAGAAGAAAATACATTTCAGGTTGAGATTTCCATAAATGATTCAACATTACTTTAAACACCCTTGCGGTTATGATTGTTATATGTCGGTGACATATCCATAGAGTTTTCTCTCTAAAGAACTCATGCTTGGTGGCATGAGATATACAGCTTTTTTTTTTTTTTTTTTTTTTTAGATATTTTTGTCCAAAGAATTCTTGAAGGTTTTCAGAACTCTTTACTGACTCTTTACTAACTGCCCTGATGAATATTAGACTTGAATTTTAAAATTCTACTTGACATGTTAAATATGTTGAAATCTTTTTCTGTAGTTATCACACCAATGATATAGATATGGTAGGGGGAAAAACGTTCCAGTTTGAAAATATGTTCACTTTACAAGTAAGGCCCTCAGTCCCTTCTGTTCACATGGTAACCCACTCCACTCATATGGTCATAATGGCTATGAAAAAAACATCCATCACCGGCATGTTAATCAGAACGTTTCCCCTCTCTTATATTCCTGTTTGGCTATTGAGTTCGTTTACATTGGGGAAGAAATCAAGAAAATCCAGTCAATTTTGAGTACATATGTTTTTTTTTTTATTGCGCAAACATCCCTATTACAATTTTTTCTCGAATATTTTATTGTTACCCAACAGTTCCTAACCAGTGAATTATGGCTAGTATTAGCATCTACGGCTGAGGTGCAACAGCTTTCTGGCTATGGATGATATGAGGATAGAAGCGAAATGAGGATTGAAAGGGGTGAGCGTGATGACGGGGGCCGTTTCCGACAGGCCCATCCCCTCTCATTCATCATCATTTGGCGTTTTAATGGCCTGACGAGGCTGGCAGTACTGAGGAACTGCTGTGGCGCTCTCTCTCTCTCTCTCTCTCTCTCTCTCTCTCTCTCTCCCTCGGACCGGCTCTCTTCATCTCACTCGTCCGCCTACAACTGTTGTCGCAGTGTTACGCTTTCCCACTGCAGATGCCATGCTGGCATGCTTCCTGCTGGCACGGAAGAGTCAGATTGGTACCGGGATCAGCTTCAAGCTGTCCAAGATCCGCTTCAGATTCGGGAAAGTCAAGCAGGACAGACATGGACTGTGACAGATTTCCTATGCATATTGCAGAACTACTGTATAACATTAAGGAAAAAGTGATTTTGTCATGTGTGCATATCATTGTCTGTGTGTGTGCATGCACACGCATGTGTACGACTGCTTCCCAATTTAGTCACTGTACCGGCTGCATCTGTATCTGTATGGTGCTCAAAATTATTCATATCTATATCTGTATTCTGAACCTAAAATAGGCGTGGCATAAAGCAGCCAAATTTAAACCCTTGCTACTCTGACCCAGCGACTACTATGTACATGCATCATTCAGTACTGCATACTGTTTTCATGTTAATAAACATGGTGTTTCTCAGCTCCTGTGATTTTAAAATATAACGCTTGCACATGCATGAAGGTAAAAACTTCAGACTCACATGACTTTTATGTTGCTTCCCAATGCTCATCTCTAGTCTGAACTTGTACACTTATTTTTAATCTGCTAATGCAGGGTGTGTCTGATTGGGATTGGAAGATATATACTAAGTGTCAAGAAGAAAAAAAAACTTGCACACCCTTGGACCAACCTTAGATTTGATTACAGCATGCATTTGCTGTGGCAATGTCACAGCATTTATTTCTGTCAAGAGTTACATAAAAATTTTGGCGGTGATGTTATATTTATGATAGGAGAGATAGACTACTCTGTAAAGTCTTTTTGAAGACATTCCAAAGACTTTCAAAAGGTTTAGGGTCAGGACTCTGTGGTGGCCAATTCATATATAAAAATGTTTTCTTGTCGTTGTTTTTTTATGATGCAGCTTAACCAACTGGGGTGCCACGGTGGCGTAGTGGTTAGCACTGTAGCCTTGAACCTCCAGGGTTGAGGGTTTAATTTTAGCCTCGGGATTGTGTGCATAGAGCTAGCATGTTCTTCTCATGCTTGGTGGGTTTTCTCCGAGTACTCCGGTTTCCTCCCCCAGTCCAAACACATGCGGGTTGGTTGACGTTCCCAAATTGTTCAGTGTGTGTACAGCGCCTCATGCACGAGTCTCCTGCGATAGGCTCAAGGGTCCCTGCGTCCCTGTATAGGACAAGATGAATGAATAAACTTGCCAAGCTTTTAAGTCATCACGTTAAGTCATTATTTTACTCATCACATTTCTTCCATTGAGTTGATAGTTCAGCACTACCCTTCCAGGTTTTAATAATGCCGTGGCCAAGTCTTATTAGCCAATCTCCTTAGGTGTTTCTTTTTTTGATACAGGATATGATATGACATATAACAATGATATGACTCATCTGAAACACTATAACATCTTTCCCAAATAGTCAACATAGTTGTTTATGTTACTTGCTTATTTTAATCCAAGCCGTGACTTTTTGATCAGGTGGTGTATTTTTCCACTCTTAACAAGCAACCATCACTAGCAGGGAATCTCGGTTGTGAGATCCATTACCCAGCACCGGCACCCCTGCACTTCAACGTCATCAATCGTGATTCCTTCAGTGCCTTCTGGCCCCACTGCCAGATAGACCACAGGCCTTAAAAAGGAGCTGGAGGGGGGATTATTCAATTATCTTCAGCCACACAAAATGAAGTATGACAGGCTCCCAGTGAGCATAATGTAGGCTGCATGTCAATGTCAATGAAAGGATAGCAGGCTATTAAAAGCTTTGGTCCTCGGTTTAGTTAACCTCATTCCATGAAGTATATGGAAGATAGGGAATTGCCGTTTCACTGTTAATAAGATGTGATGGCAAGGGGAAATGGTGAGCAGTACTCAACAACATTTGACTAGTTCTGGAGCTTTTCTATGCCAAATAATAGAGATGGGGAAAACTTGGTTGATATTTAGTGCATTATCAACTCTTGTTCACCTCTTTGTCATCTATTGATGCTTGGTTGATACCTCACCTGCGAAGGGATGAAGGTTATGCCGAGGATCGGTCGATTAGAGTTGGCTGGCAGCTGAAGTCTCTGAGACAAACATTATAGTTTGCTTCGCTTCATAATGTTTTTCTCAAACATATCACTGCTCATTTTTAGCTCATGGTGACTGTTTTTTCCACCCCAAACCACAATATCTTACTCAAATGGTGTCCAAAGATGTCCGTCCATCTGTATAGGTGGTATTTTGTGTTGTGAACCCAAAATAGTTAATTATGCTATTAGTTAGTCCAAGAAGAAAGCTCATTAAGGGATTTTTTTTTTGGTTGTTTGATCGCAGAGACATGGTGTCAAATACAAATGATCTACATTTAGGTGTTTTATTTTTTCTCCTCCCAAGGCTTTGCATTCTCATCTCTTCACCTAAGTCGGTTCTGTTTCCATGGCAGAAGAAAATGAGAAAGATGTATGAGCATCATTTGGACCCGGACTGCGTGTTCACTAATGGAGCGCTATGATGTAAATGCCACCAGAATTAAAGATTCTATTAGATCTCATATCTCTGTTCCCTGTTCATATTGTGTTGTGTTAATGAATTAAAGAATTTGAAGGTTACCTCTAGTCATAGCTTAATTATGATCTTTCTGAAGCCATGTTGTGATCATTAAAGCGGATAGAAATTCTGTGTATAGACGTATCGAATACATATTAAGGTTTACAACTGAAGGAAATCCTGTGTCAGTTGTAACTACACCTTAAAGTTATACAGGCTCCAGTCAAGATCCCTTTTTTTCTGCAGCAGCTGTAGCTTGCATTTGCATCTGTCATATTGGCCAACTTTTGTCTTTCCATTCTGGTATCCATTTAAAGTGTGCACAAATATCACATAAAAGCATTTAACCAAGCACTCGTGTCAACCTTGTTGGCCTAGCTAGCTTTACCTCAGCCTCTCTTAACTGTCTTTATCCAACTTCTGAAGACGTTCATCATATCTGAATTTAATAATAGGAGGGAAACTTAGTTTGTACCTGAGTGTTGAATTTCCTTAACTCCTTCCCCTTGCTTCAGGAGACTTTCCGGAATGTAATGTTACTGTTGCTTTCTAGATTATGGTTCTATTTTTTTTTTTTTTTTGTTATTCTTATTTTAGGTGTCATTTTATTTTAATTGGTTTCTTTCTCTTTGAGGAAAAACAATCATAGCGCTCATAACACAGCGTCTAATCCAGTTGCTGTCTGTGGAATCAATATGAGTTTTTTGATGTTTTCATTTATCAGCACAAAACAAGATATGTCCTACGGTCAAAGGCCAGGCACATAGCATGATAGGAAAGACCATCAATTATCATAAAATGTCAGCTCAAATGGAAAATAATAAAGAGTAGAGGAAAGAAGATCAAACACCCCTTTTCAGTGAGAGACAGGATTCACACTGTGCATTGTTCTGTGCAATGTGGTGGATGTGGTGTAGCATGTTAGTATACTGTTAAACAGCTTAAAGTGAAACGTTGCACTGTTTGTGTTTCAGTGATTGAAGAACCTGATGGTAACACACAAAAAAACACGGTTTTAAATCTGCCTCATTGTTAACATGGGAAGCTTTCAGTAAAACTTACTTATTTGTTCCAGCATGCCTCTGAATAAAACTGCTCATTTTAGCACAATATTCAATATGTTGTTCAGTGAAGAATGAATTTCTTTGGTAAAACTGTTGAATGATGCGATTACTATGTTTAGTCAAGCTGGGCTCATGAGTGTTTTTTTTTCTTTTTTCTATAAACACCATAAGACATAACCATTGATTATCAATGATATACTGATGTAAATGTAAACTGTTGACGGGGTCATGGGCACCTAAGGCGTTCCCATTCCCTCAGGAATCAAAGGCCAGCCTGTCTGATCCAATCCCACGGTAAAGCCAATGTAGAACTAACCACTAAAACAAAGTCAATGCTGGCCACAATAGGAAGGTACCAGTAAACCCAGTACACCACAGCCTGCCACACATGGAGCCCAGCAAACAAAGAGCCCAAGGCTGCCAACCTGGCACAGTCACGTCTAATCCATGGAGGCCTCACCCCAAAAACCCACAGCATCTAAAGAAACCACTGCACACCTCCAGAGGGGAATCCATACAATACTGGGCATCATGTTTTGTCCAGTACTTAAGTAATGATTCTTATCTAAGGGAATCCTTTAAAATATTACATATGCAAAACTATCAGAAAGGATTACCATATCAGATGTTTTAGGAACATATGGATGAATAGAGAATGAACAATTTCATTTTTTTTTCATATAAAAGTGTACCAAGTATAGTGTACTCCCTCTAATATGTTTGGAAAATATAACGTGATATTTAACTAGGAAAAAGGCTCTTTAGCTTGTCCTTCGTGATGAACCCTTAAAACAATTGCTTTAACACTGTAGAAGAACCCTTGGGAAAGCTTTTTTAAGAAGTGTAATCCTTCGCTGCATTAGGGAGTAGTTATTGTTCTTGCACTCAGTACCATAATCCCTGTAGTCGTGATCTATTTTTGTTTTTGGTGTGCACAATGTTTATTAAAAAAAAAGAGTCTGCACCTGCATCCTCTCTCCTCGTCTCAAGTCCCTGACATAATACAAGACTTACAAACGGATGCAGCAGATTGTCTTTTGCTCGAGCAGACCTGGGAGCAGATCAAAGAGGTGGATATGTTTCTGTGGGAACTAAGGCAGGAGAACTAGAAGTTGTTTGATCGGCTCCTAGCTAAATGCTCCTAGGGAATTTTAGCCAACTTTTTCAGCCAACACTGACAGCAACAAGGAGCCAGAATCAGAGACCAATGGGGCAACCTTCCCGTTGTTTTAGCTGGAACTATGCAGCGAGCAGTGATAAACATTTTAGGGGAGCAGAAAGTAGCCTCTTGTGTCTAGCCTTGTTTCTAGGAGATCTTTGCCCACCCACTCTGTCTCACTAAGGATACTGATTTGGTTCATTTCTGTCTACACTTCATTTACCTTTCCCACCTCTGGAGTTGCTTTAACTCCTGGTGCTGTTGGGAACATCATTCTCCTTGCCCAGCTCAGATCTTGCAAACTAACATCATTCCTCACCTTTGCTTCATGAGTTTCTCCCCTTTTTCCCTGCACTTTCTGCTGATTGTCCAGGACTGGCCTGTCATGGTGGAAGCTGTACATAAAGGCAGGAATATACTTGCTGTTAAACTATGCATGTTCACATACGATGGTGCCTACCAACATCATTTCAGTAGAGGGCGCAATGTAAAATCCAATCAGACAAATTTGCTTAAAGTTAAAAAACATGGTGACACTTGTGGAGACACTTATTTTCCATGCCAATATCAAAGACTGAACTTATCTCCCACTAACTTTCTGACATTTTTGACGTCCCTGCTGACTACACGGCCCTTACCGTTTACATGCATATTGCATCTTGTGGACACAGATGGGTGGATCACATTAATTTCTGAGGATGTGCACCAGCTACTTACCAAAGGAATGCAGGATATGCGAGGTAGCGAGTATAGGGGGGCCCTTAGAGGGAGGGCTATGTCCATGAAGACTGCACTACAGCTCCCATCGGCCGCCGCTAGCCATGTGTCACTAAGCACATTCACCCGAGTCTTGTTGTTCTCACTACCTACATTATGTGCATTCCTTGTGTTTTTTTTTTGCTCAGTGTCATGTAGCTCTTGTGTGTTGATTTTTCCTGTGCTCAGTACTATGGTCCTTGTAGTGATGGTGTCTTTTTTCTTTTTTAAATATGTGTGTTTGCATGATGTTTATTAAAAAACGAGTCTGAACCTGCATGCTTTCTATCTCAAGTCCTTAACACGCTGGATGTTTTTCTTTTGAGATAGCCGCATCATGTTTCATTATGTGTTTGACAGTAACTGTATTGTATCCAGCGCTAAAAATCTAAACGCCAAATGACACCCTGAATGATCTGGCAGCCTTTGGAGGAAGACTTGGAAGCAGCGAGTTATTGTTTCCATCTTTAGGTGATAGACATAATAGGCTCTTCTAAACTTAGAAACGTATATAGTTTGATGGATATATATTTTTTTCAGTTCTTACTGACATTTCTTTATGGAAAATAAAAAGTTAATATTTTACAATTTATATAAAAAAAAAATATGTGTGCAAATATGTTCATATTTAGAGGTTTGAAAAGTGCTCCGTCTCTATGGTGTAGGAGGCTGGATATGGGGCCCTACCAGCAGATGGTGCTCTAACTCTGGTGCTTTTGGGGTCATTTGAATGTTGGAGGACAAAGCTAAAGTTTTCCAGAACTTTCAGACATTCTATGTGCTTGCATAAATTAAATTTTTTTTTGTTTAAGAGAGAGACGGAGAGATTTCATTCACCAGAATGCCCGTTCTCTCTGACATACTGTAATCCCCACAGACCACTCGTATTTTCATGAATGAAACAATTACCATAGGAGACAATCTGGCATGATTTGCATAAGGATATGTAACCAGAGCATTTTCTTCTTTTTAACTAAGACGCCTCATTTGCAAGTGTAATAGCATTACTGAGTTGCTGCAATCATCACGTTACGCCATTAATTATTAAAATAATGGGTGATAGGGTTCTCCATTAATCACTGCTGCTTTGGACCGCAGCCTGTCAGGCCAGCCGAATTCCAGAGGCGAATAATTAGTACGGTATAAAGACGAGGCCAGGCAAAATAAATACATGGAGCCTGCGGAAATCAACCTGTTGCATGATTTCTTGTAATGAGCGAACCATTCTGTGTTATCTTTTGGATTTAAAAGTACAATGTGCGGAGTTGCTGTTGTACAGTATGTAGGCGATTTATGTTGTT
Source organism: Clarias gariepinus (assembly GCF_024256425.1). Lineage (NCBI taxonomy): Eukaryota > Metazoa > Chordata > Actinopteri > Siluriformes > Clariidae > Clarias > Clarias gariepinus. Next base: position 25,191,612 of record NC_071107.1, read on the forward strand.
ACTTTCATTTTCATTCTGAAGGAAGAGATAGATATGTGTAGAAAGTGTAGAGAAGTACCGTTTTACAGTTGTATTTGTGCTTGTAATGTGCACTCGAATAAAACGTCCAAAGAAAGAAAAAAAGGAAGCAAGAAAAGAAGAAAGGAAGAAAGGTGCTTGTGAGAATCTGGACAGGATTTGGTTCAGGACCTCCTCATTGTCCCCCAGTGCTTGGCAGTACACACCAGAACCCCTAGTTCCCCATGTGTCATTCAAGGCAAACGAATACAATATTGTCTTCAGGCAGGCCTGACGTTAGGAGAGAGAGAGAGAGAGAGAGAGAGAGAGAGCAGAGGGGAGGGCTCACAGAAAGAGGGTAATGAACAACTGAGCAGAATCTTAAAGCCTTAAACTCTTTGTTTCTCTTACTTTATGGTCACTTACTGTGGAGATTCATATTCAAATGGTCTCAGGGCTGTGAATTGACTGTTCACACATTCACCGTTGTATACTCACCTCCACCCATCAGCCCCTCTCGAATAAAAAGAACACCCCCCTGAGTAGAGCTAATTAGAATGAAAGGTACAATCCAAAATGAAAGCATCTCAATCCAGTAGTCACTCATGCATTAAGCCCCATTTTGTTGTCTTTTAAATGCTAAGTCGGGGGGAAAAAAAGTCGATTGACAGAGGTTTTGTATGAGACCTGTGTTTGACGCTAGATCTAAGCGCACATCTTAGGCAACAGTGTTTGTTTCTTCGCTTTGGTTTTTGGTCCTTTAAATTAGTTAACATTTTAGTCGATAAAATCAGCTCTTGGATGATCTCATCTGAAAGCCATTCTCTATGGAAAATATGTCATATGAGGGAGAGCACAGTAATGTGTTTGACATGCCTCACTGAATATATAAAAAAAAAAGTCAGAATAATCTGTAGCCTTGCGGCCCCGAGAGAGCTCTTCAGTAACATGCTGGGAAGAAAAACATAACAAGCTGAAGGAAATCTGCGTCAACGCCTGCATTCTGTGCTTGCAAGTCGATTTTTTTTTCGATACACCTCCGGACAGACGTGCTGCTCAGAGGATGATCCTTGAACAGCATAACTCTATTAGTACATGTTGTCTTACAGCCCTGAAAACTGAGCCATCCTGTCAATCCAGCATTCACAGGCATGTGTGTGTGTGTGTGTGTGTGTGTGTGTAACATCACTGCTGATTTGAAATTGCATTCTAGTGACCGTTCCTTTACCAGAGGTATGCCGTGTCTGACAGAGATCAAATCACCTGGAATCCTTCAGATGTCTATGGTGAGCCCAGGCCTCCCTGCCGGCATTCAGGGGAGTTCCTGCAGGAAAAACACACACCGACTGTGCTGCATGTCTCCAGGCAGCGGTATGAGGGGAAAAAAATCCCAGAAGGTGAAAACCCTCTAGGAGTTACAAATCATATCAACATGTGAGGAGGATTTCCATCACAGCTGCTTCCTCATCTGGATAAACAGGACAGGAAATGTGAAACCTCTTCTTCCTCTAGCTGGGCTGGTTCAGAAAAACGAGTATGTGAAGGGATCCAATGGTGCTCTGTAGCTGATTTTTTTAACATAAAGAAGGATGATCTTTCAGACAAATGTCATTTACCACACAGAGGAAATATTAGCTCAAACGTTGAGGTTTTAGTCATAGTGACTGGAGGGATTATGAGTTTAAATCCCAGGAGAACCAGAAAGCTAGCACTGGGTCTATATATATATATATATATATATATATATATATATATATATATATATATATATATATATATATATAAAAATCAATTTTGAACTGCTCATAAATAGTTGAAGGGGTTTCTTCATTCAATAAATAAATAAATAAAAATAAAAACCTTGTCTTAATGAGTAATAATAAAATGCAGTTTTTCTAAATAACCAAGTAAGAAAAAAACATTACAGAGCATGCTGTAATTAAGCAATATCACATGAGTGGGAGTGCTTTTGTACTGAATATCAGCACAGATGTGATGTAGGCGTAGGCTAAGTTCTGAAGATATCACAGCCGTGCTGATATTTAGTACAACTATGATGCTTTTATGCAACAGTTCTACAAACACCAGAGATTATGATTTTTGTTTGATTATTTGACCAGTTATTTAACCAACATATATCCTTTCAGAACCAGGGTTTAAGTAGAGCCCTTGATCATGAGTTAAAGAAGGATTGGGGATTTAGGCCTGTGTTAGAAGCTTGTTAGCTTTGTAACTCACATTAGCTGCAAATACAACAACAATGAATCACAGCTCTAGAACATTAGTAATTTCATTTGTTATGTTTATATTATTACTAACCTAAATACCCGTCCAGCGTTTTTAAAATCCATTTACACTACTTCAGTGGTAAAAATATCAACTAAGCTCATTTCAGAGGAAATTCGGAGCAACTTAGAAGCAATTCCTAAGTACATAAAGGGTTTTTAAAAATGTTTGTCAGATCCGTGATGGCAAAAAACATACCTGTGCACCACAGCGCAGGTCAATAACGATAATAAAAAAAATACATGAATACAGAATACATGTGATCATGTGTATCTGGGCTATTTCTTTGCCTATGTGAATTTTTTTTTTTTTTGGCTTAGTCATGTTTGGTTAAAATGCAATTAAATTTACTCACTCACTCACTCATCCACTACACCGCTTTATCCTGTATTCAGGGTCGCGGGAACCTGGAGCCTATCCCAGGAGACTTAGGGCACGAGGTGGGGTACACCCTGGACAGGGTGCCAATCCATCGCATAGCACACACGCGCACACACACACACACACGCTCATTCACACACTACAGGCAAGTTAGGCCAATTAGCCTAACCTACATGTCTTTGGACTGTGGAAGGAAACCGGAGCACACAGAGACAGGAATGGAGCCTGGCCAAAAATCGAACCCCGACGGTGCAAGGCGAAAGTGCTAACCACTACACCACCGTGGCTCAGAAATAAAAATTTCGTTAATCATATTGCCTTTGTTGTGCTATATATATATATATATATATATTGTTCAGAACAATATAAGCGGAACAAAAATGGCTAAAATTCTCAGAGCTGTAAGGGGTATAGATGAGGGTATTAAATGTGGGTTTTGGCAGGCAGCTGCTCTCCCCTCTTTCCAGTACTGCAGTACTTCCACCCATGCTGGCGACCAACAGTTAGTGTAATTAATGATTTTTAGGACACCTGTGACGCAGACTGATATATACAGTTAAACGTCTCAGTGATGTCATGCTCTGTATCAGCACTCAAGGAATGCCTCTTGTCCAATCAGATGTCTTGGTTAGAACTAACCATTGTATAATATAAAAACAATAATGAAATAAAGCGAGTTCCTGTTATCAATAACATTATAGCTATAGAGAGGTGTTTCTTCACCAGCCTCTATTTTTTCTCTCTCTCTTGAAATTAATAAGAGATATGAAGAAAACCACAGCTTGTCATATTTCAAAGAAACAGGAAAACGCAAAGCCCTTAGAAAGGGAGAGTCTAAAATGTTATTCACATAATAGTCTCCTTTCATTAGCATTCAATAAATCCCTCCTTACAAAATGCTTCACCACATGAACAGTTAGATAGTAAGTAACAATACACTTTTAAAACATGCTTACTACTAGCCCTTTATTATATGGTAAACCCCACTATAAAAGTGATAACACAGTTGAATAAGCACCTTAACAGAAACCTGAGATTTTCATTATAGCATGCCATTCGATTTAAAGGTTTATCCATAGTAGACTGGTACATTCTAATCTTTCAGTCATAGTTGACAGAATTAGAAACAGAAATTATTCTTTGCAATCTTTATCCTATGTAATAATGTCACTTGTCGGTAGTTAAATGGGGGGTTTCAATAATTACACGATGAAGACTTGAAGTCACTTCATTGTTCATTCATTCAAGCATCATGTACCGTATACCACTTTATCTTGTGTACAGGGTCACGGGGGGTCCTGGAGCCTATCCCAGGGGACTTAGGGGTGGAGTGCACACGCTCCAACTGGGAATGCCAGTTAGCCTAATCTGCATGTCTTTGGACTGTGGGAGGAAACCAGAGTACCCAGAGTAAACCCACACCTCACCTCAGGGACATTAGTAATTTCGTTAGTTATGTTTATAGTATTACTATCCTAAATACTCCCCCAGTGTGTTGAAATTTATTTAAACCACTTCAATGCTGAAAATTTTAACTAAGCCCAGGAAAAATAGTTAGCTGGTAAATGTTAGATGTTTAGCTTTTCTGATCAATATCTGTTGGTGCAGGTGTTTGTTTACATCAAGGAATTAGTGGATTACTGGATTATTGTTCATAACATTGCTTTTACTCAACATTTTGTTTCACTTATGGTGCAAGTTAAACTTTAGGCAGATATCTACGTAAGTATTGCCAAAGTTTTAATAAATTCTGTCCAGCCGGATTTAGTCACAGCATCACGCAAAACTGGCTGGACAGAATTTAATGAAAGACAGACAGACAGACTTACAGAAAGAAAATTTCAGTCAGACAGAAAAACCGAGACTGGTTTCTGCTCCTCCAATGTATGAAACATAAGGATATAACTGAAAGAGAGCGAGTTCTGACCAAAAACCCATGAAGCATAAACGAAGCCGGGCTGTTGTTTGGAACCTACCTACCTAACTTTGCTAAATGCTATGGTGGCTAATGTTAATTTGTATGCTAATGCATTTGATTAAATTGCATACTTTATCCATACACTGCACGTCGTCCTCTGTCAACTCCTACATCTCTTGTGGTAAGTAAAAACTACAATAATTCCAGTTAGCTGGTTAGCTAAAATGATGCATAGTAATCAGCTAGCATTGTAATGCTCACTCAAATCACCCCTAATTATGTATAATTTAAATATTTTTTTTGTACCAGCCTGCAAACATGTTTAGTTCTCTTGTAAAGTTGGGCATTCTAACATGGGGCTCTATGGGGATTGACTTGCTTTTGGAGCCAGAGCCCAGTATAAGTATTTAGCATTAGCATTTGTGCATTGGCTTTATTTATTATTTTTAATGAGGTTGTCATTTGGTTCACTCCAGCAAAGAACTCAATTATATGATGTGTTTTTATGATGCTAATGGATCTATGATCTTCAACTTCCTCCTGCAGCTATAGGGTTTGTCCTACTCCAGGTCCAAAGTGATCCTGAACAATGTATACAGAATCCTTTCGGTGGCCTTTTTGCTGGACGCACTGGAGTGGGCATGTTGCGCCGATCTCTGGCACACAAAAGGAGACATTAGATGGTCTGATGAGGGCCAGGTATAGGAGTTAAATGTCAAATTGATTAGATGGAATTTTAATTGCTGAACTGAATAGTTGAATTAATTCCCCACTGAAAGCCTAATAGACAGTAATGCACAAAATAAGATGAGCTTAATGAGTTGGTAATAACGTAAATGAAATACACAAATGATTTGTGCTTTAATCTAGAATCATTTTTACACAGTGAGAGAGCCCTCCAAGGGTGTGTTTCAGATTAATTAATTACACTTATCTTCTTGTGTGAGGCGACAAGAGCGTGCCGTCTCTCCAGAAATCAGTGTTTGCATTCTCTGTCTCGTTCCTGTTTGCGTTCCGACCCCGTGTGAACTATCTGATTCAGCATACCTCTCTCTTTAGAGGTTGTTCCATGCAACTCTGACGGCCCTGATGAGATCTAATCAGCTAGACCTTGGTGCTAATGTGGATAGTTATATCGTATCTCAATGTGCTGAATTAAAAACTGGCAGTGCTTGCTGGAGTTTTTGTGTGTGTCACATATTGCCTTCTCTAGAGAAAACCTTCATGGCATTTAAAAAATTTTGACTTTCACTGTTTTTTAAGATAGCAATATTCTTAGGCTGATACGAAATGAGTATTTAAACAAACTCGCTGCAGTCAAGCATCGCTAAGCATAGAAGAGACATCCTCAAAGTTCATTTATTTCTAGAATTACTTGCTAATCTCACAAGTAATGCCATGCATCAAGCTTTCTATTAGTCCATCCACTTAACATGCATGCTCAAACTCGCTCAAAGGCTTTCTCAGTGATAACAATGCATTCTAAGCGGAATATCACATACCTCGAGTCGAACCTCTCTGCCTTTCCTGCACCGCGGCATCCCTGTTTTCCTATTAACCTTCCGCAGTTCTGCCCAACAGGAAGTCTAGATATGCACACCTTAAATTCCCTCGTCTGCCTTTATGAATGTTAATTCTGTAGCCAATGGCATAATGTCAGTATGAGGTTGACGTAGTGTTGTCGGGGGTAAACGGCAAAACTGTGTTTCCTATCCCTTCGTAAGCTTTTCCACAATGCATGCAAAGCCGTCACAGATAAGGGCAGAAAAGACAGAGACAACATGTGCAAGCAGTCAAAACACACATGAGAGATGATATCGGTAACAATTGCAGTTGCATCAGCTGGGCAGTAGGAAAAAAAGGAAGACAAGAGAGCAAAACGATTATCCTATGCTGTAGTTCCTGGTGGACTTGATGCATTTAGGGAAAAGTAGAAAAGTAGGACAACTTCACAGGTATTGACACCCATCCATAGAGCAGGCGAAATGATTGTACAATTTAAACATTACACACAATAGGCCTCATGTGTGACAAGGCAGCACAAGATGATCTTTGAATCAATCGGTGCGAAATGTTCTCGCAACGCACCTGAATTTAACATTCAATTTCATCCCAAAGTGACAATTCAAAAGCATTCAAATTCCACAGAAAATGACTAGCTATACTGCTTCAAGCAACGCGCATGCTGCTAACTTACACCTGGATTTGGGAGATAAACTGGTGCACAACTTGAGGTTGCTAATTCCCCCACTGCCTCATGGGTGTAAGTATAGCACGGCATGAACATTTAAGGCTCTGCAGCATCATGTCAAGTGTTCACCAGCAGGATTTGTAGTAACAGCTAATGCCAGTTACTGACCGATGTTTTTGTTCCATGTCATTATCATTATCTTCTCTTCCATTCTAACAGTGATAACAGTGATATAGTGCCTCTGTGGCTCGATTCTATATTTGCTACATTTCTGAGAATATTTTCTTGTTTCTAGTGTACTATCTACTATGCACTGTATTTGCCACTGTGTAAGTCCTTACTACTTAATTAGTCTTACCCCTGGAATAAGAGCCAGCCTGCTCGGCCTTAATATAGATCATGTTGCCACCAGGATTTTTTGAAACCTCCAGGACTACATGGGTCACATGTTCTACTTCAAGCTGGAAAGACTTAGTGCTTCTGCTTGCTTTTCCCTCGCACAGTGACTGACCAGAAGTTATGCATTGAGGGTACGTGTTCAGGCATGAATGCAAAAGTCGTACAATCTTTATCTTTATTATTTGTTCACTGTATGTCTTTTACATCAGGGTCCCTGAGAGGCTTGGAAAAACTGACAAACTGATTTTCTGCATGACAGTGCACCTAAGAGATCTAACACAGTTTTTAAGGGGGGCACATCAAATATTTCCTAAATTAGTTTTTCTTAATGTATACTTACACACCATTTCTATCTAGATCTTTTATTACACGTGGCTAAGTGCACAGTGCTGTTGTTTCCTTAAGCTTACATCTTAATTTTACAGCCCTAACCGCATTGTTGTCCAGCTGTCAAATGGGTCACCAGCAACTGTGGACCAATGCACATGTATACCAGTACAAACAGGCTATGACAAGATGCTAATTAGCCTTCTCTCCTGATCCACCGCTGCACTTCTAACCCTAGCTCAAACGCATGCCATAAAGCCACAGGCTTCCTGAAGAAATGCTTTAGCATTAGCTATTCTGTTTGTGAATGAATTTAGAAGCAGTCCCTGACAAGCATGACAAGATTTCTCAAAAGCTATAAGTATAAATGGAATTAATATTAAAGCGGAACTGCGTTTCCTCCAGCTGCATGCAATGAACACTGGCTGACTTTGGACTGAACCTGATGCACATCTGGGTGATAGTTGGGGTGGGGGAGCTGGAGGAAAGAAGCAAGGATGAATGAATGGAGGGAACACAGAGAAAAGAAAGAAGGACAGACATCTGAAATGGGCGCTGTTGCTACTTGGCCCAGGCTGAATGTTGCTCTCATTCTACGTGAGGGGCAAACAAATGGCTTATTGGCTGGCCAGGCCCGGCTTTAGCTTCGTTTGGAAGTCTTCCTCACAAGCGGCCGCTTTTAGGAAACTATCAAATATGAATGGGGAAGTCTGTGACAGCCTCCCGATGCGAAAACTCCCAGTGTGAATTTCTGTTCATATTAAAAGCAATGAAATGGCATCTGAAGCTTCATATTTGAGAGATGAAGGTGATACTTATCCACAAGTCAATCTTTCCAAAGTTTAATTACATCAGATGTATTCACACATCAAAGTCCTGAGTGTGACTCCTTTCTAGCAACCTGTACTCACGAAATTTTGTTGGCACTCATACAAAAAAACAAACAAACAAGGCAAACACTCTTTGAATACAGCTGGCACACTGGAGTCTGTCTAGACTGTTCCATTTGTTACCACCGAATTTGTCACTTGCTGGTTTTCAGAGAAATGTTGCCGTTCTGAATTTTTCATCAGCATGTGGATTGTTCCACCTGGCAGTGGTTAGGTCAACTCTGGCCTGATTACACCAAGTTTAATTTATGTCCTTTCCCCTTCACCCACTGGTTTAGCCAAGCCATAAAGTGGCAGCCATGTTCCTATGCTCCCAATCCATTTAGCTGTCAGAGCGTATTAAAACAGAGCTTCATCACCAAATTGCGAACAGGCGCTCCCCCAGCTAACCAAATCAATTCTATCTCTCTGAAAGGTAAAACGTAATTACCTTTTCTGTTTGGTTGTTGTTGCTGCTCATTTAAATGACAATGATCTATGTATACCGCTGAACTGACAGCAGGTAAACATGTTTCCCCAGGGCTGGCTAATAGGCCCTTCAATCAGAAGCTGCTCAGTGCTTTTTGACAAATAGCTGCAAAGAATTTGTGCACACACACACCTACACAAAGCACAAAAAAAAAAACATTCGCAGTTTTTAAACCTGCCATTTGGGATTGAAGGAAGTCGATTTATCTTTGATCTGATGCAACCTGCAATTGAAATGAATGTGCATTATGATTTGTCTATTTGTCGGTTAAAGCCTGCCTGCTTCTCAAACAGAATGTGTCACGCTTTTCTCTAGAGGCAGACAGAACGCTCTGAGTTGTCTTTTGCCTTTGAACAGCCTCATTGCCTGCGGCTGCCCACACTATGCAATGCCTTATTAGGATCCATGGGGAAAAATATTCATACAGTCAAATTTTATTTTTCAACCATTCTGTATAGGACCAAAATCACTCGTTCGAAAATGAATAGGTTTATGTTGTTGTTATTGATTTAATATGAGCTGTTCAAGTCAAACCAGGACTTCTGCAAAATAACAGAGTTATGAGAGTAAAAAAAAATACCTTTCTTTTGTATATAATCCTCTGCTAAACGTATGCACTTATCCCAGTGTTTTACTAGTGCTTGGATACCATCAAGGTAAAAATTTTTCACTGAAGCCACGATCAGACTGCCCACTTCACGTCATCTCAGATGAAACATTTGGCAAAATCTTTAAAACGTTCACACCAGTCAAATGTTTTACTGCGGTTAAGAGTCTCATCACTGTCCTCTGTAAATGTCAATTAGTTTTACACTTGAATTCACAAGAAATTTTATCACATCACACTGTTCCATGCTTGCACTAATACGGTCGCAAGCCATTTTCCTTAACACGCGGTTTACCTACCAGCATGACTAAAAGGATGCATTCGGATCTCTTCTGCTCATGTGACGACAAGTCCCAGTTTGACTTGAACGTCCACGTACAAAAGCCTATTGTGCCTTTAATAAAATGCTCTTTAAACATTAAGAGTCCAGGTCAGATCCCAGCATCACACATCACTCTTTTCTTTCAGAAGGAATCTTTTTTTTTTCTTGTGGCAGGTAGAAGGGTGTAAGGTTGAGTTATCTTAAAGCTCCACAAATCCAGGAGATTCAAAGCAATCAGCCATAACTTTGCGGAAATAATATCAAATGATTCTCCATGTGCAATCTTCCTCTCTTCAACTTTTCCTTTTTCTAAACAAAGGTTAACCTTGGCTTTTACTCCGGCTAATAATCAATCATCAACCAGCATCATTTTGTTTTGTGTGCTGTATGTTTGCCTGCAACCTCTCCTGGTCTCACCTGACACTAGACTTTATGTCTTTTATACCTAAATCTGAATGTCAGTGGACTGCCATTACTATTTCAAAGCACTTTTAAAGATTTAAAGTATTTGTATGGACTTAGTGTGAAAACCAATACATTTTTTTTATACCCTTTCACTTTGATTCACATAACTATCCTAATTTTGTAAATGGAGGCCGTTAAGGAACTGGCAGCTATTTCAAGTTCAGTGGCTTTTAACTTTCAGTATGCCAAAACAGTAAATCCACCTGCTGGAGACAATTGATTAGGAAATGGCACGGCATAATAAATCGATCTGTCAGAAGTGCATATGGATAACCACAGGCACATGAAACGGGATATGTGTTCAGTGGCACAGTGGATTATTATAGGAAGAGGGAGTGAAGGAATCCGAGTTATTGCCAGTGAATGATCTAATGAGACGCAAGGTGTCTCCTGTCCCAGAAGGCCTGGGGAGGGGGGAGCTATCAGTAATTACCATCTCATATTACACACAGCTTTTTTTACTGCTCCTAAGGGACAGGAACTCGAACAAGTCGGTGGAGCCAGGAGAGGAGAGAAGAGGAGAGATGCCTTCATTTCTCTGATGTGCGCTATTTGTAATGCCTGGATAATGATTTTCCCTACATAAGCTAATCGACCGGTCTCAGCTCTTAAACCAGCTAACCCTCAGAAAATGAAGGTTTGATTATTTCACTCTGGGAATGTTTATACTGGCATTAGCTGCTTTAATATATATTGTGATGTGGGCTAGTGGTTTAAAAACAAATATGCTCGCACAATGTTTAACTCTGACTGCTTGATGATTACATTAAAAAGGAAAAAAAAAGTGCGCAATCATAATGACGGACTAAACAGCATTTTTTATTGCTGCTCTATGGCTATTCCCGGTTGATTCTTTTAATAGCACCTTTTAGGAGCAAAGCAAAGAAGAAACAAGCGACCATGAAATATGTGCATTATGCCAGTGGTACTTTCCCATGGCCCTCTCGATCAATCACAATGAAGAGCTGAAACCCCACACCCCCAACCTCCTGCCATTGGCCCCTTCTGCCATTCTCGGTAAACAGATTTCTTTTGCTAAGTAAATAGAGGCAGAGAGAGTGAAGAGCAGTAGAGGGACCCACGAGGGAACAAAAGATACAGCCCAATTATCCCTGGCAAGGACAGAAAGACTGTCTCCTGCCTTCCTCCCAAACAGTCTGAGAATGAATGTGTCTATCACTCTTCCTTCACTGCCAACTGCAACTGCATCCACTGATTTCCCATTGCAGACATTTCAGATCGGTCTGCCGTATCTGCTAACGCTCTGACAGCCAGAGCAGTCAGTCCTCTCAGGGTCACATACAGTGTGGCGCAAAAGGGCAAATGCAGCTGTTGCTGTGCAGACATACATAGTCATTACACAGCAGACAGTGATACACATAGTTGCACGTAGTTGTTGATCGGTTTATTTAGACACACAGCTAACACTAACAAACTGATTTTACTCCCAACAGCTTTCTCTTGAAAAGAGATTGTGATTTCATACACGCTCACTTTGCATTTTGCTCAATTCAAAACAATATATTGCTGACAATATTTTCTTATAAAATAAATGCCCTACCAGTAGGTACATAATGGCTCCTAATAGACCATACATCTAATTTCATTTGTTCATGTTGTATAAAGGAAAATGTTTTTTTTTCCTTTAGGAAAAAGCGTGTATGGAAAGTCTGGGGAAAAGAGAATACTCAGCCTCAGGCACATCAGCAGGGATTCCTAATAAGAAATATTGATTTCCGTGTTTTCTTTAAATGGGTCTGAAGCACCAACTGTGAGAAACATAGCATAATGCTTTAAAGGTCTGTGTAACGATTGGGACTACACATGCTGCGTGTCTGAGGGATTAGTTGGGAGATTGAGAAGTGGAACTTTTATCATAAGAGAGAGAGAGAAAGAGAGAGAGGGTCTCTCAAAAGAGGACAAAGAAAAAGAGAACCTGATTGTGAGTGTAGAGCGAGAGCTATCCTAACAAAATCAGGAAAACCAAATATATTCATGGACAATATAAATGCTGCACATATAAATTTCTCACAAAATGTTTTTTTTCTGACATATAAACAAGAAAATTTGTTTTCGTACAAAAATCTGGCTCCATTTGCACCAGAAAACAAAAATCCCGATGATGTTAACATTGACATAGAGTCAACATTGGCCCCTGATAAGGCCTTACTTGCATGTCCAGCAAGTCCAGCTGCAGCCAGATGCAGTTGAATAGTCTGATGACTTATCATGTGTAACCCTGGAATACCTGCAGTGTTAGTTGCAGCATTTTCTGTCCAATTTCACAAATGATGCAATTGAATCAGCCTGTCTTGTTTTACCATTGTCACTCTTGGCCTTCCAGACCTAGCGTGATCAGCAGTGGAACCAGTTGTATGGAATCTGTTCCACAGCCTGGAAATGGTATTCCTGGCAACTCCAAACGCTTTGGTGGCGTCTTGTTGAGTTGTACCAAGCTGAAGCATTCTGATGGCTCTGTCTCTGCTAGTGATGTCTAAACATGATAGTGTGAGGACAAAATGCACGATCTGAATATTTTCTTTGTTTTTTGTATACCAAGATGGACCTAATCACATGGCAAATTTCATGCAAATGCAGAATAAGAAGGTGTGAGTGTAAGTTGGTCAATCAAAGTATCAATGACTATGACTGGGCATGACTTTTGAATACTGCCTTACCTTGTTCTTAATGTAACAAAGCATACAATGCATATGTCTTTTTTTTTGCGTTATTCTTATAGTGAAACATTTCTATTGTCCATAGATAAAGATAAAGACAGTCTTATGAAGTGCTTTTCTGGGGCCAAACCAAATTGTAAGACATCTGAATGATAACGAGACATGAAAGAGCACCAGATAGTAAACGTTCCGGACAGGCCCAGGTCACTATCTTCCGGCTACCCTGTGAAACATAGTTCAAGTCCTGGCATTGCACTGTTGCTTGACTGCACAGATGAATGCATGAGTACAACACAATATGCCATTGTATAAGTGCTGAGGGAACAATGTCCTACCCACCGTCTGATATCAAGAGCATGTCAGTCATGTGCTTTCAGCAGTGGGTGCTGCATCCTATTGCCCCCCGTCTCCCCCCATTAACACTGTCACCCAGCTGCTTGATCAGGCAGTGCTTGATCAAATTGTTCTTGTCCCTAGAAAACACGGTGGGCGGCTGGGCTCTTGAGGCACAGCTGACGATGGGAATATTCGGGCCAGCACACATAGTTCTCTCAAAAGCATTACAAAGGAGTCCACAGTCAGTCCAAGTTGCCAATGCCAGACACTGAATAGACCCATGACAGGAGGGGGCTAATAGAAATACTGCGAATACTGAGACCAAATAAAAGGAAAGATATATGTTTGTTGTTCGAATCATGCCAGGCATTTTGAGAAGGGCTCAAATGAGTTTTTGTTTTGTTGCTAGAAGTGGCCCCTAAGTCACCATTCATGTTTTCTCGCTCTTCTGTTTCACACATACACATATACACACTCATCCATGGTTGGTACATTCGGGCTATTGTGTAGGGGTTGTGAGAAAGGCTGATTTGTTGAGGCAGAGGCTGAAACAGGGGGAGGGGGACGACAGGAAACATAAGCGAGTAATTGTGTTCGCATGTGAAGATGTCGCTGACCAGCGGTTCCAGTAGGGAGCTGGTACTGGTCATGTGGACATCAACAGGCAGGGCATTATGAAGCCGTGCTGGTGCCATCTGACAGAGCTGCGTATGGCTGTGGAAGAGATCAGACTGTTTATGTTTATTCGGATCAGTAGCAGATTGTATGAGATATGTATGTTATGAGACTTCTCCATTATTTTTGCTACAATACACTCACTGGCATCTGCAGCACTAGATGTGCCACTCTCAGATGTGAAGATATTAAACTTTCATTTAATTGGCACTGCCATTAAGTTACATCCTTTGGATCTTTAGCATGCAGCCCTCATATCTTCACATTTAGCTCTCAAAGAGCCAGACCTCCTAGTATTTTTAATGTAGTCTTGAGGAATAGTTCTCCAGCTTTCCTAAAAGATTTTTTGGCTTTCATTTTTGGCAAGTTTGAGGCTTTCATTTTCAGTCCAGTCCCTGTACCTGAGCAGTTTCAGCGGAATGGTTTTGTTTGTCAAGCCACCTAGTATCCCATGAATTATTCAAGCATTGAAAAATCATCTAAGTTAAGGCATGAGTCAGTGAGAAACAGGTGCAGATGATGACAGATGAGCAGGCTGGTGATTTGTGTACTGCTGATGCTGAATGCTGAGTGCTTGGAACAGAGGAGAGGGGAAATGAGGTTGCTGCTGAGGTTGTATATAAACAAGCACTTTTAAAATTCTTTAATCATTTTTCAGACTTCTACAGTAGAATATCTGTTCCCATTTTTTTAATTAAATCTACAGAATAGAATTTTGTGAACTTGCTGAAATAAAGGGTGTTGCACAGTACTGTATATAATTGAATTTGATCATTGATTATTGATTGATGTTCTCAGGTATGATTGATGGTACCACCCCAGTGACAAGTAAGGGTACAGATTGCTATCTTTATTCCTGAGCGTATGAATCTCTTAAAGTTTAACTCCACAGAAATAAGGATCAATCCTTCCTCCTGGCAAATACTATTATTGTGAGACTCATTTTGCTCATTTTCACCTTTTTGTTGCATTCTGTAGGACATTAAATAATATAAATTACACCATTTTCTACACACTCATCCCAGTTCCGTGGAGCTTTGATAGACCCAAAACAAATCAACAGGTGTCAGACTGGTCAAGTTCGTCTTCACACTTTCTGGCCACCCTCCTCATCCTCATCATCCTTGTTCCCCACTACAAGGACTACTCTGGTCTCCACGGTGACAGCTATAGCAAGGAAATGTGACGCACTTGGGGCAAGAGTTTTATACGCACATATATACTGTTTTCCGCAAACAGACGCAAACTCACACATACACATACACACACATACACACACAAACACACACACACCTTCACTTGCATATCCTAATGGTCTGGAAAGGTGTTAATGCGTTTTTTTCAGTTAATTAACTACTTCAATTAGTACTGGGGAGCTGCGGAGAAAAAAAAAGTAGGAAAAAAAGGATAGAAATAGAGAGAGAGAGAGACGCCAAGGGAATAAAAAGGAAGATAGTGAGACCACAGAGAAAGGTAATAATGTTGGGAGGTAATACACTCCGAATTAAAGACGAAGTGCATGGCTGCTTGTTTTCTCCATGTCAGGAGAAAGAATAAAACAAGAGCGAAACGAGGAATGCTCATTAATTCGGAGCTTTGCTAATGACCTGTAACTTTTCTAATGTTCTTGTTGACTGTTATTGTCTGGCCACTGCTGTATGTATCCGGAAATTGAACTTTACAAATGTGAGCTGAAATGAATCCTGAAAAGGTCATTCCTAGCAGCGTGTTATTTGCATTCACTTATCGTTGGATCAACTGTGCAGCAGCGGGGCTCAGGCAATACACCTGCAAAATCAATGCAGTTGCTGTAAGAAAAGGACAGAGCTGTGTAAAAATGAACCGAAAAGGCGAAAAAGAAAAGCGTCTTAGATGAAGCTTAATTAAATACAGCATTAGCATATTATCCATCAATATAAATCTATAAAACTGTCTGGATGAATATTATCAGTCTAATATCGTCTCTACGCAGCTCCCACTGTGGCTTTCATTTTCTTCCCAGGCTTTTTTTGGTCAAAATTTCTCTTTCTCCTTTCTCCCTTTAGTTATTTTTTGTCCCCCCTATGCAATCCGTATCTACTTGTTCTGACCAAATCTTCTAAGCAACAGGTGACACACTGACAGGTTAACATCCCCAGCAATCCAAATACGTCATAAGTTATCAGTCTATTCATCGTGCTCTTATTTCCTCTATGATATGTCAGCGGGTATGAGGAGAAGATGTGCATGGTCCATGTTTAGATTCCTCCTCGAGCAAACAACAATCGATTAAGGAGACGGACAGTCGGCTGGTGCTGACAACTTGCTCTGATATCCATTAATGCACAGTTTAGAATGCCAATACTAATAATGGTGAATGGCACAAAAAGGACAAAGTCGAGATTCAGTCACTCTCACTTGGTTGAAGATGGGATCTCAAACCTTTCCGCTCTCTGACATTGTTGTTGCCGTTTCCTCTTATGAGTTGTATCGCAGGTCTTGTGGTTAAAAACGTGCCATGTGCTTCTTCTTTTTGGTTCTGTGTCCAGTAATGACTCTGTGTGTACAGTATACACCTATTCTTATCTTTGTTTGTTGCAGACAAACAACTGCATTTACAACTCTAAGCCATGTTCCTAGCCCTATCCTATGATTTGAGTCTCCCATCATTAGTAATTATACAGTACATAGTCTTGTATATGTGTTTACTGACCCACCAATATAACTTTGGATTGTGATTCTCGGATTCTGCCTTACATCCAGTCTTTGAACACCTGCTCCAATTATAGCATACGTGAGAATTCTTTGTGTAAGTAAAGACATCGATTAAAGTGCAGCATGGACCCAGGGAGAAACAGACACATTTTCAGCTGAAGGATATCCATAGGCATTTGCAAATCACCAAAGATGCATTTGTCACCTTTGGCTGACCCACTGCTTCCAGCCTGAGGTGGTGTGTGACGAGTGCCGGTGGAATGCGCTGTGTGACATTCTGTGGCCTCACTGTAATTGAATTGGAGCTGGACTGTGAGTTTCAGGAGCTGGTGTGCATATATTCTCTTATGGATCAGAGGCACATTGGTAGTCCATAGGGAGCTCCATCTAAGAACATCAATCTAGGAAGCGTTTGGGTTTGTCATGATTAAAATAAGCTACACAAACCGTTGCCATATAGGAGTCACTAGGGACGTAACATGCTCAAGGTTCTCATTTCATATTTGTTTCAAAGATCAGAACCATGACCTTGTGTTTATCTGTGGATCCAGGTAGATTTTTCTGCAGGCTTTCCCAAAGGGGACGTTAAATTCTCTGTACTGCGTTGTAGCATTTTAAATGAAATCATGGATCCTTGGAAAAGGGCAGAGACAAAACTAAAAAAAAAATCAGACCTCAGCAAAATGAGCAGGTTCAGGAAATGGGTTTTCTTGCTCAGCTGTTCATGGACAATACCTAATGTTCCAGCAATGTATGAGGAGGATTTGTTGCTACAAAGCCATGATGAACAACAACAGTCTATCTCAATGGAATAGTCTCACTCTGGCTCTGAATTTCCCACTTTTGTTTTCCTAAACCTATGATAAGATGTGACATCTTCTCACAGCATTGCTCCAAATGCCCCCTCAGCCTGTCAGAGGTTATGATGCCTCACTATCCAGAAACCCCTGGAGTGAGTCACCATAAGCTCTTGATTTAAAAAAAAAAAGATTTTTATATATCTTTATCACAACTTTCAGAGCCTGTAAATTCTTGATGATCTATTTAATTTATTATTGATGGGTAATTCTGAATATTTTAGAGAAGGTAGGATTAAATGGTCTATCTCTAACTGGGATTGTCACACAGACTCGCCAGGCTTCTTTTTCACAACATGAGGTATGTGGACACCTGACCATCACACCAATTCGTGGAAATACACAATTATATAGGAGTTCCTTTGACTGGAACTAAGGAACCATTACAGTACAGAAAGTGAATTCTATGGAGACATGGTTTGCCTAGAAAGGGCTGGAGCTTCCTGCACATACCCCTGACCTTAACCGCACTGAGCACCTTCGGGATGAATTGGAATGGTGACTGCCCCCAGGAGACAAATGTCAGGTTAAATATAATTGGTAATGTTTTTTGTGATTGTTCTTCCTTTAATGTCTCTTAGAACTTTAAAATCATCCATTGCCTTCATATACAGTACTTATATTTCATGCAGAATGACTTCGGAATCAGTTAAAAGGTCAGAGGTCAGCTGTGGCATGTGCCACTACTTCACTCTGTGGTGACATCATTCATGATCAGCTGTTGTAGAGATTATTTGATAGTCAGTCTCGTGTCCTGTTTCAGCACTGAGTGTCTGCAAGCAGAAACGTAAACCACTGGCAAACTCTGACTCCAATGATGAAAACCCTGCTTAAGGAAACTCTTTATGGAAAAAGTCATGTTGAGCTGCTGGCTTTGGGCAAACTGGGGCAGTTTTAGTATTGTTTAAAACATTCTCTCATTAACGGTCTTCAGGAGTAGAATTTGCTCATATAAAGGTGTTGCAAACTAACTCAGTTTCCCTTAAAGGAAATGGTGAACAAAGCATTTTTTAAATCTTGCTTAGATAGTTAGATGCTGTTTGTCTTCCAGTTGCTCCAGTCAAGACGTCGCCACAGAGGACCATCCAATCCGCAATATAACTTGGCACAGATTTTATGTCAGACTCCCACCTTGATGCCACCCTCCCATTTTATCCAGGCTTGGCACCGGCACTGCATCCAGTGGCTGGGGTTCGGGCAGGAACTCAGGCTTGCCTTATGGAAGAAGAGACGCCTATCGCTGAGCCTCCAATGCCCATTATGCTAGATAGTCTGTATACTTAAAAAAATCTAGGCATTACATTTTGTCAATGCATACAAAGAATATTGATTAAGACATGTGATTCTCGTGGCATGTAAGTTGTATTTTTTAAGGGAGGCCTATGAGAGTGTGTTACGGAGGAATAAAGCACCTACTAACTTCTGGTGCATGATGTCCTTGTCACGTGTAAGAGTGAATCAAAGACAGCTTCATTTACTGCGTCGACAAGGTGACCTCATGACTGCTCAAAGTAGACAATTGAACTGATTGCTAGAGTATCAGGGAGTGCTGAAGGCATGTCACACATCTGCCTGTAGGGGGCTAATTAAATCCCATGGTAGATGTGAGTAACCATAGAGAGTAAGAAGACACACACACACACAGTATATAAAGCACTGCTTAAGATAGATTGCACATAGAGAGCAGAACTAGAAAGCAGAACACACTTTGACGTAGACGAGGAAGTGAGAAACAGTTCAGCGGATGTATGTTCAGGCACAGCTCCACAAACGTGAGTGTACTGGCCACACTGCAGTATACAACCTTATTTTGATGCATTTTTGTTGCTCAGAAACCAAATTTAAAACATGCAGTGCTGACTAAGACACTTGTTCACACCGATCTTTGAAGCAGTCCTATAAAACCAAGCAATTCTGCTTAATTAAAAAAAACATTCACGTGTTGACAGGGAAAAGAGCAAAGTCACTAAAAGTTAAAACTTTAGTCCCTGAATGCAGGGGGAGAGCTTTTTTATTCTGGACAAGAGGCTGTCGTGGGAAGGTTCTTCATTAACTAGCACAGGACTAAAGAGGTCCTTCATTAGTGTTGTTAGCAGCAAACGATCACAGGAGGGGAGGCGGGCTCATCACGAGAAGCAGGCTGTAATTGCCCCACAGTTACACGTCAAATGTTTTTCTGATTTCTGAATATTAAATATGGATGGAACTGAATACAAAATATTTCTCGATTGGGAAAAAAAAGTGTTCTAAACATATTTTCTCCATATTTCTACACTCTAAACTAAAGAGAAATACAATTTTATGTTTGGAGTTTTTACTCCGTATCGTCTTTATTCTGAAAATAAAAAAGTTTACCTTTGCAGATAGAGCACATGTGCTGTACTACACTATGGCACATGGTTCTATCATGTACATCATGGAACATGCATATCTACTAGCTTGTCTAATATGGTACAGTATGTAAAAACATACCATGGTAGATACTTGCTGAACTTTGGTAGCCACTGTGGTACCCAGTAAGTATCATGGTATTTACTGAAGTAAGGTGGTACACACCACAGTACTATTGTACCACCGTACCCAGTGAAGTGCCAACATACTAACTATTGTATTCACCAAAGTATGGGACATACCATAGCACTGAAGTAGCCATAGTACTACCAGCCATAGTTCGTACGCTGGTACTCTATAAGTCCAGTGGTAAGCCCTACTATGGTAATGTTTGAAGTGCCACAGTAATACCATGGTAAACTATGGCATATACTATAATTATATAATACCGTACATACCATAGTAAAAATTTCTTATGTGTGTGTGTGTGTGTGTCCACGTGTGTGGTGCACTGTTATGGACTATCACCCCATCCAAATTAAATTCTCTTGCCTACTTTTTACTGGGACGTGCTCCAAATCCTCCAAATCCAGGTACTGAAAGTGAATGAAACTGGTATTTGTTGTGATATTTTGTAGCATTTGAAAACACGAAATCAGTTGCTTTTTGCGTTTTGGGCCTAAAAATCTTACATAAGCCGATCAATGAGAAAGATTAAGTCTAAACACATTTGTGAGCTGGTCTGTGCTGTGTATTCTCCACAGTAAATAAAGAAATGTCTTTGTAAAATCTAACCATTCTGTTATTACATCAGCGTAAGAGGCATAGGGGACACAGGAAAACACAGTTTAGTGCTTATTCAACAAACTCATCCACTCCCAGAGGTCTCGTGCCTGCAGCAATAGATTAATCAATTGCAAAAGGATAACATATAGTCATGTTTAACAGGCCTATCAATGCACATAAAAAGAGTCATTTTGTTTTTTGTTCCAGTCAAGTCTTAATAATTAAAAGCTACAAAATGTATTTTAGCTTAAGATTAGATTCAACTTTATTGTCATTACACATGTACAAGTCTGAGGCAACGAAATGCAGTTTAGGTTAAACCAGGAGTGAAAGAAGCAGAAAGTGCAGGATAAGGCTAAGATATTCAATAAAAAAGATGTTTAGTTGGTTTCAGCGGAGACAGTTACAGTCTTTACAGTGATAGGGGTTACAGGGTAATTTTTAAAAAAGGATTTACATGATATTTGTTTTAAGACATTGAATTATTGCTGTCATTGGCATAGTTCAATTCAATTCAATTTTCACAAAGCAGCTTAACATACTTATTCTCTCACTCATCTTTTATACTGCTTTATCCTGTATTCAGGGTCGCAGGGGGCTTGGAGCCTATCCCAGGAGGCCTAGGGCACAAGGCGGGGAACACCCTGGACAGGGTGCCAATCCATCGCAGGACACACACATATACACACACTCACACACCCATTCACACACTACGGGCAATTTGGGAACGCCAATTAGCCTAAACTGCATATCTTTGGACTGTGGGAGGAAACCGGAGTACCCGGAGAAAACCCATCAAGCACGGGAAGAACATGCAAACTCCATGCACACAGAGACGGGTATCAAGCCTGGCCGGGAATCGAACCCAGACCCTGGAGGTGCAAGGCGACAATGCCGCTCAGCTTTACACAATTAAAAGAAATTATAGAAGTTTGTATAATATGTGAATGTGTATGAATCAGAATGATCAGATTGTCTCGAGGGCCAAGGGCGACGGTGGCAGGGAAAAACTCCCTGAGATGGCAATAGCAAGAAACTTTCAGAGGGACCAGACTTAACAGGGAACCCATCCTCATTTGGGAGATAACGGATAGCAGGGATTGATCTGCAGTCATTGATAGGCAGCTGGAAGTTCAATATAACAGTTGATACAGTTGATGTCTTTATGCTAATATGGAGGTCAGTTTGTTATAGTAGTTGGCACAGAGGCCTCACACCTCCAGGGTCGAGTGTCTGATTCCTGTCTTGGGTCTGTGTGCGTGGCGTTTGCATGTTCTCCCCGTGCTTGGTGAGCGTCCCCAGTTGGCACCCCTAGATTGCCTATGATGGTATGTGTGTGTGTGTGTGTGCCCTGCAACAGATTCGCACCCTGTCCAGGGTGTACCTCGCTTTATGCCCAAAGTCCGCTGGGATAGGCTCCTGGCCCTGCTGACCCTGCAAAGGATAAGGGGTATAAAAGATGAAAGACTTTACGCTGTAGTGCTGTGGTTCTAAACCCTGGTCCTACACATTATAGTTTTTTTTCAGCTGCCAGCGCACATGATTTAACTAATCCATGTATTAGCAGCTTCTTCTGAGGTGAAGTGGGTGTGATAGAGCAGAAAAACTCTAAAATATGCAAGGCAGGGTTGAGAGCCACTAAACTAGTGCATTACAGAAACTTTCGGAAAGACTGTTTTTGGTGCCTGTACTTTAATTTGATATCTTTAGAACCGCTGTGCAAAATGTATATATATTATAAAGTCCTAAAATAATATATATATATATATATATTACCTGTAATATAATTTATTTTAGCTATTCCCTGACATCGGATGTGATTGTTGATTGTCTTCAGCGAAAACATGCAAGATTTTTCCACATACAAAGAAATTGCATCATCTGTTAATGATCAAAAGGACATGAGCAGGACAATGACTCATAAAAAAACACTATAAAATGATCACTCCCATGTTAACAGTCACATATACTTTATTTGCATTTTTTTTATCTAAGTAATATATAACTGAAATATATAGTAGTATATAAATTACAATGCCAGCACAGGCCACACTATTTAATGGCAACACTGTTTCTCTAGGACTTGTGTAAGTATAACCCACCTTCTGGTTATTGGCAAACAGTCTCAAATGTAGCGGTATCACAGATTTTAATCCTGAACCTGACATTCAGTTGCACATATACATAATATAGCCTACATAATCAAGAAATTAGCTCCTGCTGCCAAGTGTCGAGTAGCTCATCTGCTAGAACTGTTCTGCCTTCTTACACATTAGCCTCTCATTTAGCAGCCATCTGTTTCACATTTTGCTTTGTGACAAAGGTTTAGAGACCTTTTGCATGCCACCAGTACAGCATGTATTCAGAGCCGCAGCAGGTAAAGGACAGATTCTACAGTATAAATGAGTGTGGTTTTTAATAATAAATAAATTTAGAGGCATCTAAAGATGTTATGTCATCTTACACAACACTTTGCCTCCATAGTATTTGCTTCTCAGGATTGTCCATGTTGTTTCGAGTTTGATTGATGCTAGTTAACGTGAGCACGAGCTTCTTTCAGCGTGCTGACAGGTTCTTGACTTACCTCTCCACTTTGTTCATGGCTAGCACAAGCTGCAAAGCTAAATTTAGTTGCAAAGAAATGATGATCATGCCCAGTGCCATCACCTGTGCCATCACCGCCCGGGCACATCAGAAAGGCAGTGGGCATAGAGGAAACATGCATTAAAGGGGAAATGTGTCATAATGTGATATAACAGTAGCTGGATCACTGTGTTGTGTAATCTCTTTTACTGCCAATATCAAACAAAAGTCTGTTTTCCTGCATTATCTTAAGTTCAGATCTCATCTGTCTCATTGAGCTCAATGTCTTGAGATCATATTGGCCTGGTTTGGTGGTGATTGTATAAAGCTATGCAGCAAAATCTCATGTGGAGGCCCTGTGCCACGCCCAGGCTGAACATTCTAAAATATCAAAAATCCCTTAGCAATTTTTCATCCTCAATGCCTGCAGATTGTACTGGTCTGGTTTACTGGCGGTTGGAAGAGGAGTATATTAAATTCCATTGTGTGCATTTTGCAAACACCCTAAAATAACTGACTTTTGTGAATGGAGCCCAAAGTTGTTTAGCTCAAGAGATTAGATTTTCATGACTTTTTGAGCATGTTACAACCTCCAAGCCCTGGGGATGCTGGAAAAAATCCTTAGAAGGACAATAGGGGCATTCACATGACATCGGCACTAACAGAGCTATGATGTCACAATGCTTGGGCCCTAGCTAGCTTCTAGCACAAGGCTAAATCCCAAATCCCTCTCTAACCCCTGAAGTACTTTGTATATGGAACAAGGGATTCTACACCTTACATTAGCTTTCTATTTTATGCTATTTGGTATTCAACCATATTAAACCCCACAACAGTTAGTTTTTTTTTTTTTTTTCTGGAGCTGAGGCAAGTCTTAAGCCGGAATAAATAGAGAGATAAAGAGAAACCTACGAGATTTACAAGACTGTTCACCACCTCCATGGTTTATTCTTCTTGCCTTTTGGCTACATATACAGCAAGAAGTTAAAACTACTTTTACCCCAGGTGGTAGTATTAGTAGTAATAGTATTAGTATTAGTAGCATTAGTTGTAGCAGCAGCACACTTTGGCCACTGTTTATTTTAAGTTGCAGATCATTCTGACCATATTCAAGCTATACTGTAATACAGAAGACCCTGACTGCTTGTCTATCATGTGTGGGAGACCATTACAATTAAAAGGTTTTGTTTTTTAGCCCAGTGCATCAGTTTTTAGTGTTTTTTTTATTTGTTGCTAAATGAAAATGCTTTTCGTGACAGAGAATTTCAGTACTACATTTAATTACCTTTTGCAATTATTTACAGAATATTAAGCAAGGGGATCCGTGCAAAAAGAAACTAGACATACCTGCCCTCAAGCACCTCTAGTGCATAATTTGAGTTTGTGCAAACACATGCAATTACAGTGCTTTTGCTGGAGGACAAATTATTCTGATCTGTTGGTTTAATAAAATAATTGTTGCAGTACACAATGTTCTTGTTTAAGAATCATGAAGCAGAGCAGTGTCAGTGTGTATGTCAATGTGCCTTTAATTAACATGCAAAGGCTTATACTGTATGTAAAGGATTTATGAAGTGTTTGATGCAATGTAATGTCTACACACGACGCACACACTGCGCCTCCCTGTGATGCGGACATGTGATGATCGAGTCAGGTGGGAACTCGCTGGTGAGATGTACTTCACTAAACACCTCAGTAAACAGGCCTAGCCACAACACATTTAGTGTTTCCCAGGCCACCGCATACGTAACCTAGGAAAAAGTTAACAGCGAGATGTCATCTGTCTGAGTGAATGGCATGATTTCCATCCCGAGGGGCGCAGTCGAGTGACGAATGGTGAGGCTTTCTACACAACCGCGCCTGACAGGCCCTATTCTTAGTAAGCTCTCACTGCTTGCGTTCCAGTGTTAAAGTCTACATTATTCTGTCAATTCAACTCACAGTGTGATGGCTGATTCTGTATTTGTGTGTGTGTATGTATTCGTGTGATCGGCTGTAATTAATAGTTTCCGTTACATGTTTGACATAAGATTTAAAAGCAGAGCACTTTTTTAGTATAAATTAAGAATTTTTTTTTTTTTTTTTGTCTTGTTTTGTTTTTCATCAGTACATTTTTTCTTCTTGCTTTAAAACCTCCGGGTTGTTCCAGTCTGGGAACAAATGAGGTTTCTACAGATTAAATCAGAAAGTAGTGAGTTACTGTTGACATTCTGATCCTTTAATGCCTGTTCAAACACCATGAAAGCCAGATCCTGACAATAACCGTTCCTACTGTAGAGCAGCAGCTCGTGACCATACAGTAGATTAATAATGACATAGTCTCAAACTGAATGGAGTTACCACACTTAATATACTTTATACTACAAGCTACTGTTTAATGAATTATTAGAGTAATCATTAAAAAAAAATACAGCATATAGCGTAGAGACTTGTTTTAAGCCATTTAACGTTTCTTTGTACAACTCTATTTTTTGCCACAAGTAGACAAAAAGTAACTAAAACCACAGGAAAAGACCCAAAACTAGCTCCCTCCAAAAAAAAAACTAAATACTAAACAAACAAAGCAACTCAATGGAAAACTGAGACATATTTTCTTGTCGTCTCAGCCATCACAAAGGAAACATGGTTTTATCTTACAATTAACAACTGTTTCTGTACATCATACACACACTGCCTGCACTTACACCTTCTGGTAACAATATTGCATGTTTTACACATATTACAAAACCGACATTACTCACTCACTCTCTATACTGTTTATCCTGTATAGGGTTACTGGAGGCCAGGAGTCAATGAGGTGGGGTACAATCTGATTGAGGAGCCAATCCATTGCGAAGCACACACACACACATGCACACACACACAAACACACACTACGGGAAATTGGAATCGTCGGTGAAAAACAGAATACCCAGAAACCCACCAAGCACTGGGAGGACATGCAAAGTTCACAGACCTTAGGCCATCAAACCTGGAAGTGTGAGGAAACAGTGGTAAGAACTATGTCACTGTGCCACCAAAAACAACAATATTCATTTTTTTTATTTGTGATTGGCTATAAAATAATATCTTTGGAGGCAGTACAGTGGTGTTATGCTTAGCATTGTGGCCTTGGATCTTGTGAACATGTTCTCCCCTTGCTCACTCTGGTTTCATGTGAATGTGTGTGTGCTCTGTGATTGGCTGTCTAGGCCTTAGCCTTCCTGCAGTCATGTACAGGATAAGTAATACAGGAAATAAATGAATGAATTAGTTAATTAATGAGTTAAATAATATCTTAGGAGTCACAAAGCATTTTTATCCTGGCTTAATATGGCTAACATCCAGTCTAATATGATTTTGTTTTCCTTGGTCTTTGTTTATTTTTCAGGGTTCTTTTATGCCAGATGCCCTTCCTGATGCAACCCACCCATTCCCAGCCTGGAGACTGGAACTAAGGATGCCCTGATTCTTGGTACAGTAGCTGCTTATTATATATGGGCCATTAAGGATTATGGGACTTGCCTAAGGGTCCAACAGTGGCAACCCAGGAAACCCCCATCCTCTTATTAGCTACCAAGAGCCTTATCCACCTGAGCCACCACTGAACCCTCCTGTCTAGTCTAAAAATACTCTTGTTAATATGTTCTTGGAGCATGCATGGGGCAGTATAATTCCTGCCCTAGTTGGCCTCTAATAGAACTTGTTGCTGTCTTTCTTAAATGTTGGTCATTCAAAAAAGGTAGGTAGTGTTTTAACAGAATTGTAAATGTATAGAGTTGTGAAGGAGGTACCGTGGTTAGTGGTTCTTACTGTTGCTTCACACCTCCACAGCTGGGGTTCAGACTCTTGCCCCCAGTTTCTATGTATTGAGTTTGTACCGTATGTTTTCCGCATACTTGGTGGGTTTCCTCCAGATACTCTGGTTGTCTCCAACAGCCCAGAAGAACTGGCATTTGCATGGCAATGGCCATGGTATATTATTTGGTGACTGAGTGTATGTGCTTGGGGCCTGCAATAAGTTGGCACCCATCCAGTTTTCATCTTTGGTTAGCCATTTTAAAATCTGCTCACTGGCTTCCATATGCCATTTACAGATGTTGTCATTCCATCGAACAAAAGCATGATTTTATCAGTGGGTCATCCTTTTATCACCCCTCTGTAAATGAATGTGCATTCACTTCTACAAATTTTATCTCCATGGTAGGCTGATCCACTGGCATCCTAATCACGCTAATTAGTAGAGACATGCAGACAGTGTTTTAGCTCCATCTGTTCTGTACCTGTGTACATCTGCATCATTCGAGCATATAGGAACATATATGCTTTCTTAAATAGAGTAGAACATTAAAACATTTAAATAATAATTTCAACATTTATTTTATGTGGTTTTCCTATACAATAATGCTTCACCTTCATAAGGAAATGGTTTCTGATGTAAGGACTCTTTTCTTTACCTGTTTCATGAATTCGTAAGCACTCTGTGGAGATTGGATAGACAGGATGTCTAGTATTGGGGTTAGAATGTCCCCAATAGGACCATCAGTCTACTTTGGCTATTCACACCCATCCCCCTCTGACAAGGGCACACCTGCTCCTGGTCCGCACTGACAGCATGCATCCATGGACAGCGAGCCACAAATAGCTATCTCACTCCCAGTGGCTCACCCAACCATGATTTATGAACTAAGTCTAATATCTGCACAAAAATGGCCTAACCTCGGGTAACAATGACTTGTCAAGCCACTGACACTAAATGCCATGTATATTTGTGCTCTGAGGTGGAGGTCGTTTTAGTTCGATTGAAAGCCAGGAGAGTTAAGAAAAGGCAATTAAAGGAAAGAGCTGACAGGTTATTAGATGGTGGTCTATTATCTGTGACACCAAATCTACTTTAGATAAGCTTGTTGGATGGAAACATGATTATACAGGATGCCATAAAAGTCTACATTTTTTGTAAAGACACATGAAGTCATCTCTCTCACTCATGATAAACTTCTGTTACCAGTTCTGGTGTGTATATAATTGCTTAATTGCCAATATGTGTAGAGACTATATATAACACATTTTTATACACACTATATGGGCAAATGGATTTGGTCAAACCTGTTAATTATTGAATTCAGGTGTTTCAATCAGGCCTTTTATCCCTTAGTGAAGGGCAATCTTTAATGCTTCATCATCATACCAACACATCTTGGGCAATGCTTTGCTTCTAATTTTGTGGCAACAGTTTGGGGGAGTCCTTTTCTTATTCCAACATGACTGAGCCCCAGGGCACAAAGCAACGACTATAAAGACATGGTTTGATGAGTTCGGTGAGGAAGAACTTGACTGGCCTGCAGTCCTACAGAGCCCTGACTTCAACCTCATCGAACACCTTTGGGGCGAACCGGAATGGAGATTGTGAGCCAGGCCTTCTCATCCAACACCAGTGCCTGACCTCATAAATGCTCTACAGAATGAATGGGCATGAATTCCCACAGAAACACTCCAAAATCTTGTGCACAGCCTTCCAAGAAGAGTTGAACCGGTTATAGCTGCTAAAGAGGGACTAACACCATATTCAAGTATCTGTATTTGGACACAATGTCACTGACAAAATACTTTTGTCCATATAGTGTAGCAATATTGAATGTATTGCACATTAACTGACCTCAGAGGTGAAGCTTTATTGGCTTAAAGTAAAAGATTCTTGCTCACAGTTTTAGTATAAGGGTGTCAGTCATTTTCTCTCATAAATTCAAACACATAAACAGGAACAAAAGTGGGTTCTCAGAGGGCCTTGATTCATTTCTCAACTCCAAATCAAATTCTAAACACTATTCAAGCTGTTTAATTAGATGTTCAAATGATACACAACTCTGCTCGTTTCCTGGGGCTCTGGTTTTTAACACAGTGCCAACCTAATGTCCCAAAGCACCACAGGTTACCCTACAGAGGTTTGGGGTTTCTTCTAAAACAATAAATCTAGCTCATGGGGGCCTTAGTAATAACATGAGTAGAGCCGTGTGTTAAATGAGGTAGAAAGTTAAATCTTTTGTGTTCAGGAACACATGAGATAAGTCTGAACTATAATTAACCAAGTCCAAAATAAAGACCCAGTTCAACATAGCTGAGAGAATGAAACAACCTGGGACCACACCAGCAGTTAGTCTAGTTTAAGTCTGCTAAATTAACCAAATTTATATGATTAATCTGAATTCCACATCATATAAAACTCTAGGTCGCTTTATTATCGTTGACTTTACCAATATTTTCTAATGTTGTAACAACCATTTCTGGCCAATCGCTAACATATAACAAAGGTATTAACTGACATTTGGTGGGATAAATGCGAGAGAGTGGAATGCCTGATCCTTGAACATCCTTCTGGAAGTCACACATTTGTCTGTGGGAATTATAAACACAATCATTCACAAACACCACTTGCACAGTACAGGAAATGGGCTGTGAGTTATTGCCACATCCTCAATACAATCCGACCTCGCTCTAAGCCATTTCCACATGTTTGGTCTATTAAAGGAGTTCCCAGGAGACCAGCGTTTCAGACATGAAGCAGAGAAAATGTTCTACCTTTACGAGCACTGATGAAAAGGTGAGATAAGTGCATTAATGTAGCAGTGGATTCTATAGAGGAATAAATAAATGTTTGAACATCTCCCCCTGAGTGTGCCTTTTTTATTTGACTATGCATGAATGCACTATACAGGACTAATAATGAAATCATCTGATAATGAGAGTCCATTACATCTACATGAGCAGGTATAGCGCATTTACAGCAATTATTTTTTAACCTTTACCAATAACAAAAAATGTCATCATTTATTTCCACACTGAATATCATACACAGCCCAAGTCTAGACTTGATGCATCCAAGTGCATGACAACACCAAGATTCATGAATGAACTTCAAATTTGCAATGCTACTGGGCTCCACAGTAATGGTGACCACCGTGATTGGAGTCCTGCTTTAGAGCTGCATCGTCCAGCGTTTCAGCACAAAGCTTCGAATATGTGTTCCTAAGCCTTCAGGTCCCAGTAGTGTTGAGCTGCAGAAGTGACCTCTCCTCCCAGTGACCTCTAGCTCCAGGCTGTGATGAGCGAATCATCTCTGCCAGAGCAGTTCCACTGAGGCAAAACCTCCTCCACAAGCCCACACCCCAGCATTCTGCTCTGTCCTTCTGGCTCAGCAGGCACACTTGGCTGCTTGCTGAGGCCTTTGAGCAGCTGCAGAGACCCACCCAGAGGCTTTCTCCTCCTCCGCTTGGAACATTCTGTGCAGATGTTTGTGTGCAATAAAGACACAACACTGCATAAGCTCAATGAGACATCTCCGGGAAGGCAGACAGCAGTTTGATGCTGCTGCACTTTCTCTCCCACAACTAATTGAAAATGTCTTCAAAGCAGGAAAAAAAAAGCAAATACATTTGACTTTTCGGTGTACACCTACAGTAGAGTGTCTTCCATGAAGCAGGATTAGATACATTTTAACTGATATTAATGTTAATCTGTATTATTGTTTCATTAAAAAAAGATGAGGAAGATGAACGTACAGAAACAATTACTGTCAGACTGTTCCAAGACTCTGGATGTTTTCTAATTTCACTGACACAAAAATGAACAAGCCCTGATACATAGAGGAACAATTTACTCGGCATCCTCAAATGTCTGATCTTTGTTTTTTGAACTGTAGTGTCCCATGCCCATCACTCTTTTGAAATCAGTCTTTTGAGACTGCTGGGAGATTGACTAGACTGAGATGATCTAAGGAAAACAGATTGCCTTAACATTGAATTTGGATTAGCTGGATAATGTCTTCCACTCTGGTCCTGTCTAACCACATCTTCCCTGACAGACAGTAAAATGCAAGCGTATTGATGGGAATTTTGCATGTACTGGATTAGGATTGGATTATGAGTGAAGGATCATGTTTTCTCTGCTCCCCTGCACCTGCACTGGTCCTCATTTGGTGTATACCATAAATTGAAAGGAAGGAACATGATTCTAAAGATTTTTGGTTTTATCACAAGACCAAGTTCAACCTACTAGTCCCATAGTTAGATGTTATACGCATACATCAGACACTGATTTCAGACAGAATTAAATGCATCACACCCGAAGACTTTATGACAGCTACAGTTATGCAAAATGCAAAGAAAGACCTAAATTAAAGAGACAACAAATGAATTGTAGGGAAGCAGAGTCAGATTGCTTGTGTCTAAGATCACTTAAACTGAAGATTTATTTTTAGGTATCCTCAAAAAATGTCATAGAAGATGAGGAACAAATAATAATCTGAAATTAAATCAACTGTTTTAAAAAAGTTCCAACAGAGGAAATGAGGGACTAAGAGGATTATCATTGCAGTCGTTTTTAATTGAAAATTTTAGTTGAAATTATTTGTATCATGTAGTTAGGTCTGACAGGACATCTAACAGGACATTAATACTTATCCGTATTAATAATATTATAAGTGCAATAATACTTCCCAATAAAATATGTAATACAAGATTACATACATATTCTAGATTACTGTGCAATACTTACGAATGCTCTTGGGTCATATTTTTTGGTACTTACTTACTGTATTAAGACCTTTTTTGTGCTTATTATTATTATTTATTACTTTTATTACCTTTCCTTAGATAACAACTGTGAGCAACTGTAACCTAGCATAAGCAATTTCCCTCTGGGATTAAAAAAGTTCTTTGAATCTTGAATCTTGAAGAAAGCATGCTTTGAAATTAGAGTGCCGAAAGAAAGTTCCTCGAACCTTTCAAGTTTTTTCACATTTTGTTATGTTTCACACTCATCTTAAAATGGATTCATATCCTTTTTTCTCACCACATAATACTAACAATGACAAAGAGGATAAACACGTGTTTAGAGTGTTTTGTTAACTTAAGACTAAAATACCACAAGTATTCACACTCATTGTTATTACATTAGCAAGTGAGCTCTGTTGCATCTTACTCATATCAGTAGTCTTTAAAATGCTTTTGCAATGTGATTGTAGTCTATCTGTAACTTAATGAATTCTTCAATGAATTAATAATTCTTGGACATAATTATAAAAGGCACACCCCGTCTTTATACGATCCCACAGTCTGTCATAGTGAATGCAAAGCCATGAGAAGGGGTGAATTATCTGTAGATATGCAAGACAGGATTGAGTCAAGGCACAGATCTGGAAAAATATACAAGCACGTTTCTGCAGCATTCAAAGAGCACTTTAGCCTCCATCATACTCAAATGGAAGACACTGGGAACAACCAACAGCCTTCCCAGATTTGGACGCCCAGCCAAACTAAATAATTAGGGACAAAGGGCCTTGGTCAGACAGGCAACCAAGTACCTAAGTGTCACTATTAATGCTAGAGTGGCCAGACAAAAGCCATTCCTCACTAAAAGGCACATGACAGCCCACTGGGAGTTTGCCGAAAGCCCCTGAAGGACTCACAGTTCATAAGAAACAAAATAATCTGGTCTGATGACACAATGAGAAAACGAGGATTTGGAACGAGGAAATCAGGCACAATGTATCACCTTGTTAAAACCTTCCCTACAGTCAAACACGGAGGTGGCAGCATCATGCTGGGGGAATACTTTTTCTGGAACTGGAACTGGGAGACACAAAAATAAAGAGCTATCTGAAAACTTTCTCTAAAGTGCTTAGGTTCTCAGGCTGTGGTCAACTGGTTAAAGTTGTTTCAGAACAGCTCTGTTACAGTCCTGGGGTGACACAGACAGAATCTGGACCTGAACCCAATAGAGCATCTCGGGGGGACCTGAAAATGGCAGTGCACCGATGCTGCCCATCCAACCTGGTTGAGCTTGAAAGATTTTGC
Source organism: Clarias gariepinus (assembly GCF_024256425.1). Classification (NCBI taxonomy): domain Eukaryota; kingdom Metazoa; phylum Chordata; class Actinopteri; order Siluriformes; family Clariidae; genus Clarias; species Clarias gariepinus. Next base: position 25,224,634 of record NC_071107.1, read on the forward strand.
CAAGAAGAATGGAAGAACCTTCCAAAAGGCCTGGCAAGCTGTAGCATTATTCCCTAGCAGACTCGAGGCTTAATACTTATGTAAATAGGCTATTTCTGTTTTTTCCTGCCTTTTTTAAATTTTTTTTTAAATAACAAAACACTCCAAAAAACAAGCACTGTATTTGGTTTATTAATTATGTATGATTGTTTGGGGCAGAAAAATGTACAGTACCTGACCAGGTTTAAATGATGTCATGTTTGATTTGGGTTTAATTTACTGTATCAATATAGTGAAGAAAATGTATTAATACATGCTAAATAATAAATTATCCTGGTCGCTGCAGTACAAACTGGGGTTTGTGTGCGCCACTCAGCATGGCCCCTTGTGTTTTATGGGCAGCAGACATTCACTTGGAAACACATAGACAGAGGGAGACGGGAGACAGACGGGTCTGTTGCCGTGCAAATAAAAGGGAGCTGCTTTGTCTCTCTGCTCTTATATCTTCCCAGGTTATGTTTGACAAGGCGTTGATGCAAATCACAGAGGACACAATAAAAGTCCATGGCTGTTTTGGACAAGGCTTTTCATAAACTTTTTGCTGAACTACAACTGACAGGCCCTTGCTTGAACATGCTTTTGCTTTTCCTAATCACTTTTAATGTAAAATCACCTTGAATTGACTTTATACGTCATTGTTGGTGCTTCTGATCACCGCATACCAAACTAAGGGAAATTCGACATGAAAACACATCATCCAGTTAATTCACTGAATGCAATAAACAAAAAAAAAAAAAACAACAAAAGACAAGGAAATATAAGTTTAAGAAACAAAGTATTAAGTATTAAGTGTTACTTAGTATTAAGTGTTAAGTATTAAGTTTTACAGATGTTTCTTTGCTATCATTAAGAGTAAGAAAAATTATGTTTTTTTATATGACCCCTTTTGCTTTTATGTCAGTATGCACTTTAACTGCCACACAACCTGATAATATTTTCAGTTTCACGCATTGGCTCAAAAAAAGTAAACTAATAACTGTGCAATATCTTTAATATCAAATAGCAAAAATATTGCACATTTCCTTTTGTCTTGAAAATTCTCAAAATTTAGCCAGCCTATATACTGTACTGACTAACTGAGCTTAAAAATAAAACCATATGTCTACTATATTTCAGTATAAACGGTAAAATTTCTATTCATAAATTTTATTTACAGAGGTATGCAGACTACATGGTTTGCACATGGCAGAATATCTGTCTTAAATGACCGTCCTAAAAGACTGAACGAATCCTGACTGAAAGAAATCAATTAATCAAGTCACTATAATGAAATGCTGCTGAAAAAACTCCAGAAGCTCTATGAGTGGTTCCAGCTTTAGATAAGATTCTGTTGATTCTAAATCTAAGATGCACAAGAATTAAAATAAAATCCTTAAATATCATTAGATGGATATTGTTGTCTGTTACAAATAACAGTTTCTTGATGTGGGACTTTTACAACAATCTAAGGAGTTTATAAAACCTATACAGTGGATGGATGGATGGATGGATGGATGGATGGACAGATGTCTTGATTAAATGTTCTATTTTTTTCCAGTGTTTAATTTAGATGTCTTGATTAAACATGAACATAAAAAAACTGTTACACCCTTAAAAACCCATACATAACTGATTGGTAGTATATTAGAAGTATAAGAAAAATTGTGCTTAACTAAATAATAGTTAGGTGACATAGTGGTGTAATGGTTAGCACTGTGGCCTCGCACCTCCAGGGTTGCGGGTTTAAATCCACTCTCAGGTCTGTGTTTGCATGTTCTCCTCATGCTTGGTTGGTTTCCTCAGCTGTTCAAGTTTCCTCTTACAAATACATGCTGAGTAGGGTAATTGGCATTTCCAAATTACCTGCAGTGTGTGTGTGCTTGTCTGCTTGTTTGTGTTATGGGATGGCACCTCTTCCTGCCTTGCAAGCCGAGTCCCCTGGGATAGGCTCCACGCCTCCTGTGACCAGGATAAGTCGTATAGAGAAGAAGTAAGTGAATAATAATTGCTGTTTTTTTTTTATATATTCCATTAGCAGACCTGTGCTATTAGTCCTAAAGTGATTTGTGTAGTTTGTGTAGAAACAGTTTCTAAGGATGGTCTCGGCATTGTGGGTCACTCTGTGGCACACCACTGGGCTATTTTGCCTCGGTTGGAGCAGAGGGGAGGAGGCCTTGTTATCTATATGACTCTTTGAGAGCAGCCGTCGTGGTGATGTCTCCATGTTGGAAGTACGCTAATTGTCATTGTGTCCTGGTTCTGTGCTCCAGTCCCTGGCAGGTTACAATGGTGCCTAGTGTTGCTCTCCGAGAACAATCGCTCTCTCTGTCTCTGCCGGACCAGCACAGTCACTGTCCTTTCAGACTGTACGCACCCTCCGCAGATACCAAGAGATCGACCAGAGAAATCCATGCTTCGTGGAAACAAAGACATTCCTGCACACAGACTCATTTGTACACAAACCATTACACATGTTCATTTATGTGCAAACGAATTGTCAGGATGTTGAGTAAACACGAATATAATTAATTTCGCATACAATAAATTAGTGAATAATTCTTTACAGGATGAAGGGGAGTAAGATATCGCCAGCATTTATGTGTGGGGGAGGGGGTAACCATTATAACATTAATGATATTATTACATCTAGGAAGAGGAGAAGGTTTTTGTAATGTAAATCATTTGATAAATGGATTATGTTAATGCCATTGCAGGTCCATGTCTTTTTAAATCCATATAATCCACTCATTACCTGAAGCATAAATAGTTTCAAGACAGAACCTGAGCCTGTTGTTGTAGGCAAATAAGTGTGATTGTGGATATCAGATTATTTGATTAAAAAGACTTCACTGCATAGCCTGATAAAAGGAAGCCCAAATCATCAAAAGTCTTCATGTCTCAATCCAAAAAAGGTCTTAAACAATTACGCAACTTATAAAGTACACAACTTTGAAAGCAATAAATACTCATATATTTATTTGCACAAATGACTACATAAGAGTTGCATCTGACCTTCAGCCAAAGGCCTGAAACGGTGCATAAAGATGGGGTGGATGCTGACACAGGGGAGCGCTCAAAATTTGTATCCTCAGACAAAAATGTCCTTAAGCTCTTTCAAATAAACCTCACCCCCTGCTATGTGCCTTTTAAATCCATCCTGCCTTAAGATATGCCTGTCTGTTCCTTTTCTCCTGTTTTCTGCCTTTTTTTGTCTCTTTTCCTAACATATACACTTTGATATATATTAGTCTATTCTGGCAATTTTGCACCGTTTCGCTCTTTCTCTTTCTCTCTCTCTCTCTAGCTCTCTGCCGCTGCTCTTTTCCCACTTTTTCTTTCTGTATCACTCTATAAATCCCCACGTTGTTTGCTACCCTACTAACCCCTTTCTTTCACTTTCACCCAACCATGTTAGTTGTGATGATATGTCCTATGGGTAGAAGCCTTCCCTCTCAATGCCCTGTTAATTACTTCTCTATTTATTCAGTGATGCGGTCCCGGCTGTTTTGCAGGGAGAGGGGGGTTTGGTTGGGGGGGGGGGGGGGGGGGGCGAGCTGTCTATGACCAAGAGGGATTGACTCCTGCATTAAATAGCCCACATTCCAATCCTCTGATGCTGAAACGACCATGAGTTCCCCCTTTTTATCTTTGCAGCGCGTCAAATTAGCACCCAGTTCAGTCCTTACACAAAGGACCCAGTAGCCGACAAAAAAAGAAAGAAAAACTAGAGACAAGCCCATCGGGAGAACCTATGGGCTTGTGTCAGGTCAGTGTTCTTGCTGAGGAAAGTTTATTCCAAAAAAACAGAACAAGTCTACTTGAATTATAGACGTCTAAAAATGACACCTTCCACTAAAAATAATGCCTGGATTAATTTCATGGAACAAGGTCAAATTTAATAATGCATTTCCAAATACTTTGTAGTGGTAATGAGCCTTCGAGGCAGTGAGTGTGAAATTATTATTATTGATATTTTATGGTCATTTTCCTAATGTACTCAGGCTGACTGTATCAATAACTCCATATGTTTGTGAAATCAAAATCATTGAGTTATTGCATTTGCAGATTTTCTATAAAATAACAAAACACATTCATTTCATTTATTTAATTGGTCTTAGATTAGTAGCTAATTTTATCAGATGACCCCATGCTATGAATAAATATTGTATATCCATGGTGAGGATGGTCTTGTCACCAAATGGATTTGGTTTCATCGGTTTATGGGGTGCTTTTATTTTCGGATCACCCCAACATGCTGGCTCAGACGAAGTCACGAAGGAGGGGGCTTATAATGGGATCTATGTAGCGGAAGCAGAGAGAGGCAAAAGTGCTGGGCAGGGAGTTGGCTGAAGTTAAGGCATAAAGAGTTGAGAGCGAGACTTCGGTAAGGTTATAGCAGACGAAAGTGAGGTTTCTTTAAGCTTTGCCGGGATTCAGGATGCATGTGTATAGGAATGCATTCATTAATGCTATCTCTTGATTTTCACACACAAGGCTTCTGTCACCGGGTAAGTGACTGAGAATAGAGCACTGGATTGGAAGCTGCAAATGAAGGGGGGCAGCATGTCTCAGTAGGAAGGGTTTGGGGTAAATACCCGAGAGAGAGAGCGAGAGAGGCACCCTAACACAGGCCTCCTCATCCAAGGCAATCTGCATGAGAAAGCACCAGTCCCTACAAAAGATGAAAAGGTGCTGGGCAGGACCTGGACAATCCCTTCCTGTTCTGAACGGTGATTTGTTTCCGTGCCGTCAGGGACTGGGCTGCTTGCCCTCCTTCCCCTAACCTCACAGCCCCTTTCACACATTCTCTCTGGCTTTGTTTTTCAGCACTTTCTTTTTTTTTCACGTGAAAGCAACTGATGGGCCAATATGTGAAATCAAACAGAGACTGGAACGATTGTTTTTGCAGCCATTTTCTAAAAGCCAGGCAGCTCTGAGCACGGGAAACATTTTGCATAACAAAAGAAGAGAGAAAACATTAAGCCAATTAACGTATATATACTAACCTGTACTAATAAAGGGATTTGAAGCATTGGTAACTCATGTTGTGTGTTTGTTGTGCATGATGCGCACTTTACAGATAGAAATACTGCATAGTTTATAATATACCAAATAAGTCACAAGATTAGGACTACAATGGGAAAATTCTGAAAATATCTGAAATCTGAAGTATTTGACCAATTAGCACAAACATAAAAAAAAAATCATAATTCAAGCAACAATATAACATTTAATGTGGTTAAAAGTAAAGAACATGTTTTTGTTAAAATGTTTATATCATTGTTTACAGTGATTACATATGCAGTTATTACAGAATCTGTATAGGAATGTACACCTTAATTCTTGTTTAACTCATTAATTTGCTTGCCTGTTCTATGCACCACCAGTATAAAATGCCCCTTTAATTCATTAACTGTGCGGAACAGGCTCTGTAACAACACTGGACTAGCAGCACCCATTCACTGTGCCTTAGTGAGCCTCTGTGCCCAGTGCTTAGCACTTTTCTGTTCAAGTTTTCCATTGAGATAAATGCTCCATTTTAACCATGATTCATTCTGATGTTCCCTGGCATTTACTCTATCACACTTTTGTCTCTTTCTCTCACATTCTCACAGTATCGTAGACATTCCCATGCAGTTTGCCAAAAGGATACGAATGCATAGTCTGTCGGTATGACGTCCATGTGATCAGAGGTAAGGGGGGGTAAATCCCGGACTGCAGATAAAATGGGTTTAATTCAAAGACTTGAGAATTGGGGGTAAGAAAATCATGTACTTCTCGGTTTTGAAAAGCTCATTTATTTCCTGTTCAGTTGATGACAGTTATTGTTAACACTACTGGTTATTGTTCTTCTTCTAATTTCCTTCTTTCAGCTCCTCTCCGTAGAGGTCACCACAGTGGGTCGTTTATGATTTGCACGTTTTGATTCAGCAAGGGTTTGACCTTTCTTACTCAACCCTTCCATTTGCACTAGGGGTTCCCTGAAACATCAGTGGCTGGGTTTTAGGGAGGTGGCTGGAAAGCGACCCAGGGCCTCCCGCATGACAGACGAGAAGTCTTACCACCGAGCCATCAATGCCCCTGTTGAGATTACTGGTATACTGCATAATTTGCAAAGACATATAGAAATACATTTAAAAAAAACACAGTTAACTAAGTAAAACCTTTTCCCTTTCCATATAAAGATGGTTGGGTATAAATACATGGATCTATAAATTGAAAATGTACACATTTCAACATGTGGTGTAATTATTAGACCTACATAGAATATTTTACTCAAGTTGCCCATAACATATAATTACTGTATAACTAAGTGTAGCTCTTAACGTAGCTTAAATTACTACAGTCCAGCTAAACATGTGTAAAAAAAAAAGTATTTATAGGTGATATATCATGGGCCAGGGGTAGCTCAGTGGTTAGGGCATTGGACTACGGTTCGGAAGGTCCTAGGTTCACAATCACCAAGTTGCCATTGTTGGGCCGTTGAGCAAGGCCCTTAACCCTCAACTGCTCAGATGTGTAATGAAATAAAAATGTAAGGCGTCTGCCAAATGCCTAAATTTAAGTATCAGAAACAGATCAGTTATTAAGAGTAACTAGAAATTTAGAGTGATGGCAGTTGGAAATGTTTCTCAAGGCAAATAAAAATCAGGGTATAAAAACATCCACTTGCAACTCATTTTATAACTGCTCCACACTCAGCTCCGTGTATGTGGACACTATATGGACAAAAGTATTTGGCCAAACCTGTTAATTATTCAATTATTTTAACTTGTTTTATCAAGCCTCTTATCCCCAGTGAAAGCAAGGACTCTGAAGACATGGTGTGATGAGTTCTGAGTTGAAGAACTTGACTGGCCCACACAGCCCTCAACCTCACTGAACACCTTTGGGCGAACTGGAATGGCTTTCTTGTCCAACATCGGTGCCTGGACTCATAAATGCTCTACAGAATTAATTCCTACAGAAACACAAATTAGGTATTTGTATGCAGGTTTAACCATATAGTCCATATAGTGTGTGTGTGTGACAAGTGCACTACTTTGGGCCTATATTCCTACACAGATTGCAATAGACTTTTAGAAATGACCGTGTGGTTATTATGGAATATACGATCACCTGAGTCACAGCACTCAGCACTGTGCATGTATGTGTGTGTGCGCGCGTGCGCGCGTCAACTCTTCCCACCCTCGACTCGGGAGCGCGCGTTCTTTCGGGCCGGAGGGACGCGGGCGTGCGGCGCGGGCGGTCACGTGACCGTGCTGGCGAGTCCGGGCGGCGCAGACGGAGCTGAACGCTGACAGAGGAGCGCGCGCGCCAGTCCCGCTGAAGAAGCTCCGTTATTGCGAGCAGAGAGACAGAAGGAACTAGACACATTTTACAAACACACACACACACGTTACACACAGGAAGCCTTGGGGGACTCAGAGTGAGAGAGAGAGAAAGAGAGAGAGGGGGTCACTCACCGCCTACTGAGTGTCGCCTAAAAAAAGGAAGTAAAGGAGAAATCGGCTGAAATCTCAGCAGAACGCGCGCGCGGCCGGGAGTTGCCTTGTAACTTGTGGAATTTATCGAGCGAAACTTAAAAAAAAAAAAAAAACAGAGAGAGAGAGATCGGTCTACCTCCGTGCACTTTTAATTTTGGTATGATTTCATTAGGTTTTTTGCCATCAGTAGCAGAATAACGGACGGTGTGTGAGTGAGAGAACTGCGGCAGTGACGGGAAACAGCGGCGCGCGCGAGAGAGAGACACAGAGAGAGAGAGAGAGAGAGAGAGAGAGAGTCTCCCGAAGTGCGTGCAACACACACTCGCTCTCCTTCAGCGCGTCTTTTCTCCTCTGTTTAATATTTCTACGCTGTTTGCTTTTTGCCGTGTATCCTGGGGCCTCAGCTGTGATTTCTTGGAATATGGTGGGGGAAATGGAAACGAAGGAGAAGCCGAAGCCGAGCCCAGACTATCTGATGCAGCTGATGAACGACAAGAAGCTGATGAGCAGCCTGCCCAACTTCTGCGGCATCTTCAACCACCTCGAGCGCCTTCTCGACGAAGGTACAGCCCGAGAACGTGTGATTAGTAGCCTAGGAATAGGTGTGAGAGTGAAGAAGTGTGCGGTGCTGTCTGATGTGTGTGTGTCTGTGTGTGAGTCTGTGTGTGTGTGTGTGTGTGTGTCTCCAGCCACCTGTCATTCCTGGCTTTTTAGTGCCATCCACCGTTTTATACTGGTCATATTGCTATTTTGATCCACATGATCTGATGTTTTTTTAGTCAGCACGCCACTGCACCAGTGACCTTTAAAATCTTTTTCTCAAGTTTGTGCTGCCACTGACCCGTCACCTGCACTCAAGCAGAACCTGAACCTGTGGATCAACACTGTGGTGTTGCAGCAGAAATAAAAGCTGTGTTCAAAACATACACATGGTTCAGCAGAAATGTATGACATCACAGTGGGCATGCGGTCTCGTCCCTTTGGTCATCCGTAGAATCTCGTAAACACTCGTATTTATCTCCATGAAATTATCTACCATATTGAGAATGCACTAAAGAGGGCTTTATCGATTCATTCCCGATGACGTCCAGAGCGTTGACACATTTCAGGGCTTTAATGGGTTCTGAAGAGATCCCCAGTAGGTCTTTAGTTTGTACGGTTCTTCAGTCCTACCTGTTTCTTCTGGGATTCATCACAATGCTCTTAAAATCCCTGGTGTGCAATTAATAAAGCCTCGTCAAGCACTCTTTCCTCATGCAGGCATTAAATCTAAAAATATTTCTAGCACTGCAAGAATGTTTTAAACACCACAGATGCTGATTTAGTCCTGTAAAGGTTATTACACCGCTGTGATGGAAATCCAACTGTCCTGAAGGCAGTCTAGTAATCAGATCAACGGTTAGAGTGCTTAAAAGCGGCTCTGTTCATTATATGGTGATCATATTGGCACTACGATGCCTTTGGGAGGACTTGTTCGAATTACCATCACTAATGCTTTTTCGCTCAAATGTCCAGACTGTCTAAACAATTAAAAAGTTTAAACTATTTATTTTGGTATTTTTACAGGGCATTAAATGTGTTCAATTGGAGTGGACATACAAAGTGTCCCAAAGGAATATAAAAGTAAATGCACTGGAGGCACTTGTGTTTACACTGAATACATGAACGTTGCGGAGATGATTTCCACCCTTATTGTTATATGATTGTTCTAAACTACTGACTTCAGATGATCCCAGAGAAAAAAATTAAGTAATTTTATGTCTTAATCTATTTGGTCTTCTGTTGTTAGTTTTGAAGCCATCTTATGTCTGAAATAATGTCTAAGGACCGGACTTGCTATTCTGACAGGCTGTATTAGAATCGCATAAAGAAAGGTAGATTCAAACTTCAGGAATATAATACTGCGATGAAGCACACAATATTTTAAAGTTGTCGAAACAATGCAACCTACTTAAATTAAGTTAATTCTCTTATCAAGGGACAAAGAAGAATCCACTTTGCACGCTGTTTTTTTTTACTGGTAATTATGTTGGACTGAAAAAAAAACCCTACTTTTGACTTTTTGTGACAGTCGTCTAGCATTAAGTTAGCACGGCCCCAGTTTGGCTTGTAGTAAATTTGAGTGTTTTTAAAGTCTGAATGTGGTGAAATCTGTCATGGTACGTGCTGGCAAAGCGACAGTGCTTAACCGCTGGTAATTTGGAGTAGCAATGCACCAAGAGGCTCCTTTCCAATTCTTTATGGAAGCCTTTCATCCTTTTCTCAGCTGTCGACTTTATGCAGTAGTTAGTGTGGTTTATATATCACTTGTCCAAGCAGACTCTTTTCCTCTTGCAGACTGACAATAAATGTTTTATGGAGCATCAGGCCACATGTCTTTATGGGAAATAAAATCTGAGCGGAAAAAAAAATGAAATGCAAGAGAACAATTGCCGAAGCTCCGGGATGCTGAGATGAGTTTATGTCATCAGTAGCACACCCCAAATCAAAATAATCCACCTGAATTAACCGAGTGTCCTGTTAAATAATGGTGAATGGAAAAAATTTTGTGGTCTGCTTGGTAACTAAAGGACTCCTGCTAAGGCGCCTGAGTTTTTCTGTGTCAGATAAAGAAGTAAAGAGAACTTAGAACGGATAACGAGTCTTTTTGCTGTCAGACTCTGGCTCTCCCAGAACAACATGCTGTTAACTGAAACGGTGAAAAGTGACAGATTTTTTTTTTTAATGCGTGTCTATCTGCTGGAGTACAAACTGGGTTTTTATGAGTTTCTTTTTGCTTTGTTAACTATTTTCTTGTCTTGTGTTTTGACAGAAGAAGGGATATGTCAGTACAAAAGGCTGGAATGTCTCTAAGCCTATAGTTCAGGAGTGGCCCCTCGCTTTTCCCAACTAAGCCATAATCCACTTGTGTCCATTAAAGTACAAAACATGCTTGGGGAATATCTTATAGTCCCCCCCCCCCCCCTTTGTGGGCTCTCGAATTCCACTTATTCACATCCAAACAGAAATGTTTCAAAATGATTTCAATATTTAAAACAAAGTTAGTCATCATATAACATCCTGGACAGAAAGGACTCGATGGTCCTGGGATTTGTAATCTCAGCCTTGTGTAACTACTGAGCTTTTACTATATATATATATATATATATATATATATATTGTGTGTGTGTGTGTGTGTGTGTGTGTGATATGCCCAGATTGCACAGCTAACAGTGAGTGAGTGGTGTGTTTATGTGAAGAGAATTACACATAACCAGAGCCACAACATACCACACAGGACTACAAAATAATGACTCAAATTATAACCACAATTTTTGCTTAAGTGTTGAAATAATAATGAAGTATATAATAATAATACAATAGTTTAACATATATAATATACAGCACAATTTAATACCTATACAATTTAATACAGTTAACATTTATACAAATCATTTATACAAAACATTTATATAAAAATAATAATTTGGTCCGGTCAGTTTTATCATATTTTATAATTTTAGGATTGTACAAAATGCATATGTAAGTATTATCAGGGCTTTAGTCATGTTAGAAGGATTGCTTACAAACTAAAAAACACCCCAAAATTTAACTTAAGTTCGTAATTATGTCAAGAAGAATTTACATCTAAACTGAAAGTAGGAACCTTAAAAATAATAATTGCATAAATTAATAATAGCTTGTAGTATTAGTAATGTAGTTCTAGCATTAGTACACTGGTAGCTCAGCAGTATCACAGTCTATTCTGAACTTTTTCGAGGGAGTCAAAACATTGTGCAATTCACAATTAACCACCCTTGTTACCTACATTACATACGCACATGTGAATTGGAGGATGAGCCAGATAAAGGGAGTGAAAACATCCACACATGTAGTGAATGGGTAAAATGTTAAGCAAATGAAAAAGATTGTACAGCGGTCCAAGTCCTGGCACGTCAATTCCTGCTGCACTCTATGTTCTTTTTTAGAAAGTAGGAAAGAAAGGAGGAAAAAAAAAAAGCAATCACTCTTCTCCAAATATTACAGAGGGTAGAGGAGGTAGAAGCAGCTCTAATGGCCAGGGTATTTCCACACACACACACACACACACATATATATATATATATATACCCACCATCTATCTCTGTAGTGGCGCCCCGGTTGCGGTGCTATCACTAACGCGAGGCTAAATCACAGCTTTCTGCCCAGCTCAGCATTATTTCCACCTTTGTAGGGGAGAGCGAGTGTCAATTATCATCCACAGCTTGGGCCTGCTCGCTACATTGATCATACGTAAGGCTAGGAGTCTGGGGGTTTTCAGTATATCATTGAGAAGTGCGGAATGAAAACAGAAAACCGAGTACCATAGAAAAATCATTGGCATCATCGATGGGACAGCGAGCAGTTTGCAAACAGTGCGTGAACTGTTTATGTGATATCCCCTGCGGTGTGTTGTGTATGGCAATATTCTGTGTGGGAGCATGTGAGTTTGTGAGTGTGTGTGTGTTATGTTTTTCATTCCAGTCCCACTGGTAATATCGTAGATCAAAATAGAAACTATAGCACATGTTTACCGACCCTGTTTTTACTATCTGATCTCATCTGACTATAGACCATGCACTATTTTTTCCTTGAGGCTGCCACTGGAGTTAGAACCTGCAGCCGTCTGATGATTTTAGCGGGTTTCCAAACCCAGTGTGGAGTCTTTACACTTGACACTACATTGCAAATAAAACCAGACTGCTGTTATTGCCTTCAGACACGTGCGATTCTGTACCGGTGACGTTCTGCGGGTCGATCCGAGCGCTGTGCCGGCCCTGCCATGTTAGCTGGGAGCTGCGCAGTCATGTGGAGCAGACGTGATGCGTGTAGGCCAATACACAGTCCAAGCGTAAACTCCCCGTCCCCCGTTAGTGCAGATGAATGCCCTCAATGAGCAACAGGAGCAGTCAGCCATGCCGAGCTGTGCATTTTGCACCATAATAAAGGTGATGAATTTAATCAAGAGAGCACCCGCTGCCCCTAGCGCAGCACCCGGGATGCAGAGTTAGAAGCGAGCAGAGGTGCTGCCACAGTCGAAAGAATTATAATAGGAAGTGGATTTGTGGCTCTGAGCCAGTGTAAGACTCAATAGCTCAATGCAGCTTGTAGAATAAATCTTTGAACTAATCACTCTCTAAAGTATTTCTACTTAACTAACCTTTAAAATATCAGGAAAAAAAATCGTCTCACATTTGCAAATTAAAAAAAGCCTGTTTTGTGAAGCTATTACATTTTTTTTTATTTGTAAACTAATTTTATCTTTGTTTTTTTTTCTGTACTTGTGATAGTGATGGAGTGCAAATACTGTCAAATAACGCTAGCCTAAAGGTTCAGACAAGGGCAATTTGTTTTAAACAAAGGAACCCAATACGATTACACATGGAGCAGGAACACGTACGTCTCTCTCCGTCTTTAAAGATTATGTTTTCAGTCATTTATTTTTTAATCTGCAGTAACTGCTTTATTCTGATCAGGATTACTGTAGATCTAGAGCACAGCTCACATATCCACACGTCATATCAAGGCAGTCATTAAGTCGCACAGGTTAGTTTGGTTAGTGAAATGTATAAAATTTCGATTTTTAGATTTTGGCAAAAATACTACTTACTGTATCTTCCTGATCCTTCAACCGTATTAAGAAAGTTTAAAGTTTTAATCCCAAACACTGTTTTAATGCACTTAAATCACTTTCCAGGTGTGTTACTCCAGTTGTGATTAAAAACATGCATGGTTCCCTCTTTATTACTACTTTAAAGAATCCTTGTTTAAATATTTTTTAAAAATTAAATAATACCTTCTATGTTTTATTCCGAGGTACTCTTTGTAAACAAATTCTCACTGGCCATATCTCAGTACTCGGACATGATACAGTATTGAATTTCGTATCAAAGCGGAGAAATCTCCAAACCACAAATCACCTTGCTCATACGCCGATCAGCAATATTATGACCACTGATAGGTCAAGTGACTTACACTGTTCATGGGCGGTCAATGCTCACCCGTGTGTGCAGGGAGCAAACACCAGCCCGATCACACAGAAAAGCGAATGCGGTGCAAATTGACAAAAAAGTCAATGGTGGCCATGACAAAAAGGCACCAGAACACTGCAGTGCACGGGTTCCAGCAGGCAAAGTGCTCAATCTAATTAAGCACACAGGGGATGGGCCTGCTCCGATCCAAAACCCACAAGCCTCTCCCGCGCAACATACAGCACCCAAAGGATCCTTCACTAAGATCCTGAGCACCACAGCAGATTAGGTGACTAGGTATGGAAAAAAGAAGAAAATCAGAAGAACCCTGAGGAAACACAGGAACATGATGAGGACCTGCAAACCCCTGAGCTCAGGATCGAACGCTGACAGGGTAAATAAAAAGAAATCAATGAAAGTCTGTAAAAACTCTGATCCAATGTCTCTCGTCCGGTAGCGGGTCTCTGCTCCAGTGAGCTGCCTACAGCCAAATAATAAACACAAACAAAAGCCGTGCTTGTTCATCTTCAGAAGAAAAATATAGTCAGCCCTTGTTTTGCATACATTTATTGGTTCTTACTTTAATATAATATGTGAATATACTTTAATGTGCTGAAATACTTTTGGTCAATCTAAAATGGGCAACTCATTATTCACATAACTTTTTCAATACGATACAAACCACTGGTCTAAAGTGAATTATTATTGTTTGACATAAACATTTTTCTCATATTAAAACAAACCTCATGGCATGAAAATCTATATGTAACAGGTTTTGCAGGCCTACAGATCTTTTCAGATTCCTACAAATGAGTGATCACTAATTTAATCATGCTTACATTAGAACACAAGTGTGTCCCGAGACCAACATTGTAGTGTAACGAAAAGTGTTAAGTTACTTTACAGTAGACTTTTACTCTGTGTTTTACTCTGTATGTCCTCCACCTTTACCGTCAAATCGAATCCATTTCCGTTTTCAACTTTAAGTGAGGTTTGACACAGAAAATCACGCTAAAGGCAATAATAAGACCCCCTCAGCGCTTTCCCTCATGTTTGGTAATCAACACAGATCCCACAAATTCAGCGCTAAGCTGCCTATTTGCGTATTCAAGCAGCAAGCGGTTTTCCACATTTAACATAACAATGTCATCACTAGTGTGATGTGTACCAAATACATCAGAAATACCTTGTATAAAATTTCCGTTAAAACAATAAACTGAGTGTTGAGATGCGAACCCTGCACTTTTATATTACTCACATTTGCACTCTAGGATTGGATCCTATTTTAAAGTGTTGTTGACTGAACCAATCTGCTGTCACTTGCTTTTTTTGTGTGATCCAGCAATAAACACTTGGCACTGCTCGTTAGTTTGAATCTTTGAGGAAACTTTCATTGTTCTTGATGCACTATAGCATTAGCACTAACAGAATGCAAATGGTATGTCTGATCTAAATAAGACATCAGTGGTCTGATCTACTTTATATAAGATATCAGTGGTCTGATCTACTTTATATAAGATATCAGTGGTCTGATCTACTTTATATAACATATCAGTGGCCTGATCTACTTTATATAACATATCAGTGGTCTGATCTACTTTATATAAGATATCAGTGGTCTGATCTACTTTATATAACATATCAGTGGCCTGATCTACTTTATATAACATATCAGTGGCCTGATCTACTTTATATAAGATATCAGTGGCCTGATCTACTTTATATAAGATATCAGTGGTCTGATCTACTTTATATAACATATCAGTGGTCTGATCTACTTTATATAAGATATCAGTGGTCTGATCTACTTTATATAACATATCAGTGGCCTGATCTACTTTATATAACATATCAGTGGCCTGATCTACTTTATATAAGATATCAGTGGCCTGATCTACTTTATATAACATATCAGTGGCCTGATCTACTTTATATAAGATATCAGTGGTCTGATCTACTTTATATAAGATATCAGTGGTCTGATCTACTTTATATAACATATCAGTGGCCTGATCTACTTTATATAAGATATCAGTGGTCTGATCTACTTTATATAACATATCAGTGGCCTGATCTACTTTATATAAGATATCAGTGGCCTGATCTACTTTATATAAGATATCAGTGGCCTGATCTACTTTATATAAGATATCAGTGGTCTGATCTAGTCTGTATAAGATATCAGTGGTCTAATCTAGTCTATGTATGATATCTGTTTTCTGATGTACTGTGTACAGTATAAGATATCAGTAGTCTGATTTATTATACATAAAATATCTGTCTCCTGATCTACACTATATAGTGGCCTGATCCAGTCTGTATAAGATATCAGAGGTCTGATTTACTCTGTATATCTGTGGTATGATTTAATCTATATAAGATATCTGTGGCCTCATCTGCTCTGTATAATATATCAGTGGTCTAATCTAATCTATATAATATATCAGTGGTCTGATCTACTCTGTATAAGATATCTGTGGTCTGATCTTCTCTGTATAATATATCAGTGGTCTGATCTATTCTATATAAAATATCTGTGGTGTGATCCACTCTATAAGATATTTAGGGTCTGGTCTATTCTATATAAGATATCAGTATATTAGTTGATAATTGTGTGTTGTTTAAACATTAACTTCTGCTTTTACTCTACCATCATACTGACAGAATAAGCTGTCTAACAGGGCTCATTGATCACAATTATAGATTTAGATAAAAGGGAATTTCAGCCATAGACTGATCATCTCACTCAGAAGCATGAGTCTAATGACTTTACCTTCTAAAAGGCCCGCTAAAGTGATAAGAGTTATAAAATCGTTGCTGTAGTCATCTCTCTAAAGCCGTCTAGTGGTCCCACAGGGAGCAGAGTGGCTCTAACAATTAGTCTAAGTGGTTGTATTCATCACTAAATTGGAGCAATTAATTAATTCACAGGGGTTTCTGTGGGGTCAAAGCCAATTTATCCTAAATTAACCAGAATGCTGTCCCTAGATGAAATGTTGCCCGTAGTAATCCTTTCTGCAGCCTGCTGCTATCCGTCTCACTTTTCCGTACTATTAAAAAGAAGAAATAAGAGTGTTTGAAGGCCAAAAGGTTCACATAAAGAACAACCCAAGAGACCAGAGTAGACATGACTGTTACACTTTAAGTACTGACAAATCCCCATGTGTGTCTTATTTTGTACTTAAGAAAAGAAACAGAGAAGACAGCAAACAGTAGCAGCATTATTGAATGACATAATACAAGATAAATAGAAAGGGGACAGGTGGATGAAATGACCACCCTGACGGTCAAATGACGCCACCCTTGGTCACTATAATGAATCAGCTGTGAATTGTGCAATAACATACAGTGGAACCTTGGTCTGTGAGTGTTTTGCAAGATGAGCAAATTTTTTTTAAATTATTTTTAACTTGATTAACAAGCGAGGTCTCACAATATGAGTAGTATGCATGCGCTTTGTCTGCCGAGTGTCACATCATCACAACTGAGCCAATGGTTCATCTCTCTCTCTCTCTCTCCCCCTTCTTTCTCTCGCTGCAGGATTGTGGGTAATTGCCTCTCATGCCCAACATCCATATTTCCAAATGTATAAACACGTTAATTTGGCATTGTCGTGGTTGTTGGAACAACGGTAGTATTAGGTTGCTAAAGTCAGAATCACTTTAATGAAGCAAAGCTGGAACAACAGTGACCACATGACCATGGGATAACATTGAACGAATGCCCCTAATGGATTGAATCTAACTTTTAAAATGTTGTTATGAGTGTGGACAACTGTGTTACAACTTTCACCCAGCGTTAGGGATTATTAGTCGCACCTTCACTTTAGAATTTCCTTATTGTGTTTTCAGCGACACGCTAAGAAATGTTTTGCTGCCACTTATTGCATTGATATGTTTGATTTATCAGAGTCGTACGTTCAGAGTCATAGATCATCTGACTAATTATTTGGATTTAAACGATCATCAGTCAGAGTGACAGACTAACCGAAGATGTGAAAGAGTTCAGCTGAAAGAGGAAGCGCAGACAGATATACACACATGCACCCCCACACTGCAAGACCAATGTAAATTGGTGACAGGCGTGGCATACAGGTCACAGGGTCATGATATTGTGAAGCCATGTGTCACGTTTATTTTCACAAACAAGATGCCTTTTTCTTTTTTTTTTCTTTTTTTGGAAGGGAAAATCAGTCATGCTTTTTCCCTTTCTCTCCCATTTCCTCCTCTGTTACACGCTCGCTGAATTATCGCAAATTATTAGGCTGGATTCCTGTGACGCTGTCAGTATTAGCGAATATATCAACGTCAAGCTTTATAATGCACTCACAGCTGTAGTTTTAAAGGCACTCCATATAATTGAAATGGGTCGGCGCAGACTGCCGAATAAGTCTTTAGCACTCGGGATTCGCTCAAAGAGAGCGACAAAAAGGCAAAGGAGTTTATGAATAGAGTCTGCCAACACAAAAAGTGTGGCATTCATCTGAATATAAGAGCATGAAAGAAATGTTCATGTTTACATTAGGTGCACTTGATCTCCTGGCCAGCTCTATTTGTACTTTTTCTCCTTTAAAAGGCAACCTGCTTGCTTAAATTATATCCAATTCCAATTTCAAGATAATGTATTCCATTTATTAGCTATCAATAACATGAAATTCTGATCAATTAGACCGGGTTTCCAGATTTAGGATAATGCCAATTCATATCTAAATTAGTCTAAATTACAGATACTAATCCTACAAAGGGACGTATTCTCAGCCAAAGCCTAACCCGTGTCCAGATAAACAGCCTCGGTAGAGGATTATATTTGCTGTGAATATTGCCAGAAACCTTTAATACAGTGTACAAGCGGCTTATCTCTTATCTTCTCTCGTGTCCAACAACTATGTCAGCATGTTGGTCTTGCTGCGAGCCCGGCTGCTCTTTGTCCATGGGCTATTTTTCTTCTCGCTCCAGATAGTAAGTGAACGCTTGGGCGGATTTGAAGATTGTTGTTGCTTGAGGAACGAGAAGAGATTGATGTGTTTACCTTCATCAGCAGGCGCAAAGTTCAAGGTGCAGGAGAGACATTTAATTAGATCTCCCATCTTCTAAATGATTTTCAAACGTTCCAGGCTCAGGGCCCGGGCAGCGGCTTCTTAAAGGACACTCGGTGGTACCACCTAATGTGCCATCCATTAGACTCATGTGCTTAATACAGATAAAAAGCCGCCGCTGAGTAATGATCGATTTTTCACCTCCTTAGTATGATTTAGCGGCAACCCATATAGGCCAAACGTGCATTTTAATTCTTTGTTAAAGGCTAATGGTGCTCTCAAGTTTTTACAGAACGCCACTTTTCAGCCCCCAAAAAATCTCCTCATTAATAGCTTCATGACACTTAGGCCATAATTACTCTTGATTAGTCAGACCTCATGGAGGGTGCAGACTCCTGGTTCATTTCATATGTGCCAGTTTTTTAAAGCTACGTACTGATTTAGAGCTGAATGTGGCTTTTAGTAAAGCATCAGAGGGTGCTCAGGAGCCCATCAATCATTTGGCAAGCTCAAATACCAAATACGACCTTCTTTTGTGAAGGCATACGATGTACACGGCTGCTCGTTCTGCAGCATTAAGCTGTTAACCCTTTGCAGGATCAATTCCAGAGTGTGCAGTACAATTAAAGCATAGAATCTGGAATCCAGAGTGTGATGGGAGCGTATTCGGCTCTTTCATCTTGGCATTTGTTCGAATGGAAACAAGTGATGTCTCATTCGGTGGACAAATATCGTCATTTACCCAATTCTGTTTTAGTGTCTCAATACGTGAGTGGATTCAACCCAGTCTCATATTCTAGTGTGTGTGTGTTTGTGTGTGGATTGATCTGTGCTTTGATAGAAGGATAGAGGAAGCCCTACAGTCGAGCCGAGAGGAGTTTGAGACACACTCGTCAGTGAGAAAGCAGCCCATATGCTGTCCCCAGTGTGTAGCCCAGCACGAAGCATCTTCAGCTGCATGTTGGTGCCTTGGCACAGAGAATCATCATTTCTTTTGTGTCACCGCCCCCCGAGGCAGCAAGAGCAGCCCAAGCATGTAGATCCTCACACGCACAGTGTGGATGTCTTTTCAATTCTTCACAAACACCGATAGCGTACTGTTCTCCCATGATGAGAACGAATTTTCAATCTCTTCGAAATAATCACACACAACAGATCGAGATAATGACCTACCCAGGTTTTATTCACTCGATGCAACGAGCGTTGTTGTATTCAGATTAATCTTTAAGACTTCTCCTAGCCTTGTGCTCTGTAAAGGAAATCCAGGCGCGTGGTGATATTCACGATAGCTGCCGGTTCCATATAAATTCTGCAAATACCGTCTCTGCACGACGGTCTCTGATGAGTCTGCACTCAGCCATGCTGTTGTCATCCATCTGTGCAGGCCGCAGGGAAAGTGTACTTCATGCTTTTAGAGACACAGCGAAGCACCCGCACTTGCTCTCTCCACTGTACCACACAGAGCTAATTGAAGTGAGGCTTTGCCAAAACCAGTCATGCAGGAAGCCTCCTCTCCCAGCTTCCTCCCCTCTCCCTCTCCCTCTCCTTCACTCTCATTTACATGATAAAATCTTTGTGGCCTCATTGAATTCCGGAGGATTCTTAGAGAGTAAGTTTTTTCCTTCTCTGAATATGGCGACACTCCCTCCATCCTTAAACAAGAAGTATCCCGATCTCAGACGCTCCGTCGGCTGTTAGGTGGGCACGATGATCTCATCACCCGTATTGTCCCTTTCATAGTAAACGCATGTGCTTATGTCAGGAAGTTTCCTGAATTGGAGCATACGCGCTCGCTCATATCACATGCACAATTTAACCTTCATTAGTCAGAATCTATATCTAGCAAGGAACCATGAACTGAGCTGAATGCTAAGCGCTGAGTCACTGGTTATTTACAGTGCTGAGAAGCAGTTCTCCGAATGACACAGGAGACCCAATGCGGGTGACCAATCCAGAGCTCAGGTTTGTTTGTAGAACTGGTTCAGTAAGATCATTTATAGATGTCTCAGGAACAAACAGGTTGTCTCCTAGCTTATAGCAGGGATTAGCGTGCCTCACTTTATAGAACGCTTTCCAGAATTGTACATTATTGATCAGCAAAGTGAATAGCATGCTAAACAGTTTTTTTTTATTGTGCAAGTATAAAGCTTAATAATAATAATAATAATAATAATAATTATTATTATTATTTTTATTACATGTCCAAGCTTGGATGTTTTTTTGTTTTTCAAGCCATGTCTATTTGCACTGCAAGCTATTCTCAGCTCTCTCTTAGCAATTGTTTACCAAGCAGGTGCACTTTTTTCACATGATAGGATTCGCGGGATGCGACAGTACACGCGCATGTCTGTGCAGTCACGCATGTCTGTAGATATGTGTGGTGAAGCAGCAGGTAGGCTTGCCGGTCTGGGCAGTGTTACCGTTCTGCACCCAGTGCAGGCCCAGATGGCATCTTCATTTGAGCACGTGCCCTTTCCTTCCCTCCCCACCTGCACTCTCAACGCAACGCATAATTACAAACACAGAAGGGTGTTACTTTTCCCAGCTCGAGCTGTCTCTCACTCTGTCCTCGGCTATCCGTCTCTGCTCTGCGCCTGTCTTCCTCGCGCCAGTCCTGACTCTCTGGTTTGCTCCAACTGACAGTAGTTTGTGACTGACGGGTTTTTCCCGTAAAATCTCCTATTTTCGTTTTTTTTTTTTTTTGTATTATTATTATTATATGTATTAATAAGTCAGATTGTCTTTATCCATTCTTACAAACGCCAACCCTCGTCGGTAGACATAATGTACTTCTGCTGTTGTAGCTGTCTGTGTCCTTGCTGCATTTTAGACTCTCCGTCTCGTTCTCTCTTTCCTCTCTCTCTTCATTCTTCTACTCTTATTTTCCGCCTGTCTGCTTCACCAGCTCTCCTTTTAATGCTCAGCCGTGTCTCACTCCCTCCCTCTCTCTCTCTTTCCTTAGAAATCTATCTTCCTTTTATCCTCTCTACATCTCACCTTACTCTTTGTATTCATTCTCTCACAGGTTCTCCACTCATGTGGACCTTTCCCTGCAGTGAGTGATGGTAATAGCATGCTTTAGCCTTGTGTTTGGGAAGATGGCCTCATCACACTCCATCTCTTCACATCCGGTGGTGTCACAATACAGGCAACATCACCAAAAGCGTTCCTTACAACTGGGCCGAAGGCCAGAGATTCCACAGCTGTTTTATTAATATAATACCCAGTGTCAGAAATCACTCGTGTAATTTTTATGTGGTCAGCTGAGGCAGCAGCTGTGAGGTTTTGGCTGTCTGAAATCCTCAGACCGGGAAAGTTTTATGATTAGGTCTAGAGTTGACTGCCGAGCTCCTCGCATTTGAGGGATCATTCGCTCTGGACTGGATCTGGTGCAAATAGTTTAGACACATCACTTCATTATCCAAATGCTCTACAACTACCAAAACATTAAAAACACGATTAAAAAAAATAAAATAAATAAAAACAAGAGCATTTTGGCAATCAGAGTACAATAATCTCACAAACACGTACATCTTGAGTCATTACTGTGAGTGCACTATATACTGCATATAGTCTTTTTTCTTTATTTATTTTGATTATTCACTTTGTATTGTATTGTAATTATATGTATGATAGAGTGCTTCTGTACTGTATGAAGAGTAAAAAAAATGAAAACAGTTGTGACTCAACAACTTCATGTATAAGACAATGAGACCGCTGCAACATTTTCAGTGAACAGTTTTGCTTCATTCTATAAACTACTGACTCCTAAATTCAACATTTAGAAATCAGTCTTTCACATTGCTGTGGGGTAACTTTATGCCACTCTTGGCACAAATCACCTCAGCCTTGCTCCATGGCTTGTGACCATTCTTCTTCCTCTTGATCATATCCCAGAGGTTTTCAATGATGTGCTGGTCTGGAGTTCGGGCTGGTCATGACAGGGTCTTGATCTGGAGGTCCTCCATCCATACCTTGATTGACCTGGCTGTGTGCCATGGACAATTGTCCTGTGGGGGAAAAAAATAAATAATCAGAGTTGGTGAATATGGTCAGAGCTGAAGAAAGCAAATGTTTATCCAGGATAGCCGTATATGTGGCTTGATTCTTGTGTCCTTTATAATGACAAATCTTTCTGGTTCCAGCCTTGTTGCAATGACTGATCCCCCTCTATATTTTACAGTGCGAGACACTGTGGCTTGCAGACTGTTCCAGGTCTTCTTCTAACCAGAAAACGGCCACAAAATTTTACTCATCAGAGAAGATGCGCGGATGAAGCCTTACTCCTGTTTTTTACAGTTCAATATCTGAGGTCTTCTGTAAACTTCAGCCTGATTGTTGACTGACCTTTCGACTGGGTTTGCAGTCATCCCCATCAGTAGGGATTTGTTTTTGCCCTCTGCCTTTGTTGTCTCCAATGTCACTTGCTTCATCTTGTCCTTGTGTAATGCGGATGGAAGTAACCTGACGCTCATTGTATACATGTATCAGTAAAGCAAAGATTGAATCTTTCTTTTCGTCACTCAAAACTTTTCTTTCTTGGCATGGTCATTGGTTATTTTTAATAAAAAACTTATTTCCGTTGAGGTACTAACAGTTCTAGTACTCCTAATCTATATATATATATTATAAAGAAACATGAACAACAGACCAGAATGGAATGGTTGAGATACTGAGATGTAGAGATGCTGATTTAAGAAACATTTGCAGTGGTCCTTGCCTTAGGATTTTTATGATGATAATTATAATATAAGTATAAATAACATGTCGTGGCTTCCGTTTGTTGTGTTTAAAATCATAAATCATTTACTGTATGTTGTTATAATCACTGCATTCGTGTTGATAAGATGCATTCAAAGTGTTCCTTCACTTCATAGAGTTAGATCGGACTAAAGACCCGGTTTTGATTGTTTTGTAGTTACAATGCGCACTGTGCATGGAATTAGCAATTTAAACTGTTTTATGCCATGGCTTTAAAAAAAATCATCATCTAACATATCAACTACATTTAGTACAGTGGCACAGTGGTTCAGTGGTTAGCACTGTTGCCTTGCAGCTTCAAGGTCGTGGGATCAAAGCTCGCCTCCAGTCTGTGCAGTTTGTTCCTGGTACTTCGGTTTCCTCTCATGCCTCCACTGCAGGTTTCTTGGCGTTTCCAAATTGCCGTAGTGCATGATTAGGCCTGTGAGTGTTTGTGCCCCGCAGTGGGTTGTCACCCCATCCAGGGTGAACCCCGTCCTGTGCCCTCAGTTCCCTTGAATAGGCCAGAGTCCAGGCCTCCTGTGACTCTACATAGAATAAATGCTGGAAAAGTATTTGAATGGACGTAAGATGTATGCAGCTGATTCATCTTAAAATAATTATAACTATACAGTTTCCTTAAAGGTGGCACTATGGCACAGTAGGTAGCGTCGACTCAGAGCTCCAGGGTTTTTGGCTTGATCTTGTTCTCAGTTTAATGAGCACTTGACTGGTTCTTAGTATACCCGGGTGCGTATCAGTGGTCATTTTACATCAGCTAATCTAGGAATGGTAGTTCATGAGGAATATAGGTTTATTGCTAGTGATAAGGATGTCAGTGGAACAGTTTTTACCTGCTGTGCTTTTTAGTCTAAACATTTGTTTGTACATTTAGTAACATTTAGTTTGTAGTCCAGGTGATATTGTTCATTGATGTAATAAAAGTGTCGGTCACTTCTCTTAGTGGTTCTTTGTGGACATGCTACTCAGAAGATGTGCTATGATGTGCGCGATGTCAGTGGCTGACTTTATCAAGCATTTGTGGCATATGTGCACAGGTGGCTGCTGCATGCTCAGTCGTGCAGCAAGTCCAGACCTTGAGGCCAGTGATGAAAGTGATTGAATTCGGCGGGCAAGAAAGCTGACAAATCACTAAAAGGTGCTTTTAAAATGCCGTAATAACGTCATTCATAAATCACCACTGACAGTTTAATCATCCTCAAGTCTACGTCTCAGTCTGACCGCCGGACAGCACCCCTAGTCAGAAGGAAAACAAGCTCAAGTACACGGTCTGCTCGTTCCGATTTTTTCTGCTCCGGACCCTGATTTCCCATAACAGAACATCAATGACCATCCTCTCATACTTGAATATTATTTGACAGATTACATCAAATAAAACCGTTCCCTGAAGTTTCTACTCTTATGCGCTCATTTATAACGAGGCGAACTTGTATTCCTCTGGGAGGGTGTAATGATTTCTTAGAGCTGTTATCAGGAAAGGGAGCAGCAGGGAGAAAGTAGGAGCTAAGTGCAGGTGGAAATACTGGATTCTTGCCGTTCACAAGCGAGAGCAGAATGGCTCTGCTGCACTCGACATTTGCAGGCATCCTGGCTGATGAAGGTGTATCCTGTTCCCTGCATGTAGTTCGCTAATCCTCAGCACCGTCACACAATCCTGGGTGCACGTACCAGGCTGAGACAGCAGTCTGGGTGGAGTGGATTTACAGCTTAGATTATTTTAGAGTATTGTCACTAGGTATTTATAACGCTTTAGATAAATAAAGAGCATTTTTTGCAACATACTGTACAAGAGTGGTATTTGGATTTGTTAGAGGACCTCAAATGAATGGAAGTCTGCAAATAACTTACCCGCCTAAAAGGAGGATCAAACACATATGCGTGTTTTGTTGCGTGCACTTCGCTCTATTTCATCAATCAGCGAAAGGAAGAGACCTCCTAAGACTTGAATTGGAACAAAAATGCTGTTCCATTTCAAAGCAGCAAAGCGTAGAGACGTGCTGTTTCTACTCATGTTCTCCGTGGTGCAGCAATATCTCTTATGTGTGCTGCAACTCGCACTTCCCACACCGTCTGGCCAGCCTGGTGGAACCGTCATATTTCAGGTCATTTCTCAAAGGAAATGCTTCCTTACTAGACCTCTGTCTCAGAGCTAAGTCCTTTGTTGTAGTAATAAATGCATAAATCCTCCTTGATAGCGATGTACACACTATTTATGGCCATCGAAAAGCTTTTTAGGCTCTGATCAAGAAAAATGAGCCCAACAAGGAAGTGCCAAAACCAGAATGAACCAGAATCCCAATCCCGACAGAGCCCCATGTTAAAACGCCAGTTTGAGTGACAGTTACATTGCATGCGTCAAACCACTAGTCGTCTGCTGTGCATCATTTTAACTGAGCAGCTAACTGGAATCGTTGTAGTTTAACTTACTCCAGGAAACATAAGAGTTGACGCTGGACGACGTGTGGGACATGGTGATGATAGAGGTAAATACAACACAGCGCCAGCATATTAATTAGCACTATCTACCATAGCATCTTAGCTAAGCTAAAGCTTAGCTAGTTAGTGTGTGCTAACTAAGGTAAGTAGGCACGTTCTACTGGAGTTTGTTCCGCCCATTCGATTATTTCTGGAAGTTTGAATCATTTTAGTGACTCGGTTCTTTGAAACTCGTTCATCAAAGTAAACAAATCTATCAGCGGTGTATTAGGGTCACGTGACAAGAGAACAACAAATCGGACCAGAGGTCTTATAAGAAGAAGAGCCGCTTAATTCTGTTTCCTGTGTACTGCACTGCATAGCGTCTATGGGAGCTATATTTCTGTTCCCTGTTCATGACTTACGGAGGTTTCGCGATAATTTGCGCATTCATGTCCAGTAGAAAATGAACGAATCACTCTCCGAGACTACTCGTTCTTCTAAATCACGTTAAAGAACGAATCGTTCATGAATGACCCATCACTAATTTCTGGAGTCAGCTCCTGTCAGGATAGCGATGAGCTTCCACAGAAAAGCTCTGTGTGACGTCCCTTTATTTTGCATATAGTCTATGGCTTGATAGTCGAGTTTTTGACATCAGCTACTGTAGATATGGTGTTTAACAGATATTTATTTAAACTGCACGTCCAGTGTACACAGAGAGCAGTATCTAATCAGAAAAAGTTGTGTGATGTGTAACACCTTTTAATATTCTTGGTTTCCTTCTATGCCTCTGCATTACATCCAAGCTTTTCCTAGAAGCTGAATATTGTTTATTAGCGGGCGTTCTCATTGTTATTCACCTAAGCTGAGATGATATATTTATGCTTTGGTATAAATCCATAGGTGTTCACATCCTCATGAATAAAAGAGGATTTATGAAATATGGATTACACTGGTCATTGAAACGGCGAGATTATAGGGCTGTGCATGTGCGTCAGATGCATGTCTGTGGCCACATGCTATTCCCATTGTAATTACATTTCTCCGTCCTCCAGCGTTTGCCCCTGAGGTTTGCTCCAGAGAATTCATCCTCTAGTAATGGAATTACACAGCACACAATGGCGGTTTTCTAAATTCCAGGACTTAATGTCTTTTAGGAAATATTAACAGGGCTGGCGGTTTTAATTATCTCTCCCACCTTATTCTCTCTCTCTCTCTCATTTCTCTCTCTCTCTCTCTCTCTCTCTTTCTCTCTCTCGCTCTCTCTATATTTTTCCCCCAACCCACTTGTGCACTTCTGGTTTTCCTGCAGGATTACATGGATTGTTTTAAGAAATGGAGTCTTATTGCTTCCTTCATTAACTGACAAAAGGGATCATCTATAATTATAGTGATTATCCTTCCTGGCTGTTCTGTGGGTTTCCTGCAGTAGATCCTGGCGGCATCAATAATGCGTAACCTCTAAAGTTCACTGAAGGATGTGTTAAAACAGGCAGTGTGTGTGGCAGCTTTACAGCCGCGTCTTAGCCCCGGATGCTTCGTCCACAGCCCATGAAGCGTCTGCTTTCTTCTGTACACATTTCTATTTACAAGCTTCAGAAGCCTTTTAGGTTTTAATCTGGCTCTCTGTATTTACACACATAAAAATTTTTTGGAAGGCTGTAAGGCAACAAACAAGATATTTTCTTAAGTGTTGCCCATAAGAGCATGGGTTTCCTTTTGAGTGTTTTTTTTTTCCCTCAAACTTAAAAATTCTTACAGCAGAGAACTATCACTGGTTCACTCATTCTAGATCTAAATCTACATTTACGTTTGTGTAATGCTGCATTCTCACAATCTCCACCATCAAAAGCACCACAGAAATAAAGTGTAAAAAAAAACATCTTACAGAATTTCAGCTTTAAAGGTTATCATGTGGTAAAAGGTCTCTGATCATCTGCCATGTCAGTGAGTTTTTGTGAAAGTTATGATCCTTGATGAAACTTGGCTTGCAAAATGGGTCTGAGCTGTGTATGTCAAAATGAAAACTGCAACATCAACGCTTTAGCAATACGGTGATACTGTAAGTCTATTACAGGCTTTAGGGCAAATAAGGTGCTTTACTTAAAGCTAATGATTTACTTTAAATGTGGAAAGATCTGAATGAACAACACACACACACACACACACACACACTTGTTTGGCGTATATCTTTCTAGAACACTCTGCACTGGAAGTGAAAAGGCTCGGAGCTGTAAGCAGACTTGATAACACCGTAGTGTCGTGGGTCCAGTTTTTCATTTGTTTTAAACTCTTGCTATTTATTTTCATTCCTGCCTGGTTAAAAGTACTTTGTGTGTTTTAAATGTTACAACGTGCCATGAAATAGTAGTCACTGATGAGAAAATGTAGTATTGAGCTTGTGCTTTTATAGCAGGTATAGCAAACTAAACAGTGATGTTGATGGTGAAAGAGGTACACGTGCAGCAGATAGATAAAGATATCAGTTTCAAAAAAACAATAACGAGACAGAGAGGAGGTAGACGTTTGGAGTTTTCTCTTGTACCACTGCTTAAACAACCACATGTAAACACACAATCCACTGAGCTGGAACGTCGAAGTGATGTAAACCATTAGCGATAAAGCGAGATAAAGTCTCACAACTGTGATGTTCAGTGCAAGTGATACATGCTTTAAGATGACCTTTTTTTAAATGTTCTTTAGGTGTCTGTGTGCTCATCATTTTAGCCATCCAACCATCTATCCAATATACTTTTTACATATTTATAAGATTTATAAACAAACATCATCGTAACCAGCAGAGGAACCCATTAGATCTTTGAATTGATCCAAACAGCGTCAAGTTCACAGTGTGTCCAAATGTCTGAATTAGTTTTCCTCTGATCATGTCAAATGTATATTTAAAGCGAGTTCACGTTGGTAAGCAGAAGGAATAAACTTGTTAGCTACAGAGGCGTCCCCATTGATCCAGTTGGCGTTGAGTTCTACAGTATTTGTTTATATCTATGATTGTATTTTTACATTCTGTCTCGCATATTTGATGTGGTAAAGTTTACCATTGGTGCTACTCTGATTGTACCTCAGTCAAAGGTCACCACAATATTAACTAGTAACTAGTATTAACTAGTGGCTCAGTGCTAGTCAGAGTCTACTGATAATGTTAGTGAAAGTCTTCCACATTAAGGTTGGGATTTACAAATGTCCTGTTAAATACGGAATTGTCCCGTAAATGGACACTTTATGACCTGTTCAGTATTGACCAGTACGGGATGCTATTTGCTCAGTATTTTTCTGAATCTAAGACACTGTGAATAGTATGAGAAAGACACCAACAGTGGATGGAAGGAAACTCCTCCTCTAACCACAGTGTGTCTGTCATGGTCTATACTGAAATAGAGAAGAGAGAGTGCACTTCTCATTGGGCAGGACTGATGACCCAGGGAGGCCATCGTCACTGAGCAGAAGAAAAGGCAAAGTTCACAATGATGCTAACATTTGCACAATCGTTTTTCTATCGCACATTTTTTCCATGTGACCATGTGGTTAATTAACCCTTATTATTGCCCTGATTCTAGTTTGTAAGCATGGCAGGGGACTGACTAGGAAGGTCTCTTACTCAGAAGTACAAGATGAGGAGGGATTGAGCTAGTGGCCTTCACCTCAGGTCGATTGGCGAGGAAGCAAAAAAAAAAAAAAACACGCACATTTAACTACTTTGCAATTATTAAATTCACCCACACTGCAAAATGCTCCAGATTAATCCTCAGATCATCCATAAAACTGTAAAGATATACTGTAGTGTACAGTTTCACAGGCATATTTCATTCTTCTGTTTTGTGTGAAATCCTTAAGAATAATATATAACCAGTCTGCACTCACGACAGGAAATGGATTAGTCTTGACTTTTAATTGGGAGTGTGAGTAGAGGCATGAAACCTCACATAAAGAGAATACATATTTATATACATGAGAAGACTATTTTGAACAACAAACAATAAGATCCACCATGCTACATAAATTGGCTGTAAGTAGGCTGTTACGACCATGACTAAGAGAGAGTGTTTTTGTGTTCCAGAGATCAGCAGAGTACGGAAGGACATGTACAATGATACGTTAAATGGGAGCACAGAGAAGAGGAGCTCAGAGCTCCCGGATGCTGTGGGTCCTATTGTGCAACTCCAGGAGAAGCTCTACGTGCCTGTTAAAGAATATCCTGATGTGAGTATCAGCTTATCACCTCATTCACACCCAGCGCAGTGGACAGCCATCTTTACGGGTTATAGCAACCTCACACACACACACACACACACACACACACACACACACACACACACACACACTCAAAGCGTGTCATTTAAACAGTGTGCCAGAATTGTTTTTCATATATATTACTCAATATTTTTTTATAAGAAAAATAAACGTTAAAAGAGTACTTTTGAAATATATATTTAAAGCACGGCCCTTTGTTAAATCTTCTTAAGTAAATGGAAATTTTTTTAATGCAGTGCTACATACAATATTTCATTATTTAATTACAGAGGTCTACATGTCAGTGTAATCTAGTTTTCCTTGCATTAAGACATGGGCTCAGCTCCAGTGTATTGATTTCATTACGAGAAGCTTAGCTAGTGAGTAGCGTACTGTGTTTTGCTTGATTTTATGGGCCCATTTAATCTATTATGGACTAAACAGACATTTTTTTTTTCCTAGACATTTGCTGTCAGAGCAGCTTAAGTTTTAACCGTTTTCTGCTCTACAGTATTCCATGCTCATGTCTCTGTTTTAAGTGCGTTCGTAAGGAGCTCCCGAGTGGTGCAACAGAAAAGCAGAAACCCAATCTCTTGAGCTCGAATCCCAGAGATGCTACAGCCATCATGGCCGCATGTCCTAGGGAGCAAAATTGGCTGCGCTGTTATGGGGGGAGGGGTACAATGCGTGCTCTCCCAAATCAATCACAGTGACACTAGCTAATCACTGGCGTCTGTAAGGCCACAAAAGTGGAAGTGGGCAGATAGTGTTTTCCTCAGAGTGTGTTACGTTAGCAGTTTAAAAAGATTCAGTCAGCTGGCTTCACGTGCCTTGGAAGAAGCACACGATAGCCTTCGCTCTTTCATGTTGATGTGGATTTCTTTATATGGGAGAGCCGTAAAACAGGTGGGAATTGATGATAAAAAAAATATTTTGAATGTAAAAAAGAATAAAATATAAAGAAGGCAGCACAGTGGTGTATTGGTTAGCACTGTCGCCTTGCACCTCCAGGGTTCGGATTCGATTCCCTTCTCTGTGTGCATGGAGTTTGCATGTTCTCCCCATGCCTGGTGGGGTTTCCTCCAGTTTCCTGCCACAGTCCAAAGATATGCAGGTTAGGCTAATTGGCATTCCGAAATTGCCCGTAGTGTGTGAATGAGTGTGTGTGCCTTGTGATAGATTGGCACCCTGTCCAGTGTGTACCCTGCCTCGTGCCCTTAGTCTCTTAGGCATAGACTTTAGGGCTTCTGAAACCCTGTACAGGATAAAACGGTATAGATGATAAGTGAGTAAATAAAATATAAAGTGGAGTCATTAAGAGTTGTTTGTACTAACAGTGACATTGAACTGTACCTGCTTCCCAGTTTGTGTTGAGTCAGCCGAGTCACTAGTATCCCAGCGGTTAACAAATCTTTTAAGCAATCTGTCAGATCCCGCTTGCCTACGCCCCCTAGCCCACGAGAGCGCACCGAGCACTGAGCTAATTGATCCCAATTAACGTGCACCGTTCCCCCAATGACTCCTGCATAGGCATCATTAATTGAGCTTTTCCAGCATGGGCAGAGACACAGTATGGAGTTAGCAAGCCTCCATTTTGTCCCCTTGTTTGGAAGGTTGTTGATTTGCCCATTACTCCCAATGGCTGGAGCGATGAGGACAGAGGTGTCCCACCACATCTGTTTGACTAATTCCTTCTTTAACCAAGATGCAAACTATCAAAACTGTTCAGTGATGATTTATAGATCCTCTACAAAGAAGTTCAACAGGCAAACTCCATACAGGCGGGAATCAAACCCTGTGCCCTAATCCTGAAATTATAATACCACAGTAATAGATCTGTGATCACTTGAGTGTTATTTTTCTAACTCTCACTCACTCATCTTCTATACCGCTTTATCCTGTATTCAGGGTCACGGGAACCTGGAGCCTATCCCAGGAGACTTAGGGCACGAGACGGGGTACACCCTGGGCAGGGTGCCAATCCATCGCAGGGCACACACACATACACGCTCACACACTACGGGCAATTTGGGAACGCCAATTAGCCTAACCTGCATATCTTTGGACTGTGGGAGGAAACCGGTGTACCCGGAGGAAACCCACCAAGCACGGGGAGAACATGCAAACTCCATGCACACAGAGACGGGAATCAAGCCTGCCGGGAATCAAACCCTGACCCTCGAGGTGCAAGGTGACAGTGTTAACCACTACACCACCGTGACGGCCTATTTTTCTAACTGTTTTGCAAAAATAGTTTGTTTTAAATTAGGTGACATAGTGGTTAGCACCGTGGCCTCATATCTTCAGGGTCAAGGGTTCAAATCCTTTACAGTCCAAAGAAATGCTTTTCAAATTCCCTGTAGTGTGTGAGTAACTGTATGTGTGTGTGTGTGTGTGTGTGTGTGTGTGTGTGTGTGTGTGTGTGTGTGTGTGTGCTTGTGCCCTGTGATGGATTGGCACATTGTCTAGGGTGTAACCAAGTTCCTTAGAATAAGCTCCAGGACTCTTGTGATCCTGTAAAGGATAAGTGATATAGAGAATGAACAGATGAACCAGGGGTGATTTAGGAATATATTTTATTCGTAATGGATACATAGATGCAATAATGAGTTGCAATAATAATTTCAACATTAAACTTAATTAGAAATAAAATTTAACCAAAACATTAAAGTTACAGTGACTTGGAATAAGCCACAATGCTGGAGAATGAGATCCAGAGAGATAGATCTAAAATAATGTTGATAATAATAATAATAATACATACATACATACATACATAGTTTTCTACCATACTCTATTGTTCATTCACTTTGCACAATACTGAGTTAGAAAATGTTTAAATTTAGTGAAGCTACCTTAGTCTTGTAAAACTGGATAGAGTTTATGGCTGTCGAAAAGCCACAGAGATATGTGCGCATGTGTGTGTGTGTGTGCATGTGCGTGTATGTGCGTGTATGCGTGTGTGTGTTAAGGTTCTGGATGTCCTTGCTGGTCTGAAGGACACTCAGGATCATTATTAGTGTGCTTGGGTTCATTAAGAGGAACGAGAGATGAAATAAGAGGCCTCAAATAACCGCCAGCCGAGAATAGAGTCCCGAAAGATCTAAGAGGTGTGTGTGTGTGTGTGTGTGTGTGTGTGTGTATCCTTCTGTGTAGCCACTGTTTTCCCTGCACATAAATAGTGTTTAAAAATCTCCAATTAGCTCTTCATAGGTGGTCATTATTACTTGCAGGCTGGAGGTACGAGGCAGTCCTTGTTTTAACGTTGGATAATGGTAAAGTGTGTTTGTGTGTGTGTGTGTGTGTGAGAGAAAGAGAGAGAGAGAGAGAGAGAGTGAAAGAGAGAGAGAAGATGATAACCAGCTGTGAATGCAAGCTGGTGATGAATGTGAGGGCTTGATGAGGTCAGGGAATCAGGTCGGAGGAGCGCTGGCCTGGTCTGCCTGATAAAAAGGGGACAACAAACTCTTCCACACCCTGGTGTCTTCCCTACTCGTCCCCAAGACATCCTGCCAGCAGCACAGAAATTAATTTGGTCCTTCAAACTCTTACAGCGATGTTGTTCCCTTGCCAGCACACAACTCGTTCCAAGTTGGTGAACAATGTTATTAGGCAGGGAAAGACAACATGGCTAGGAGAATCTTGCTGTTCCCAGTAATTGTTGTTGTTCATTTGTGTGCTCATATCTATAGTAAGTGTGTGTGTGTGTGTGTGTGTGTAAGAGAGAGAGAGAGAGTGTGGGAGATAATGTTAGAGAGCAGACTGTGCTATGCAGAGAAAGTGCTCTATAAATACTCCTCTCAGGCTCTGGGCTTGGACAGAGCTTTTAATTGTAGTCATTGTGGTGCGTGGTGAGTTTGGAAGTGGAGGAGACAGAGAGAGGAGAAGAGGGAGAACAAGTGAGGGCTGTCATCTATCATTCTTTCCTCAGTGTCCTTTTCTGGGTCACGCTCGTCCGACGCGGAGATGAGCAGCTATCAGTGATTATTAATCATTATAAGCATATAGGACAGGATTGATTCTCTCTCAGTTCTCTCTGGCCTTGGTCATCGTTCAGCGAACTCAAAAACGCCAGGACAGGAGCGGATCAGAAGGGCACTTAGCATATGTATGTTTTGAACCCTCTCGTTCCCCACTCGTCCTAGCGATGAATTTCACAATCATCCAATCTAATTGTTTAATAGCATTTTCTTAGTTAAAAGAAAATAAATCTGGTAAATGATTTAAAATATTATTTCATACGCCTGGTGAGTGTAAATACGTGCTAGAGCTTACGTGAGGAAAAAACATGGCACCATGTGGTTAAAGGTCTGTGCTTTTTGAACGTCCTGTTCCAGTTTTATGGCTGTGGGGATTTGCCGATTCAGGTACAAGAGAATTAGTGAGGTTGGGCGCCGATGTCAGGGGAAAGTCAGTATTTCAGTTCATCCCGAAGGATTCAGCGTTCACCGGAGTTGAGTTCATGGCTCTGTGAAGGTTACTCGCTCAACCATAAACCTGTAGCCCGTAAGAACCCACGGTGACACAGGTGACGCAAACTTTTTAAATGTTCTGAAAAGCTTCATCCTTGACTTTTAACTCATGAAGTCTTACTGACTGACACCCAGTCAACATTGTGTTGTTGTCAGTCAGTTTGTGTACCCATGACATCATTTCCAAAATGTTGGTGTGCCTCGGTAGCGTAGGTGACAAAACCTAATGACGTACTGAGATATTATATATAATTGTGCACTTAGAAATTTGTGGTATCGGTTTTGGGAAGGAACCACATATGGTTTAGGTGATCACTGGAGCTGTGAGTCACAGTTACACTGTCGATTTGATTTGATTTAATTTGGCCATTGCGATTTTCAAAATGGTTTGATTCAGTAGCACTAATGTTTGTCTGTTTTGTCTTCAACAGCTACCCTTCCTTAAGGTTTTGAAGTATTAAAACTATTACCAGATTTTAATGTTAGATTGAAATGCTGTGTATCTTAATTGTTTAAATGTCATGCCTCGGACAAAGCGAGAATCATTCAATTCATTTCAAGTAAATTTTATTTGCATAGTGCTTTTAACAATTCTCATTGTTGCAAAGCAGCTTTACACATAGAAGCACATCAGAAGAAAATTATGGAAATTTGTAGTAAATACATATTAAAAATGTGTATGAATCAAAATGACCCAATTACCCGGATGAGCAAGCCGAGGGTGACGGTGGCAAGAAAAAACTCCCTGAGATGCCAGCTCCTTTTCCTGCCATAGTTCTGTCAAATATGTCTTATGATTATGATGGTCATATAAGATATTTTAAAATATTTTTTCTTCTTCCTTTTTTAATGAAATCATTTTAAGAAAACCTAAAATAATTTACAAGCATGTGCTTTACAAAAGGTGGTGTAGTAGTTAGCACTGTCACCTTGCAGCTCCAGGGTCCGGGTTCGATTCCCAGCCAGACTCGATTCCCGTCTCTGTGTGCATGGAGTTTGCATGTTCTCCCTGTGCTCGGTGGGTTTCCCTTCGGGTACTCCGGTTTCCTCCCAAAGACCTGCGGATTAGGCTAATTGATGTTCCCAAATTGACAGTAGTATATGGGTAGATGTGTGCAGGTCTTTGGGAAGAATCCTGGGATGGACCGGCACCCTGTCCAGGGTATACCCCACCTCCTGCCCTCAGCCTTTCGGGATAGACTTCAACCGCCAACCCCCCCCTTAGATATAACCTTTATCCCATATCTCCTCTTCTGTTCCCAGAACCTCTGTCTAGTTAGTGTACTGACATCATAGTTGAGTGAGACACTTTTTTGATGTCATGTTAACTGCAGTGTGAAATGTCTGAGGTGTTGTGAGAGTTGGAGATGAGAGTTGGCCGGCTGCCCTGCTTCTCCAGGTGTCGTTGTTTTAATTGAACCAGGCTGAGAGGACGGCCCCATAACTCACTACTGAATAAGAGCCTAATGAATGCTAAACTGCTGGACGTAATCTGGGGATCGGTAGCAGTCCCTGGACCAGCTGGTTGTGATTAATACGACTTAATTTTATGCATGCATATGATTTTGTCTTTGTGCGTGACTGCTGGTGTGAGACTGATTTGTAGTACAGATCTGAATCTTGTGTGCATGTGATGTGTAACCACTCAATAATGGCAAGTCTTGAGTAAATACACTGAATAAGCCAAACTGTAACCTATACAGAAAGAAGGACATATACTGATATACACCCCAATCCCCCCCATTCATTACGCTGTGATTAGGTAAGGACTGGCACACGGGGCACGAATCCTAGGAATGTGCACAGGGGGGGATGCGGCATCAGGAGTGGATGCGTTCTGGATCATTGCAAAGCTAATGAAGGTTAATTAGGGTTCATTAGGACATGATGGCTGCTCACAACAACACCTCAGGCCCGCATGAGGCAGCCAGACAGCCCTTCAGCTCCGCCTCCTCCCCTTCACACTCCTTTAATGGCAGCACTGATGCTCAGCCAGCTCAGGTCTCATGTACGCTGTCAGTCTGGAGCAATCGCAGGCCAGTGTCAAACCAGGTGGAGGAACAGTAAGTGGGATGTCATTTTAAAGGGAAAAGGGGATCGGTCTCTATGTTAACGTGCCAGGAATTGAGTGTAAATATACTAGAAGCACAGTGAATCCCAAGCTCTGTGGCATTAATAAAAAAAAATATATATATATATATTTATCACCGTTTATTCAAGTGATAATCAGTGCCAGTGGTTCTCAACCTAATATTCAAAGGTCCTGTAAGGTCAAAGGTCTGATAACTCACAAGCAATGCACATTCATGTTTAAGGCAGTTTTAAATGAAATATATTGAAACCTACTGTGTTTGACTCCAATCAGTTGCTTAAACCAAAGCAGCTCTAACTTCAAAGCAATGAATGTTTTTTTACGTTTAAGTGTCAGAAAGAGTTTGTGCAAAAAAAAAAAATGGCACTGTTTTCCTGCACATTTTTGCTTGTGAACCCAAACAGCTCCAACTGTCAACATTACCAAGTTTACAGGGATTTTTAGAAAAGATTTTAACTACAAGAGAAAAATCTTCATTGACTGATTTTCATGTATAAACAAACTAAATGAGCCAAGTGGATTTGTTTTGATGCCTGAATAAACTGATTTAACAAACTAAGCTTAAAGGAGAACAAAACAAGACAATGCCCAAATGATTTTAAAGTTAAAGTTACACTGTACTGCAAGGGGCCGTTCACTTCACGTCTAAAATAAATAAATGGAAAAACTGCTTTCTCCGTCTTTCCCAAGCATCATGGCGTCTGCTATTGCTAAGCAACCATGATCAGCGCACTCATGGTAAGGAGGAAGTTGTGTGATTTAAATGGATTTCCAGCACAGTAAAGTCTCTTGCATTAAGCTCTGCTGCAAAATTTATTTGTGGACAAAAGAGGAAAAAAGACGTGCTTGATATACAAGCACACGTCCCGAATGAATTATGCTCACAATCCAAGATTTAACTGTATTTTGTTTGGAAGCGTAATAAACAGAAACGTTGTTTCTTTGGTCAACCCTTTGTTGACCCTGTTACATTTTAACATTTTATAGTGACTGTATTTCACCCCACCACTGGTGGTGCTATTGAGCTCATTTCCACAAACCTTTGCGAATAACTTACCGTCAAGATGATTTGTTTTAATAGAGACTAATCTGAAGTGTACAAATTTAAACCTTATACTTTTTTTTTAAGTTAGTTTTTTATATATTTTTCTTAGCTCTGCTCATTGATACCAGCAACCCCTTCTAAGTACTGTATTGTAAGAAGTATTGTAAGTATCACGGTAATAACTGAACCGGGTGAGAGAAATCAAGCATTTCAGACGTTAGATTTCACCCTCACCCACTCTTAAAGGAGTAGGGTGGTTTCCCTGCTTCGCCTCCCCTTTTTCCACACCGTAATGAAAACAAAAAACGTCTTGCAGCAAGAAATAAGTGCGCAGTGGTATTTGAAGTCATGCAATAATTAATTTGCCTATTAGCAGTGCCAGCTCGTTTATCTTCATAAGATAATGCCATCACTCGTGCTCTCTGGCAGGCCCACGTGCGCTGTCTTAAACAGCCCTAATTACGTCCCTGCTGCCTGTTTTATTGTAGTTGATGGAAAACAAGCATAATCTCCACTGTGCAGATCGTGTAAATAGGCCTGAGCCTTGAACAGCAGATATTAGAGATTCTATTACAGCCTAATGGTTTTCTTTGTCAGGTTTGTGTGTGTGTGTATGTGTGTGTGTGTGAGAGAGAGAGAGAGAGAGAGAGTGGTGCTAGAAACAGTAAATTGTAGCTTCTGTGCAGGGAGAGAGTATTGAGCTTAGTTTGTTGGCGAATTATATTCTTTTGGTGACTAAAGCTTTGTAAGGGGCAACACTATATTTATATATACAAAAAAGAAGAATGTTTTATAATAGTAAGCTCTTTCTGTTTCTTTTGCACTATGGCAGAATTACTTCATTAAAAGTAGGCTAAAAGGACAAGGGTGACACGCTGTAAAGGACACATCCAGCTGTAATTCTTCAAAAGCCAAAAATTGGCCACCCAAAGCCCTGTACCTGGCCAGTGCATTAAAAGAACAGACACAGTGTGTAGGCTTTTAAAAGAAGAGAATGTATCTCGTGACCCAATACTGAACGCTGCTGTTGCCTGGATCACAGAGCAGGTTAAGAATAGAGACACGTGAGTCATTACACCCTCACTTTCCAACACACACAGATGTGTTTTCAAGCATTTATGTATTCACCCATTCAAATAATACAGTACCATATGAGAAAAGTAGCACACTTACAGTGTTTGACCGTCTTTAGCTTTGACGAGTGTTTTGTGGTGGAAAAGATTCCTCATGCTTCTATAAGTCTGTGCCATCAGGGAGAAAAAACTCTATAGATGTGATAAGCTGGTCATTCGGTACGTTCAGGTCATCAGCTGACCTTCATTTTTGACCAACTAAAGCAACCGCACATCATAACACTGCTTCTACACTGGGCACTACACATGAGGGGTGCATCACTTCACGCACTTCCCTTCTTGACGCACCCGTTCAGCACTATCCTTTCAGGTTTTTAATTTGTTAAACAGTAATTAATGCAATTCCAGTCATTTCAAACCTGAATGTTTTTTTAGACAGTGTACTAGGTGTTTATTACCTTCTATTTCAAGAAGGTAGAAGAAAAGAGAGGCTGGTGGTCAAATGATAGTTAATAACTCATACAGTATAACCTATGTGACAACAGGAACGAACGTGATTAATGAACATCCCACAACATTAAAAGTCACTGTAAATATAGTGGAACCTTGGATTACGAGCACATCCTGGAGTACGTCCTGGAAGCCGTCTCGTATTTCAAAACACAGTACAGTCCCACAGTACAGTCTCACAGTACAGTCAGTCCCACAGTACAGTCTCACAGTACAGTCAGTCCCACAGTACAGTCTCACAGTACAGTCTTACAGTACAGTCTCACAGTACAGTCTTACAGTACAGACAGTCCCACAGTACAGTCTCACAGTACAGTCAGTCCCACAGTACAGTCTGTCAGTCAGTCCCACAGTACAGTCCCACAGGACAGTCAGTCTCACAGTACAGTCCCACAGTACAGTCTTACAGAACAGTCAGTCCCACAGTACAGTCTTACAGTACAGTCTCACAGTACAGTCAGTCCCACAGTACAGTCTCACAGTACAGTCAGTCCCACAGTACAGTCTCACATTACAGTCAGTCCCACAGTACAGTCTGTCAGTCAGTCCCACAGTACAGTCTCACAGTACAGTCAGTCTCACAGTACAGTCTCACAGTACAGTCTCACAGTACAGTCTCACAGAACAGTCAGTCCCACAGTACAGTCTTACAGTACAGTCTCACAGTACAGTCAGTCCCACAGTACAGTCTCACAGTACAGTCTCACAGTACAGTCAGTCCCACAGTACAGTCTCACAGTACAGTCCCACAGTACAGTCTGTCAGTCAGTCTCACAGTACAGTCAGTCTCACAGTCAGTCTCACAGTACAGTCTCACAGAACAGTCAGTCCCACAGTACAGTCTCACAGTACAGTCAGTCCCACAGTACAGTCTCACAGTACAGTCAGTCCCACAGTACAGTCTCACAGTACAGTCTCACAGTACAGTCCCACAGTACAGTCTGTCAGTCAGTCCCACAGCACAGTCTCACAGTACAGTCAGTCCCACAGTACAGTCTCACAGTACAGTCAGTCCCACAGTACAGTCTCACAGTACAGTCTCACAGTACAGTCTGTCAGTCAGTCCCACAGTACAGTCTCACAGTACAGTCAGTCCCACAGTACAGTATCACAGTACAGTCTCACAGTACAGTCTCACAGTACAGTCCCACAGTACAGTCTGTCAGTCAGTCCCACAGTACACAGTACAGTCTCACAGTACAGTCTCACAGTACAGTCTGTCAGTCAGTCCCACAGTACAGTCTCACAGTACAGTCCCACAGTACAGTCTGTCAGTCAGTCCCACAGTACAGTCTCACAGTACAGTCCCACAGTACAGTCTGTCAGTCAGTCCCACAGTACAGTCTCACAGTACAGTCAGTCCCACAGTACAGTATCACAGTACAGTCTCACAGTACAGTCTGTCAGTCAGTCCCACAGTACAGTCTCACAGTACAGTATCACAGTACAGTCTCACAGTACAGTCTCACAGTACAGTCTGTCAGTCAGTCCCACAGTACAGTCTCACAGTACAGTCAGTCTCACAGTCAGTCTCACAGTACAGTCTCACAGTACAGTCCCACAGTAAAGTCTGTCAGTCAGTCCCACAGTACAGTCTGTCAGTCAGTCCCACAGTACAGTCTCACAGTACAGTCAGTCTCACAGTCAGTCT
This sequence comes from Clarias gariepinus, assembly GCF_024256425.1. Classification (NCBI taxonomy): domain Eukaryota; kingdom Metazoa; phylum Chordata; class Actinopteri; order Siluriformes; family Clariidae; genus Clarias; species Clarias gariepinus. The sequence goes on from NC_071107.1 coordinate 25,265,434, forward strand.
CACAGTACAGTCTCACAGTACAGTCTCACACAACTCTAACTCACCACAGGAGATATAGCTAATAGCTGGAAGCTTATTCCGAAATTAAGTCAACATCTGTGTTCAGCAGAAGGTCTTTATGCCTCACCTGGGCTTTTTTGTAGGAACACACACACACACACACACACACACACACACACACACACACACCAGTCCTGACAATAATTTCTGCAGAAATACCGAGGTTTAGGCTCTCAAACGCAATCCGGCATATCACCTTCAATTGCCTCGACCACCTGATGGGTGGAAGATGAAAATTTAATTCCCTTTCTCTTCTAGACTCCTTCCTAAAAAGCACAGACATTTGCACTTCCCTTCCATCCCATCACAAAGGAATATACACACACACAAATGCACATGTGTACACTCACACACACTCATACACACATAGGCATTCATCAATGCCAAGCGCAGCAGAGTGGTGTGTGTGTGTGTGTGTGTGTGTTGCCCAGCAGGAGAAGACCCAGCACAAAAGGCTCAGCACAGGAGCGTGTGTGTGTGTCTGTGTGTGTCTGTGTGTGTGTGTGTGTGCGTGTGTGTGTGTGAGAGAGAGTGAAAGAGCAGCATCAAAGCTCAGATGACAGCTCGAGAGTAGGGAGAGGTAGAGAAGTGATACATCCACTCAGGTAGAGTAGTTGCTGCTGTCACATAGGCTTTGGGTGTGCATGAAGTGTATGAGTAATGCAGTCAGTGTGTGTGTGTGTGTGTGTGTGTGTGTGTGTGTGTGGATGCGTTTTGGTATGTATATCTGAGTGATTTTTATCCCAGAGTTGTAGCTTTTTTCTTCCGTATCTTTATATACATACATCTTTATATTTATTTATATTTTTTCCGTTTTAGGAAAGAGGTTGAGTGGGTCACGACAAATATGAACCATTTGTATGTGAAAAGACGGTAAATTGGCTTCTTTTTTCACACACCAGGTGCAGTAATGATGTTTCATCAACTGCATTCACACAGATGCAAATCTTGTTTGTCAAAATCCTCATCCGTTTAACATGATTATGGTCATTATACTCATTATGAATCAGGATTTTGCCAGTGATATGTTTGTGTGTGTGTGTGTGTGTGTCTCTCTCTCTCTGTGTGTGTGTGTCTGCCTGTCTGACTGTTTATTGATATTTTGTCATAGTCCAGATTTCCTATTTCTGCTTTCAGCCATCATCTGGTTCAGCTGTTTTTTTTGTCAGTGTTCTAGCTGTGGGCCAGCAGGAACCCTAACGTTGGATGATCGATGTAATATAGTTGTAAAGATGTTGCGGTGACGTCCTCGGTCGAGACGATATTGTGTTTGACGTTTAATAACATAATGTTGAGATAGCAAAATCATTTGAAGCATTCGTGCTGATTAACATCCTTTCACAAACGTCCAAGAACATCCGTGGTCCCTTAAGTTTCTAACATGGTTTAAAATTCCAGTCGGAGTTTGAGACGGACAGTACAGCTCCCCGCACACGTCACGCGTCACTTAGTGTTGAAACGTTACCTCTCTGTTTAATTGTCTGTGAGCTGAGGTGCATCTTAGCTCCCAAATCACTCCACTGTATTATGGTGTTTGCACAGTGTCAGTGTTAAGCAGGGTTTTCATTTTTTTCAATTTAATTATTTTAATTTTTTTTGTTGTGGCTGCTTTTCAATTTGATATCTCAGTTAGTTGCTGTTATCTGGTTTTTTTTTTTGTGGCGCTCTTTGTTTTAGATGCGTATTCACCAGCAGCGACAGCACATTCCGTAGTGACCCAGTGATGAGCACACAGGGCTCTCACCACAGTGACTCGAGTTCAGGTCCTGCTCAGTCCATCAGTACTGTGTTAATTGTTTTGATGTTGATTTGCAGGGCATTCGTCTAATTTCATCCCATCCTCATGTAGTCACTGTGTTCCGACATCATTTCATTAAAGTAATTCGAACTTTCTAACACCTACTGTACATCATCCCATCAACCATTACATTGCCAAATTAGCATCACCACAACGTTTTCACAACCGAAAATCATCAAACCATGATTCATTACAACCAAAAATCAGCAGTGTGCTTTGGTCAATCAACGTCTCGACACAAATGCACTTAATTGATTAACTGCTCCTCGTTTAGTCTTGTGACAAGTCGCCCAGTTCCGAAAAACAGCAAGGCATACCCACACCATTCCACTAAGCCCACCATGTTTGACTGTCGGTGTGATGTTTTTATTTAGGAATGCTTTATTATCTTAATAAAGTCTTTTATTTCTGACTTTTCATTCCCGAAAGGCCTAAAAGTGACAACCAGGTGTATTTTGGTAAATGTTAAGTGAGTCTTGGTTAGCTGTTAGCCCGTGTTTTGCCTTACTCTCTCAAGTCCTGAATCTTGACCTTATCTGTGGTGAATGAAACGTACTGCACAGTTCCTTCACTGTTTTTGTAGGCCTTTTTTTTGGGGACTTTATGAACGAAATGTCTCTATGTTGTCAGATGGATTTCTGGTAGGCTGGGAAGATTCACCATTGTTCCATATTTTCTCCATTTGGAGATAATAGCTCTTGCTCTTGTCCGCCACACTCCCAGAGCCTTGGAAATGACTTTGTAACCCTTTACAGACTGGTAGGCTCTGTCTAGCTAAAACAAGTCAGTCAGTATGTTGACATGCACAGCCATTTAAATGCACTCGTCTCATTATAATGATAGGTAGTGATGTGCCCCCTTTTTGAACATATTACATCACAGACCAAAACAATCGACACACATGTTAGACAGTGGCGAATAGCATGTCCGGCGAGAAAAACATGACCACCATTTCATGTGTGCTTTACGCTTCATATATGTTTTACTTTCTGCACAAATGAGATTTACGCTATCCCTCGTGGTTATGGTGCTATCCAAACCTTATTGTTAGCAGCCTCTTCCCTCTGTTCCTCATTTTCTTCGGCTTCGAGGTCAAAGCCCATCGTGGGAACTGTGGAGCATGTGCAGAGTGTCCAGGCTGATTTGTGTGTCCGATTTACTTATACTAATAAAACAATTATATAGTTGGCCTACATCAAGTAAAAACAGGAGGAGATTTTGAAACTACAGGAATTGGCCAGAAAAGCGATGGCCAGCGCTTTATTAAAAACCTGGAAGGACAATTTTAAGGCATTAACTGGAAAAAATGTGTTGAGGAAAAAAATCAGAGATCACACGCACATACTCACACTATGAAAAGAATTCACAGGATTGAGACTAACCAGCTCTGTGGCCATAAGACGACTGCTGTTAGTGAGACTAATCAGAGAAAAAAGGCTTCAGTTTGCTAGAGAGCATAAAGATTGTAATAACGGAAAAAAGGTAATGAGTTCAGATTGACTGTACCCAGAGTGATGGATGCATCAGGGTAAGAAGGAAAGCACATGAAGCGATGCACCCATCATCCATAGTGGCCATTGTACAATCCTCTGGAAGCAGTGTTATGATCTGGGGTTGCATCAGTTGGTCCGGTCTCGGTTGGTCTTAGTAATTTTATGTGGCAATAAAATGAATTCAGCTGATTACCTGAATGTACTGAATAGCCAGGTTATCACATCAATAGAGTTTTTTCTTCCTGATGGGCTGTGCCAGGACTTAAATTGTGAGAGAGTAATGGAGGAATCATGAGGAACCATTTTCGCACATAACCGCACGTTGATACTCTGTCATCTTCACAGCCTACTTTGCTGGAAAGGTTCTATGTAAGAGAAGATTTTATTCAAAAGAGCTAAAGTAATCAGTTTTAAAACTGTATTTTTTTATTTTTTTTCAGGTTGTCTTTGATTGTCTGAAACAATAATGGTGTAATAAATGCAAAAATAGACACAGTCAGGGAGGAGCAAAACATTTTCACAACTGCACTTCAATAATGCAGAAGAGTTAATAGCAGCTTACTTAAGATAAGTTCTGTCATTTGTTCAACTGCTTAATATGTGTGTCTCAGTTTATATCTCACATGTGTTTGTGGTGTAAATTTAAGTGAATATATGTTGGATATATGTTAGTTATGACATTGATCCAGTGTTTCAAGTCAGAATTGAGATAATGATGCTCCATTTTGCAATATGTGGTCTATTCAGCAGACACTAAATCATCTAGTTCAGCCTCAGGCAAAAATAATAGTAGAAATTACTAGAAAGTCTAAAAAAAAGGTTATAATTTAAACAAAAATAGTACATTTTGCTCTGAGCATTAGCTTACACTGCTCCTGATTAGTTAGACGGTCTACTTTACAGACCATACCAGCTCAGGAAAGCGTTAAGCATCTTCACTCATAGTAGCAGGTTTTCCTTTTTCATCACCTTTTTATGATTCCTTTTTTTAAGCTGTTTTCCCTTTTTTAAGATCAACCCATTGGTAAAGTTTTACTCATGGCCAGGGCGCAGAACGACGATTTCGAAACAGAGCTTGCTGACAGAATTGTCATTGTAAACTTTAGGAAGCTGTGTAGGTGGAAAGCAGGTGGAAATAGCAGCAGTCACAGACCAGATTAATGCAGCTGTTAGCCACCACACAGTCTGGTTGTGGCAGACAGATTACCCTTTTTTTATATATATATATATATATATATATATATATATATATATATATATATATATATATATATATATATAAAATATAAATGTGTGCTGCGGTTATATTAACAGTGCGTAATATGTATATTCATTTCAGGATCTTTGAGTATTATTTGAGATAACAGTATCCTGACTGAGCTCTCTGATACCCCCATTCCACTCAGCCGAATTTGCTACCATCCTCTCCAGATATCTTCAGATTACAAATCACTCCGAAGGCGTTAAGCACGGTACCCTTCCGGATAGTTTTTTTAAACATAGCGACCCCACAACGAGCTGTTAACTATTTAAATGAATTAATGATAATATAAAATATTAATTATTATTATTATTAATTTTATTATTAATTGTATTATTAATTTTATTATTAATTTGTTATAATTAATATTATTATTATTATTATTATTACCTTTGCTTTGCGCTTTCCTTCTTCAGTAGTTTATATCCCTACTGTCGCGTTATGTTTGACTGCACAGTTGAATGCTTGTATGTATTTTTTATCTATTTATTTCTCTTGTTATTTCGTGACTCGAAAAATGAAAAAATTGAACTTGATTCCGAGTTTTGGCAAAAAGAGTGTATGCAGGATCCGTTATACATTACACATAATATTGTGTGTTTTGCTGGATTCTCTGAAAGATAAATTCTCTTTTACTGTGACTTAAAGGCTACAGTAAGTAAATGAAACGTCAGTACTTTTGACTCTTAAGTAAATTTGAAAGTAAGTACTTATGTACTTTTCTCAAGTAGAAATATAATTAGATGACTTCTGCTTCCCCCTCCTCCCCCCTTGTGTGAAAGCGGGGTCAACGTTGACAACTGTGAAGACAGATTGCAAGAAACAACCAAAAAAAAAAAACCACAAACATAACACAAAAAACACATTCAGTGAAAGCGAACAGCAGGGACACGTCAGCTAGTTTAACGGTGCATCTCTTTAGTTCATCTGTATTGCTAACCGAGCTTAGCAGTGCCTCTCTCTCTAGTCTGTATCGTTAACTGGAATTAGCAGTGCCTGTCTTGATCCTTAAGTGTCTTGTTTTACTTGATAACAACTTCCAGAGCTGTGTTCTGTAACAAACTCGCATCACGTCACTTGGTGCAAACAAAGCTGGTATTTTCTAAACTATATATCCTAGTCTTTCAGACGTTGAAATAGTAGCAAATGGATGTGATGCTATATAAATGTGGAGGTTTTTGAAATAACCAATATATATATTTATTTATTTTATTAGTTTTTTTTGGCATAGCTTATTTTGCAACATTGCATTGTGATGCTGGTGTAGCTCTAGAGTGGTTTCCAAGGACCACAAAGAGCCCACGAATAAAATGGACAAGCTCAATAAAATGTATTTACTGTAAATTATAATCATTAAACACGCACAGAAAAAAAAAAAAAATATATATATATATATATAATATAAAACACTACAGAACCCTAAGTAGATTCATTGCAAATAGAAGTACTTGTACTCTATCTGACAAAAGGCAGTATCTGTGTTTTCCCCTTTTTTAAAGCAAAGAAATATCCTTCTTATTAAGATGGAATGTCGCGGTGGGGAACATTAGAAGTCTATAGGTATCATTGTCTTACCGTTCACGCAGTTACATGAAAATGAGATCAATTTAAAAAAAACATGGCTGCCCAGTGATTCACATGCATACTTGTTCTTGCAGTAATTGCATACATTTATGAAGGACAGACGTTCCTCGAAGACAAAAAGCTTTTTCACTCAGCGAGCTGTATATAGATAACAGGGTATACTCAACAATATATCCGCAATTTGCCTCCACCTGAGCATGAACAAAAGCTTTACGTATGAAAACGAAGGCCTCCTGGAGCTTCCTCTGATTTCTACTTCAGCAAGGGCACCTTGAAAGTACAAGTACAGGACTTATAAGAAAGATCTTCGCCCTAAAATATACTGAGCACTCTATAATATGGGCTATATATACCCAGTTGAGGTTTTAGAGAGCATGAATAAGAGCGATGAGAGAGCCATGGTTTGAAGATAAGATCATTTGCGATTGAGTAGAAAGGTGGTATAGTAATTGCGAACTCTTGGTGTGAAAGATTTCAGTAGTACGGTTGCCTGATGTGCATGGAGTATGAGAAATGCACATTTATATTTCTTCTCCACAAAGCGTTTGTATGCTGATAAATACAAATGTCATGCCAGCACGGTTGCTTTTGTGCCTTGCAGCACAGTTTAATTGCTCCTTTTTATGCATATCATGCCCATGTAATATGCAACAGGGGCAAAAGAATAAAAAATCAAGTACACATACACTTAGCAGTGTTTTACAAGGGGTCGATTATGCACAGAGTCACTGGTATGGAAACATAATTGAATCTGAATATCAAAAGGATTGATAAATCAGGCCTGGGAGGACTATTGATTAGAGCAGGGAACTTTAGTGTAAACTCGGGCTTTGTAGCAGCCCACTGTCTCACCAACAACAACAAAAAAAAAACGTTAGTGAAAGTTGTATTGACTTGTGATTTTGATGAATGGAATTCATTCGAGGAGGAGGAGGAGGAGGAGGAGGACGAAACTGTTGGAAATAAAAACTGAATTTGACTTGACGACTCGACACACGAGAGCAAACGTGGTATCAAAACATTAGGACAACAGCGAGAGCACCTAATTCGTCTAGTCAGAGTTAGGCGTATGGCATATTTAAGATCGCGTTAGCATTTAATATCCCCTGATTGGTTGTGACTTTTCATTTCATTTCCCCTGTAAAGCAGCCGTGCAAAATAGCAGACGCAGCCTAAAGAAAAAAGGGGGAAAAAAACAATTGATGTTTAAACACTGCTGGTTGGCTTTGTTTTATAGCCTTTCAGTCAGAAAGCATTCACACGTCAGCGTATGGCAGCGCTCGGACGCCGCCTGATCTTCTGACTGACGGGTCTCGGTGTAGCTCTGATACCCAATCGATCAGGTGAAGGATCAGTGACTCTTATCTTGTCGTGATGGGTCTGGAGCAGGCAGGGCACACTCACCACACATCGAGCGGCATTGTCGGAGCTCGGGCTGATGAGCTTCAGAGATAACGGTTAGACAGCTTGCTGAAACAAGGTGCCTCGGGGGGAAAACTAATTCTCTCTCTCTTCGTGCTTTCTTACCTTCTGTTTTGATTTTATAGTAGGCTACACTTAAACGGCAAGAATCTGTATAACGTTTCTTTTTCTTTATTGCCTGCACTCTAACTATTCGGGTGAAGACTGAATGTTTTTGCTATTATAATAGCCATTGTCGTGAAGCAGCTTTACAGAATCGAAAAAGAAAATTAGGGAAATGAGTATGAAATGTATGAGGAAATATATATATAATCAAAATGATCAGATTGTCCCTGATAAGCAAGACAAGTGCATCTGTGGCAGGAAAGAAAAAATACTCACTTACATGGCAATAGAAAGAAACTTTTAAGAGGAACCCGAGTCAACAGGGAACCCATCCTGGGTGATGGGTGATATGGTGATATTATATTGTTTGATGTGTGAGGTGGATTTTATCCGGATGTTAAAGGTTGCATTTCAAGATAAATCTTAGAAGAGAATTTTGGAATTCACGTCAATCAGATCAACAATAGCCAATTGTGTATATATATATATATATATATATATATATATATATATATATATATATATATATATATATATATATATGAATATCACCTTGAAGGTGAAGGTGTAATGGCATGAAAATGCCCTTAAAAAACTGACTACAACATTTAAAAATACTATGACACACTCTATGGCGGGTCTTAAGGGTTTAAGGAAACATTTCTCCTTCGTACCTCTGGAATATGACGTGGTACTCCGTCTGCTGCTGTACCTTACTTTCCTTGACTCATCAACAAACACATATAATTCAGTCTACATGCAGTGTGTAAGCAGACAACTAAATGTTCCGTGTGTTTGTGTGTTGCAGTTTAACTTTGTGGGCCGGATCCTTGGCCCGCGGGGGCTTACAGCCAAGCAACTAGAGGCTGAGACAGGATGCAAGATCATGGTGAGAGGCAAAGGCTCCATGAGAGACAAGAAAAAGGTAAGCACATACACGTCCACGCACATGCACCATCGCTCATGCATCGAGAAATGCTTTCTATTTTAAAATAATCCTTCTCATTTGTGTTGTGATGTGAGGCCTGTCTTAAATGTTCAGCCCCCCTGACCTCTCCGTGTTGCAGCTGAGAGTTTTGGGCAGGTGTTCAAACATTGTCCTTGGCCTTTAGATAGCATGGGGGCTGATTCCAGTGTCCCTGCCAGGGCTCCTGTCCCAGTCAAACGCCAGATCGAGTGTTACATGCTGGGTATCTATCTCTCTAGGCCAGTGGGGTTCTGGGAGGGTCTGAGAGTAAGGGGGGGGTTATGTCCATAGTCTATTACCAGAGTTTATGACCGCTTGGATAAACATACACACTCGCAGAGTTTTGCGCTGTGTTTTTGACAACTTGAAGTGTGCTTGTGGAATTTACTTTAGTTGCATATAAACCACTGGCTATACTGATAAATATAGCTGGTTACATTAGTTCTCATGCATGTGAGAGGATGTGAGAAAGTGGTGCATGAGCCGGGCTGGTCTTTCTGGTATTTAGACAAGTGACTCTTGCAGAGCTAGTTATCAAAGGTCACTTTGTGCGGTGCTGAGTGGGAGCAGGCAGAAAAATAAAGCAAGTGCTCTGTGAAAAGCGCCGCTGTCATCTCACACTCCGTTCCCACATCTGGATCGGTTCTGCGTCCTGTTGGAGCACAGCTGGTCGCCGGCGTATCAGATCTCAGCTTTGTGTGCGTGTCCGTTCCGTGTGTTTTCGTGTATCCGTGTGTCCATGCATGCATGCGTGAGTTTGTGTGCGGTCAGTCCTGCCCCTTCACAGCTAGCACCGCTAGGGCTTTGACATGGACGATTCTCTCGTCTGTAAAGTGTAAACATTCACACGCATGCTTGAGTGCTCTCGTTTAGGTACATGGTATCTGTGGTTCTCGGTTAAATAGTAAGTTCACTTTGTTCATATCATCTGAATCAGTTTCAGCTTATTCCTTGATTAGATTAGCAGGTGTGCAGTTTTTCTGTCATTTTTCATGCCTTCTTCTCACTCCTACACTTCCATTTATATGCACACACATGCGCGTGAACTGGTGTGCACACCGGTTTAAGTGATACAAATGCTACCTGACGTGATGTTCACTGAATACAGATTGTCTGGCTAACAGCCCATTGTCCAATTACTAGGCTTCAGATGCTTAAATGTTTGATTTATTCAATGTAATGACATAATTGAATTTATTTAATGTTATATGTTTCGAAATGTTAGTCAATTTAAATCTTATTTTAACAGCTCGGTCTTCAAAAATACAGCGTAGCCTCATCTGTTCTTTATAACCAGCTAATACTGACGCTTACTGATGCTATCAAATTGCAATTGAGTTTCTTTTTTGTCTTACGCTTCGCCTAAAGCACAACTTTAATGTGAGCAGAGATGGCATCTGGCAGCAGGATCATTTTCCGCTAACACCCAAGGCAAGACTTTCCACAGCTTGCACATCTATCCCACTCTCATTTAAAGACATCTCACGCTGCATCCTAAAATTGAACAAAATAGACTCTTATTGTGTTTCGAAATCTCTTCTGGAAGTGTAATGGAGATGGCCGAACAATAAAGGGAGTGATTAAGGTGGACCACACGCACGCACACATACACGTATATGCTCACACACACACACGCGCGCGCATGCATACACATACAGACAAAGAGAAGCATTTGGACTTTTGGTCAGATTATACTCAATAAAGAGGTAGTAAAGGAAATAGACCTGTCACGATATTTACTTAACCGTCCAATCACAAATAATTATTGATTATTAATCTAATTCCCCAGTCTAATATTTCCTTATGAATATATGTAGTTAGTAGGCAAGACATTAAGGCTTAATAACGTCCTAAATATAATTAAAGCATATTAAATCAATAAAAATTGTAATTTTGATTGTCAGGCAATTTTATAATAGTTGTGAGTGTTTTGTCAGTAGTTTTGTCTGATTATCTATGTGCGTGGAAAAAAAAAAAGTATTTTGTGATTCTAAGTGAGCTCAGTGTTCAGCTGTAAGTCCCAGTCACATGTGAAGTGTCGTAGGCACTTTATTAAAAAATGTCTGTGATGAATTTAAAATGCAAAGACATTTCCCCATGTGAGACATGCTGCAACACATGGAAATAAAGAAATTACATAAAATGAACAGCCTGTATTAAATATAAATAGATCTCTGAGAACGCTCCTTCAGGTGCTCTTAACAACAATAACATATGCTCTGTAACTTGCAATAATAATAATAACCTTCTTTGAGAAAGGTGTTAAGTTTTCTACTTGGGTAGACTGCAGAGCTCCTGAAGTGTAATGGAGAGAAAAAAATTATTCTTGCAAGCATGTTAGACACAATTTCTTTCAGAAGGGAGGCTTTTACTTTTCGGGCTGTGAAGGCTTTGTGGCACAAACTATAAGACACTTTTTTACAGCGGTTTACGGTACTGATAATGCCTTGCTGCTCATATTGGTATTTAGAGTTTTTGACTTTTTAAACATAATGTTATGGACAGCATATTAAACGCGGCAGCACAAATTGGAAACACTAGGTTTACATGCAGCTGCAGACAGAGAGGGGACGGGACTTTGTGGTGACGTAGAGGAAAAGAGGGGCAGGGCTGTGTGGAGACACAGAGGAAAAGGGAGGGGCTGGGTGAAGATGGGAGGGAAAGAGGGGATGTGGCTGTGTGGAGACAAGAGGAAGGGGAGGCAGGGCTATATATAGAGACAGAGGGGGAAGGGGCGGGGCTACACGAAGACTTATGTGGAGAAAGGAGCGGGGCTATGTGGGGACAGAGGGAAAGTGGGTGGGGCTGTGTGGAGACAGAGGGACAGAAGGCGGGGCTTTGTGGAGACAGAGAGAAGGGACGGGGTCGTGCAGAGAGAGAGAGAGAGGAGAGATGCAAACATTTGTAAAATGTTATGTAAAGTTACATCAAACTAAAAAAAAAAAACTTATGAAACCCAGCTCTAGTAAATTCCATTCTGCCTTGAAACATACTAAAAGCTGTCTCTTTATGCCAGTCTTCTGGATCTTCTAGCTTGCTCAGTTTTTAAATGAGTTCAAAATGGAAACCTGACAGATGGGGATCTGATGCTCCATAGTGAATGTTTTCTAAACAGACTGTAGAAGGGACACACAAAGCGAGAACATGCCACTCATATCGGTCAAGCCATGTGTCAGGTAGAAACCAAGCGTCTCTGCTTCCCAACAGGTCGCATAACACCACCCCAACACACCCCAACAACACAGCGCTTAATCCCTTATATGTCGTTCAAGCCTGGATGGGACAGCAGAAAGAGATACAGAACGCCCTTTCAAACACACCTTCATACTTTATGTAAAGGTGTGCCAAGGAATGTAAGGTCATCGTTCCCATTAGGCTTATAAGTTTTAAAAAACAAATCACTGTCCGGTTGGGAAGTGTAAGAGTGTGAGATTTCACTTCGTTTTCTTAAACATGTACTTGATGATGATTGCGATCTTGTTTTCTGGTGGCTCAGTTGCTGTACAAGTCTCCGCTGAAATCATACAACCACCGAACAGGAGCACTGTACATTTGCAGAAAGTGTATTTTCATTTAGGATGCTCTCTGTCCCTCACAGTGGACATGTATTGAATGCAGCCCCTCATACAGGCCTCGGTAAGCTACAATTAGTATTTGAGGCACAACGTGACGGATTACGCTAACAAGAAGTCAGCCACGGGCTCATTGTCTTGTGATGTAAATTTTACAGAGCTATACACTACCGGATTTTAAACCTGCCTTAATTACCATTGTCGAACATTTTGTACTCAGAAAAAATCTACACCTTTACAAGGACACCTGAGATTTAAATCGAGTGTTGTCTCAGCTCAATATGAATGAAGACAAACTGACAGCATGCATAATAAGGATACATAATTCAACAGGGTCATTTAAACCTGTTCGTCTTTATTAGTCACCCAGGGAGAAATAAAATAAAGAGCAGATTTCAGCAAATAGAATTAAAGGGAGTGTGTGTGTGTGTGTCGCGGTGCTATTTAGTACTAACAGAATACTAGGATGCTGCTATTCAGAGTAACAAAGAACATAACTTTTTAAAAGATTTTTCTGTTCTCTAAATCCTCTAACAAGGAGCTTTGATGTGTTTTTGAAGTGTTGTCGGTGTCTCAGGACATAGCTCTCACTAATTACCCTCTCAAAGTATTTAAAACTAGTGCATACAGTTTACTGTTTGAGATGCTGTTGCTCTTCTGAGCTGCATTTGCACTATGCTGCAAAATATACAGTCCTGAAATGAATAGACGAAATCTGTAAAAGACAGAAACTAACATACACACTATTAGCGTGTTGATTTATCACAGTATGCTTAATGTAAGCATCTGGAGTGTGTGTGCGCAACCTCGCTGTAGACAGTGTTCATATCGTTCATGCAAATTCTCAACCCGGATTCCCGGAACAAAGGTTGCTGCAGATTCCTGCAAAAGAGACGCAGTTTCTTGGTGGATCTTCACAGTTGAACACACTCTCTTTTAACATTCCCAACAAGTAACTTTCAAATGGTGTAAGATCTGGGGAATGGGACGGGTATGAAAAGGAATTGTTGTGACCTTTTTTTAAACTCGGTTCCCATTCATGACCACTTCCATATAAGCGGAAATAATACTCAACTATGAATAATATTTCCTCCGTCGAGAGACCCATTTCCAGCAACAACTGCACAACACAACTTCCTTTTTACTACTGAGAACACGCAAGTCTGGAGCTTTGCCCTGCTGACAAATGCACATGTACGTCTGAGATGCGCGAGTTTGGTATTTTATATTTTGGCGCATACCGTATTAGGGATGAAAATTACCAGGATCTTCTGATACGATATTATCCCGATACCTAGGTCTAGATTCAATCTGTATTGTGATTCTATAGCATAAGCATCACAATGTTAAAGATATCCCGATTCTGTTAATTTTAAAGTGCTCACCCTATCATCTGGAGATCGTTGGTTCGATTCCTGGGTGATGCTGTAACCTCTCGCAGCCGGAGATCTAGAGAGAGCTGATTGGCCGAGCTCTTTTAGAGGGGAGGGATGAGAGGTACTTAGTGCTCCCACATTCAGGCGCGTCTGTGAGCTCGAACAAGCGGAAGGAGCGGATAGCGCTGTCCTCCGAGTGTGTTATACTGCTCCCAATGGTGCGTCAGCGAGCAGTTCGAAAAGATGCGTTCGGCTGGCGTCATGTGGTTCGAAGGGAAACACATGGTAGTCTTCGGCTCTCCCGACTGAGTGGTAGAAGTAGCCTTAATGTGGGAGCCCCCTAGTGATGGGGAGGAATTGGACACAAATAAATTACAGGGAAAAAAACTATCAAAATTAATTTAGCAAATATTTCACGCCTACCGCATATTGCTGCCTGCCAATGTGTGAATTGTTTAAATATTTTACCACCAAAAATGCAAACATTCACTACCAGTCAAACGTTTAAACACACCTTTAAATTCCATGGTCTTTTTAATTGTTTTCTACGTTGTAAAACAATGCTGAAGGCTTTGAAAATATGCCATAATCTCATTTAAGCAGTTATAGCAGATGTTGAGACGTGTCTGCTGCTTATGCTCTGTAAAGCCTTCATAACGCCTCTGATCCAAGGTGCTGTTTGTTAATTGGTGATTTTTAAGGCTGGTAACTCTAAATGAACTTTCTATGTTTTGGTCCTGCTTTCCTGGAAGATCTTCATGAGAGCCAGTTTCATCACAGTGCTTGATGGGTTTTGCAAATGCACTTGGCAATACTGTTCTTGCAAGAACTATTTCAGAACAGCTGATCTTCATGTCTTAAAAAAACAACTAATTGTTGTTGTTTTCGTTATTGTTAGTTAATTACCCAATTCCATACAGTATAAGCCATTTGATAAGTTTAAAATCTACAGTGTTGTTCTAAAATGTATCAAATTAAGCACTGAATTAGAAGGCGTGTCCAAACTTTTACTGCATATGAATAAATAAAAAATAATATGCAAAAAAATACATTTTGGAGGCTGGTGAATTGCCACATACAATGCATCACTGAAATGATTTTTTTCCCCACATGACTAGTAAATACATCTTTTTCTCACTTACATCATCGCATGACTGGTTATATAGCAGGAGAGGTTCATCTTCTTTTACTGTATATCTTCGATTCTTTTTTTCAAGACCCCTATTTCCCTTTGTGTGTGTGTGTGTGTGTGTGTGTGTGTGATCAGTCAGGAAGCCCTCTCCCTTTCCTCCTCAGGCAGCTGTGATATTAGTTAGGGCTTCAGCAGTGGGGCGATGTCTCGGGACGACATTATTGCCTCTATGAAGAATACAAAGGAGATGGCCAGTGGATTTATAGACATTGATTATGCCACTCTACAGCTGCTGGATGGCCAGGCAGAGGCAGAGACGGCAGGGATGTGATGTGGGGGGTGTTGTAGGCAAGTGTGTAGAGACGTAGAGGTGTAAACAAAAGGCTGGTGGACAGCTGCACAGCTGGACATGTTTCCTCTGCAGACCATTACCTTGACAGCATCACCTTGACTACGAGCCTGTCACGGGACGTGGTGTGCTGGAGGGCCTGAGAAAGTGCACGAATGTGAATCTGAGTATTCAGTCATACATGTTCACAATAGACACGCAAACGTAAAAGACAGGGTGTCTGTGATTGCTGTAGACCAGACTACAATAATCACTAACCCCTTAATGCACACACCCTCCTGCCTGTCTGAGCTGAGCTTTTCCTCCATGAGTTATTGACTGGGTGGCTGTAGACGGGCAGCCGAGCTGTGACAGTCAGGCACAGAGGATCAATTTTTAGTGCTTGTCAAAAAAAAAAGCCGAGTAAATCAGCCGAGCGGAAAACGGACTGATGAACGGCGAGAAAAAAGGAAGTGACCTAATATGAGCGTGCTGCCTTGGTGTCAGATGATAAATCATATCGAGCGCGTCTGATCATGCTAATGCTGCAATATTTTCCCTCAGCGCATCACGAGAACAGGGCCAACAATGGAGCCCTAATGAAAATCAGCAGGCAAAATGCAGTAGCACAGACGGCGGCATGGATTGCCATCAATTTCCCATTTTGCTGGCACGAGGAGAAAAATGAGCACTGTTTGCATGTCTGATTATTGCATAAATCAAGTTTAGTTTTTTTTTTTTTTTTTCATTTGGCAAAATTATATATGAAAAGAAACGCAAACAGACAAACAAGAGCTACTGGAGGAGTGGGACTCTCTTTATTTTCTTTCCTTTTACAGTGCTATGTCTTATCCCTTAAGCACTCCAGGGTTTCCAGATCTGGTGAAGTAAAATTTCTTTCGATTGCACGGCTGTGCATTTGAAACATAAGTGAGCGTGAGTACATCTTATAGGTCTGATTGAATATTGTTTGCTCCTTTCCTCCAGTAGTTGTGGCAGCTCCGTCCTGCTCCGTTTGCGTGCAGCTCCTGTTTGCGCCTCATGATGCTTCCATTACACCACAACATGTGTAAAACATCTTGTCCTTCCTGCAGGAATCAGAACAAAGTCACGGTGCCTCTTCCTGCTTCATTTTATGTTTATTTCCATGTTCTTTCCTGTTACGTTCATGTTGGTTCTGTTCTCTGCTGGAGAAGTAAAAAACAATGTACATTGTTTTGGTCTCCTCCAGGTCTTTAGCAGTGAGATTTAGCAGCAAACTAGAATACAGGATGCTGAAATTCAAACAGCAAGCACTCCCTGCCCCCTCATCATGCCTTTTATCTATACATTTAAATTCACTCTGCTTTAGTCCCAAAGCCGAGGAATAGTGCTTTATTCCTGTTTTCTTTCACTCCCTCCCACGCATCCTCTATACCGATTTTACTGTACCCATACTGTACTGGAGACTCCTCTACGGAACTCCAGGTATAAGCCGAGGTATACCTGGGTGCCATCCATATTTTAGGGCACACACACACACTCACATGTACAGGCAATTTGGAAACTGCAGTTAGCCTACCCTGCATGTGTTCGGACTGTGAGAGAAAACCCAGAGGGAACGGGAACAACATGATGCAGACACACACAGACCCGAAGCGAGAATCGAACCCTGGACACTGGACACTATGCCGCCTGTTTATTCTCATTCCACTTCCGGTGATTAGTAATCACTCTAATTAATTGCACCATGCTTGCCTACTAGGGATAGGAATCACCTGTCACCAACATGACATCCATGGTGTATCCATCTAAGTATTAAAATTATGATTCTATACGTATTACAATTTTATAAATATCTGAATTTGATCTGAAGTTTTTTTCCCAAATTTTGTTGCAATTTTTAACCTTTAAATAAGTTTAATGAGTAAATCTATGTAGCTAAGATTATTTGTCAGACTTTAAAAACCAAGGGCAGCATTTAAACCATACAAAATACCTTTAAATACACGAGTTTAATGTTTAACTCAGTCGTCCGCCATAAATTATTATTCCTAAACAAACGTAGCAAGTAGTTCAGAGTGTACACCTGTAGTATTATAATGAAACGGTGATGTTTACCACCTTAAATGCCTTTGAAGGTTTAAAACTCAACTTGACAGTGAGCGTGTGCAGGTTGAGTGGCGGCGAGCACACATGGTGCGTACGGCTGCTAACGTGGGCACGCGGCTTCTAAAGCGTGCAATTTTCAGCTAATTAACGCTCGCTGTACTTTAAGACCTCTGTATGTGTGTGTGTTTAATGAGTGTGTTTGAGACTAATTCGCTGTCAGAGTTTGGAGAAAAAGCAGATCGGAGGCTTTTAATGCCACGATTTTTGATAATGTAACGCCATGAAAATGCGTTTCTGTTGCATCACTCGGAAGTTTCTGTGCTCTGTACAGAATCGTTTATATCTAAGGCCGATCGGCCAATCAGAGCCAATCAAACCGTAAACCACTCAATTCTGGTCACTGACCGATTGACCCGTTCATCCCTAGTATAAATGTAAAAACGTTTTTTTTTTTTATGATTTTCGAGTCAGTGTGAATCACCACACAAAAGAATTGTGATTTATTACTGAATCGATCTTTCCCCTCGTATCGATTGCCTACAACTATACATTTATCTTCCGTTAATTTTCCTAGGAGGAGCAGAACCGCGGCAAGCCCAACTGGGAGCACCTGAATGAAGACCTGCACGTCTTGATTACGGTGGAAGACGCTCAGAACCGTGCCGAGATCAAGCTCAAACGAGCCGTGGAGGAAGTCAACAAGTTGCTGGTGCCTGCGGTGAGTAGCTCTCACATCACTTCCTGATACAGCTTGTGGCTTTTTTTTGTTCTTGCCCCAAAATGTGACACAGCACAATTATTTATACCGCTGAAATCAGTGTGTCAGAGTGACAGAGAAGTGAGTGTCACAAGACAAAAGTTCATTTTGACTGGTAGGTAAAAAAAAAGCATTTGGCGTAATCGCACAGGACTTGTGTTTAATGTAATGTATTGAGTGTAAATACATGTGTGTCATGTATGAGACTGGGTATTTGTGTGGGTGTGAGCGTCTCTTGTGTCTCTTGCCTTGAATGATGAGTTCATTGTGCAGTTTCTCCAGACCTTGGGGTTGTTATTAAAGTATTCTTTTCATTCAGAATGGCATCATCAAATCATCAGACAAAGTGTCTGCCCTTTAAAACCAATTATCAATGATTGCACTACTTGGCATTCCACTGTACACTGCACCAGAGTAGCTGATCATCCCAAGTGTCAGCTTTATCCTAGCGAAGAAATCTTCTGACAGTTATGTTTTGCTGGTTGAATCTGGTGCTTAATGGATGCACGGGAGTGTTTCGTGCTTTTCTTTCAGCAATTCCTCTTTTTGTTTCCATTCGCTGTCAGGTCACTTGACAAGTAGGAAACGAAATTCACTCTCATCACACTTGAGAAAGTGGAAGTGCTCCTCAGTGCTGCTGCGAATGAGTAACTGTTTTTATATCACGAGAATTCTTTTTTAACATTTTCATCTGTGCTAATGAGACCGTCAGAAAGACGAACCCGTTCCAGATCGGCCGCTCTGGATTGAGTAACTAGCCCTGTAGGTCCACTGTCCCTACCTTATGGACACTGCACATACACATTTTATTCTTTGTGGATCTGAAGTCTCTGAAATACCAGATTTGTACCTCCAAGCATATGGTATGCTGAGTGCATCTTAGTATTAAATAACTAATAGCCTTAATCAAAGTTCATCTGTTGATTTTCATTAAGTGTTACTCGGCTAGGGCACGTGATTTCATCAGGCTCAGGTCATGTGATGTACTCGTCGCCTCATGTAGGTCATGGTTATTGGATTACTTGAGCTGCCACTGATGAATTCAATGCTATGGGAAGTCTGCTAACAGCCAGGGCATGACCAGAGAACTGCTGCATTGATTTTATTAGCTGCCCGGCATTAATGAAGAACACAAGACTACAGGCTCTATCTCTGGAGCACCTGGCTGCCCGTGCACGATGTGTATTAGCCCTATCAGTATATTAACCTGCATTCATTAACATGAGCTATCAGTAAGATTTGTGTGTTTAATGAAAAAATTTCCCCGTATTGAGGAACTGGGAACTGAACTTATGTTCCTGCATCACGTTTGCATCTTAAACAAGATATCTAAGCAGCGATACTACAATCGTTTATGGCCGATCACTCAAGAAACTAGAACGAACACGGATGGTGTGGTAAATTTTTAAAAAAATCATTTAAATGAGAGCCATCTCTGTAAGTAAAGTTTTGCTGAAGCTCAAAGCTACACCTGTATCATTACAGTATGTCTTGAATCATAGCTAGCAGCAGTAATCAGTCTTCACCCATAGGGACCTAGCAGCAATTTAAAGCATTAAGGGTGGCTCTCGCCCTGTAGATGTGCTGTTGTGTCCAGCACCAGGGCGTGGGTGGTCGATGCTTTGGAAGCTGTGGGTTGAGGAATGGGACTTCCATGGATCGGTCTTGTTGCTTGATCGATTGGGGTCTGGGAACTATGGAGTCCAGATCAACAACTTTGAACTCTTTGCCGGGCCTCATACAGTATACAGCAAGCTGTGAGTTACTCTGGGTTCTGATACATTTCTATCACGCCCAGCATGAACGTTTTTTCTGGCCCCGGGAACCAGAGCTGCACAAGTGGCACAAGGGAAACATTTAAATGCATATAAGGTACTTATTTAAGTAGTTTTTAACATCAAAATCGAATTAACTCTAAAATCACAATGCACGAAAAAAAACCTAATTGAAACAACAGTCTAAATATAATAAATTCCGACTGTGGTTTGGTGAAATCTACTTTACTGCTCAAATCCAACCGATATGTCATAACTTTTTAATATTTAGCTTTTTGGTTCTAACTGGCTGGCTGCATCTCTAAATAATTATCAGGGAAGAAGAAGCATTACCAGGTCCACTGGTTTCTTTCTGTTAGGTTATTGCTGCCCTGCTCTACTCCTCTCTCTCTCTCTCTCTCTCTCTCTCTCTCTCTCTCTCATTTTCCTACTCCCTATCTCCCTTTCACTCTGCTCACCCCTCAACTCTTCATGATCACAATGCCAATTTGTTTTTTTCAAATGGGACCAAATGTACTTGGGTGGTCCTCAGTTTATATCGGGTGCCTTTAAAGTATGTATGGGAACCAGGGAATTGGCTCTCGGTTTCCAGAGGCTCGTCTCTGAGAAGGAGATAAAAAGAGTCTTTTTTTTTTTTTTTCTTGGTTTGCACTAAGAGCTACTAGTGTTCTGCTCCAGCTCATCAAGTGCATGCCATAATCCCCGCCGAAATTTACATACAGATTGAAGGAGCTCCATGGTACTGGATCTCCTAGATGGGCTCCCAGGCAGGCAAACGAGGCAACCCAGTGACGACAGTCCTTGTGGGAAATGTGCTGTCTTTAATGACAGACATTAACATAGGTCCTGTTGTGCCAATACTTAGCTGTCAGGTCACTGGAAACAGCACAGGCTGGCAAAAAGGGGAAAAATACGTGGTCTACCTGTCGACAGCAAGCAGGGGAGCTTACGTCATGCAGTCCAGCTGTCATTATCATCATCATCATCATCATCATCATTACACATGTAATCATGAATCAGTTTTCTGCGCTAGGCTTGGTGCGCGGTGGTCAGCGGGATGCTGGGAACACAGTCGAAAGCAATCATCATCAATGGCTTTGTGACAAAAATACAAACTGCCATACTCCAGACAATCACATCTGATTGTGCTAACAGAAGCAGCAGGTCACGCAACACACTCATGCACTTACTGCACATGACACTAATCTTGTACAACTAAGTTACAGTTAAACGTGTCTGCCATGTTTAGCCAGTGTCCCTTTTAGAGCCACAGCAACACTCTGGTATCAGGAGGCCAGTATTGCTTTGAGCATGAATGCCTTTCTGATGTTTGGGCGACACTTTGTTCATGATCCGAAAGTACAGAAACACCACTGGGTGTTCCCTTTTCTTGGCATCCGTGCTCAGGATTATACAGAAATCCACTCATCTGATCCAGAGCTCATGGTGATTCATATTTCTTTTATATCAGAGAAGTAGTGACGCTAAATTCGATGATCTCATTTCTTGGACTGAGCTGTGCGACTCCAGCATGGAAGTACACTAACATCCCAAAGAAACAATCTTCAGAGAAAAAAATAATATGAAAGTTCTTATTGAGAGTAAATGGTAAAACTATCCTAACTAGTCCTAACCTGCTAGAGAAAGTGAAGCTCTTCCTGATTTTACTCCAGACCAAGACTGTTTGAAATGGTCATTGCTGACGGGGCTACTTTAATTAAAGTTCTGTCCATCAGCCTTCCTGCTGGGGCTCCCAGCCACACTCAGGACAGAGACCAGTTTAATTGTCATTGCTGGAAGTGAAGTGGAATTTAAAATGAAGGTTGGGGAGGCTTCAAGAGCCGAGCAAGCACAACCTCCAGCTAACAGAGAAGCAAGGACCCTAGGAGAACTCTGAGGAGCTCTGGATTATCCCTTAGAGACAATCACACAGCATTTCCTGCTTCAGTTAACAGAGCTCGTGCTCAGCAATTGTACGTCAGGTCTAGTGACCGCGAGGGAACCGCCAGGTGTTCCTCGTGTTCACAGTCTCTTCATCGCATCAGCCTTAGGCCTGATTCTGGGTATCACTGTCTCACCGTCTACTCACACACACACTGTCTTTGAATACACACTCAAACGTGTTCACCTTTTCTGGAGTTGTGTTTTTTTGTTTTTTTTACTGTATTCAGAGCAGTGCATTTGAACTGCACTTCTGCTCAAAGGACACAGTAATGAGCTGTGTCTTTGGGCGGAGAGATCTGGACTGCAGCTTGGGGATTCCCATCTCGAGCACATTCCAAGCATGATGTCACAAATGAAGGAATGAACACACCAGTGCTGCAGAGAGAAACTGAGAAAGCGTCCCTGCGGTGAAAAAGAGGAGCCGCCATCGGTGTTTCGCGACAAGGTGCGTGTTTGTGAGTGCAATTCCTAAACGGAGAAATAAAGGGCCCGGTGGTTTGTGGGAGTTCCCATCTGTTCTCTGTGCAGCACAATAGGCTCCCTCTTGCATGGCATGTTTTTGTGCCGCTTGCTGCTTCTTTGAGTGCTCAGCCCAGCTGCCCAGGCAGGGAGTCTCTCTTTCAACATTGCCCCTGCTTCTCTGACTGGAAATGGGACTCCGTGTGTGCGTGTGTTAGTGCATGTGTGTGTGTGTTAGGACAGGATGAAGACTACTGTACACATTGGTTTATTACAACAAGATATCTGTAAGCAGAATGTTCCAAATATTGTTTGTTTAGTTATTACTTATTAGTAAATCAATTGTTTTCATTTCAGTTTTTTCCTATGGCACCTGTTTGTATAACTGTTTGTAAAACAGAGTTGATATTGATGTGCCGTAACGCTTTTATTCTTCATTGATGAGTGAGGGGGATATTAAAAAGATAAAAATCATAATGTTTTGAATTGTGTTTTATTTCTAGTTACATTTATTTTTTAAAAATGTGTAGTTCTCATGTTTTCATTTTTAAGATAAATTGTGATATTTGATACTTTTCTGCTTTTCATTTTTCACCCAAACTTGTACGGATGAATCAACAAAAAATATATAATTTGTGCTGCATTTTTTTTGTCCCACAGCTGTGATTATTGCATAACTATTTGAAATTCTGTCTCAATACCAGTTGGAGAATATACCCAAGTCAGCGTCCATGACTCAGGGTATGTCTTTGGTAGATGTGTGAACAGCAGGCACTTCTTCCCTCTGGTCACATGATTGAGTAGTCATCCAGGTCTTTGAGGCTGAGGGAGCATCAAAAGGCCTTTTGTTTACAAGTGGAGTGTGGAAATCCTGAGCCGAGCTTTCAGCTCCTGTAGGGCTGGATATAATGCTCCCAGTGGGGCTCCCTCTCCTTCCCTGGCTTGCTCTCTCTCTCTCTCTCTCTCTCTCTCTCTCTCTCTCTCTCTCTTTCTCTTTCTCTCTCTTTTTCTCCTCTTCCTCTTTCTCCTCCTGTACTCTGCCTTATTACAGCTTCTCTCTATCTATGCCAATCTACACACTTGTCTTTTGTGTCTCTTCTTTATTAACTAACATGTTGTGTTTTGCAACCCAAGTCAGTAAAGTAGAGGGTTACCAGGAAAATAAAAGCATTCTTTAACGCAGCCTTAGAGAATGCATTGCCTTGGAGACCTGTTAAGAGGCTCTTACCCCATCTCTCAAGTATAAGTTCATATGAGCATGAGACAGAGGGGCTTTATTCCTTCAGCCAAGGCCACTTTTCCAAACTCACTTTGCCCTGGTAACAAGGACCCCATAATGCTCACTCGATGATTCACATTTACGCGGCCTCATACTTCTCTGCCCTGTGTTTGTTGAATAACGCATTAATCCCAGTGCAAGTGAATAGAAGATGTGGGCTTGAAAATAGATTCATCTTTGCAGTTGTGTAGAGGTGCTCTAAAACATGGGGCTGCCCCAGGCACCACACAAATACAAACGTGACCGGTTGAAATACAGGCACCTGTTCATGAGATGTTCACTCTGTCAGCATGCATTATTTCCTTGAACATCCCGTTTGAGCCTCCAATACACAATTCAGCTTGGTCAAATGCTGAACTGCCTTTTCTGAGAGACAGTCAACAGTATTGTACCATTGGTAGGGTTTTAAAATTCTCCATTTAATAAACTTCAAGATTGCATTTGGCTGTATTTCGTTTTGATCACGGCACTCACTCTGGTGGCCAACTCGTGTTTCGAAACAATTCCTCATGCTCCCAGAACCACTCTTTCACAATTTGTGTCATAATCTGGAAGACGCCTGTGCTATCAGGGAAGAAAAAATGCATTGATGGTCAATGCATTGTTGGCTGACTTCATTTTATTTCCACATACCGTTGCTGAGTCTAGACTTGACCAACTGAAGCGACTCCACATCATAACTCTGCTTCCAGAGTGCTTGTACAGTGGGAACTACCAGAGTGCTTGTACAGTGCATCACTTTTTGCACTTCCCTTCCTACCCTGACTATCCCATCGCTCTGCACTCATCAGACCATGTGACCCTTTTCCATTGATCCAAAAAGCTCAATCTTTATACTACTAGCAAATTGAAGCCTAGTAGCCTGATTGGCCACACAGCTGTTTGTGAGTTGTTATCACAGTATATGTGAAAATGCCCTTACCTCCACAATTAAACATAGCCAGAATTTCCACTGTAAATATTTTATTAATGCAACTTCACCAAGAGTTTGAGTGATCTCTGATCATGGGCCTTCATGTTGTTTTTTTCCTGATCGCATTTGTTACACAAAGCTGACAGTTAAGCACTATTGCTTCATTCTGTAATAATGCGTTGAATAAAATTCTATTAATTGTCTTTTTTTTCTGCTTGATGCAGGACAATAATTCGACCCTTCTCATACAGTGTGGACAGTGAAGTCACATTTTGACTGCTTTAATTAAAACATATTTCAATATAGTGACATACAGAGGCAAATTCACAAACGTTTTTTTTCAATGTCCAGGTACTCATAAAAGGTCTCGACTGTATAGAAGTGAATGAGGAGCCTTCGGTGCGGAGATCCAGCTAAAAGCACTGACGACTGTAATGAGTCTATTTTCCCTCGGATTATGTTAGAGAACTGATATAGTCACTCCTGTTAAACTCACAGTTCCGTCTCTCTTGAGCAGCCAGGCCAAAAGCATAAGAAATGAAGACACATGCAAGATTTCTTTTGCCCAGTCACTTGCTCTAGGGCTTTGTCGCCTAAATGTTAAAATCCACAGGTTTTTTTTTCTTTTTTCTTTTCCCTGGATGATTACATTTAGAGATGTCTTTGCGAGCTGTCAGATCGTGTAACAGCCGAACGTAGTGATGTAGAACAGAAGCCCTTCATTTTAAAGAAATTTGTTCTCAGCTCTTTTCATAAACGACAGCAATTTCTTTGCATTTTCACATCCTTCTCTTAGATCATTATCCATTTATATCAGAGACGCTTAACAATGTTTTTCATTCAGACTGGGGCAGACTTTGTCTCTCACAGAGATTTAGAATTTGGGTGAAATATTCTGTAAGATGCCATGCATTCTTGCAGGCCTAATTGACTACTCAAATCTGTTTATGAGGGTGTGTGTGCATGTGCATGGTGTGTGTGTGAGAGAAAGAGAGAGAGAGAAAGAGCTTTTGGCTTTTGGTCCTGCTGGAAAGATGAGAGGATTCCATCTGTGTGATGTCAAAGAGCCCTTTTTCCACTCCTCTCTTTCTTCCCTTTTCCTGTTTTTTATTTTTTTTGTAATGTTTTTGACTTTGTGACCAGGAGACTTGTCGCGGCACTTCTCTTGTGCATATTTTTGGGGTCCTTTTATGAGGAGCGAGAGAATAAGAGCATGCGATTATATCGAGGGAGAAATGGACCATCTGGACCGTTTCTAAGAGTGTGAATTATAGAAGGGGGGAAAGGGAGAGATTATGTTTTAATTTGAACCTGTGTGTGTGTGTGTCTGTGTATGAGGATGTGAAGTTTTACTGGTTGTCAGTCATGTGAGCATGTAGCCAGCTTTGATTGAATCTCTCTCTTTTTTTTAATTCCCAGCAAAACAACACACAATCCAACACAGCGTCTCCAGGGAGGATAAAAGGAGCAGTAAATAGCAAATAATAATCTCTCTCTCTCTCTCTCTCTCTCTCTCTCTCTCTCTTTCTCTCGCTCTCTCTCTCTCTCTTTCTCTCTCTTCAGTAGTTTCCTCAGTTCAAAGCCAGTTTGATGTATGAAACTCTTTCCTCTTTTTAATTATGCTTCTTTAATTTCAGTCAGGAGATTGCCTACAATGAGGCAACCAGTCGCTTGTTTTAGTTGCATCGGCATGACAAACATACTATATGTCTGTGTATTTTTACTCATTTTCTATACATGCATTTAACCATGTGATTGTCTTCGTCTGCTTGGTCTCCTATTCTTTATGCTAGATTTTCAGATATGCTGTAGCAGTGAGTATTTCTGTGCAGGTCTATCAGGCACAACAGTAAATTGTAAAAGGATCTGAGTCGGCATCAATGACTCTTTTATGCACTTCCCAAGAGGGATGACCCCGGCTCTTTCGCACATCATTTTTCCACGAGTGAAAAGACAGACAAAACGGCAAATAGGGAAGCTGTTAAGATGATAGTTGTGCTATTTTTTTCCTTGAAACAGTTGTGACTATAAAATGACTTTTTGTTTATGATGCTGCAGCGTGGAGGGAAATGAAGCAGCATGAAATAGATTGTTTGAGTATTAGTTTGCATATTGTGTCATTTAGAAAATTGTGACTGTACCAAACACAGCTGTATTTCTATATGTGTAATTTTTATATATGACCAACACCAGATCACAGTTAAAAGTTTATCTTATTAGAAAAGCGTCCCAGGCTGTGTAAACGAATCGCATACCAACGAAGCAAGATCCTCCCGACAATCTCCCGATACACACCCAGAGCGACACGTCCAACTTTTCTTCTTTCAAACCCAATTAATGCAAAGTATTAGAATTAAACTTAGTATTAAAGGCCAGCCCTTAAACTTTCATGCTCAGTGGCCTGACAGTGGGCACCTCACATCCAGAGTCGCAATAATTGGCCAATCAATTAAACGCATTCCCAATTCTACCCATTTCTTCTTCTGAATTTTTTTTTCTTTTCCCCATCATGTGAGGAATGAGTCATGTTCCACACTGACAGGAAAGGCTGTTTCCCTGTTTAATGGTCTAATTTTATATGTGTGTGTGTGTGTGTGGGAGATGAACAAAATGTAGGCATGTTCGTGTCTGTGCACTTCAAGCTTTAGAAAGGTTTATGCTCACAGCCGTCTTGTATTGTTCAGACAGACAATACACACTCCTCCAGCTGAGTAATAAATAAACCTCAGGGGGCTCTGTGGGCTCTGTTTGCGTCATATTTTGATGTTGCATGTAATAGTAGTAATATTAAATTATTATTATTATTATTATTATTATTATTATTATTATAATAACACTTGCTACTGTAGTAACATTTAAATTATTCAATTTACACACTGGCTAAACATGTCTTTCAGCATAATTACTCCATAAAGTCACAAAATAACTCACACTTTAATTATGTTTAAATGTTTTCATACCATTCATGAGCAAAATTAAGCATGAAACACTTAAATAAATTGTTTGATTTTATAACTGTGAAAATTCAGAATCGAGTCTGAAGCAGAAGTATTTAAACCCATAGAAGAAAAAACATTTAGGAAAAGCTATGTGTCTATCTATTTTCCATTTTCCTAAGTTACCTGGGATATGATCCCTATGACACGGTGTAGGGTTATGGCGATCATGTCCCAGGTAACTTAGGGCACACTACTTAGGGTACACTACAGGCAAACCACTGAGCCACAATGTGCAATAGGACTGAATAAACATTAATCATTGTAGGTATGGTTAAATAAAATATGTTAAACAAACATTAATTAGACTTCATTTTAACTTACTAATGGTTTACTGTTACTGAGGTTAATAGTTTGTTAATGTCAATTACAGTAGTAAATAATGTTAGTTAATGAGACCAAATTTTACTGTATCATTGCATTTTGATGCTCAAATTCTTCAGTTTCTTTTGGCACATTTTCCACAAGTGGGCATGCTTTAATACATTTCATCTGGCATCACAGATTAATCCAGAAGTTTTAATATCTATTCAAAGCATGAGCTCGAACAGGAAATCTCA
This sequence comes from Clarias gariepinus, assembly GCF_024256425.1. NCBI lineage: Eukaryota > Metazoa > Chordata > Actinopteri > Siluriformes > Clariidae > Clarias > Clarias gariepinus. Next base: position 25,293,306 of record NC_071107.1, read on the forward strand.
TAATCATGTCACGTCATGAAATTTATTCGTTCATTTATTCATTCATTCATTCACACATTCATTCATACATTCATTCATACATTCATTCATACTTAGCAAATGTTTTATTCTGGTCAGGATCACAAACATTGTGATCCTGACCAGAATTAAAAAAAACTATACATCATATAGTTTCTTTAAATTGCGGTTAGGACAGATTATATACGTAATAAAACTAGTTTCAATTATAGTGGGTTTAGTAGCTGGCTAATCTCTCTCTGTACTAGTTAGGTAGTACGTTTCATGTATTGTGTCTACAGTGCCCTACACAACTAAGGGGTTGTAGGGGGGAAAAACAATTTTTGTGAAATAGCTTTTTCTTGCAATGAAAAAAAGGAAAATGCAAAGCTTTAATTGAAATAAATGTATTCAGAGAAAAACATCCCATATCAAGAAGTAATTATTTTCCACAAAAACAATAATAATGCTATGATAATTGGCACCTCTGGAAATTATTGTGAACACAATGTAACTCAAGCATGTTTCCCATTTAAAATGTACTTTTATGAGCTAATTGGAGTGTTAGAAAGGAACCTTCAGGCTGTTAGCTTGGTGAGGTGGCACAGAAGCAAGTTCACTTAGTCATTCGTCAACATAGATAGGGAAGAAAAGAGACTACGCAAGCATGTGTGTTTACCTTCATAAGTCAGGAAAAATTTATATAAAACAGCTACTTGCCTGGAAATGCCTATTTTTTCTAAGAGTGAAGTAATGAAAAGTGGAAATCAACTGGAATTGTTAAAAACTTGCCTGAAAGAGGACCAAAAGTTAATTTACCCCCATGTACAGTGTAGAGAAGCATCACTGTTGGTGAATTACAAGAACAAGCTAAAATCGTAGGTCTTGTCAAGTCTTTCGAAATACCGCCATACTAAGAGAGTTTTTTTTTATTTTATAATGTATGCCAGATAAAAGGCTTTTCTGACACTTAAACACACACGAGTGCCTGGAGTTAGTCAGCCACTGCTGCAATTTTGACTGGGACTGTGTGCTAAGGTCTGATAAAACTAAAGTTGAGAATTTTTGCAGGAAACTCAAAAAATAGGTTTAAAAAGAAGGATGGCTTTAATGAAAAAAAACAACAACTGTAAAATGTGGTTTGGTGATTGTTATGAGGCTGTTGTAACTCCAAAGCCCCTGCAAATATAGTTAGGGCACATGGCTTCATGGACTGCTTGAAATCAAGTTTATGCCTAAACCCCATTGAGAGAGCACAAGAGAAAGGCTCAGGACCCTGGATGGTCTGAGAGATTCTGTAAAGAGGAAGAACACCAGATGCCCTGCGCTGTATTTTCCAACTGGTAGCATGCCAAGCTGTAAATACGATGGACAACTTTACAGCGCTGTACATTTCGTACATGCTGTACAAAAGAGATGCACACTATTCTGGGCGTATTGTCTTTTTCTGTTGTTGCCCATTTTCTTTGACTTTCAGGTCTAAGCTCCGGTAGCATGCTCAGAGCTCCTGCGTCTGATTGACTGAGTTATACATCCTGGAGTATTGGCTCCCAAACGTGTTATTGGGTGTGCTAGTCTGACTTTGAGTTTTATATTATTTGGATTAACGTTGACATGTTACACGTCCAGTTGGAGTCAGATTAACACAATAAGTCAGTCTAATACAATATATAATATATAAAAGGTATTGAGTGACTTAGGCCCTATTGGCTGTTGTTAAATAGTTTACTTTAACACAGAGAGCATTGAAAGCTAATCCTAACACTGATAGTATCTCATTTTAACCAAGGAATTGATCATTATTAGATTACCTGTGTGTGTATAACTACTACATGCCATTCCATTCTGGCTTAGCTCTCAGTTCATTTTGTGACACTGTAATGCCACAAATGTGCGGACTCCTGATAAATCTCACCCATACAGTGTGTGCTTGTTCAGCATCCAATTATAGATTAACCTCCACTCTTCTGGGAAGGAGAGATTTGAGGGCTGGCTGTGGGGATTTGTCCTCATTTATTTGCCTAATAGGTATTAACTATGTACTGTATATGGAAACATGTACAGTATATATACAATATTGTGCAAAAGTCTTAGGCACCATATTATATGCTGTACCAATTTTGTTATATATGGTTATCATATCTGCATAATTATGTACAAAATCCTTCAGTATTTCCATGTTTAACTTAAAAAATAAAGAAATAACATTACAGGAGAATATATGCATGACTGTAAAGAACAGAAATTGTACAGTTTTACTATTTTACTTATAGTACTGTATATGTACATAAAAATATGTCATGAGCAAAATATGCTTTTGAAAACATAAAAGATATAAAAGTATAAAAGAAACTATAAAGAGCAATAAAAAGTAATAAAATAAACAGTGAATATTTGGAGTGAAAACTCATTGCTTCACATCAGTAGTTTTAGACACAGATTTCTGCAGTTATATAAAAAAAAAACAGCTGTTAGGTTTTACTGAGCTTGCTGGAGAATATGAGTTCTTCTGGTAACCTTGTCACACTCACTTTTTTCTATTTATATGCAAATCCCAGGAGCGTACATTCGATTTTTTGGTTCTATCTGAAAACTGGTGCATGGCCAATTTTTAAGCTATATATGGAAATGCTGAATGATTTTGTATATAATTATGCAGACATGATAAACATATATAACAAAATTGGTATAGCATATAATATGGTGCCTAAGACTTTTGCAATGCACTGTGTGTGTGAGACATTATGATTTAAAAAGAAAAAGGAAGTAAAAGGAGAGAGCTTTTTTTTTAAGCATCCTTTTAGACTTGGATACTCCATATTTTGCTTGCAGTTCTTGTAATTTTGTTTGATACTGTTGGCACTAAATTAACTCCATACTTCAGTGGTAATGGGCAATTTAAATCAGACATGTATTAGAGTTGCCTCATTATCTTTGGGCATTTGCTAGACATCAGATTACTCACTTCTTTTTTTTTTCCCTCTGTGTTTACACACCATGAAGTTTAAAAATCAGACGGAGTATTTGTTTCTCTTCTGTTAGCAAGTTAAACGGCCCTGTTATGACCTGTGTGTCTAAGTGTGTCTACAGAAGGGTGACAAATTCAAGTCTTCGGAAGACTGTACGTGAGGGTTCAACACATCAAATTATTCTCCTCAGTGGGGGGAATATAGTACGCTGGCAGGCTCTATACCATGTCACGCCGTAGCTTTTCACCTGGGCTGCTGGCGCTGAGCAGCACACGATTCAGTGAGGCAGTGGCCCTTTCTCTTAAAAGAAAATAAGTACCCAAACCTGCTAGCAAAATTCCTCCCACAGCAAAACAAACAGCCCCCCCCCTCCCCCCGATTCTTCTTATGTTTGTGTTATGTGTGTGTTTCAGAGAGTTTTAAAAAGAGTATGTGAGAAAAAGCTAATAGAGGAAAAGAAACTGGAATTCTGACATTTTCTCAGTGTTTTAGGAAGATAGGTCAGCTGAGTTGGCTTTTGTGCAGCTGCAGTGGAAAGCATTTCTCCTTTCCACCTGTCAGATTGCCGCTGGCACTGAACGTCATGATCATTTCTTCAAAAGCTCCAGGTGGAGGAAATCAGGGAATAGCAGGTAAAGCTCAGGGTTATACTAAGAAAAAGAGACAGGAAGAGCTAAAGATGGCATCAGGTGACTACAGGGCACATGTGTGTGGTGTGTGTGTGTGTGTGTATGTGTTCATGTTCATTCAGTAACAGCAGCTGTGTGCACTGGAAGCCAGAGACGTTCTGAAAGCTCAGGCATCCGGTTTCCATTCACCCCAGCCAGTGTCCTGATGATTCTGACTCAGCCCCTGGCAGTGTCTCTCTGTCTTTCAGTCCCCACCAATCAGAGCCTTGTCTGATGGGCAACCTGCCTCACTGACCTTGAAAAAAATGATTGCATACTCCTGACAAGATCAGGTATAGTGTAGCATAGGATCGGGCTCAGAGATGTTCCAAATCTGGTCATGTTTAACCCATTTAACCCATTCGAACCAGCTGGCCTAATCCAAGAAGTGTTATAAAACGAAAACCATCCTCATTACAGGCATTACACAGTAGCAACCGCAAGGGTATTTCCCAGTTTAAATCCTAAAGAAACTCCTTCTTATGATGCACCTTGGAGGTGGAAATAAAACCAAGAATTCGCTTGTATCGGCCTAAGCTATGTAACAGTTTAATTGACTGTATGTGATCTTACACTGAAACAATATCCAGAGAAGTTTACTCTGATTATAGTGTACAGTACGTCCAGACCTGCCAAACTTTAAACTAGTGTAAGTTATCACTGACAAATACATCAAAAGAAAAAAAACACTTCCCCTGTAAAATGGCAGATGGTAATCTGGAATGATTTGTACAGGGCTTTTAAGCTCTTCTCCTGTAAGCCTAATCTTTTTCCCACCATCGTATGAACCCTTTATTCTGTCAAGGTAAATTAAGTACATTTAAGTTAATTAATCCATCCATTTTCTATACCGCTTATCCTGTTTAGGGTCACGGGGAACTTTGGCACAAGGCGGGGTAAACCCTGCACAATCATACGCTACTAGCAATTTGGAAACACCAATCATACGCACTTACATGGCATGTCTTTGCACTGTGGGAGAAAACCAGAGTACCCAGAGGAAACCCATCAAGCATGCGGAGACCATGGGGAGATGGAGCGATCTGAACTCACAGACCTGAAGGTGTGAGGTGACAGCGGTGACCCCTACATTTAGCTTAGATTTTACACTTTTACACTTAGCTCGCATTTTAGTAGTAGGTACGTAATTAACATTATTTAACTGTATAGTTTAGGGATAATATTGAAACAGATCAGATGAAAATTGTCAAAAACTGCACTTTAAACCTCCTTAAACCTGAAATGACTTTAAAATAATATTACAGTGCAGTTTGTTTTACTATGGACACCCGTTGATCCATCAAGAACAGGAGAAGAACTGTGCTATTACAGTACCTGCTTAATGATTAAGTTCTTAAAGGTACGTCAGGCAATATGAGATGCTTTTGTAAGCGAAGGTGATAATAAGACAAAATATGAATGCTGCCAAAAAAATTAAAAGCCAAATTTAATCCCAGATTGGCTTTTTAAGTGGGTGTACAACCTGTAGAGAAAGTGGTTGAATGAGTAGCAAAAGAAAGAGAGAGAGAGAGACACACACACACACACACACACACACACACACACACACACACACACACACACACACACACACAAAGAAAGAAGAGAAGGAGTCAGAGTCAGCCTGACAGCTGGTGATGGAGGGTTAGGCAGGCAGGCATTGTACTCCAAAGGTCATTATGGTCCCAGCCTGAATAGCTCCAGAGTGATTCCTCTTTATGCAGACAGACATTAAAAGCATTCCAGTGCAGCTGAACTGCGCTGTAGCCTCACTACAAGTGCTCCAGTTTCTCTCTCTTTCTCCCTCACGCTCCGCTTGATCCAGCGCTTAGTGACTGGATGATGACACTAATAAATCTCTAGATGTTTAATTCATTATTTAAAGGTCATCAGGTGTCTGCTATGCCATACATGCGCTCCCACTGACCACTGTGTAGATCTTCATTTCTTCATTGGATTCTTATGAAATTGTTATTTATTGAACATATAAAGACTTGTGATATTCTACCAAATGATTCTAAATGTTACGTCTGTTTCTTGATGCACCCACTACCCCATAGATCACGGCATGTTCGTTCTAGTGTAATATCACAATATTATGCTGTTTTAACAGTAGCATGATGGTTAAGATTATATTAATTGGGATGTTCAGTTATATGAGCAGTTCATATCCCCAGCAGGTTAACAGGAAAACCCAGGATTGCATATCTTTTTTTCCCCTCTGCCTGCTAGGTGCTGCAAGCTGTCTGATAAATAGTTTTCGGGCAGCCGTTTTGTGCTGTATAGTTGCTGGGAGCCTTCTGACAGAGTTTCTGCACAGCCTGAGATTTGTATTGTGCCTTTTGAAAATACTTCGGCGCTGCACACAAGGAAAGACAAGCGGCCGAACCCCACGGCGCCTGGCGGAAAACCTAGAATAAGATTTAGCAGCTTTGGCATCCTAGAGCATTCTTTATATTAAACAGAGATCGACCATATTGATGTTTGCTGCAAGCATCAGGAGACACACACACACACACACAAGAGAGAAGCGCACATACACACATACACGCATAATCACTTAGGCTTTGTGCAGCTTTGTCTGGCACGATTGCACTGTGCCGTGCACTGTGCAGGAAGGCCCTGGGCAAATTTGTCAGGGAGAGGGGGGTGTATAAGAGAGAAGGAGACAGGATGTGGACGGAGGAGTGACAATTCAGAGGAAAAAGAGAACTACAGGGTGCAGTGGACTGATAGAGAGAACAGTGGGTGCATGAGTGAGAGTCAGCAGGTCTGTAATATTGCTAATGTGTGAGCCAAACTGACACCTGACTCACTATTTGCTGTAAAGTGATGAGCACAGAAAGAAAGATAGCTGAGCACAAATCTGGAGGAAGATTTTTTTTTTTTTTTTCATAATTATTATTTGACAAGTGCAAGATGGATGGAAGGAAAGTGGAATAAATCACAGTGTAAATTAAAGGATTTGCTCCACAGCTTTCTCGAACATGTTTGGGAGCTAAGGTTCAAGTTGTGTGTGAATAAATGGCATTTTGCAGGAAAGTGTCAGAAAAAAAAGTCACTTGTGCACAGGGGTGTGTGTTGTGTGTGTGGGGGAGTGTATGAGTGACAGAAAGAGAAAGGAAGCTTGTGTATGTTCTTCCAGGCTCTGTCGCCATATGCTATAATGACAGCACAGCGCCTCTCACTGGCGATTCACAGGTGACACTTCAAAAAGCTGCTTTTCTCCATTTATTATTTTGCATGGCTGGAGATGTACAAATTGCATCGCAAAAATAGTCCAGGAGATTTATTATGATAATTCACATCTCAGCAAGTTTGTTCCCTATAATTTAGTATCCGAAGCCTTAAATCCTTACCTCTATGTAGGTCAAAGTCTGCGAACTTCCCAAACTTTAATACTTCTTACTTAGGGCTCATAAAGCCAAGTGTATAAGTGGCTGACTGTAACACTAAAAAGCAAAGGAGGCAGCAGGCCCAGGAGGCTTCTCAAGGACAGCGGCCATTAGGCTGATTACATAAAGACAGAGAGTGATTTATAACAGCTCCCCCTTCTCTCCCCCACAATTCATCACAAGCCTCTTGACTTAATAAACTATCGATATTTAGACGGAGCCCGAGCAGGGGAGTGTTCTGGGACCTTGGAAGATCTCCACAGAGGCGCGCTGTCGGGCCACGGAATACATCTCTCCTTCTCCGTTTCATCTGGAGAGGACTCGAACAAATCAAAGATGAAGACGGATTGAAGTCGGAACACATTACACTTGGCGAGTTAATTGCTCTAGCGGGCCTGAGAGACATCAAACAGAGCTGTGATGTGGGATGTAGAACGAATAATGAAACAGAAGTTTGTTGTTGTTGTTGTTGTTTTCCCGCCAGTGTTGCAGTCACACAGATTATATTTGTACAAATCTAAGATATTTTGCACTAATTAGATTTTAATTAGTATTTATTCCACTCATTTCCAATGAAAATTCTTTAAAAGGTTAATAATTGACTATTGATTGACCATTAAATCCTTCACAAGTGTGTGTCTGTGTGTGTGTGTGTGTGTGTGTGTGTGTGTGTGTGTGTGTCATTTCGCCAGTTATTCTTCTATGTTGATTGTGCATTATTTGTACTGTTGTTACTTAGCTGTACTAATGAGCTGTGTAAATTGTTTTAATGAGTTTTTAGAACCTGATATGTGTGTGAAGGATTCGAGAGACAGGTGGACTGTGACAGAGCTTTGGGGCTCGGTTTATTTTTCATTTCTTCTTTATTTTTCAGTCACACAAGTTCTTTGTATCCCCATGTTGGTTCAACCCCTTCAATCTCTCCAACTATGAGCTGACGCTCATCCACACCCACCGTACCACAGAGTTATATAAATCATCCATATCAACATGTGCCACAGCTCTAAGCTATAAATTCTTAGTAATTTATTAAAAATCATTCTCTTGAGAGTTTTTGAAATAATAATCTGGAACCTCGTCCCAGTGGATGTAAGATACCAGATCATTCCGGGTCAGGCTTTCCAGAATTTCAGCTTTTGTTTATTCTGAACCTTCCAGGATTAATTATTATTAACTGTAAAGAGCATGTATGGAGGGTGTTTTTCTGTTTGTGTGTGTGTGTGTGTGTGTGTGCTTGTAATCTGATTGCCACCCTTTTTGTGTGTTTGCCAGGCCGAAGGAGAGGACAGTCTGAAGAAGATGCAGTTGATGGAACTGGCCATTCTAAACGGCACCTACAGGGATGCCAACATTAAATCACGTAAGTGCCTCCTCATGTCTCTACAGAGATTTGTTTGTAACACTGTTTTTTTACCAACACTGCTGGCATTGTGAACGGCCTGAGTGGTCTCAGCTTTTACTAATGCCCAACACTGCACTCTCAGATAACCCTGATTCTCGGATAAGAGCACTCAGCACAGCTCGCTAGTTTGATTCTAAATTGCCACAGCGAGCTGTTCGCCTGCAAAAGCTTGCAAACACTCAAAAAAGTGTGCAGTAAAAAAAAAATATTTCATTTTTTTTTAGTAATTGCATTATTTGGCTCTTTGCTATGTTGCTTCTGCACATGCTGCTGTTGAAGTGCCACCCTCGTGGAGTTTTGTAATAGCTCAGGTGTAAGTACCCCGGATTGGCTCCTTCCTACCTAGCTATCTAAAGTTGTGCTGCTCGTGCTGACGTGCTTTATGTGCCATGTACAGCTCATGGCTAAAACTAACCCTTTTTTTTTGTCTCTCCTTCTTCTTCTCTCTTGTCCTCACCCTCTTCATTCCCTCCATTCACTGCAGCTGCCCTTGCCTTCTCTCTTGCAGCGAGTGCCCAGGCCCCGCGCATCATCAGCGGCCCAGCACCCGTGCTGCCCCCAGCCGCCCTGCGCACCCCCGCTCCTGCTGGCCCCACCATCATGCCCCTAATTCGGCAGATCCAGACTGTCGTGCCCAACGGTTCAGCCCACGCCCATGCTGCTGCCGCCACCCTGGTGCCTCCCGGGCCGGAGTCAGCCGGCCTGATTTACGCCGCACCCTACGAATACCCATACACACTGGCACCAGCCACCTCAATCCTCGAGTACCCCATCGACTCCAGTGGCGTGTTAGGTAAGCACAGCTGTGAGTGCCCTGGCATGCCACCTCACCAACACCACCACCCATTTGGGCAGTGGAGCGCAGCACCTACCTTATTTCTGCGTCACTCTTCTTAAACCCTGACCACCTCACACCCCACACCTCCTTCCCAAATGCTGCCTGTCGATATAGATGAGCTTTCTTTATTTCCTGCCACCCTCATCCACCTGTTTCCCATCACCTTAGGGAGATTAAAAAGGCAAAAAAATAAATAACACTCCCAAACCCTTTTCAACTTAATCCATTTAGTTTCATAAAAGTCATTTTTCACTGCAAAAATAAAAAATAAAAAACATACATTAAAGATATGTGGCATAAATGATTGGGCTGCTAAGTGCTCTGTTGGCTTTATATAAATGATAAGAGAGGGATCTTTCTTGCTTTCTGCCCTCACTCCTTCTCCCTCCCTCATTTTCACACTCTCTCTCTCTCTCTCTCTCTCTCTCTCTCTCTATCTCTCTTTCTCATTCTCAAAGGCCCTGTCCTTCCCTCTCCACACAAGCTCTATGGCTTCATTAAGGCACTTGAGAAAAGCCGATTATGAGTATCATGTTACAAACAGCATTCTGCCAGTCTAACACAGGCTGCTCCCAGAGGCAGAGTGTTAAGTTAAGAAATGACAAAAAGTGCATCCATGAGGCAAGATCAGCATGTCCAATGAGATGAGCCAGAGCGGGCTTTAGTCTCTGTCTAATAAAGCAGCCTTTATTCCGCCAAGCTGACTGCTCCAAGTGTTCTGCAAGTGTTCTGTTACTCCCAGTACAGTAGCACTGTATTAGAAACCTGATGTTAGTAGTTTTGCTGTTTGGTTTTGATAAAAAAAATAAAAAAAAGGACAGATCAGTGTGACAGCAAAGGAGGTGAGGGGTGTTGTGGAGGGAGGAGAGTGGAGGATTTCATCCATGTCTTCTCTCTTGTGTACACCTATACAGCATCCTCAAAGGCCGAAGAGCTGCCGCTGTACCTGGGCTTTCAGACCTGTCACTTTCCCATCACTGTGCAGCGTGCAGAGCCAGCCGGCCGGCCTCCTTTTTAAAGCAGACCCACTTCCCTCATCCCCTTTCCTGACCCTCACTCACCCTACACGCACATCCTTCGACACCCTCCCACCCCTCCACCCCCCTCCTTCAAACATTCATCTTATTGGACTGACTGGAAAGCACCCCCCCTCTTCCAGGAGCCTGTGCTCCCCAGCCTGTTTATCTCTTCTGTAACCTGAAGCCTGTTTTGTTTTTGGTTTAATTTAATGTCATGTTTAAAAACTTTGTGTACCATAATGAGGGAGAAAAAGCACTGAGCCCCAAACTGCTGCAACCCCCCCCTCTGGATGCGCCCTCCTATGGAGCGGAGGGTGCATCAGGAGAGGTAACATGAAGACGGTGAGGGGACAGTGGGGGTCAGACAGGGACTGCTTTGGGAGGCATGGGATGGTTCTAAAAGTCAGACCACAGCCGTTTGATGGTGCTCTGTGGCATTGAGGTCCACGGTTGTTTACAGTATACTATGAACCAATATGAATAATAATAAAAATAAAAAAAACATAAAAACATAGCCGTATGCATGCAGAGACCAAGTGCAGCATCTCAGCCCTGCAATGGCTTTGATAACGCATGGAATTGTAGTGTGTGTTGCTTCTTGAGGACAGACACTCCTGGCACTAATTTCACATTCCCTTCCTTTATTCTTTAGGTGTGGCTTTCCCCACGAAAGGCTAAAAGTGCTTTCGAGGATCCTTACTGAGCCCCTCATCCGATCTGAGTGTTAACACTCATGCGCTTTCTTTCACAGCGGCCTTGTTATTTCTTGAGTGTTAATGAATTATGAAATGAAGCCTAGCAGTCAGTCGGACACGCTACTGTTCTGTTTACACTGGCCACCCCTCTGCCTCAGCATATGCTTAGAAATGTTGAAACTGTGCCCCATGCCCCTCTAGCAGTAAAGGAATGTGTGTGTATGTATGTATGTGTGTGTGAAAAATAAGTGTTCTACTGACTGCTATGTTTTATGGTTTAGGAGATTTAAAAATCAAAGAGCTTGCTTTACTAATCACTTAAATCATTGCTGTTGTATTTTCTATCCTTTTTTTTTTTTACTACTGCACACGTGCCTACGCACTATCATCTCTGTGCCTTTGCTCAGAGAGTGAGTTTATCAGTATTATATTTAAATGTGGAACTGGAGAGGTGCACTTTCCTCTTGCTTCAATGCAGGATTATGTGACTAGTAAAGCTCCCTTTGCTCTCTCTCTCTCTCTATGTGTGTGTGTGTGCGTGTGTAGGGTGTAGTGTGTAGTGTGTACTCGTCACTAATGTCCCTCATACTGTCCAAGCATGGATCTACCACTTGGAAAGAATGCAACTTTCCCTCCCTCTTTTTCAATATGCTACTTTCAAAAATGAACAAGTATTATTTGTGCCTTAACTTGTATTTTTATGATTTGCAATAAGAATTGTTATATACGTATTTGGCCAAACAGATAAATGACATCTGTTGAGTTTGATTGATTTATTTGATGGGATTTTTTTTTTTTTTAATCTAATCTGTGTATTTGGTGATATTATTGCAATCCAAGCAGGTGCAGTGGCAACTAAAGTTCGAAGGCACGAAATGCGGGTCCATCCTTACCAAAGGGTAGTGACCACAGACAGAGGTTAGTTTAGCTTATGTGCTTTTGTGCTCGTGACTTGTAGTCACCTTGTTTTGGTTCTCATCTGTTTTTCATCCAGCTTCACTACAGGTGGAAACGGTTGTTTAAAAGTTAGAGCCTTAAACATTTTGAAGGCCAATAGTCAAAACCCATACAGTACAAACACATGCAGTAGAAACACGTACAGTAGAAACACAACATCGAGCAAGAGAGAAATTATGCGATCAAATTCCTTCCATTATTTTGATGACCTTGTGACCATGACATGACGTTGATGACAAATAATGGATTAGTCTGGTTCTGAAATTTCTTTAGGCGCCATTCAAAATCCCATAACATCTTCAAGATTTATTATTTATGTTTATATATATTGCATGGCCTAATCCAATATTATTGAAACGTACATAATAAACAACACAGACTTTTTTCTACATTTTCAAATTTGGAAGTCCTTCTGTAAAGACTTTATCCTGGTCACAGAAGAGCACTGAGTGCTAGGTGAAAATCTACCCCTGGATGGCATGCCGGTCACCCTGCACACACTTCACACATTTATATGCACACATTCCCGCCTGGGGTAATTGAGTGTAACCCCTGGCATGTTTTTAGGAGGCAGGACGAAACCAGAGAAACGAGAGGAAACGTACTGAAACACAGGAAAAACGTGAAAACTCAGTCGCTAGAGCTCAGAAACAAAATAAATAAATGAATTAAAAGATCATGGATCAGTTCCACTTATTATGCATATTGATGCAATAAAGCAAAGATTAATCATATGAACAAATGATTAGTTGTAACAACTATGAGAAATAGGTATTATTTGTTTAATAAAAATACATTGAATAGGTCAAAACCTTAAATTCAGTCCAGCAGAGAAACAGCCCCTTAAAATATCTATTGTATTATCAACATCTGGGTATACCTGTAGTTTTGCTTTATGCACTTGTGATTTGGTTTAGATTCGGGGTCATGTGGTACTTCTGTTTGACTGAACGAGAGGGGAGATGTGGTTATAACGTGCCATTTTAAGCTTGATGCCCTTTACCAGCTGCAACTACAGATGGCAAGCGGGAATACAACTGTCTTTATATTTTTTGACTCCTTGTTTCATTATTATAAGTTTTTCATTTATTTCTTTCATATATATTTTTTTTTGTTTTGTACTGCAAATGTTTTTTTTTATATTATGGTACTACTGCTTTCCAGAAAATATACTTTTGAGAACCCATTTGCACAGAACTTCTTCCGATATACCGATCTGTGCATTTGTACTGGATTGCCAGTCTTCAGAGGTCTCTTTTTTTTCCTTAATTTAAGTTTTGTTACTTTTTTTATTTCAAACTGTTGGTATTTGCCTCATTTGATACAGAGATGCTATGTGGCACAGCTATTATTTTGCACTGAACAAGTCAGAAGCATTCATCTCTTCTGTTCTTCAAAGAACAGACATGTTGGGAAAAAAAAGTGAAAACTACGTCAAACCTCAGATGACAGAACTGAAAAGAGTGTTGAATACATGTGTGATCGAAGCTGCATAGTCTTAAGGTTGACCACTGTTGTGTGGACAGAAATGTCAGAGTATAGATGCATTTATGGAAAAAAAAAACTATTCCACTTGATACTTTTTTATGTTTTATTGTAAGCATCATTTTATTTTTTTGTTGTTGTTGAAAAGAAAATAGTATTTACTTGTTGCTTCTTAAAAATATATATATAAATATAAATCTATATATAAATATAAAGCAGGAATGTATATGAAGTGTCAATATACTTGCAATTTGCAAAGAAATAGCAGTGATATTATAGAGGGCTATTTGTAGGAAAGGCGAATATGCATAATAGTTGCTTTATAGTATCATCTTAGAGAATTTCCTATATTTTTGGATATATGTTAGGGCTTTATATGAACGACAGGACTTTTCCAGTGTTTATATGCAAAAGCATTTTATATTATGTGTCCTGTGAATTGTCAATAGTCTGCAAAGCTGAGGGTGATGGCTAAAATTCCCACAGCTCATGTTTCCATGGCTATTATGTTATCTAGAAAATTCCATGTAGTGTTGCTTTGTATCATTAAAGGCCAAGATTTTTATGTTGTTGTAAATAGAAGAACAAAAAAAAAAAATGAATTTGAAAAGGCAATAAAAATTTTATTGAGTACAACAACAACCAACAACTGTTTCGGCCCTAAATTATTTCAGTGTTCGATGACTTGTTTCCTTGCCATTATAATTCATTTCCATCATAACTATCAGCTTATCGCTTAAACCTCTGAAGAGCTCTTATGCTTACTAGCAGTCGGGTAACAAGACGCTGCATCGGCTGCTCTCTGGTCTGTCCTCTCTTTTCGTTAGGACCTGTATCCTGTACCCTTCACTTGACTGCTACTAACCATTAGACATGTCTACCACAGTTGGGTTCTTTTTTTTTTTTTATTTGTCAGGAATTTTCGCCTTTTCATTTCCTCCTTCTTAACATGTAACCTACTGGTTCACACTGGCTGCCATCCTGTCAGTAAAATCAGCTTCGATTTTACTGCACTGTGTAAATGAATACAAAAGTTCTTCCAGTGCTCCTATATTCACTCAAACCACAGTTGGAGTTATCCTAAATTGTGAAATTCATGCCTAACACATTACTGAACCGTTGTTGTGTAAGGCATGAACACAGTAAAGCTTAGGTTTGACTTGATCTACTCTGGAGCCTAATTGTAATGCATTTATCATAATGTCATCCTGCCTTCACTAGCTGAAACTAATCTCCTCTCTATCTTTTTTCTTTTCCTCCCTCTTTTGTTGCCCTTCTTTTCCTTTGTTTTCTTTTTTCCTTGTTTCCTTTTCTCTAACCACCCAGCCACCACCGGCAACTAACCCCTGACCTTCTGACTTCTCAACTTCACCCAATGATGACCTGCCCATTGCCTGCCTGCAGATCACTTCTCTGCTCTTAAAAAAATCACAACCAATGAGTGAATAATAGAAAAGAAAAAAAACGAGAGAAAAAGAGCATTAAACAGCTTACACTGTACTGCACTGCAGTGATGATGCAGTGTCTCCGCACCTGATCTATGGACACTCAGCAAAGCCTGGACGACGCCCTTCAATTTGAAGAAGGTCTGTAAGGAGCGGACCGTCCTGCCACAGTAGACCTGCACTGAGTCATTTGTAAGCAATAAGCAATAATGGTTAGCTCACTCTGACCTGATCCTTCACCCACACTTACCACATGCTTTACAGCCCCACAAAACATGACACATGATGTTCAGAGCTCCATGCAAACACAGACCCAGCCTTCAATCAAGAGGGGAAAAGAACAGAAAAAAAAAACAGCCCGCATTGCTCTGTCTGTTCCCCAGGTGTGACAGTGACACGTCTGTCTGAATGTATTATGCGATGGTGTGGCATTAGTGCATGCACCTTTCTGTCCCTGTACATTAACTACGTGAACTGGTGAAATCTATCTTCTGGTTTAAAAACTGATTAAGGGATCAAAGGGAACTTTGAGGCATATTAATGAGATTTGGTGCATTATCATAGGCAGTGCAAAGCGAATGATGAACGTAAAAGGGGAGTGTTTAGCTTTTTCACCCAACAAACAATCGAACACTTTTCAGTGGACGAGTTTTTTCTGAGGATGTATAAGCCATGCTTGCCTATCTGCTGTACAGATGTATCAAATTTGTAGATAAATGTTCAAAGAGGACAAACTAAACAAAAAGTCAAAGAACATATGTACAGAAAACTTTTATTATCCTCCAGTTCAGGGGAAGAGAAAGTATATATTTTTACAACTGAATCTTTTATACGAGTATTGTGAAGAGAAAAAAAAAGAGAGAACACGAAAAACCCTTTATGTGAAAACAATCCCGTTCTCTGTAATTGGATGTAGAAACGGACGACCAAACCAACCTTTTCGTTCTGCTGACGGCGGGTTGAAAACAGAAACATTACCAAGTGCCTTCTTGTGGTTCTCATGGTTTCTTCAATCTGAATGTGTCATCATTAGTGGCGAATGAGCAGGCCAGCGCTCAGTGCACACAGCTTTTTCTGAGGACAATTTGCACGGGTTTTTTTTTATTTTTTATTTATAAGTCAATGACTATTTATAATGTGTAATATTGCACTGATAGTGAATTCAAAATAAATCTGAACTGTTCTCATTAAATCCTTTAACAGGAAATATAAACTCCATGATGAGCTTCTTGGTTAATTAGTCTGAGAAACAGTCATGCCTCCAGCCTCATACGCCTGTATTATGCTTTTGAAGATTGTAGCCAGTGTTCCGTCTGTGATCCTTTAATAACCTGTGAACCTTTCTGGTGGAATTTATAACAGTAACAGATTACACCACTGTGAACCGACAAAAACATCGCAATACGAGTAAATTGCACCGTTGAAGATGTCATTGGAGTTCTTCAACGAAAGCTGTGTGCACTGATCACGCTGGACTGCACCATGTGTTGCGTGTCCCCCATCCCCCAAATCTTTTTTACTATGCAACAAAACGGCCTCTGATGTCTTGTGGGGGGTCTCTGAGTCATTGAACATGTCTTCCTGTACCATCCGCACTTCATCCCCTTTTTCAGTTTCAATTCTGCAGTATACAGTGACCGTATTATCGTAGTTATGAAGGTATTAAAGTTCAGCCTGTATTTTGAAATAAGATGAAAAATAGCCTGTATGTCAGATGCATTGCTTTTCAGTAGTTGAGATCGGGAAAAACGGTCAGATTTAAAAACATTACACGGATAAAAGCTTGACAGAACAATACAGGATTAAGCTCTCTGTGAATGAGCCACACCATAATAAATATCGCATGATGTTTCACCCTAGATAGCAATTAAAGTAAGTCTGGTTTGTGTTGGTTTCTGTTTAGTTTTTTATTGTTTTTAGTTTCTTTCCTCCAGAATTCTTGCTTTTATTTCTGTGAATGTTCTTTATTGTATGAGTGACTAAGTGTATTACACACATGCGGACATAAGACTGTGTTAGAGTCATACTGTGTGTGTGCCCCTACCCAGGTATTGCCTATGAGAAAATCTGTACGTCTGTATCAACAGCCATTGTTACAAGTTTATACCTTATTTTTCTATCTTATTTTATATGTATGTAATAAACTACATTAAATGCCTTGTCTCAGTGCTATGTCTATATGAAGAATCCTAAGAGTATTATTCCATCACAGCGGTAGCTCCTGAAGAAGAATGAACTGTGTATATTTATTATGTTGATGGAACAGTGCCAAGAGAGCACTTTCTAAACAAATCTAGCCATATTTTATTTGTCCCTACCAGTCTGTGGTCTGACTTTTTTCGTCATTTGATTCAAAAGTAGCCTACCTAATGCACAGGAATTAAGAAATATGCTTACCACTAAAACGCACCATATAATTTAATACCTTTTGAACTCATTGTAGTGTAGCGCAGTATTGAGGAATTAATACACACACATCAGTATTCAGACTCAGGATTAACTACAGACTTAAG
The DNA here is from genome assembly GCF_024256425.1 of Clarias gariepinus. Lineage (NCBI taxonomy): Eukaryota > Metazoa > Chordata > Actinopteri > Siluriformes > Clariidae > Clarias > Clarias gariepinus. Next base: position 25,310,689 of record NC_071107.1, read on the forward strand.
CATTTTCATGGACAGTTATGCGCTAATGGTTTTATTGGACGTTGACCAAAACAGAAGCCTGTGTGACCTTCAATTTAAGTCAGTTTTTCTTAAGTTCATCTGTGGGTTTTACCCAAGAAGGGAGTAGTGGGTCCAGGATGACTGCACCTGACATATACTGGATATGTTTAGCACAATTTTTATGTGATGCTTTAAAAAAATAATCACAAAAGGATATTGTTTTATCTAAAGACCACAATTTTTCAGGATGTACAAATGCAATATTAATCTCAAGGACAGAATTTTAAATAAAAACGTAAGCTTGGTTATAAAATTAAGCACCTTTTAGATAACCATTTAACCATAGTGGAATAAATGTTTTCTTTGCATGATAATAGTGCAATATAAGTAAGGGTGTAAGTAGGGAACACAAATAGTTGAGGCCAGGGGTAGTTCAGTGGTTAAGGCATTGGACTACGGTTCGGAAGATCAGAGGTTTAAACCCCACAACCACCAAGTTGCCACTGTTGGGCCCTTGAGCAAGGCCCTCAGCTGCTCAGATGTGTAATGAGATAAAAAAAATAAAAAAATGTAAGTCGCTCTGGATAAGAGCATCTGCCTAAATGTAAAATGTAGTTGAGAACATGAAAAAAGCGCGTGCACACACACTGACTTAATTTCTTATCTACATTATACTAAATTTGTGTAAGCTTAAAAACATTTAAAGCTCTTAATATACGCTTATAGAGTAAAAGCATAAATGGGCAACTCGCTTAACTATCCTTGTGTTAAGTGTAACACTATTACATCTTACAACCACAAAATACATTCTCGATGCTTATCATAGGGGTGAATGCAGTCTGATGAGCATGTTTATATTAAAATCAAGTCTGATGAATGGGGAAGAAAATGACAGTGTTTACACAGACTAGCTCTGAAAACTCTATAACCAGATGGTGGGTTTTTTCAAGCCCATGTTGCGGACCTTTTAAATGGTAACAGGGAAAGCGATAGAAGTGGTAAGTGTCTCGCCTGTCGATCGGAAGGCAGGTTCACTTCTCAGCCACTGGGTGCAATGACAGTCCCAAGCCCGGGTAAGCATCGAGCATCCGTCATAAAACTTGTGCAAATTTGTGTGTGGATCGGATGGTCTGCTGTGTCTTAACTGGAGCTGTCGAAAGGACAACTTCTTATACATTTTTGTTTTGACTGCAAAAAGACAATTGCATTGCATAAAAGTCAAAGGTAGACAAAAGCCAACTGGAAATACAAAATTACACACTCCCAGGTTATAACGTCTTTGCCTAATGCTACGACATTATCAAACATTCATAATAGGGTACAATAATCATGATCAGCTCCACCTGCAGCACTGCATTACACAGCACAAGTCAAAAAAGTGAACGAAAACAATAGTGTTTATTCAGTTGAACAACTGGCCCCACCGCCCATGTGCTGAGCTTTGTTTCTTCAGCCCGTGTCTATCACATGGCTCAAATTGCCTGGGCCCCTGTAGTCCTCTGCTCACCACTGATAAGGCATGCTGTGAATCCTGCTGGCTGTTTCGGGGAAGCAATCGCATCTTGAGTCGCCACCGGGTGTTCAGCCATGAAAGTGTTTGTTTGTGCTGGGGTGAAAAAGACCACATGACCAGAGCTGCGGTACATACGGCTCGCTCGGCTGACATTTCCTCCCCCCTTTACTCTCTCGTCTCTGCTCTCCGCTTCGCTCAGCTGTTGTGTCTGCACTCGAGGGTGTGGAGGGTTTCAATTATACAGTGACAGTGAGAGCGAATATTAAGTCTGGGAAGCGTTGCATTGCCTCTGAGATAAGAAATGCACACTGAAATAAATTAGTCCACCTTGTAATGAAAGCGGCAACTAATACAGTGGTGTGTACTCGTGCAAACTGTGATAGTGTGACGTCTGTGAATACAGAATGTTTTCTTTTGTTGTAAAAATGTCACACCTCAAATAATCACAACCCTTTCCCCGGGAGCTCCTTCATGTTTACAAGTGAAAGCGACTCCATTTGAACACAAACAGCAAGAGAATGATATTTTAAAATACCAATGTTTTACTCGAATATTGAACTCTACAATCTTGGATCGAGTATGTTTCTCTCATGGAAGATTTACAGTAGCGTCAAATTCCATCCTAATCACTTCGGGCTGTCTAAAATATTCAGCTCATTTAAATGATAATCAGTCAGAAGAGAGAAAGAGCAAGGTTGGGTGGACAGAGGAACAAGAGCGAGATTAGAATGAGAGACCGAACTCTGGGTGAGCTCAGGTTCCCCCTGAATCGGCAAACGTCAGTGGCTGCTCTTAAGAGCTCCCTTTCCCTCACACACACACACACACTCACACACACACTCACACTCACACTCACACATTAACCTGCCCTCTTTATCCTAATGTAACACAATGCAGTGGGCCTGGGAGAGAGAGAGAGAGAGAGAGAGAGAGAGGATGGGGCTAATGAGAGAGTAATTGTGCTGCTTAGACGCAGAGGAGACTGCTAGGACAGGCAGGATTGAGGAAAAGTGAGCCAACCAGGCTGAGTTAAAGAGCCCTCAGAGAGTGTTTAGCAGGAACACAGGGATCACCTTAGCCATGCGAGGAACACCGCTGACCTTCATGTCTGAGCGGGGCACTCCAGCTCAGCTTTCTGCAGACAGAGAGGCGTTCTGCACCAGAACTCTGGATTTGTGATCTGCCACTGCTCACTCCGCTTATTACAAGTGTTCGGTACTTTAATCATTCCACGAACCTGACATATTAAAAGCAATGCATATTATAACAGAAATAAAGTGATTCGGAAGGGATCCTCTACAACACACCAATCAGTCATAAAAATCAAATCACCTGCCTAATGTTTTGTAGGTCCCACTTGTGTCACAAGTCCAACTCCGAACCATCAAGGCATGTTCTCTATAAGGCCTTCACAAGATCTTGGAAATCTGGAGGCCAGGTCAACACCTTAAAGTCTGAGTCATGTTCCTCAAACCATACCTAAATGATTTTGCAGTGTGGCAGGGTGGATTACACTGCTGAAAGAGGCCAATGCCATCAGGAATGTTCCTGGTCTGCAACATGTTTAGTAGGTGGTACGTGTCAAAGTAACATCCACATGAATGCCAGGACCCAGAGTTTTTCATCAGAACATTGCCTAGAGCATCACACCGTCTTCCCCCGCATGCTTTCTTCCCATGGTGCATTCTGGTGCCATCTGTTGCTCAGGTAAGTGAGGCACACACACACACACACACACACACACACATTCACATCCAGACATCCACATGATGTGATTCATTAAACCAGGCTATGTTCTTCCACTGCTCTATGGTCCAGTACTGATGCTCATGTGCCCATTGCAGGAGCTTTCAGTAGTGGACAGGGTTCAGCATGGACACTTGACCAGTCTGTGGCCGTGCAGTTTTAAACACAGCAAGCTGTAATGCACTGTGGGTTCTGACACCTTCCTATCACAGCCAGAAATAACCTTTTCAACAAATTGTTCTACAGTATCTCTTATGTGGGATTAGCCCAAACAGGCTAGATTTTACTTCCCATGTGGATTACTGAGCCATGGACTCTCATGACTCCCGTAGTAGGTACGAGACACTGCATACCAGGAACACCACAGCTTTTTAGCCATCACAATGTGGAACTTGTAAAAGTGTATAAGATCCTCATGCTTGCTGATTTTTTCTTCTTCTAACACATCAACTTCAAGAACTGATTCTTTTTTTTATTTGCTGCCCAACATATTCCACCGCTTGGCAATGTTATTCAATCGACCGTCACCACTTTAAATGTTACGGATGATCGTTGTACAGTAAGTGTGATGATCAGGAACCCTCAAACTAGTGCACATAAAGTGTATGATTCAATATGGTTTAATGAAAATTCATAGGTTGTTGTGTTTTTTTGCCTTTAAGGAGCACGGAAGAACAGGATAAAATTCCTCACAGACAGTTACCTACAGCTTCTCATTAAACTCTAGACCCATCTACCTACTGCCTAAACACAAAAGAGCTATAAAGATGGCATGAAACCAACCTGAACCAAAAACATCTCTTCCCTAGAGCAACCCACTAATTAAAACCCACTGGAATTTCACAATGTATATTTAATTAAATTTGAATCTATATACTATAGTCATTTTAATAATGCACATTCTCACAAAGCAGCTATAAAGAAATCGTTCTAGATCTCGCATGAGCCCTAATCAGCAAGCCAGAGGAAATGATAGCAAGGACAAACTCCCTGAGACCACATGAGGAAGAAAGCTTGAAAGGCGTACCTAACTCATCTGGGTGACACTGAATGGTGCGATTAGAAGTGATTACTCTTCCACATGTGTGCTATGGAATCAAGCAGTGCTAGGTGTGTTGAAACGATCTTCAGTGTGAGCACCAACGTCATTTTGATTTAATTCTAGATTTACTTTTAAGGCTACAGTATTTAATTGAAGTTATCCACTGATTAATGACTGAGACTTGACTGTAAACTATTTTTAGCAAGCGTACACTTTTGCTATCCAAATAAAAAAAATAATAATCCACAGCCAGTTTTAAGGTATCCGTGTGGTACCATCAACAACATTAACTTTAGGCTAGTCATGTGAGGCCATGCTCAGCAATGGTTCTCAGGTGAAGAAGGAGCAGAGATGAATCAGGCAGACCTGAGAGAGTGGAACTAGAACTTTTTTTTTATTGTTCATCAGGATTAATTACTAGAAAAGACCCACATACCCATAAGTGTCTAATAAGATTTTGGATCCTCTAGGTCTGTTTAGAGCTGTTACACACTATGTGGGTGGTGTTTTCATGGCCAATCGCATCATGAATTGTACACGAGAAACAAAATCAATGTTTGTCACAGTTTAAACATTTTTGAAAACCTGTGGCTCAAATGAGGTCCCCACTAAATTGACAACGTAGACAAACCAAAATATATAAAAGCCTCAAAATGTTGCATGGATGAGTGACACAGGTATCTCCAATATTTTTAAATATTTCAAAAAGAATCTCATTGCAGTTATTCTCTACATCTGACAAAATATTAATTGCCAGCTCACCGGGGTAAACGTGTATGGTTTATGTTTTACTCAAAATATTACTCTTTGCATCTGTTCGTTCTATACAATTCAATTCCATTTTATTTTATTGGTTTAAACCCAGAGGATGTGGTCACAAAGCAGCTTCATAGAAAGGATATCTGGATATAAAATGGAAAATGCATAGATTAGCTTTATCAGTTTGTAGATAAGCAAACCAATTTTTTTTTGTTTGTATGGTCCATTTACATGCCATCCAGCACCCATACTCCCCACTCTGGAGATATATCCGTTGTTTCTATGGCAGTTACTAATGGCTCACGTTACCAGTTTGTGGCCTAATTGTCTTTCAAACGCACTACGGGTAATTTGAAAATGGCAGTTAACCAAACCTGTATGTCTTGTACTGTGGGAGGAAACTGGAGTACCCAGAGGAAACTTACATGGAAACTCCCTGCACACAGACCAGAGTTGGGAATCGAACCCTCAACCCTGGAGATGCAACAGTGCTAACCCCATAAGCTACTGTGCTGCCAAATGTAACAGTGGCAAGGAAAACTTCCTGAGATGACATGAGGGAGAAACTTTGAGAGGAACCAGCCTCAAAACAGAATACTGTCAGACCAGGCAACACGGCCATTTAAATCCAGTCAGTAACTGTGTTCTATAAGGTTGAAAGTGCCTTATTAAAAAAAAGTGCCAAAACAGAACATTTGTACAAGTAAAAAAAATTGTGCGAGTTTCAGAAGAAGAAAAAAAAAGTGTTAGCTATCGATCCCCTCACTGAATAGCTGTTTTTTACTTTTAAAGGCACTGTATATGCTTTTAGTTGCTTCTCTTACAGTATCTGCTTATACATAGTTAGAAAAGATAAAAGTTAATAAATAAATATAAATAAATTTATAAGTATATGTGAATATATGACAAATGAGTAAATGTTCATTTTGGACAGTGTTCGTAAAAACACTGCTAATATGTGGTTTAAAAAGAGCTGTCTTTAGCTGCCTGCACTGGTGCATACAATAACAACATGATAAACATTAGGGCTGTAAAAACTGTTGTTGCAAAATAATTTTGGGGTCAGAATTCGTCCTCTTACGTAAATGCCAACTGCTTTTAAATTAATTCATTTGTAGACTTTAAAAGCCTGCAGGAGCACGATGAAAATATTATTATAAATCGAAATCAGTCAGAGTGTACAATGCAGCAGTGAATTTTAAAAAAAGTAGTCTTTTACCATTTTTTTTTTTTTTTTTTTTTTGGTCTGGCTATGTTTATGTTTCTTGTGTTAATTCCCATTCAAGTTGAAGCTTGGAGAGAATCAGTTGCACTCTAAACAGTTAATGCCATTGTTTAGCATCTAATGGTAGAACACCATAGTGACACTGAAAATTAGCCTAAAGTGACCCTGAATGGAAGCCAAATGAGCAAGAAAAGTCTCTTTGCAAAGTACCGTGAGAACCTTTCCAACTTCAAAAGAATTCCCTCAGCCCTCAGGACTTGATTTTGTATGCTGTAGCTACACATATACTGTCATTATGCCTCTTTTAATCAATGCTTTGCCACTGCCAATAATTCTGATCATGTTTTGCCTCCCTACTTAGCTTGACGTGTATTTACAAAATGCTACAAGAAATTAGAGAAAGAAATGATGAGCACTGCATATATCAATACAAATAAAATTCTAGCTAGCTGATGAAAGACAGCATGTTTTTTTTTCCCAGCAGTTGAGCTGTATTTAACATTCTCAGCATGTATCTATGTAAAAGGCTTTAGCTGACTGTAAAGGATCTTTTGAGATCACAAACTTCATTAGACTTTCAAACCTTTGTTTGACTAAAAGCCTAGAAATTGAAGGATTACAAATTTGTCTTTAAACATGTCCAAATTCCTGCTCATTCCGGTCTCATCGTCCCCACGCCCCACCCGTCCCCCATCTCATCGCCTCCAAACTGATTTAAAAGACTGCTACCCTCAAACCCCTGCACTGTTTCCAAGTCTCCATAGCAACCAAATCTTGGGGTTTCTTTGGATTTGCAGTGAGATGCAGCCCCATAATGAGGATCTAAATGGAACAGGAAGAGAACAGTAGGATGGATAGGAGGGTGAGTGTGAACAGAAGAAGAAGGAGGGGGAGTTTAGGAAAGCAACAAGAACAGTAAGAAAATGCATTGATAATGACATCACCGGCATTTCCCACAGCAGCCGATGCCTTAGCAGGAGCCGGGCTTTTCATTTGCTGGCTTTGGGGTTCGCCTTTCAGGAGGCCTGGGGAGGCCAGTGCGCCCTTCATCTCAATGGGCTTTTTGTTGAGGAACAGAGGAGCTATTTCTCGACCCACAAAAAGGCCTGGCTAATTCACTTCACGGTTGCCAGGAAGCCAAGGCCTGTGAGCACCGCAACAATGGCAAACTTCATTGCCTCACTTCGGCGGGCCGAGAACTCACAGCTGCAGCTCCAGAATTCTAATGGGAGCTTGTTCCTCCTCTTTCAGCTCTTCTCTCTGTGTCTCTCTATGTCCCCCTGCCTGCCAGTTTCTCTCCGTCCTGGCACAATCTCTCAACCCTCTATTTCATGTGATGCCCATACAGTCTGCATACAACAGGGTTGCCAGAGTCAGTGTGTGAAAAGTTTAGCAAATCACATTTTAAAACAAGTCAGATTTACAATAAACCAACCCTGTGTGCATGTTAGTTATGTGTAAATATTTAGCTTCAGGGTTATATTTACATTTGTTAGCTAGAGTTGATAGAGAATAACCAAATGGGTGGTCAGGAAACTGCTTCATTTGGCAACTTCACAAAGAACAGCCATGTGAGCATGCTTGAGTTTTCCTCAGTAGCTGGATGCCCTCTGTTGGACTGAATGTGTAAAATGTTAAGATTTTAATGTTTTATCTGGCTTATACAAAGTCCAGCACATATAAAGTGATGTCATTATGGTTCTTCTGTAGTTTTCACTCCTGAGGTTTCTACTCATGCCTGTATGTTTATACACGATAACAGTACAGGAATATAACAAATACAACAACAACATGAATAATAATAATAATAATAATAATAATAATGATAATAATAATAATGATAAAAGCTGACAACTGGCTGGCTTAGTGGTTAGTACAGTCACCTCACGGCTCAAAGGTTTGGGTTTGAATCTCACCTTTCGTCTGTATTCCTGGCATGTTCTCCTTTTGCTCTGTCTGTAATTTGTTGGTTTCTTTACAGGCATGCAGATATTCATCTGTAATGTTATTGATTTATTAATGTTTAAGGTATATTTGGAAAAAGAAATTGGTTTATAATAATGATGACATTATACACATTTAGACATGATAATATTTGTAATAAAGATAATGTGGTATGGTTTTAATGTTTCATGTTGCATTATGTTGTAAACACCTATTGGTTACTTTCGAACATACAGATTGGTGGTACGGTGGCTTAGTGGTTAGCATTGTGGCCTTGCACCTCGAGGTCCCGAGTTTGATTCCCACATGAGGTCTGAGTGCATGGAGTTCTCATGTCTCCCCGTCCTTGGTGGTTTTCCGGTTTCCTCTCATAGTCCAAAGACATGCAGATTATGTTATCGAATTGGCATTGCCAATTTGCTGGTAATGTGTGAATGTTGACCGGAGGTCCTACCATGGTTGTACAAATGAGAATAATACTCACTGCTGGCCTTCACTGGTCACCGTTGGCCTCCACGGTCTCCAGTTGGACTACAGAGGTTCCCAGAAGGAGGGCCTGATGGACAATATAGAGATTGTATATTCTCTGCATAAAATTGGGCATCACATAGCACAATTCTACCAGATATTCATAGTCCAGCAGTGACCCTGCAGAAAAGTTGAGTCCCATCTGTGTGTTTCAGTTAAAGCTAGCACTTAATCACTGCATTATATTCAGTCTCATCAAACGTCTGTCAGTTTCCTCACTTTCAGTATGGAACTCTGGGCCAGCTGTTGGCTCAAAGTAGATTAAAGCCTTCACATTTCTCAGTGCTTTAACTACATGTCAATACACAATATAGTATATAATATAGTATACGATAAGCTACTATAAAGTGCACTAAGGGTATGGAAAATGCTATAGTAATGCCCCATCCTACTGCCTCCAGCTTGGCATCTGGGCTTCCACATGTAGTCACTATAAGATGAGGGAGTGTGCAGTAAACCTGCCTCTATATCGCTCGCCTTATGCATCCAGAAAGGAAAAGAAAAACTTACATAAAAAAAACCCACATGAATTAGCTGGAACTGGCCCAGCCTTTGTCTGGAAAAACAAACATCGCTCCTGTATGTTTGATGTTAAAAAAAAACATCTTTGCAATATGTCTTACAATACAAATAGTATTGTGCTTAATAGATGCAGTGTCTTAACTTCTACTTTGACTTTTTTGTGGGAATGTATTAAACTTAAAGTGGTGGCGTAGTGGTTAGCACTGTAGTTAGCATCTCCAGGATCAATGTTCGATTTCTGCCTCGGGTCTGTGAGCATGGAGTTTACACGTTCTGCATTCCCAATCTGCACATTTTTGCTAATTGCCCTTTCCAAACTGCCTGTAGTGTGTGAATGAGTGTGTGTCTGTGTGTATGAGTGTGCCCTGCAATGGATTGGCACCTGGTCCAGGGTTACACCGCCTTGTACCCAAGTCTCCTAGGATAGGTTTCAGGTTTCCATGTGAGTAACTGTCCTGATTAATGCTCATGCTCCTCTGAAAAGTGAGCATGAAGAGGCAGCATCATTCCTGTAGTTCAGTATCTAGAGCTGATAGGGTTTATTTTGTAATTTGTTAAACAAATCTTTATAAAATATTAATCGTCTGTACTGCTTATTCAGTGTAGGGTTGCAGGGGCGCTTCTATCCCAGGAGACTTTGGGCACGAGGTACATCCCAACAGGGTGTCAATCTATTCCTGGTCACACACACTTTGGGCAATTAGCCTAATCTGCATGTTTTTGAACTGTGGGAGGAAACTGGAGCACCCAGAGGAAACCCAACAAGCATGGTGAAAACAGACAAAGTCCATCCACACAGACTCAAGTCAGATATCAAACCCTCAGCCCTGGAGGTGCAATGTGTCCGATTTCACTTTTATGCTAATTTTTTTAATTAATTTATAGTCCAGCCTGTTAGTACATGGACATAACAGGGTGGACATCAAAATGCTGCCCCTATAAAGTGCATGTGTGTATTATATTACTTTTCTATTCGGTTTGCTTACATTGATGACAGAAAGTTTCATATTAAGTGCCAGAATTTGGATTCTGAAAAAAAGGCAATACCTTTAAAAAGAGAGAGAGATGGTGGAGAGAAGAACAGGCGGCAGAAAGAAGAGAATTGCTGAGATTAGTAAGAGAGAAAAGTAGGCACCATGTGAGAAATGGAGAGGATCAAGTAGAGCAAGCTGAGCCAAAGATTACTACACCACACCCAGCTTCGGAGAAATGAGACAATGCCCAGCATGTCCCTTTTTATAGCTAAGCAAACTCAAAGGAAAAAATAACAATTAAAGTATGGAAAAGCTCTAAACTTCAACTGACTTTAAAAAGCCATGGCATGCACAAAGAAAAATACTTAATAACATGCAATAAATGATCATGTTTTAATTAAATAAATGAATGTGAATGATGACGTGTTCACACACTGTGGCTGCTTTTCTGCATAACCTTTTTTATTTACATATAGAGGTCTGTGGCAAACTCAAACTGATCAATTGAAAGGAATAACAGGTTTGTAAATGCTTGAATAAAAATGAACAATGCAAATATTTATTACATCAACCCATACAAAGACTGTAAGTGGATACTTGTAAGATATTTGGTTTTTAAAATACTTTTTTAATCTCACAAAGTTGTGATTAATATCATGCATCCAGAAAGCACTTACATTAATAGATTTTTAAACTTATTTTAACATAAGTGTAAAAGAAGTGTTTTTCTGCAACAAATTTTAATAATTTAATATTTAAGTAAAAATTGTTCAGCTTTAAATTTTAACATCATCTGTCATTTTTTTTAAATCATATTCCAATTTAAACCTTACTCCAAATTCAAATGTATGAGAGCCTATTAGTGCACTGACTGTTATAGATGATATTTATACATGCTCTTCAGATGTTTTCACATATGTAAGGTGTGATTACTTTCTATGTTTTTTTATTAGGGCCATAAGTACTATGACATCAGCCCTTTGTCGTCATTGTGGACAGGTTGGAATCTGCTGCCATTAGGATGCCTGAGAGTCTGGGCCCTGGGCGTGGCACAGTATTTTGGGTCATTTGCAAAACGCATCCAATGGAATTAGATATACTCCTCCTAGTGAATTATACGATCACCACCACACTGGGCCTATGTGATCTCGACATTAAGCATGCAAAATAGTGGAGGGACTTTTGATCAAAACTTCCACTAAAAAGTGGTTAATAACTTTTTGTGTGACATCACATTGAGGAACATCATAATGAGATGCTTTTTTTCCCAGCATCCTTGGCTTTTTGGATGTCTTAACATAAAATACCCCCTATTCTACACACTCACACATTACAAATGTTAACACACTCACATCTCTCTCTTACACACATACACACACAAACACGCACACACTCATAGATCACACACACATACACATACACACATACACAAACACACTCACACATCATCAGTGTTGTGTGCAACACGGTATAAAGTAACGCGTTAGAGTACTTGGATGACTTTTTTGATGCAATCAGTAATCTAATGCGTTAGGTCCGCCATTTAAGTACTCAATTATTTAGTTACTTTTTCGAAAATGTAATCCATTATTCAGACAATTTATGTAATCCGTGAGTCAGACAACAGTCATTCCCAATCCCTTAGTGTGTGTGCGTGTGTGAAAGTCTGTAATGTAGCTGATTACTTTTTAAAGACAGTAATTTTGTAATGTAATTAGTTACTTTATAATGCAACGTCCCTCAACACTGCACATCACACACTAACACACACATCACAAATGTTAACACAGACTCACACACCACACACAAACGTGCACAAACACATTCACTCATTTTACACACACACACACATACACAGGGCTTAAATGATTGAGATCAAACAATTTTGAACATTATTAAAGTAAACAGTGAGCAAATTGTGTGGTCCACCCGGGCGGCGATGACTTTTTTGGAGGTCTTAACATGCTCAAATAACACACAGGTTGTGTGGCGCACCCAGGAGGCGATGGCGTGAGGTGCTTGGGCCCGCTCCTCATTGCTTGCAACTATATTTGTATGTTGTTGTTTTTTTTTAAAATAAAAGTATACATTACTTTAAAATATCAAAAAGTCAAATAGGTCAAATCATTCTCTCTTAGTCCTTTAAACTGTAATGCATGTGCATAAGTGTGTGGATATCCTGGGTTATATAATTCATTAAAATATATTTAATTCTACAGTTAAAAGTTTTTACATAAAAATTGTATATCACTATAAGCAGCTGCTGCAGTTCCTATTTGTTACCACCAGGTGTCATTATAACTCCATGGCGCTCAGAGCCCCGGGATTGCGCAACATCAAGCGAGCACGTCAACAGAATGCAGCCTTCTACTGTTTCAGTTCATCACTTAAAATCGGAACTTACATTTAGGTGTGAATGAGAACTTTATAAATATTTAAATAAAATTAATGACTTTAAAACATGTTAAATTCAGTATAAATGATAGTGCTCTGTCTAACGTGGCTGTGGAAGTTGAATGTTTTATTGTCCAAGTCTACTATCAAGTCAAGTCAAAGCATATTTAAACCACAGCAGTTTATCCAAGGTACGTTTTGAAAGAATAAACATATACACACTTACCCACATATAAATATATGTACATAGTCCAAAGAATGCCAAATGCATAGGATAAAACAATATAAGGTGTGGAACAAAACATATGAATAAACCACCTTAAAGGTTAATAACCAGTAAGTCAGGAAAAAGTCAAAATACATACACGGATAAGCATAAAATAAAATAAAAAAATAAATGAAATATGAGCTGTTAAAATTACAAATGTACAAATTCAAAATAAAATAGTAGGCTTGATGGAAAACTTGGGGCAACTTTAGACTGAACTAAAAGCAGTTGAAAGTGGATAGTGGGAACAGACTTAATGTGATCCTGGAGGCTTTTCCTAAGCCGAGGCGCAGCAGCAGCACAAGACCTGTCACCTCTGGTCTTTAAACACAGGTGCGAAAATAATAGGAGTTTAGAATTTAATTCTAAGAGTTTAGAAGTTGATCGTAGTGACCTTGGGGCACAATATGGGTTTAGCAAGTCAACAATGTGGTGTGGGGCAGGTGATTAAGTGCTTTAAAAAACATTTCAAAATCCACTCTATATGTGATGGGTGACCCAGTACAGGTGAGCCAATGCACGACTGAGGGGTTGCTTTTTCTTTCTTCCAGTTAAAAGTCAGGATGCTGCATTTCGGACAATTTGTAGGATGGGTGGATTCCCATGCGCAGGGCGTTACACTAGTCAAGCAGAGAGGTGATAAAAGCATGGATAACTGTTTCCAGGTTCTTTTGAAATAGAATAGGCTTTAGCTTGGCTATCAACCTGAGTTAATAAAAGCTGCCCCTGACTACACTGTTGATTTATTACATTTTAAGAACTTATCCAGAAATACACCAAAATTTTTTACTTTCTTATGCAAATAAAACAGGGGACAAAGCATACTATCAAGACTAAAAGTGAGGCTGTGGACACCAAATATATAATTCAATTTCAATTTCAATTAAATTTTATTTCTATAGCACTTTTACCAATTGTCATTGTCACAAAGCAGCTTTACACAATCAAAACAATTATTATTTAAGTTGTATGGAATGTGAATGTGAATGAATCAAAATGGTCAGATAGTTCCTGTACAATATATAAAATATAATAACTTCAGTTTTGTTTTTGTTTAGTTGTAAAAAGTTTCCTGCCATCCAGCATTTGATATCAAGACAACTGAATATGACGTTTAGTGCACAATTCTTATCAGGTTGTTATCATGTTTAACAGAAAGGTAAGATTGTGTGTCGTCTCCATAACAATGATAAAGAATGTTGTAGTTCTCAATGATAGAACCAAGGGGGCGGCTGTATTGGAAAATAATAGAAGTCCTAACATTTAGCTTTGGAGTATACCATAGTTCACTGTAATGAGACAAAGAACATTTTTATATTTGTATTAAAAAAGGTTGTTTTGATTCAGTGGGAGGTAAACCATTCTAATACAGGACCCTGACAACCTATTTCAACTTCTAAACGCTTTTAAAGTATGTCATGGTCAGGTGTGTTGAAGGCTGCACTGAGATCCAGAATGACTAACATGTGACGACTGAGATCAGATCAGATGGAGCGGACCACTTCATTTGTTAGGGAGTTGTAGATTATAAGCAAAATAGCAGGGCATAATTCAATTCAATTCAATTCAATTCAATTTTATTTATATAGCGCTTTTAACAATGGTCATAATACGTTTTTTTAAAACCTTTCTTAAGCTTTGATGATGGTTTTAAATCTAAGGGACAATTTGTGATATTCAAGCGTGCAACCAAGAAGACAGCCAAGAAGACAACAATGGTTGGAAATGCGGAAGCCAGCTAATAGGATAATGAGAGATTGGTGTCTGAAGGAGGGATATGTGATGTTATCCTGGGAAATTTTGTCAATTAATGATGCCTTAAACTTCTCATGAGTTTTCATGGTGTAAGCAGGGGAGGCAAAATAACCAGCAGAAGGATCGAAGATTTAACTAATGCTGTTAAGTGGTGTTACTTTGGTTCCGTTAGCATTTTTATTAATTAATCCAGCATAATGTGCTGTCTTAGCTATCTGCTATCTATGTCTGCTTTAACATATCTTTGACACTGTTTTAAACAATCTCTGAGGATTTCATATGACACGTTTTGTCTTTTACATTTATGCTCTGATTTTGTACCAGCTCGCTAATAAAAACTGACCATGGGTTATGAAGGACAGAATATACGAATATTTTAACCCACTAAGATTAGCAGTTTATGAGATCAAAAAGTAAAAAAAAAAAAAAAACTGAAACCAAGTGAACTTAATTAGTGACTAGGCCAGGAAGCAGACAAACAGGCTAACCGGATCACCTGCACTCTACACAGAGTTGTCTTTCAGGTTCAACCATATAGAGACTGTGTATGTGCCCTGCTCGAAACAAAAACATAGAAACACTCATAATGTCTGCTTTAGTCTGATCAGTATATAAATAGACCACAGCTGATATTTCAGATCTGAGGCTAGGACTGTTAAATATAAGATCTCACACATCTAAAGCGCTTCCTGTTAATGAAACTATCACTGATCAGGAGTTTGATGTACTATGTTTAGCAGAAACGTGAGTAGGTAGCATTAAATGAAGCTTGTCCTCCTGCTAATCCTACAGCTACATGCATCTGTCTCGGCTAACTGGTAAAAGAGGAGGCGTCACAGTTATTTATGAAGATAATCTGACCATCATACAAAAACATGGACACAAATGTAATCAATTTGAAATATACTAACATAAAATACGTGACCACAAATAAGCCTGCACAATTGATCACAAAACTCAGGACTTCTGGTAATTCCCAGAATTTTAAAATCTACAAAAGGGGGCAGGGCATTTTCATATTTGGCTCCAAAGCTTTGGAATAGCCTTCCAGACACTGTTCGGGGAGCAGACACGGTTTCCCAATTCAAAAGTAGGCTCAAGACGCATCTCTTTAATCTGGCATACGCGTAACTCATCCCATAACCTCATATTGCAGTACACCTATCCTGAATGGCAACTACGCTAATTCTCTCCATCTTTTCTGTATTTTTCTACCCATCCTGAGACATCTGGAGATTGTGCCAGCTTCAGTAGACAAAGGCCAACCCTGCAAGGTTTCTAAGGCATCTGGAGAAGGACCTGCTCCAGCTAGATTCTGCTTTATGATGGCTGGAGCTACACATCCTGCTCCTGTGCTTCCAGTGATCTGACCCCATCTGCCCTCTGCACCTACTGCTGAACTGAATCTACACAACTTCTGATATATTGAACTTTCACCTGCACAACACACTTGATGTTATTTCTATCTGTTATCACCCAGATGAGGATGGGTTCCCTGTTGAGTCTGGTTCCTCTCAAGGTTTCTTCCTACTGCCATCTCAGGGAGTTTTTCCTTGCCACTGTCGCCGTCACCCTTGGCTTGCTCATCAGAGACATTTCATTCATCATTCATTCATTTAATTATTATCTAGACACATTTTTCTCACACATACACACTTTCAAATATTTTCTTTTCTTAAAAAAAAAAAAAAAAATCTTTAATTTTTTTTTGTGAAGCTACTTTGGGACAATGACCATTGTTAAAAGCGCTATATAAATAAAATTGAATTGAATTGAATTGAATCAAATTATTATTTACAGACCCTTCAGGGACGTACTCTGAATTTCTCTGCGGATTTCATTTCAAACCTTGTTGTCTCTGTAGACAAAGCATTGACTGATGGAGAAGTTAATACTCACTTTAAAAGTCCAGGAGATTCTGAGAAGAGCATTCATGTCCATTCTGGAGTCAAGAGGAGTAAATCCTTGGATCCTCTTATAAAGGTGGTCATAACATAGATTTAATACAAACCTTTAGTGATAATGTATGTACATTGCCATGCTGCTGTATTATACACACAACCATGTTAACCACTGCACAGAGCTGAGTTATCAACAAAGACTGGATCACCGTCTGACTCCACAGAACTCGATCAAGAGACTAAAGTCAACATTCCGTTACACACACATGATTAAGATTCAATTATTTGTCACATGTACTGTACAGCACAGTATGATGATGGGCTAAAGCCTCATCTCAAGAGAGATGTTCTAATGTTATTACAAATGTAGGAAAGGTTCGGCAATGATCTGGACAAATTTACCTACTGGGAAGTCTCTACTACTGGTGTTGGTTGTGTGACCCAAACTGATGATGACAAAACTACACAGGATTTTAGGGAATAAGGTTTGCAACATTAACAGCAACTTTACAACATTAACTAGGAGGGAAGCTGGGTGATGATTGTGTAAAAATATGGTGCATGCAGGGAAATTCTCTGGTTTTGCAGAACAGGAGATTGTAGACAGAGAGGATGTTTTTAAAATTTACATTGCCAGCTCTGTGCCACCGAGTCAAGGTGAACTAAGCAGACTGTAGACGCTTTCACACACTCCAGCCTGTTCTCTCGCCCGAACCACTAGACTATAATAGGGCAAAATATAACAAAGTATATAACAATATATATACCAATCAAGAGATCAAAATCCCAATAAAATGCATTTATGTTTGTGGTTGTAATGTCACAAAATGTGTAAAAGTTTAAGGGGTATGAATACTTTTGCAAGTGACAGTACATATTTGCAGATCAATATTTATTTGAAATTTTCTTTTGTTGTCTATCAGAGCATACAGGAGTTTAAATTTATGAATTTGTATTAAAAAAACGTGCAGCCTTCCCGTTACAGTCTACATATAAACATATAAAGGAATTACTGCACCTTTCATACGTGGGTCCCTGCTTTTTCAACGAGACCAAACGTAATTGGACAGGCATGTGTTATTCCCTCATTTCTTTATTATTAAATAAGTAAATAAAACGTACTGTGCATCATTTGCCTTCAGATTTTGTTGCTGTGCTGTAAACTGGAAATATAAAGCCCAAAGAGCTGCCACTGCCACTGCCACTGCATTTAGCCATCCAAAGACAGAAATATCGAAACAAGCCTAACAGAGAGAGATTCAACCAATGTTTGTCAGATTGGTTGGTACATGAAAAGAATAGACTGGTGAATTCAGAATCATCAAAAAGCCCAGAAAACATAGAACTGTGTTGGAGGACAGAAGAACTTTTCCCCTGGTAAAGAAACTCTTTTCACATTTGGCCGGAACATCCTCTAGGAGGTGTTAAGGTCAACAGTCGAGAGAAAACTACAAAACAGTTAATGCAAAGGATATACCACAAGAGGTTAACTCTTGGTTAAGCTTTAGAAACAGGAAGATTAAATGCAGTTTGCCAAAAACTCTGACCTTTAAATAGAAGAAAAAGATCGATAAAAAAGAATAATATAAACAAGGAAAGGATCTAAAGAATATCACCATATTCACCACATCATCTTTTGCTGTGGGCGTGTATGGCCGCCAGTGGAACTGGTTCTTTCCAATGTATTCGATGATGTGACTGCAGAGAAAAGCAATATGAATTAGCTCCAAAATGTATAGCACCATATTATCTGCTCAGATTCAGACAAATTATTCATAACCTACTGTGTCACAGACAGATGGCCAATTCAGTGCCCTGACCTGGATCACATGCATAAGCATGCATTTCACTTACTGTAGACAGAACACTTAAAAACAGGAACTGAAGACAGCTGCAGTAAAGATCTGACAGAGCATTGCCTTGAAACAAACCCAGTGTCTGATGATGTCTTGGGTTCCAGACTTAAGGCAAGAGCTTTAACAGGAAAGGATATGCAACTAGTTTTTTTTTTTATCACAATATAATTTGTGATCACGATAAAGAATATTAAGAAGTAAAACTCTTGAAACATGACTGTTGAATATAACACTTATTTTCAGCTAGGATTTTTTTTTGTACCATTCAGTTAATCTCAAATTTGTCTCCACCTTGTGGTAGAACACTGGAACTGAAACCTTCAAAACTTCTCCAGGCCTAAAATCTGGTCTGTAGTCAATATAGCAAAAATTCTTTATGTAGGACTAGATTTAAAATTATTTTTAATACTCCCACATTAATGTACGCACTACCACTGTTGAAAAAAAAGCCCGCTATTTCTAGTTAACAACAAATAAAAAAGGTCTGTCTTTGAATAAAATGTAAACAATCGGACACTGAATAAATATTAATCTAATCTTTCCTTATAATTTGCTATATTTCAAAATGACACAGTACAGCATTTTGAAATGATTAATTCCTGGTATTGGGCCAACGTCTTAGTTTATGTCATTCATATAAAAATGTAAATCTGAATGAATGAATTAATGAATGAATGAATAAATAGCGTAAATATCACATTTAACTTTATACTTTCAAAGACTGCCTAATGGCTAGTAACTTTAGTTAGCTCACATGCACTTTCCACCAAACCACCAAGCGCAAATGAGGTTTAGTTTGCCAAAACATGAGAACTATGAATGTAGACACACTGCTTGAACCAATAGGTTTATTACAAAATTGCAAGACAGAAAATTCATAAATTGTCTTCTAATGGCAAACACAACACAAAAAAAAAAACATACACCTCTTATATTAGATGTAGGTCCGCTGCATCAAAAAATGAAGCGACGACAGCGGTTAAAAACAGAAGGTAATGATATGGACATGACCCCTAACGAGGGGGAAACGTGCAGGAAACAAGGAGAGACCTGTTTACTGCAGAAGAACGCTGGATGCATGAGGAGACTAATAAGATTAAATGAAGGGTTTTACCAACTGAGTTTGATCCTTGCCTTCAAGGTGAACAGAAGAACTATTTCAAAACAAACAAACAAAGACAAATCAGAGTACCAAGCATATTTTATGTTTTTCCTGTGTTTTTAAAGGCCAGACTCAATCCAAGATCAGAGCTGTGCATAATTTGTGCAACTCAAGACCTCGGAACGATTCATAGGTCAACCCCAAGCAACGGCATTTTAAAACAGCTTGCACACAGTTTACACAATATTAAGGTCAAGTTGATGTGAACGTTGAAGATTATTACAGAGGAAACGTTGCTGAGGTGCACGGACAAGAGAGAACCGATCAAGTGTGTGGCATGTCGCTTCCTACAAGCTTTGGTGGCGCTCAGTCACTGACCACATCATAGAACATTGTGACCATAACTTGGTGAAATGAACGCTAACTATGCTGTCTTAAAAATCAAATATATTTCAAACAGGAATGAAGAGTACTGGGTGGAGCATTAATCGTCTAAACTTTCACTCTGGCATGGCCCACTTTTTGCCCAATTCCAGGTTTAAAGGTATGTAGTGCTTGGTTTGTTTTTGTTTATGTATAGTGCAATGCATGGTGAAATATGTAATCCCCTGGTTATTTCATAAATTATTCAAAATTATTATTCACAAATCATTCACACATTATAACTTTCTTCATGGCATTTTTTTTTTCATTTTTACACATATGGACATATTTAAAATGTATATTATATTATATATATTTTGGTGAGTATATTCTCTCAATATATTCAACATGCACACACACACGCGCTACTTTATATGAAGTCATCATTTTCAAAATGCATTCCTCTTGATGGCTGCACCACAATTTGCAGTTTCTGTGTAACCCCCGCAGATTTCAATGTTTGACAAATAGACAAGTAACCTTTCAGAATGTTCGCACTTTAATCAATCAGACGAAGGAAGAACAGTACTAAAGAACCGAGCACTGTGCAGAGCATAATCGGACTTCAAATCTGATTTGTGAAACATGGAGGGGAAAAAAAAAAAACTTTCAAGAAGACTAGTCTACTTGGCAGGTCAGAACACACAACCAATTCTCCAATTATCAAGTCAACATTTAAATTTGAACCAACAAATACAAGTCACTGAGTGTATGTATGTATGTATGTATAAATGTGTTTTAATAAAAACCAGTTGACAAAAGAAATGTAAAAATATGAGGAGGTTAGATGATTATATTTGTAGGTCTAAGGTGAGGAGAGGTGACAGGAGCTCTGGTCAGAAAAGAAGGGGCAAAACTGTTGAATTTACTTCCCTAGACAAAACTCATGACAAACCTATCCTTTAACAACTTCTCAGTGTCTTTTGGGGAGCTGCTAGTCACACACATTACTATAACCCACTAACAGCAACCACCGGGTCCAATGATTCTTTACAATTTTTAACCCTGCAGTCTTTTCGATTAAGTACTTCATTTTGTTTTCAGGTGTGTTTAGTGCAAGCATCCACGATATTTAACAACTGCAATCCCATGTCAACTTTTTTTTGGTTGTTGTTATGAATGACTACAAATAAAAAGGTAGACATAAATAACACTACAAAACTGGCAAAACTATTACCCTGCCATTAAATTAACTGTCCCTAACCGTGACCAAAAAGGGAATGTCAACAAAAATGTACAAATGTTTTATGCTTTACACTGCCAAATATGGCCTGAACATCCTTTAACATCACCCCACCAAAAAAAAAAAATCTCAAAGGAAAAATTATTATTATTATTATTATTATTATTATATTGACGCCTATTGCTGACAACACACAGCCAGTGACATCACACCCACTTCACAATGAGAGCAATGCCAAATTATTTGTCCTTTACCAAAATAAGAAAAAGTTGGGGAAAAAATAAAGAGAAAGGGAGGACACAAAAATAAGGACTTTTCCTTAAGCTGTGCTTGGACAGTCCTGGAACTTGAGGGTCTCTCACTCAGACTCGGACTCCAGAGGTGCACTCTCGTCGATCATCTCACGCTTACATTGTTTAGGCGCCTGCTTTAACCCAGAATGGACCTTCTTGTGGCGAGAGAAGCTGGATGAATGGACGAAGGTCTTCCCACAGTGCTGGCACTCGTAGAGCTTGCCAGAGGCATGCGTCTGCTGGTGCTGCTTTAGGTTGGACAAGCGTACAAAGGTTTTCTTGCACACATTGCAGGTGTAGCACCTGTCACTTACGTGCGTTTGCTCAAACTTGGCGAGGGCGACGCCACAGCCCGTATATGGCTGATCGTCGTCGTCGTCATCATCTGCCAATGGCAGCCTTTTCTTACCCCCTTTGCGGCGCTTATTCTTCTTACACAGTGTGTAGTAATTGGGTTTGTCACGTGAGCAGAGCTTCAAGCGGATCTTCAGGTCTGAGGACTTGTCCAGTGTGTCTCTGCCCTGTGTGTAAGAGTTGAGCAGCTGCCGCACATGGGACACCTGGTGCTTGGACAGATTGGTGGATGTGCTGAACACCATGTCACACTGAGTACACTGGTACTGCTTCTCACCCACAGCAAATTTGCTTTCTGCTTGCTGTGACTTCTTTTTCTTTGATCCACAGCCAGACGGGCGGTTCTGATGGGTTACGATGGGCACCGGCGTAGGTGTCGTGTAGAGTGGCTTTAGTTTATCAAGGCCTTTTTTATGGATCAGCCTGTGGCGCGAAAGGCTCGAGCTGTGGTTGAACGACTTGCCGCATGCATTGCACGTGTGCAGTCTCTTGATTTTGTGGCACTTCTTGTGGATTGCCAGGAGCCGTTTGCCGTTGCATCGTACGCCACACAAGTTGCACTGAAGGAGCTTTTTCCCGTCCTCCGATTTGCCGCTCGCTTTAGAAAGCGGTGAGGTGGAATTGGCCAGATGGTCACCTGTAGAGTGTAGGTGCAGGTGGCGAGCCAGGCTGGATGAATGGCTGTAGCTTTTGCCACAAATGTGGCAGTTGTACGGCCTACCCCTCGAATGGGAGCCCCCTTTATCCCAGTCACTGTCCGAGCCATCGTCCTCCTCCTCCTCTTCCTCCTCCCCAAGCTGGGTGCTCACAAGCACTGTGTGCTCATCTACATCGGAGACGCTCCTTACTTCCTCCTCCTGTGAGGCGATCAGGCCGGTTTCCGTGTCCTCGCACTCGGCATACACTGCCTCATACGGCACAAAGAACCGTTCGTCAGACTCAGTTTTAACCAGCTGGTCAGACGGAAAGCTCTCGTCCGATTCTCTTTTCACGCAGGACAGAGTAAATTTGGAGCCGACCTCGGCCCACTTGACCACGTACTCGATGGGCTGGGTATCGAGTTCCACCGTGATAAAGTCTGCTCCGAGAGCGTCCGGGTCAGACGACGTTAACTCGACTCCTGTGTCCTCCATCGGGTCCGGTGTTTAACGGTCCAGTCTTGTCAAACACTTTCAAATTATGGGCAACGAAGTTCTCTGGATATCACAGTCTGACTTCACAGCTCAGTGACTCCTGGCAGAAAAGAAGGAGATAAGTGAAGACGCTTTTATAAATCAGAGCAAGAATAAAATAATCAGCTCAAATTCATAAAATACATCCGAGAGATACATTACACTAGGAGTTAAAAAAAAAAAAAAGAGGAAAAGCTGCAAGTTTGAATACAGGATGTAGGCAGACAAAAGGCTGGAACTGCAGTCAGTGCGACTTCACGGTACTGATACACTCGGCACTGGGAGTGTTGAGGGTTTAAATCAAGCATTAAGGGTTTAATCAAGGTGTAAAGAGAAAGGTTGAGCGCGCGGGACGAAAGTCACACCGAGCTGAAGTGGAAATCGAAAGCGACTGAGAGAAGGTTTTATTTCCTCATTGCGCGGGGCCTCGGCGCCACCATTTACCCCGAGCGCGGCGTTACACACACACACACACACACACACACCGAGCGCAGAGACGAGACCTGCACAGCAACACGGACACGACGCGTTTCATCGTCCTCACCATCGTTCCGCAGCTCCGGAGGTAAAGCGAGGTGAAGTTTAAAGCCCGCGTTTGTCGGAGCAGACACGCAAACAAAGCGTCGCAGAGCCATACAGGAAATACAACAGAGAGGGGAAAGACACGGCGCGCGGTGCATCATGGGTAGCGCGGATTAAAAGGGCTGTTCGGCGACACACTCGGAGAAAGTAGAGTCGTGTATATGATGCGGTGGGAATCTTACACAATCATGTCAGGGGAAACAAACCTCTCTCTGAGAACATCAATCTGGCCTGGGTTCAGTCGGCCCGCCGTAAAACTACACACTGCAAACACGAGTGTGTGTGTGTGTGTGTGTGTGTGTGTCGACATATTTCCATCACAGGCCTGCTTGTGATGCTTATGTGTAGTATTTAAGCGCATTAGTGAGGACCTGGGCTCATCTCTGTGCGCATGGGGAGGACACACACACACACACACACATATATACATACACACCCCGTCCCCGAGCCTCTCCACAACAACCTGCACTAAACATTACACACTACAGCAGGGTTTGTGTGTGTGTGTTCCCTCTCTGTCTCCGAGACGCAGTTTATACACACACATACACACTCCCGTTCAGTACTTACCGAGACACACACACAGCACCGCCTTACACCAGGACGACTTTCAGTACGCTAGACACCCGTGTGTGTTTATATATGTGTGTGTGTGTGTGTGTGTGTGTGAGAGAGAGCGCTACAGTAAATGCAGATGGAAATTCACAACAGAAACTGGAAACCAGGCGGCCGTGTTCCACGTAAACGCGGCGAGGACATCATGTCTCCCCGCCGATCACACTGTGTACCGCAGATCACACAGTCTGTTCTGCAATATGTCTCGGGGAACGACTGAAAGAACTAGAATTGAAAGTCATTACCGAGCATCTGGCCTGAAAACAGCCGTCTTTTGGTCCTCGCAATGATCTGACTGCTCGCTCCTGCCGCACCTCTGCCAGATCATAAACGATGGCGTCATGACTGTCAATTTACCCGTTTTTTTGCATTACATCGCTGATCTCAATAAAATCCGCGTCGACTCCAGTTCAATATAAGCGCCTGCGTAAATGCGTCTGCGGCTTGTCTAGGGATCTGGCCAGAAACCTGCTTTGCTGTCGTAAAGACTGCCGTGAACGTCGCATGAAACTCCTCTTAAAACAATCATATTGTAATGCACGCGTTGGTTATTCTGCGTGTTAATCCAGTCAGTGTGTGTTTAACTACTTAATGTGCACTGATAATTTGATTAACCTGCTTGTACTGCATGCTTGATTTTGGAACAATATTTTTTAACGAATGCTTTACGGCAAACGTGGGCAGTGTGTCGGCTGTGACGGTGATTCCGTGCACTGCGCTCCTGGATCTTGCTCATGAAAGCCATTTTATATATATTGGGGAACAACATCATGCTATTTGTTCCTATACATATATATTTTAAAAAGTTTTAGATTGTTTAGTCACAGCGCGAGGTGAGGAAGTCGATGACGTCATGCGTTCCTGCTTGCTGGTCACTCTTACCTGTCAGGTGTGATGTTAACGCAGTTTGCTCTTCCAGGTCTGATTATAAGGGATCAATAACATAGAAGAGATGGATAAAGACTCTGCAGGATCTAACCCGAGCTTAGGAGCCACGGGAGCTGGAGGGGGTGGAGCTTTTGGCAGTTTATTCAGATCTACAGGTCCGACTTATTCAAATTCCGAGCTCGCCGGTGTGCCTCGTAAGTAAATCAGGTCTGCAGATATTGTGATTCACAAGCACATTAGATCATATTTATATTTATTCATATTTACAGTGATCTACAGTCAAGTGTTTTACAAAAGTTTCACACAGTTTCAATAACATTATTGCAACAGATGACAGAATTCCATTAAAAAGATTAATTTAATCGAATTAAATTAGCACACACAAATTAGTTAGTAACCTAGTTACCCAGTGAAGTATCTATTTTCCAATGACGGAAACTTCAAAGCACTGGATAGAAGCATCTGCCAAATACCTAAATTTAAATTACAAAAACTTATTAAGACTTCAACTGTTTGTTTATTCTTTCATTCACTTTATCATCTATACTACTTTATTCTGTATACAGGGTCGCTGGGGGGCTGTAGTCTTTTCCCAGGAGATTAGGGCATGAGGCAGGGAACACCCTGGACAGGGGGCACACACACACACACCCACACACACACATACACTGCAGGCAATTTGAAAATGCCAATCTGCATGTCTCTGGACTGTGGGACGTAACCCACCAAGCCCAGGGAACAGATGCAAACACCTCAAGGCGGGAATCGAACACGGACTCTGGAGGTGCAAGGTGACAGTGCTAACGATTCTGCCTTTTAATAAAAAAACAATATTAAGAATATATTTCTTATATAGTGGATTCAGACCGTATCCCAAGATCACTGTACATTTACATTTACATTTAGTCATTTGGCAGACTGTAATGAAAAGCGAGGTTATAACGCACTATTCTTGCTCTCTCTCTCTCTCTCTCTCTCTCTCTTGCAAATGGACAGAAACACATGCATATGGGCAAATTAAGCTTATTATGAATAATACATTATTTTGATTTATTAAAAAATAAGCATTTTGAGTAAACCAAACATAATATTTTGGCATGTGGCTTGTATAAGTTTTGCACAATTACCTACTAATATTACACACTTGCACCTGGTTCCTCGCTCAGTTTCAACTAGAAAATGTAAGTTACAGGTTGTGGTGGTTAGAGCAAAGGCAGAACAAACAGAAAACATACTGCAGTTTTGTAAGAGAAAAAATGTCCTGACATTTAGAATTCGTGCTGAATAGCCTACACCACTATTCTGTAGTGGATTAGCATTTTATTTATGATCTATAACCACATCATTCCTAGGCTTCCTGAGATTTGCTCTAGATTTACCATGAACACTCTTACCTGTCAGGTGTGACAGGTGTGATTGCTTATTGAAGGCTTTTATAAGCAAGGCAAGGCTCATTGAGGAATAATCTATGGTGTTTTTTTCACAGTGTCTGGAATGAGCCCTCTCTCACCTTATCTCAATGTTGACCCCAAGTATCTAATTCAGGTGAGTTATTAAGACCCCTGCATTTTTAAAGACACAGAAACTATAACACCCATTGTACCAGTACGCCTTCTGGGAAGCTAGACACTCTTTCTTAAGTTATTTTAAATATGTATGCTTTCCAGGATGCAGATGAGTTTATTTTGCCCACTGGTGCCAACAAGACAAGAGGACGCTTGGAGTTGGCTTTCTTCACCATTGGCTCATCCTGTTTATCAGGTACAGTAGGCTTAACATTTTTCTTTTACTTTTTAAGTCTTCAGTATATTTGTACCTGGGGTGAGTGTTTACATACCCCAAGAGGCAAGTCCTAAATGGTATTGCATTAGAAAGCTAAAAAAAGTTTTTACACATGTGAAAGAGAGAATAAATAGAAAAAATATAGAGTGGCAAATGTCATAAAAAGTAAAACAAAAGTTGTAATTTAATAGTATTACTTTGCTATAAAATTTCAAATTCCTCAGTTACTAGCGAATGGCAATTACAAAACACCTTACATTTTTACAACAGTAAAAATATTTTCTAGACATATAAATATGAGTAAAAAAAGCAGTAAAATGTAAAAGGTTTAAGTAAAATGAGATGATCCAGAATTAGATTGAAGAATCTCCATACCACAAATACATTAGAGTAGTAATTTTCAGCTATATGACGGACAGCATTTATGACAACTTATTATTCTACCACTGGCTAATTTATCCTCCTCTCTTTGTACTCTTACTGGTACTGAAATTGTGATAAGATTTGAGCTGTTTGGGACGCAGGTGCACTGTTTGGAGCCATCACCGGATTACGAATGGGGCTGTCTGAAACGAGGAACATGGCCTGGTCTAAACCTCGTAACGTACAGTGAGTGCTATTTCACTATGTACTTCTGTAAAATAAATTGTTTAAGTAATTCACATTCTGATGAATGTGAATCATACATTATATTATACGTTTACACCTTTTTAATATTTAATCATTTAGCAGAGTTTATAACCCATGCAACCATCTGAACACTTCAGGAGACAACAGTGCTTTTTAAATAGACTAAGCATTGCCATCACTTTAGTCATCAAGTCTGGTCTATTAATACACTGCACTTAGTCAAATTTTTTTCCTTCCAAATTTCTGTTTGCATAAAACGTCTTTTCATTTACTCAATAATGGATGTCTTTATTAAGTCCAGCCACTAGAGGTCAGTATTTACCGTGGGTTTGATATTTTGGCGCCACACCCTATTTCTAAGGAATTAAGTATTTATGACCTGGGGCTTTTATTCTTAAGCTTCTTTAAAGTGTCTTGGGTATTTAATTATGTAACTTTATTTTTTTCACTTGTCGTCTTGCACCTCCAGGGTCCGGGTTCGATTCCCACCCCGGGTCTGTGTGCATGGAGTTTGCATGTTCTCCCCGTGCTTGGTTGCTTTTTTTCCAGGTGCACCAGTTTCCTCCCACGGACCTTAGACATGGAGATTAGGATAATTACCATTCCCAAATTGCCTGTAGTGTGTGTGAATGAGCATGTGTGTGCCCTGTCATGTATTGGCAGTGCGTCCAGGGTGTTTCCTGTCTCATGCCCAAATCCTCCTGGGATATGCTCCAGGCCCCCTGCGTTTTATTTTGTATACAAAATAAAACGGAATAGATGATGAGTAAGTGAGGGAGGGAGTTTCAGGCCCTTAATGCTTAAATGAATTTATGCTGCATGTCCCCGTGATAACATGTTACAAATCCTAGAAAAGTTGTAACCCGTGTATATAAGCCATAATCAAGCTAAAAACAATCAGTTTAAACAAATTAGTTAGTTGACTAGTTCCTTCTATCAACGCATTCAAGAGGGAAATGATGATAGTCTAAATAATTCACTTTGTTCATGATAATCAAAGTTTTCTTACAATTGTGAAGTTTGAGATTTACAAACTGTTGTAACAAATCAACATTTTATGTCAGTAAAGTACATGTTGGCAAATGACTAAAAGCCAGAGGAATATTACTTACAATAACATAGTTGTCTACTAGGAAGTGTTGTGTGTATGTAGGGAAATAATCCACCCTGTGCAGGAGTACTATGGCCTGACAAGAAGCAGAGGAGACTGGGAAATAGTTTTGCTTGTGCATGCAGATGCTATGGTAACTCAAGTGGATTGTTCACACACTTGCCTAGATAAAGACCACGTGGGCACTGGGGCTATGCTAAAACCAAAGTTTCTAACACATCTTGGTAAAAACCCATAATGTCATTATGATATTTTATATGTAGGGATGCTAAGTTGTATTTGCTGTCATTGTTCACTATCTTACCAGACGTCTTTAAACGCTTTTGCATTTGTAACACCAAATTGTAAAAAGAGGTATATTTACAACAAATATCAATTCAAAGCAAAAATGTTTACACTGTTTACATTAACCCCATCATTAACATTAAGTATAAAAGGGCCAGACACTGAATAGAGAACGAGATTCAGCAGTCATATGGAAAGTTTGGTGTTTAGTTATACGTAGGGGTCAGATAACCCTTTTTAAGTCCAGTCAAGCCGACATTTAATAGCATGCGTCTGAATGAATTTTTAAGGATGTTCTATTTAATTAAAACACATATCCACTATCGGCCAATAAGCTTTCAGAAGGTATTTGCCAGGGTGACTCATCAAACTTGAATTATATATTTGGGTACTGTATATTAAATTAAATTCGGCACTAGTGGATGCTTTTATAATTGCACGTAAAAACAAGCAATAGTATAACAAGGCATAGAATAAAAGTTTTTTTTCTTGTTCTGTTGCTCTTAGTAAAAGGTGAAAGGCCACACCAATTAAAATTCAAATTATCAATCAAAATATTTAAATTCTACTTTTGCAAACTAGTCATGGGCTTTTCATTACAATATTGGTGTCAAACTGAATTCTAATACATACCAAAAATATGTTGACACTCATAAACAATATAACTCCACACATCAATTATCTCTGAAAAGGTGGAACTAGTTTACTTGCATTGCTGTAGTGTAATTCATGATTGGTCATACGGATTTAAATCAAACTGCAAATGCAGGTTCAGTACAAAGTTCTGAGGATGTCTGCACAAGGGTATGCTCACTGTGTATCTTGGGTAAATCCAGGATAATTAAAATGACATTAACTAGATGGCATGTTAGAGTCGAAACATCCTTTTCCATTCGTTTTAAACGATTTAGTGATTTATGCAAGTGTTGTTAAACACACTAACAAGCTCTGTCTCTTTTAAAACCTTTCACTGCCATCATAAATATTGTCAGTCAAATCAACGCTTTGAATTTAAATTTAAAATGATATACTAATCCAGAAAATTTGAGATGTCCACATCTTCATTAAGTTTATTTATTTATTTTTTTTTATTTTATGCCACAATGGTTGTCTTAAACAATTATTTTTCCTCTGTATGATTGCTGAATATTTGCTATATTTTTCAAATGCATTCATAAAAACATAAATGCATAAGTCTATGTAAAATAATAAAATATATTCGCATGGCAACATTGAATTTAAGAGAAAAAAATGATAGGTCAGTTTTTTTAGCCATAGTGATAAGTATGATTCCTGTAAGAAAAGTATACAGCAGAAAAGTTTTTGACCAAGTGGACTACGTTGATGCAATGAGGTCAAGCGCAACCTGTCTGGCATTCGATCGTACGTTTGAACGAAAACTCAAATACAGCTGTGTGTACGAACAGTGTTTGTCTGCTCACAGAGCAGAGCAATCGAGTGGAAGTGCCTGTGTGTAAATCTGACTGCCTGTGGTCATGTGCGTGCACGAGGTCAACCAAAGTCTGGCTGTGTTGCCTCACACGCACAATCTAATCCCAGAGAATATTGAGATTGTGGATAAAATATACACTTTAAAGGTCTGAATAGGTCCTGCATGAATTTAAATGTTGCTACATGTTTAACCAGAATAAATCCCAGAATAAATCATTCTGTCATATTAGTATGACGTGATATTGTGTAAAACAATAACACTAACCTTATCCCTACATTTACATATATTCCAACTGTGATTTAATTTGAATCTTAATATTGTTTATCCTATGTGTGTCCTAGAATACTAAACCTGGTGACCCGTCAGGGAGCTACTTGGGCAAACACTCTGGGCTCACTAGGTGAGTGCGTTAGTTATTGTCTATATGAATGGACTGCGTTTGCACTGCGTTTTAAGATATTTGTTCATTCATTCATTCATTCATTCTTTTTTGGTATCAGTCTGATCATCTCAGCATGCATCCACTTAATCACACCTAGTTCAGTTATTTAACGGCATGTTTTGGTTAGTAAATTACATTAAAGACGGAGAAAGATCAGATGATTTATCTCGCGGTTTTATAAGGGATGTGTAGGATTTTATGCCATTTTTCGATTCTCCTTCCCCATGTTGACATAGTTATGTAATTGCTGTCTTTCCTTTTGTTTGTGTTCATATGGTTGCTCTTATGATTAATGACTAATTTATCTAATAACCATTCCTCTTTCTCTTTGGCTGGTAAATCCCTTCTCTACTTAGACATTGTGTATTGCAGTACAACAGAAATCTTAAGCATTAAGCACATACAGTACCAGTCAAAAGTCTGGACACATCTTCTTCAATGTTGTTCTATAATTTTCAAAAATGTGCATTAATACTGAAAACATCCAAATTATAATGGAACATTTATGGAATTATGTAATAAACCCAGAATATATATTTGTTTGTTCCAAACATTTAGCCGGCTCACTCATGGCATTGTCTCATCACACTCACAAGGTAGTCACCTGGAATGGTTTTCAGATCACAGATGAGCCTTGTCAAGAGTTCATTTGTGACATTTCTGGCCTACATAATGTGCTTTAGACCATCAGTTGTCTTGTGCAGAGGAGGGGTGTAATAACACACTTTGTGCTATTACAGCTACTGTATTGTTCAGCCTTTATTTGCCACATATATATATATTACTGTAGAGTGAAATACATTATTTTTCACATATCCCAGTTTTATTAGTAGGCAGGGGCCACGGCGCAGGGTCAGGCATTTTTACGGCGTGTCTGGAGCAGACAGGGTTATGCTGGGGCTCAACCCGCCAACCTTCGAACAGTAACTCGGAGCCTTAACCTTCTGAGCCACCACTGCCCCTCAGTATGAATCCATATGGTAGAAATCCATATCATGGCAAGAAACAGTCAGTAACGTAAAGAGAAAAGACATCACTACAATACTTGAAAAAATTTCAAGAACTTTGAATGTTATCCTCAAGCCCAAAGTGCAGTCACCAAAGTCATCAAATGCTTAGTCAAAATTGGGGGCACAATTAATTGGGGTAGCACATGGCAACCACAGCATTTTTCAGTGACATGCCATCCCATCTGGTCAGTAGTTCGTGGGATCATTATTTGTTTTTCAACAGGACAATGACCCCAAACATGCCTCCAGTTATGTAAGAGCTATTTGTCTAGGAAGCAGAGTGATGCTGATGACCTGGCCTTCACAATCACCTTATGAATTTCTTATTGAGATGCTTTGGGATGAGTTTGACCAGAAAGTGAGGGAAAATCAGCCAACAAGTACTCAACATCAATGGGCACCCCTTCAAAAAACATTCCAGGTGACGACCTTATGAGGCTCACTGAGAGAATGCCAAGAGTGTGCAAAGCTGTCAAAGCAAAAGGGGGCTACTCTGAGAAATCAAAAATATAAAACGTATTCTAAATTACTTAACACCTTTTATTGACTGCGTAACTCCATATTTGTTCTGTTATAATTTCAGTGTCTTTACTATTAATATATAATGCTGAAAACAATAAAAATATAAAAGAAAACATTGACTAGGGAGGTGTATCCAAACTTTTAACTGGTCATGTATGTGCATAAACAAGACTATAAAAAAATCATAATCTTGACATGTAGTACTGTATGCAGGAATTATTAAAAATAATAACAGAATTAACAATTTTGTGTGTACATGCACAGCTCTATTATACAGTGTGTTCGGTGTGATCATCGAAAAAACCCGAGGAGCAGAGGATGATCTAAACACCGTGGCTGCTGGCACAATGACTGGCGTCCTCTACAAATCCCCAGGTAGGCAAACAAGGGGGTATTTATAAGATGTAACAGGTTCCTGCCAGGAAAAATACAGACTCAAACAAGGCACAGGAGAAAATTGTGGTACAAACCAATGATGTAAGCTGTGATCTGGTGCTGCAACAATGAGACATTGTGTAATTGTGTATGTTTATGGGGAATTGATAAGCATTTCCCTGGTATTAATATTTACTCTGTTATGCTGCACAACTGGAATTTTAAATCTTTTCCTTAAAAAAAAAAAAAAAAAGTGAGTTGCCACACAATCAGTTGTTGTTGTTTTTTCGCCTGGTCACTTACATGGATTAAAAGCAGAAGTAGAACCAAAGAAGATATAATTAAGGTTAGGGTGATTTCATGAGGATATATGGGGCTTTTGTTGTTAAATAATGTACTGTAGTCACAAGACCAAGGACAATGTGAAGTCCATGAATAGGCAGGGGTTTTTTTTTCCAGGAAGCTGATGCACTGGTGTGTGTGTGCATTAGGTGTGTGTGTGTGTGTGTGTGTGTGCTCGTTAGTGAGAAAGACAGAGAGAAATCTTTTTTTTTTTTTTTTTTAGATTAGTAAAATGTTTTGAAACGTCAAGGGGAAACACTAACCAAAACATGTGCTAAAAATCTTCCCAACTACATTTGAGGAAGTTTAAAATATGTGTCTATTTAAAATATGTGGAATTAGGTAATTATGTAACAACAACAGTCTATTGTTATTTTAAGTCATAGAGGTTCCTGGAATAGTTGTTGCAAGAACAGTATTGTCAAGTGCATTTGTAAAACCCATTAATATATATATATTTCTACTATTATTGGACACGCCTTCTAATTCCATTGTGTTTCCTGATTTTTATGTCTTTCTACTTTGTAAAACAATCTTGAAGGCGTCCAAATATGCAATAATCACCTTTAAACAGTTAATACTGAGATGTATCTGCTACTTATGCTCTGTAAAGCCTTCATAACAGTTCTAATCCGAGGTGCAGATAATTTTTTGAGGCTGGTAACTCTAAATGAACTTCTCCTCTCCAGCGAGTTAAATGTGAAAGTACTCGCCTCTAAACCTACAGTAATAACTGGTTATGCCACCTTGGCGGCAACAACTAAAATCAGGCGTTTGTTGTGGAAGTATTTTGGCCCAATCTTCTTTGCAGAATCGTTTTTATTCAGCCACACTGGCGGGTTTTCGAGCATGAATGGCCTGTTTAAGATTTAAGTCTGAAGTTCGACAAGGCCACTCCCAAAGCTTTTTTCTTTTTTTTTTTTTCTTTTTTTTTTGAGCCATGCAGAGGTGGACTTACTGGTGTGTTTTATGCTCTTGAACTCAAAGTCACAAACTGATGGTCGGACATTCTCCTTCAGAAATTTTTGATAGAGCGCAGAATTCATGATTTAATCCTTTATGCCAAGGCTTTCAGGTCCTGGACATCACACTACCGCCACCATGTTGTTTGATTGTTGGTGGTTTTACACCAGATGTAACGGGATTCCCAAATGTTTAACTTTTGTCTCATCAGTACACAGTGCTTAAGGTCTTGGGTATAATCAAGATGTTTTGGGGCTAATGTGAGACGAGCCTTTTTGTTCATTTTGGTCAACAGTGACTTTCACCTTGGAACTTTTTCATGGATGCCATTTTTGCCCAGTCTCTTTCTTATTGTTGAATCATAAACACTGACCTTAACTGAGGCAGGTGAGACCTGAAGTTCTTTAGATGTTATTCTGGGTTCTTTTATAAGCTACTGGATGAGTAATTTTTTTGCTCTTGGAGTAATTTTGGTAAGCCGGTCAAGTCAGCTTATTAGTAGCTTCTTTTAAAGTAGGTTATTTAATCCAATTGTTCATAAATTCACTTCTACTCAACATTTTAATTTTAGCGCATAACAATGTGCTCTCAGGTCAGGTATTTTACATGACCTCACCTTGGACTGCTGCGGATATGTTTGCTCTTTGCTCGGTTTTGGAACATACTGTATGAGACAAACTAAATCTAAACTTCCCGCAGAAAGAATTAACACACATTGATCTGTCCAATCATCCTTTGAAGGTTCAGTTTTCATAGTCTACTTGCCCTTTTTTGGAGTAAACCATGCTGTCCTGCGCATTTGTTTGACAGACAAAATGTTTTTTCATTTACTGTAATACTGTAAGTATTTGGATATGTTTAAATAATGCTCATACTGCCAATCAGTCTCAATCACAGCTGATCCCTCAGTTAATTAAAGGTACGTCCTATATATTCTATTTATATTTAAAAGAATCTATAGGCTGAATTTGTCAGTTTGTGCTTAAAAAAAAAAAGCTACATTGTCCTGTTCGACAAGACACTTACCCACTCATATAAGATCTATTAAAGTCATGAA
Source organism: Clarias gariepinus (assembly GCF_024256425.1). Classification (NCBI taxonomy): domain Eukaryota; kingdom Metazoa; phylum Chordata; class Actinopteri; order Siluriformes; family Clariidae; genus Clarias; species Clarias gariepinus. The sequence goes on from NC_071107.1 coordinate 25,345,700, forward strand.
ATCTCTTGCACTGAATTGACCTCGTTATTTTCTCAGATATTGCTACAATCAGTTCCAAATTTCACATTTCCTCATTTTCTCTTTCTTGCAGAGCTCACTATTACAGAGCCCTTCCATCAGATGGTCATTGGACAATCATGTGGTCGAATAAATAGTGTTGAAACGGTCAACGTTCAAATGTTTCTTTCTAAAAGCAAGGTGATCCTGAACAGCCTGGTCAGGAACAGTTTGATGGGAGATGTTAAGGTTCTGGTCCAGCTGCACACAAGCAGAACTGTTGTACACTTGAAAATATGTGTTGCAGTCTAATGTTTGGGGGTTTCTTAACACACATTTCAATCAATTTAAAACAAAGATGAATAAAATATTAATAGTAAATATGCCATAAAGTAAAGATATCCAGCAGTCATGTGATGTATTCTAAGCCACTTACTGCCAAAATTATTACTGTGAATGGTGATGATCAATCATACAAGATCTTCATAAATGTCCTTATAAAGTTATTAGCTCCATGTTAAAATCATCTTTTTTTTGGAATGAGGCATCAAAGAACATTCTGCATCTAGTCTGTATCTGGCAAGACCGAAGGTTTTCCAACAGAACATTACCATCCATATGATGTAAGAGCTCTGTGCCTTTGCTCTGTGGTCCAGTTGTAATGCTTATGTGCTCATTTGTAGGTGCTTTTTCCTATGGGCACCCCGTTTGCAATAAACTGTAATGTGCTGTGTGTTCTGGCACCTTTCTGTCAGAACCAGCATTTAATTTTACAGCAGTTCGAGCTACAGTAGCTATTCTATTGGACCAGACTACATGGGTCCACATGCGTCATTTTTACATGCGTCATTTTCACATTTTATTTGAACACCAGATTAGATTTGTTATTATCTTATTTTTATATAAAAGATACTTGCTACCATGAGAATCACAACTGAATGTCTCTAAAACCTAAATCGTATGAAAAGTGTGAATTGTTTATTGTGCACGGCAGCTACAAGCTAAAAAGAATATTAACACATTAACTAAAGGCAGCAACTCATCTTTAGACATACCACATAGAATATGTAGGGTGTCTGTGTTTTGTTAAATTAAATAAAAGAATTTCTATGAATAGAAAGCTAAAGAACAATACACTTATTATTATTCAGGTTTTATTGTATTTAGTGAACCCTAAGCTCATGTCGGAGCCTCCTAGAAGTTACCACAAAATAATTATGCTGTTATGCAGAGAGGAAACGGCACAGCTGATTTTTGCCAGTCAGCTGAAAGGTGCGGCCAAAGTTCCAGATCAGATAAGACTGTCATGAGGGCAACAAACAGTGCAGCACGTTTCCCATCGACCTCAGTGACACTCAGCCTGCATTTTGCCTCATGCCTTTAAAAACTATGTGAATTGTTTTGTATTCCCTTGTAAAGGAAGAATCATGTAGAAAATATAGTAGTTAAGCTGTTAAGCCCTTTTTATTAGCTTCCTGAAAATTTTTTTTTACAAATATACCAAGGTCATTGTCTCTTACTGTGAATGCTGTATACTTGGAACAGTTCTTTGTTTTTGACATCAGATGACAGCTGAGAAAACAGACATGCTGCCAAGATAAGGGGCCATGGAAATGTAGTGAACTATTGATTGATTAGTGCTGAGAAGTTGGGGGTTGTTGTGGACGTATAGGAAGTTTCCAAAACTAATTTTAACATTGCTCTATTATGAAAAAAACATTTAGATTGTGAAAAAGTTAATTTTCTTTTGTACTTTAAAAAGTTAAATACCTTCTAGATTCGTAACACATGAAGTCAAATACACACACTGTATTTCATCGGTCTGCCTTCTGCCTTTATTACCACTGTGGCATTGTTTCAATAAGCTTATGCAATGTCATAATATTTATTTCTGTCCAGAGTCACATTAATTTCTTTCCAAGATCTTGTATTAACGATGGGAGAGTTGGACCACTGTGTAAAGTCTTCTCCAGCACATCTAAGAAATTCTCAATTGGACTCCGTGGTGGCCAATCCATGTGTAAAAATGATGTTGCATGCTCCTAAAACCACCTTAACAATTTGTGCTCGATGAATCCTGGCATTGTGACCTTGGAATATGGGAAGAAAAGAATCCACTGATGCACTCAACTTGGTCCTTTAGCACGAATTACTGCATTAAGGTGGCATGGCACTAAAGATCAGCTGAGGCGTTATTGAAGTCCAGGTTGCTTTAATAGCAGCCTTCATCACATCTGTATTGTCAGTTTGGGTGTTTCTGATTTTTTTCTCGTGACAATACTCCATAGATCATGTCCTGAGGTGTGTTGGCTGGCCAATTAAGCAGTCATATCATGGTCAGCAAGTCATTTAGTGGTTAGGCACCATGGGTAGGTACTAAGTCCTGCTAGAGAAGGAAATTAATATGTCCATAAAGCTTTTCAGCAGACGAAAACATGAATGATGTGCTCTAAAGTCTTTTGGGAGACAGCTATGTTGACTGAGCAACAGTCCAATTCTTTCCAGTTTTTTTTTCCTTAAGACACATCAGATGTCGTGTCTGGTTCAGGAGTGGCTTGATAGTTGGAATACAACACTTATGGCCTCTTTCCTGAAGACGTCTGGGCTCTTGATGCACTGACTCCTGCCTCACTCCACTTGTGGAGTTTTTCCAAGTTCTTGAAACAGCTTTGCTTGACATCTTTCTTAAGGCTGTAGTCATCTCCTGTTGCTTCTGCACATTTTTCAACCACCCTTACATTTCCAGTCAACATTCCATGAATATGCTTCTATACAGCCCCTTCAGTGGCTTATCCTCCATATGTGGCTTATCCTCCAACTATCAAGTAATTTTCCCAATACTAGACCAAGAGGCACATGGTATTTATACTATATGAATAAAAATTTACCTGAAATATTTAATTATTTTGGTATACTGGCTTTATGGTTTTCATGACCTGTAATTCTTAAGCTTTAAAATAAATAAATAAATAAATCAGATAATAAATAATAAATTATAAAAGAAATAAACTTTGATATTTATAATATGCTATATTTTTTTAAGGTGAGAGTTACCGGTGAGATTTTTATATTGAAATAATAATACCAGTAGTGTAAATGTATGGAGTATTAATGTTTTTTAGAAGTTTTGAGGTCTGTAGACATTCCAGAAATAATGGGTGCACAGAATTAGGCATAAAATAAGTAGAGCCTTGGAGGCCTTGCATAGCTCTTGGTTCATCCGACAGTTATCAGGACTTTCCCAGTAGTGGGTGTGGAGTACATGAAGTGCTACTTCAGAACTTTATCAGATTTTGTGCTATTGCCAGTCAGTGAGCGAGGGGGTAAGTGGTGGTGGGGGTGAGGTTTGGGGGTTCTATCTCCCTGTCTAGGTGTCCATCCAAAATTCTACTTAGTTTATAGAATTTGATTTTGATATTGGAATTGATCTGAAGAGGGACAAGGTCACAGCAAGGTCAATGTTTAAGGATCTATTGGAGTGTATTTGAACCATACAAACTAGTAACAATGATTACATTTGTTGGTGATTGATAAGTTCTCCTTTTTTTTTTAAATAATCAAAATGGACATGATGCAGTCCCTCAAATACTGTAGTGTATTTGTGTGTTTTGCAGGTGGTCTGCGTGGAGCAGTTCGAGGAGGTGTGGTTGGTTTTGCATTATCGGGACTGTATGCCTTGTACAATAACTGGGACCATATGAAAGGCAGCTCCCGCTACTGAACAAAAAAAAGGATAAGAGTGGTTCTACCATGTGGAACTGGTAAATGTTGAAGTCTGGTCAGTCCAATACTGATAAAGATTTCATTAAGAATTAAATGTTCACTTAATGCAAATTATTAATAAATCTTTACAAAAGGCAAGTGCTGCGCTTCTATAAACAATAATCCAATAACAGCTTTGTGTGTAATTTCTGTTCTTGAAAAGTGTGTGCCTTTTTTCATGTAATACAAATGAGTGCAAATGTTTCTTCGAAAATAAAGGAAGCTACAAAGAATGGGAATATTGGGATATTTAGATATTGGTTTGTATATAAACTGAAACTTGATGGTACTTTCCACTTTTTAAACATTTCCACCAGAAACCAGGAAGAATACAATTGTGTTTTGTGGTTCATTAGTATATCTGCATGCACTTCATCTTTAAGACTTGTTATAATTTAATATAATAATTTTAATAGTTTATTTTTGTAATAGCAGAGTTGTTCAGTTCCTTCCTTTGTGGGTTTCAGAGGCTTTACACATCCCCATGGATGCTCATGGATGCCTATCTGTTTAGAAAATATTCTACCCAAGTAAAATGTAGGATCATTGGGATAAAGATTAAGGAGAACATGATCATAATATTTCTCACTACTGGTAATTTGCTCTGGCAGTTAAATTTCGCTGTGTGGAAATGCAATTTTGTGAATGGACAATAAATGTGACCTTGTGCCTTGTTTTTATCTTCTAATTGCTTTCTGTATCAGCACAACAGGTAATGAGGAGGAAATTGCCATCATGTTATAAACTAAGAACAATGCGTTGTAAGCATAAAATTGTATGTCCTGAAATAAACAAAATAAATGACTGACATGCACCTAGATAAAGTTTTGAATAATTCTTCTGTGTATTCCATGATTCAGTCCTTATTGAGTTTATTTAGTCTTTCACTGTGAACACAAAATCCACCTGGTCCTTTTCCAGTCTTCAACTGTCAAGGTTCAGTGTATTTGTAGAATTTTGTATCTGCACAACATTTCCTCTGTTTCCCCAGTAGCATAAGCCCCACAGATACCTGTTACTGCTATTTTCTGAATTTTACACTACTGAATTTAAATAAAGTATTCATTTAAACAGAAACCCATACCATTACAAAACATGCACTATTGAAATGTGTATAACTCAAGTACATTATTTGAATAATTTAAGAAATTTATAGTCAAGAACCTTTTTTTCTTATTTACAGATTACTAGATTATGTAACAAAAAAGATTTATTGTTCAAATCTTTCAGTTAAACTATTTAATTATTTACAAATTCTAAATATCATGCATTTAAAGCCTTAAAGATCTGCTTTTCTGTTCACATAGAACAATCAGGTTCGTCTATTCATTTTACATAATATAATCATTTAAATCATTTCAAATATTGGTAGAACGTGCATGCAGTGACTGAGAACATTGTGCATGTCCCCTTCTGGCAAAGTGACAAACCATTCTCTGGGAACGATTCAGTTTCTTTCCTTAAGCAGTTTTGCAACGTCCGCTTAGAAATCTGCTGAATACACTGGGTAGGCAGCTTTGCTTAAATATTTTTTCCCTATCAGTTCTCTTTTCAGTCAAGGGAAACAACTGGCTGTCATATACTGGAACAACATTTAACCTAAATTAACATCTCAAAATAGTTATTTGTCCTCACTAAAAATTAACATCAGAAAAATTTTCAGTAAACACAAGTCCGGAAAGAAAAATATTCTTACAATAAGAGACTTGTAAAATATATTTATTAGGAGTAAGATTATGGTACACAGAGCAGAGGACAAAGTATATAAGCAATTATAATTCAAATGGCACAGGTGTAGGATTGGTTTGTGATGCATTTATGTGTAGCGCTTGCAGCACCTCAGAATGAGACGGCCTTAAAAAGAGGCCCCAATAAAACACTAGCTAAAAGTGGTTATTAATGTTACATGTTTCATGTAGTATTGCACCAAACCCTTGGTCCTTTTAGGATGAGCTGGCAACATTTATCCTTTTGTAAGGTTTCTTCTAAAATCTGCTTAAAATGTAATATTTGGTTTAATATTTAATGAACTGCACAAAACCATGTCCTCAAGACAGAGCTTTGAGAACCATCTAAAATGACAGAAGAAAAGACAAGCAGTTATACTTTAACATATTTCCTAATGAACTCACGCTGTATTCAGGAATTATGACTCAGTCTAAATGTATACACCATACAGGCACATTTAGAATAAAACCTGTACTGCCTGTTTACCTAATGGTTGTGCTTATTTCTTTAAATGTGCAGCTCTCTTTACCATTAGATGCAATTCTAGCAAGTAATTTTAGCTTTCCATACTAGAAGAAAAGTACTGGTCAACAATCCAGAATATATTCGCTACCAGGAGCCATTAGGAGTGGCTTCCTAATTTAAAAGACACATATGGCAATAAACCAGATTTTCTTCTCTGGGTGTACAATAAGCTGTAATATGTAAAAAATAGCTCTATTATTCCCAATCATCTAAATTTATACCCCATGACTCCATCAGTCTTACACTGCTCTTCCGTTCACATAGGATGATCAGGTTCATCTATTCATTTTACATAATATAGATATTGGTATGGATTGCTTTCTGTACTTTGATTAAACAATTTAGGAGTACATGGTTGCTTGAAAAGCCTTATTCTCTCTTGAGAGTGCAGGGTTAAGCAAGTGCTTACGGATCAACTAAAATAGAGTTAGACCATGAATCAGATAGAAATTGAAAAATAAGGCAACGGAAGATTGTGTGTGTAATAATCAGCAAATCAGTAGCTTCACCGGAGGATTGCTGACTACAGTTCAGTTTTCACATCTGGAAGAAAAAAAAAGGTATTTGAATTAATGCAAAATAAAGCAGAAATTCTATTCTCAACCAAAACATACTTAGGGAATTTCCTGTTCCATAACTAGTGCTAACTCTCACCTGGATGGGCGTGCGATACAGCCACTTCTCCTTGTCCCCATCAAGCTTGAGACAGGAAAATAAATCACATACACTGGGAAGTCTATCCTGTAAAACATGAAGGGGGAAAAAACTCGTCACATTACATAATTAAACAATTAAATAAACTGTACAGTATATTTCAAAGCCCTTTTCAACTCTTCTACCCTCCGTCCTACCTGTGCATTGGCCCGCTTGCGTAGGAGCCATTTGTTCTCTTCAGTGTCTAGCTCTAGTCCCTTCTGCTTGCTGGAGGTCTCTGTGTGTTTCTTTTCAGGCAACACCCAATTCTCAGATTTCAAAACTTTTTGGAAGGGACTCTCTGAATCTTTAAGCAAATTAACGTGCAAGTTCTCCTCAGTTGTGGATTTCTCTTTTGCCACCAGCTTGCATGAAGAAATCCAGCCTGACAGAGAGGACTGAAACGGAGCTTCTACTCTTTTGCTGGGATGGAGCCAGGCGTCCAGGATGGCCTGCACTTTCTGTTCCTGCTGCTGCAACATTGCTGGTTTACTGGTGGCACTCTTATCCACCGGCATGCCATTCTTGTCTCTGCCATCTTTTTTAAGCAGCCAGGCACTCAGAGCCTCCTTCCCGCAGTTGGTGTCGCATACACACTGAGCAAAGCTTGAACATGTCTCATTGGCTTTGCAAGTTTTTTCTATAGGAATTACTTGCTGAAGCCAGATCTCCACTGGATCAGGATGCGCAGAAGTGGAAGTGGGGGTGATAGGAGTAGTAGGATCTGAAGACGGGGGTGTTTTCAAACACTTGAGCTTGCCCAGGTTCTCAATCTCCACTGCTTGGACACGTGAGGTGCAGCACGAGCCGCAGTCAGACTTTACAAGCCACTCGCTGGTGCAGAAGTTCTCTGTGAACGGTTTGAACACCACCTTCCACTTATCTGCGTCAGAAACAGGGCTGGCCTCCATCCACTTGCTGGTTTTGGGGGTGATGAGCCAGTCGTCGAGAGTCTCAGTGTTAGTATCCTCATCATTCTCCATTTGGACCTCCTCAATTTCCTCTTCCTCGAGGTCTCTCTCATCAATCTTCTCAATGGAGAAAACAGAACTGCTGGTGCTGGCATTGCTGCTGGTTCGTTCACGTGCAGGTGACTTCTTCAGGAGCCATGCCTCTAGATCTTTGAGTTGACCCCAGGCCTTTTGGAAATCAAAGGAGACAAGTGGGTGATGTACCTGGAAGAAAAGGGACCAGTGAAAATTAATCTTTGTCCCCACAGGCAGAAGTCATGGACAAACGTAACAAATCTTTGGTATCGGTTTCCTTAAGCTTGACAAATTTAAAACATCCAGGTAACTAATAACTGAACATGATGTTAACGCGTATCTAATGTTATGAGTTTTGTATGAACACACCGAACTGATAAAAAGTAAACTAAACTAGATACAATTTCTGGAGAAACTGGACTTTCCCATCCTCCCTTTAATTTTGGTTTCTAGCTATCTCTGAATATAGCTTTTAATTATTAATGCTGCTGATGATAATGTTGTATTTGTAATAGCCCTCAGTACATTACTGTCATTTTCAAGCACATTCGATTTCCCACGGGGCTATAGTGACACATATATGCCCTCTCACAGTGACATGTCTTAAACTGCTAATGTAAATCATCATATCCCTGATAACTCCTTAAACAGCACATAAACATCAATATACACACAACTAACTAAAAAAACTAACCTTAGCCAAATTAAACAGCTTCCAAACTGAAAGGTTTCCAGTTGCAATGTTGTTTCTTGCAAATATTATTTTACTCAAGTGTCTACTTTTTTTTTTTAAGATCAACTCAACTCTGATATCTCAAATAACTCAATACCGTTATTCCAACCATTCTTAAAGAGTTAACCATTCTTCAAAATCACAAATTAAAATACTAGCTACTGAATATAAAGATCAGTGGAAGATAGCTAAAGTATTTGTCAACAGCTATGTAACCTGCCTTAAGAACTCACCTGAAGATTCTCTTTAGGGGTTAACAGCCAATCCTGTGGATTATTGCTGAACTGGAATCCAATCGGAGCACTGGTCACAGGGGCGTTGGTAAGCAGCCACTCGGCAAGTGGGCCTCCCCACTCCTGATCCAGCTTCTGTAAAAGCACAACAGTGAGGCTATTTATGCTGTGACATGAGCAGCTGGTAAACCTAAAAGTAGCTGTACATGTCAGGTTGTGCAACCGAAACCCATCAGGCGTAAAGGACAAACCTGTCTCTTTGTGGCGATGGGGCAGTTCTGTGCAAGCCAAGACTCCTCAGCAGAGCTTGATCTCTGACTGGTCAGGGTGGGGACAGAGGTCTTCAACATCTGCTGATGTAGAAAGAATAATGAGTGCCATGAACGCACAGATGCAACTAATCACATTTTCTTAGTGTTAGCCAGGTACACAGTGTAGTGCCAAAGTCAATTTACACACAACACCAGAGTTAATAATAGCACCTCATGGTACTCTAAGCATTTAAAGCAGTACACCAATTACCTAAAACTCATTTTAACTTTAAGGGTTTTAACACACCAACAATTAAAAGCGAAGGGAATTTGACAGAGTATGTTTCAATAAAAAAATGTAAAGTGCAAACCTGGGTGGAAATGGTGCCAAAAGAAGTAATAGCTTGACGCAAGGAGCGGGCATCAGCTTCAAAACTCATCTCTGGGGTTTCTTCAGGACTCAGATTCAGACCCGATAACCTGAACAAGACACAAACGTTATTTAAGTTCCATGCCTCTTTGAATTGGGGATAAGAACTGAGGCTTAAATCACAACAGTGCTGCTATTAAACATTCTGCCTCGAAAACAATAATTTAGCCAGGTGAAGCAAACATGCCACTAAACTTAAGGCTTCGAAAGAATCCATTGTGAGCTGTGGCTTACTTTTCCAAGCAGCTAGTGAGCTGGCTGGCAAGGATGGTGTTGTTGGAATTTTGCAGCTGATGGATGAGGATGTCAAACTGGCCCCGGAGCTGCATCCACACAAAGACATATGCAAAAATAAAAACAACTTCATTGTTTCATAAATGTCTGATCAGTACAGGATAAAAAAAAATAAAAAAATTAAAAATAATTTAAAAATACCATATTAACAGGGTTGAGAGTAATGATACTGACCCAGTGGAGTTGCTGTAACTGCTGCTGCAGAGCTTCTGCCTTTAGGTGCTCCAACAAATCGATCTGCTCAAGAAGCCAAACCTCACGTGAGCGAAGAGTCTCCAAATGTCTGCTGATGCAGCTGTGCAGCTGAGATTTCACCTGAACAGAAACAGCGTTAGAGTAGACAGAAACAAAAAATAAGTAGAGAAAAAAGGAGAAGTAAGTCATACAAAGAAAGTGTCCAATGTCTAATCATAGAGCGCGTACAATCCCTGCTTTCTCTACTCTGTAATAAAATAAAATTTGTTACAATTTCCCACTGTCTCAAATAAATAAATAAATACATCTCTTCAAAACTAATAAGTGATCATCGTTCAACGAAAAAAAACTCAAAAAAAAAAAAAATTATTAAAATACCTAGCTTTCCTCCAGTTCCAGATCAGATGCGTTTATAAAAAATATTTAATAACTCTTAAACTGAGCCAAGCTTTTGAGAATTTGCTCTGAGAGTAATGTTCACCAGTCAAAGGCAACACACAATACAAAGCTAAATGTTCACGTACATCCTATTTTTATAAGAGGAGGGTCAATGGTTGTCCATAGCGGTCACGTTAAACCTGTCAACAATGTAACATAGATGAATCTTCAAGGATTAGAACGAGGTAGCAATTATTAAGCAATCCCAAGCCTCTGGCGTATTGTAACGCCATGCTAACACACAAGTCACACCAGACTTTTACCACATGATACAGCATGCATGAGGGTGTGGGAGAACTACGGGTTATCACGTCATTTGCTGTCTTTTTCTGATAAAAATACCCCCTCTCTCTAACGGCACAACAATGGATTAGCCACAGTGTCTGGATAAAGATCACCTAAACAACTGTGTTTACAGCAGAAAGCACAAAATACCACGGAGCCAATGATGAGTTAAGCTGGGTGGGGAAATACTGAAACCACCAACAGAGGAAGGTGAAAAAAACAAATGCTGAACAATGCAGAAATAGAAAAGAGGAAGGATTTTCAAGAATGAAAGAATTTGCTTCATGTGCCAAGACGGCAGTGGACTTAAGACATACTTAAACCCTCTCACCTCTCTAGAGTTGCCCCTGAGCAGGGCCTCAGCTTTAACCACTCCAGCTATGGCCTCCTCCAGCTGTGCCCGAGCCTGAACACACTGTCGCAGGGCCGCATTCTCTCGCTCTCCTGGTGGAGACATTCTGCAAAAAAAAAAAAAAAAAAAAAAAAGCTTATCATGTGCAATCTGTTTTACCTGCTGCAAAGCCAACACTGAGTTGACAGATCAGTTTTTATGTAAAGTTTCTATGTGCATACTGCGAAAATGGTTCACGAGTACCGTGTGAACGTCTTCATCACAATATAGTGTTTAAACAAAGTTTAGCGAAGTTTCACTTTCTGTTCTTTCTAACAAGGAAACGTGTTCGTTCAACATCAGGACTAAATTCACAGGGTACATAATGTTCCAGCCACATTTAGGTACAAAACCTTTTCAACAAATGTAGAAATGATTACATAACCAAATCGGGTCCATCAATAATCTTGTACAATCAGATTAAAGACAAACATGCTATACAGTTAACTTCATTTTTTTATTATGAAAATAAGCCGGCAAACAGAAAACACATGAGACTGAGTGCTGAGAAAACTGCAAGTCATCTGTTATTTAACCAACATCCACTTTAAACATAAACTCACTGAAAGTCCAGAGTATTAATGTATGAGTGTAAAATGTAGATTATATGAATAACCAGACAGTTAGCACTTTTTGTGCCAAGGGAAAAGGTCATGGCCAAGGAGACAAAGCAAAGACCTGAATAGAATAAAGACAAAGCAAATGAAAAAGAACAAGTCAAATGTACTCTAATGTAAAGTCTAATGTTTAGCCTTAAAGTCTAATTAGCATTTTAATATTACTGACAGTGAAATAAGAGCAACTTTACAACACCATTTCAGTCACAACAACCAGCCCATGGTGCAGCCCACGTTATTTATAGACAGATAACTTTATTAACCCGACGGGAAATTCAGTTCAGTAAACTGGCACTAATTAAAACCGAGTGAGAGCTCGACTCTTACATCAACACTTTTGGGTGTGTGTTAACGGATTTTCATGCAGAGGGTGTGTGTTTGTGGATTGAGTCATACCTGGTTTTCTCAATCTGCTCAGAAACACACAAACGCGACTCCTCAACGGTGCTTTGTCCCCCGTTAATCCCCAAAACACAGCTCGAATTTTCTACCTTTTATCCTTTATACCGCACTACCGGCCCACGTTGAAGAGCCAGCCCTACAGCCAACGACAGCCAATCAAAAAGAAGAAAAAAATATTCGTCATAGTATGGGCGGGTCGAGAAAATCTTATCTCGGGCGAACCACAGCTACGTCGGCATCGTGCGCGAGATGGCCGCCACAAGCACGGCTGCATTCCGCACGTAGATCAAGGGTTGCCAGTTCTACACTTCTTACTGCCAGTCCTGCATTTTAGCACGCTAAAAGCAAGATCGTCTTGAAAAAAAAACCGTACACTAGACGAAATTATAAATTTTTATTACTAATGTATAACCCCCCTGGAAGTGACAACCTTCTATTAATCTCGCGCTTCTTAATCGCCAAAGCAAAAATAACCTCCGTACTTCCATGAGCTACAGGGTGTGTGTCCGTAAAACATATAAATAATGATGTGAGAGTTTAAAACAAGTAAAAAAATATATATACTAAGGAAAACTGGCGATTTATGTCACGACTCTGTTGTACAAACCTGGCAACCAGAAGTAAAGAGCTTATCTCTGCCTGGTGCCCTTATTGTGTCTTTACTTCAAGTTGCCAGGTTTGCGTGAAACCCGCGAGAACATTTCCTGTGAATATTGTCGACCTATGCTAAAGACATGGAGGGAAAATTACATTCAGATTGAAACTTGTCATCATCTGACAGTCAGTCACGGGTTTCCCTTTAACTAAGCAGGACATAATGTAATGTTACACTACTAGGTTTCAGCCGTGACAATTTAAATCTTAGTTCACTAAGTGAAACTGTGAAACACAATGAGCATCGTGTGCGAGTGTTCAACTTGGCAACCTACTTTGGCAGGAGAAGAATTATATACTATTGTGGCCCACAGGAACTGGTCGTGCTTATGGATTAACTGTTAAAGCTACAATACAATGTCGACATTCTTGTTATAAACACATCCAATGCACTGCACTAAACCTGTATTAACCATTTCATTACCACAGACGTTACGTTTTGTAACCCATTATCCATTTGTACGAGTCTACAGGATGAACCATATTACATCAAACAGATCAATGTAACATCTGAGTGTTTGTAAGGGCCTACCTGAGATGTTCTTTGTTGATCAGTTTGTGTTTAGATGGCATTGACTGCATTAATATTTCGTGGAAATGCTTGTCGTACGGAAAAGGGAAAAACACGAACCGGCAAAACCCACTCACAGGCGTCAAACGTGCTCGACCACAAAAATGGTTTCCTTACATCACCGCATATTTCATACACATGTACACTTCATAGTTAATGGGGGAAACGGTTGCATCCATATTGAATACAAATCGAATAAGGATGTGCGCTTTTTAAAAACGTCATCGTCTCGCGATGACACTTGTTCTTCTTCGACTTAATAATGTGCACTATTGTATGTCTTACTGCCACCTGCTGGCTATAAACAGTATGATTTAATTACTGTAACAAATAAATTATATATTAGATTAAACTTTGTAAATGTACGAGGTCTAAAATAAAATTTAGTTAGCATATAACAGTAAAATTCAGTTAGCATATGGAATGGCTTATTTAAAAAACATAAGCATATACAGTGCTGTAAAAAAGTATTGCCCCTGTTCTATTTTTTTTTTATTTGTGGATATTTGTCACATTTAAATCATTAATATTATCAAATAAATTTTAATATTACACAAAGATAACCCGAGTTAATTTCTGGAAAGCTGATTCCAGCTGATTCCAGAACTTCACTTAGCACCTCCCGGGTCCAGGTTAAATTCCCAGCCAGGTTTAATTCCCGTCTCTGTGTGCATGGAGTGTGCATGTTCTCCCCATGCTTAGTGGGTTCCCTCTGGGTAATCCAGTTTCCTCCCACAGTTCAAAGATCTACAGATTAGACTAATTGGCGTTCCCAAATTGCCCGTAGTGTGTAAACGAATGTGTATATGTGTGTGTTTCCTGCAATGGATTGGCACCCAGTCCAGGGTGTGCCCCGTCTCATGCCCTAAGTCTCCTGGGATAGGCTTCAGGTGCCCTACAACCCTGAATAGGATAAAGCGGTATAGACGATGAGTAAGTGAATGATTTCACTTAAATGAAAGCTCAGTTTTCAATTAAAATTTCTAAAGTGAAACATACTGAAATAACTGAAAAACTAGCCCAATTTAAAGAAATTCAACAACAAGAAGATTATAAACAAATATTTAACATATCAGTATGGAAAGGGGTACAAAACCTATTTCTAAGGCTTTGGGATGCCAGCGAACCATATTGAGAGCCATTATCCACAAATGGAAAAAGCTTGGAACAGTGGTGAACCTTCGCAGGAGAAGCCAGCCTACCAAAATTACTCCAAGAGCACAACCACAACTCATCAGCCAGGAACTCATAAAATACCCCAAACAATTTATGAACAATTGGATTAAATAACCTACTTTAAAAGAAGCTACTAATAAGCTGACTTGACCAGCTTACCAAAATTACCCCAAGAGCAAAAAAATTACTCATCCAGGAGCTTATAAAAGAACCCAGAATAACATCTAAAAAACTGCAGGCATCACTTGCCTCAGTTAAGGTCAGTGTTCATGATTTAACAATAAGAACGAGACTAGGCAAAAATGGCATTCATGCGGGATTTCCAAGGCGAAAGCCACTACTGACCAAAAAGGACACAAAGGCTCATCTCACATTTGACAAAAAAAATCTTCATTATGCTCAAGATGTTGGGGCAAATATTCTGTGGACTGATTTTTGTAAAAACATTTTTTTTTTCTTTTTTTTCTTTTTTTTTTTACAGCAGATAGTATTGTAGGTGATCCTGGTCAGATTTTTAGGAGGGTACTTGCGTGAGGAAAGAAACGACTTAAACTAGACTGAGACTATGTCTGGGTCCTGAACATTTATAAAAAGGCTATTATACAATTAAATTAAATAATTTAACAATTTAATAATAAAATAGACAATGGCAATTGTTAAAAGCCCTATACAAATAAAATTAAACTGAAATCAAATTGTACCACTGTGGTGCTTTGTAAGTCAAAGCTGTGCAGTCTTTGGTAGTTTACATTAAACAAAAAAGGAGCCTGCATTGTTTGATAAAACAATTAATACTGCTTGTTTTCTGGAACTCCTGCTCTGAGAGTCCTGAGAGTTATGAGACTATGGACGTGTAAGAAGTATCCTTTTCCTTGTTTGAGGTCAGGTTAGGGAAACATTATCTATTTAGATAAATCTGCCCTCTGCATTATGATTGGGTACAAGAATTCAGTCTCATTTACGATAAGTTACATGCGTTGCTATGTATAAAGTGTAAGCCAATCAGTGTCCCTTTCTTAGCCAGTGGAGTTTACCAAACAGGAATAGAAAATTTAATGCAATAAATGTAATAAATCAAGGGTTGATAATTAGTAGCACCGGGCTACAACTTACTCTCTTAAATCCCGTGGCAGCAGTAATTGTTATCTCATCTATCCCATCCACGTGAGGGGACAAGGGCTTTTTCACCCAAATGAGGAGGGATTCCCTGTTGAGTCTGGTTTCTCTCAAAGCTTCTTCCTATTGCCATCCCAAAGAGTTTTTCCTTGCCACCATCGCCTTCGGCTTGCTCATCAGGGACAATCCGATTCATGCTTTCACATATTCCACACACATTTCCATAAGTTTCTTTTGTTTTTGTAAAACTGTTTTGTGACAATGACGATTGTTAAAAGTGCTATACACATAAAATTGAAATGAATTTAATTAAATTTATCCATGTGCCAGTGATGCCCATTCTTCCATTGTAGAAGCAACTTGGCATGCTGATTTTGCAATTCTGAAACAAAAACAAAAAAATACAAAACTGCTGTTACTTTTCAAAATTCTTAGTTATCCTTCACGAATCATAATCTATTTTAGAAAATTGTCATGTGGCCTGAACACTGTTGTTAAAACCAAATTCAAATTATGTGGAGCAATTTTCTGGGTTAAGTTATAATTTAGCTGTCTCCTCCCAGTTACGGATTGTGTAATCTGTCTGGTGGAGTCTTCTGCCCTTACAAACCCTGATGCAGTTGTAATTCCCTTTAATGCTTCACAACTTTTAACTTTCATAATGGGTTGGTGTAGAACACACATTATTTATTTTCTTTAAAGAAAAAATGAAGCAAAGACCCAGTCAGGTGCACAGAGAGAGAGAGAGAAAATACACAAAGTCCTGCTGGGATGCAAACCCTATAGAAAGAGTTGCTTATAGTGTTGTTATAAACTACAGGAAAACCATAGTAGACCTGATAGAGAGGCAAATCTTTGGTTCTTGTTCATTGCTTATTCTTTGTTTAGGAATTCTACGTGTCTTATAGCTTCCTGAACCAATAGCCACAGTTTGATATAATCTTCCTGGTCTTCATTTGAGAAGTCTCATGTGAATCATATGCGTATCTCACTAGAAATCCCTTGGACTTTGTTTGAAGTTGGACTTGTTTGTCTTATACATCCTATTGGTGCCTGAGTAAATTGGGATCTGGGGAATTTGAAGGCAGGGTTAGAGCCCTTGGGCTGTTGGTGCATTGGGTGTTTTGGTACCGTCTGGCCAGCATTTACTTTTTTAATAATTTGTGCTGCATTAGATTTTCTGTTGTATTGGACCAGATGGGCTGGCTTTTGGTCCATGAATGGCATGGGTGAGCCTTGGCGTATCTATAATCCTATCATCATTTGCCAGCAATTGCATATTAATTTTGAATTTGATTTAATATTACACTGTAATATGTAACACCTATTAAAATCTAATAATATCTTTTTGCTATGCTCATTTAGCGGAGCACAACTTTAGAGTTCTAAAACTATGTCCATTTAAAAAATAAAATTGTGTTTAAAAAAAGGAGACCATTCAAATAAGGAAATAGTAAGAATACTAAAAAAAAAAGACTACAGAAGACTACTGAAAAGCATTTTTACAAACCCAAGGTCTACTGCAACTTAATCAGTCACACAACATAATGATTTTTCTTGAAATTATTTTATATATAAATACATATAAATACATTTGCTGCATTTTTTTCTATTTTGTGTGAAATAGACAAGAATAAAATAAACCCAGTCTTTGGTTTAGTCCTAAAACCTTTGTTTTAGTCTATGGATGTTCTGGTCCAAATTTGATCCTAAATTGGTGCAATCATAAGTTTGTGGAAAATCATAGGGAGATTGCTGTAAACAAACTGTACAACATTGCTGGACTCACTACTGTCCCATAAACTTTCCCTTTCACTCCTGTCGAAGCCTTTCTGTCACAAATCACTCCTGCTATTCTTCTCCACCCATTCCACCCCGCCTGCTTTCCCTTATTCACTTATATACCCATTGCTTTGCACAGTTGAGCCTAAAAACACTGTATGGACAAAATATTTGGCCAAAACTGCAATGATATCCAAATACATATATGTCAATATATGGTCAATATATGGTCCCACTTTTACAGCTACAGTAGTTTCCACTCTTCTTGTTAGGAAATCCACAAGATTTTGGAGTGTTTCTGTGGGAATTCGTGCCCATTAATGCGGTAGAGCATTTATGAGGTTAGGCACTAATGTTGGATGAGAAGGCCTGACTTGCAATCTCTGTTCTAGTTCGTCCCAAAGGTGCTCGATGGGGTTAAGTTCTGGGCTCTGTGTGGGCCAGTTAAGTTCTTCCACATCGTGTCTTTATGTCATTGATTTGCGCACTGGGGCTCAGTCATGTTAAAACAGAAAAGAGCCTTCCCTAAACTGTTGCCACAAAGTTAGGCAGCATTGACCAAGATGTGTTGGTATAATGAAGCATTTGGATTACTGGAGATAAGAATTGGCCAAATACTTTTGTTCATATAGTGTATTTAATCTCCTCTACCTTCTCTACCTATACTCCTTGCAACTGCCCCTTTCCATGACCGTCTCATTTACATACATTTTTTTTTAATGCCAAGATCAAAGTACAATAAAAATAATTTTACATACAAAGTGGTGATAATATATACAAAGCACCATTGATATACAGAGCAAAGATTAAATAAATAAAAAAAATATATAATAATAATAATAATAATAATAATAATAATAATAAAATAAAACAGCGTAGAAGCTCTAAAACAAATTAAAAAGAAGAAATATATTTACTGTTTTATGTGCTTTAAGATTCTTCGATGATGAAATGGTTTGGATATACTGTTGAACCTCTTTTTTAAAAACAATAAACAAAGGATTTTGCCGAGAGAATTTACAGCGATGAATATGAAATTTAGCTAGAAATAATAGTAAGTTAATAATAAAATATTCATTACTTTTATCTTTTTGTATATCAAAGAAGCTAAACAGTACATCTGTAAACAGCAAAGAGAAACCCTGGAGCACATTGTGATTGATAACATTGGAGAATTCAATCCAAAAAATTTGTGTGTGAGGACAATCCCAGAAAATATGCGTATCGGTTTCATTGGTGTCACCACAAAGAGAGCAACTTGTATCTATATCTGATTTAAACCTTTTTAAAAACTCTTTAGCTGGGTAAAATCTGTGTAATAGTTTAAATGAGATTTCTCTAACCTTGTTAGTTATTATATATTTTGAAGACAGAGACCATACTTTTTTCCAATCAATATGATCAACAAAATTCTTCCAATAAGACATCACATATGGAGCTGTTACAAGTTCCTTTTGAAAGAGCGATCTAATCTTATAATTACGTGATGAAGGATGTGACAAAAAGCATAGTTTTTTCTACTGGGAATTCAAAAGGGCCCAGAGAAATAGATGAAGTGCTGGTTGATCTCACAGAGTCTCTTAAAAGCATAATAGCTCCTTTAGGAACAGCGTCCATGACAATGGAGAATTCTTTGGGAGTTACTGGGAAATCAAACTTACTTAAGAACTCTTCATAACTTAAAATAAGACCTTCTGAGTTTAATAACTGGGAAACAATCTAAATGTTTTTCTCAAACCAATTATTTAAAAAGAGAGATTTTCTCTTATATACAATGTCTTGATTGTTCCAGATGAAATACCGATGAGGAGAGACGTTATGTTTAAAAATTAAAGACCCTGCAAGTAATGTCTGTTTATGGAATTTAGATCAACTGTAAGGGATTCTGTCAATACTATAATTACAGATCAATAAGAAAGGGAGACCACCTAATTTGTAAAAAAAAAAAAAAAAAGTAATTGGGGATTAAAATTCCAGATTGAATTAGGCTCATTTACATACATGTACTGCGTCGTTCCTCCTTTTTTGCGTCACTACGCTCCGGGTCACGTGACTCTAGCATTTGACGCTTTGCTCTCGGAGCAGTGAGCCGACTCACTTCCGGATTTAGGGTTCTTACTGCTTCCGGCTTCACATATGCGATGTGGAATGTTTTTGGCAGGAAGAGTCGTTCAAATTCCTGTGTTTGTCACTGAAAAATATAATGAAGGTTTTTGTCTTCGTATAGTTACATCGTAGTTACACAGCTGCTCAACTTTTTGTTGTAGTGTTATTACATAAAAAGCTAAAATGTCCGCATCGGAAGGAACCAAAAACACGAACACGGAACCGTGGGGTGGGTTTGATGACAACATTATGATCCAGGTAACCTAGCTAGTTATTAATAAATGTTCGTCATTGGATTTATAGTTGTTTTTATATTGAGGTATTTTCAGTTCAGTAGACATGAGCTGTGTGGTGTCAGTTAACCCAAACACGGTCCATTATCGTCCAGAAATCGTCCCGAAGCTTAAATGCCTCCGTGATCCCTATACATGTGCACTAGTTAGGGTGCTGCGCCAGGAGTTTGAGATTTGTCCTGCTGTTTGTCTACGTAGTTAGTTTGTTAGCTGTCTAGTTGAATGTTGTCTAGTTTGCAGTGTAAATACTGTCACGTTGACCACATTAAGTTATGAAGCAGTACAGGTTTCTACTCTCTCTTTTTTGTTGTAATAATATGCTCTTAAACATATCAGTTAATTGTTTTGTTTTGATTAGCAACAACCACAGACCAGGCTGTTTACTGGACAGATTTAGTGTACATACTTATTAAATTCAGACTTGATGGCGTGACAGATTGGAGATTTTTTCCTATTGTCAGATGAGAATAATAATAATAAAAACAACAACAATGTCAGTGTATGTGTTTAGTATTTTATTTTAGCCGAACACCATAAGTAACAAAATGGAAGAAAAAGGGCTTGTGTCTGCTTATCATAATAAAAAAATACTGATACACTTTGGATAATATCTGGTTAATAAAAAAAATAACCGTAATTACATCGATATATGTACAATTCTTGATTATTATTATTTACATATCCACCTTACCTGTTAATTATATGCCTGTGCATATTGCATACTGTACAGGATACTATACATAACCTGATTAAAATGTAAATATGAAATCACCAATAACTAGCAAAAATGATGCAAAAACAGTTTCTCTCTTTGCCCGTCATATTAGGGGTCGCTCGTGCTTACCAGGAGGTCCCTGGTTCGAGTCCCGACACTGCTAGGTTGCCACTATTGGACCCTTGAACTGGGTCCTTCACCCCCAAGTGCTCAGATACTATCAGGTGTCAAGCTGGCTACCTGAGCCTGTAAATAACTGCTACGGAAACAACGGGTGTATGTTCATCACCCGATGTGCTGGTTGGCATGTAGACAAAACCCTCATTTTTCATTATTACCCATGAGCAATGCTGACAGTATGAAAGTCACCAGTCTTTTTGAATGCTTAGTAAAGAAAAGCTTATATTTGTAGCTTTCCTTTTCTCTTGCACACCACTCACAGCTGCTGAACTTTGTGTCAATTCAAGGCAAGAACTTCAGGGCTAACAGATATCATGACAACAGCTACTAACATTACTCAAGTTCTACAAACTTCCTTTAACTTTACTCTAGTAATGCAAAGAATAGTATATGTCAATGAGCATGGATTACTTCTGATTGATGGATGTCAGGTTATTATAGAGGGTGGGTCTATTGAGTCTAAAAAGACCTAGAATTGCAGAAAATGTTAATCCAAACTCTTTATAAGAAGCAGCTAAGTTTCTGATTTTTTTTTTCTTTTTCTGATTGGCATTGCTTTTCAGGGTAGTGGCTCAGCAGTAATAGACATGGAAAATATGGATGACACCTCTGGCTCTAGTTTCGAGGACATGGGAGAAATGCACCAGCGTATGAAGGAAGAAGAGGAGGTGATAGCCGAGGCTGCAGCTACGGAGGATGAAACTGGGGAAGATGGAGAGTTCCTTGGCATGAAGGGCCTCAAAGGCCAGTTAGGAAGACAAGTCGCCGATGAGGTAAGCAGCCACCTTGTGTAGCATGGCAATTTTATGCGGCTTATAGTACTGTATATATGTTTTGATCTCTTGTTTTCTTCTTGCTTTGGATGTGGATAAGCTGTCTATGTATACAGAGGGGCCCAAAAGTGTATTCACTTTTTATGTATATTATTTTTATGCATATTTTTACATTTAAATAAACATTGAAGAATAGGTGTAAGTAATTTTGGGATTGTACACATGGTCACCATTAGCTTCCCAAAACTTAATTTTTTTGGGCAAATTACTGTGTGAACTACAGTGACTAGAGTGTCTCCAGGGACTGATCTGCATGATACTTCAGTTTCTTTCCATAGTGCAGCCAGTGTAGGTTGTTCTCTATGGTACCAATCTTTTCTCCACACAGAGACATTGAGGGGTGTTAAGTATGGGCAATGTGAAAGAAATTCAACAGCACCTCTGCATCCTATCCAACTTCCTGGCAGAATGTAATAGAGATAGGCTCTCATGTCTCTGTGCTACACTTTGTTACCATAATTTAATTAGAGTGTTAAAAAAAGAGCATAGCTAACAACTGTTGAAGTATGTATTTATTATTTGGGTGCCCTCTGTATATAATGTAAGATTGCAGTGTCATTAGCGTGTCAAAAGGGTTTTTGGTAACAGTGCCAGCCATGAATATATCAGGGTTGGTAGGGTTTTTGGAACAATATGATGTTAGTGATGCAGTGAATGCACAATCAAAATATATTTCATGAATTTGTACAGGTTTGGAAAGCAGGCAAGCGGCAGGCCTCAAAAGCCTTTAACCTATACGCTAACATCGACATCCTTCGACCTTACTTTGACGTTGAGCCTATTCAAGTGAGAAACAGGTAAGGTCCAAAATTAGTCTTGTTCACATGTTTAATGCTGTTGTGATTAGGCATTTACACTGATGATAATTCACAATTCTCCACAGATTAATTGAATCCATGATTCCACTCAAAATGATAAACTTTCCCCAGGTAAGAATTTTCCATTGGTGTGTATGAAGAAGTAATTTTCTGAATAGATGAACTTTGTGCTTTTAGAAATCGTGGCACATATCATAATAAATGATTGGTTAGTAAATTGTGTGTGTATATATATTTGAGTTTAGAGAGTGCTAATGAAATATAAAATATTAAAACCCGTAGAAAATTGCTGGGGAGTTGTATGGACCAATGATGCTGGTGTTCACACTGGTGGCCATCCTCCTTCATGGCATGAAGACTTCTGGAACAGTTATTGTAAGCAAACTCTATACATTTCACTGATATTGGTAACCCAGATAAAATTCTTTGTAAATCTACCACACATGCATTTACCCCAAACTGAAAGGAACATTTTAAAATCTCTTTTGAACACCTTTCACACTGAGTAATGTTTTATCTTTACTAAAACAGAGAGAGGGCACACTGATGGGAACTGCCATTGGGACGTGTTTTGGCTACTGGATCGGAACATCCTCCTTCATCTATTTCTTGGCTTACCTTTGCAATTCTCAGATCACCATGCTCCAGATGTTGTCTTTACTAGTAAGTAATATAGTCACTTCTGACTGAGTTTTGATATGTCCTAATTAAGTGGTGTGGTGGACTATTGTATGTGTATAATGCTTTAAAACTGTGTTTTGCAGGGCTATGGTCTCTTTGGCCACTGCGTGGTCCTTTTCATCACCTACAATGTTCACTTTCACTCTCTGTTTTATATTCTATGGCTGATATTCGGAGGACTTTCTACACTTCGAATGGTAATAACTATATAAATTGACTATTTGTTTGTCATGTTCAGCTCAAAGGCACAACAAAAGATTTAAACACAAGTATACTGTAGTTATGCCTCACACTTCTGCCCCATTCTAAAGCAGCTCACCTTCTAAGCAGTCAGTTGGATCATATATTTCTTAAAATGCAACGGTGTTGAAGAGACTACTTAGAACTACTAATGTAACAGAATTAAGATTAGCAGGTTAAAATGACCAGTTTTTTTTAAAAAGCAGTTATACAACAGTTAGTTCTGACTGAGCAATCTGATTGGACGAGAGGCTTTTCACAAGTATTGATAATGGACAGTAAGAGCATTGGTATGTTTTAACTATATGTACCACTCTGTGCCCCAGGTTTTCTACAGTGGTTAATTGCACTTACTTTTGGTAACATCATAGGTGAAAGTAGGTTGGTACATTCCATCATACTGAGGAGAGTGCAGCTACCTGCCGAAAACTAGGTTTAAAACCAGTCATGGAACCACTCTTAGCAAGAAAACAGATAACATTATGTCTAAAACTGATAACGTGAACATTATTCATGCCAAAGGTGAGCTACAAAGCAAACTAGTTTCTAACAGAAAGATAAATCCCAAATCCCCCTCTTACCCCCACTAAGAGGGCACTACTTGAGTTGAACAAGTGATTGTACATCCTAGTGCAATTGCTTTCCATTTAAAGATATTTGGTATTTAAAGAAACCTTTAAAATTTACAGGACTGTCCACCACCTCTACAGTTAATTCTCTTCACCTTTTGGTTTAAAATTACTTTAACTAATTGTTTGTCACTATCATTCCCTCACAAGCTACTCTCTCACAAGTAAAAAAAAAAAAAAATCATTTATTTCTTTGAAAATTTAACACATACACACGTCAGATCTACACTGTTAATTATAAGCAACACAAGAGAAATTGATGCACTGAGTCAGTTCATTTCTGTTTTTTCCCTTCCCATCTATTTTCTCATTCAGGTGGCTGTTCTGATTTCGCGTACTGTAGGTAAAACTCCTCGTCTCGTTTTGTGTGGCACACTTGCAGCGCTCCACATGCTTTTCCTGCTCTATCTGCATTTCGCCTATCACAAGATTGTTGAAGGTAACAAATATGCAAATAAAACTGTATTCAGTGTGCATCCAACTGTATTTAGTATTCGCTATATAAAGTACTTATTCATCTTTAATTTGATCTCATTCATAGTTAATTTAGGGTACTGTACGGTACTGTGCTATAACAGAACATTTAAGAAAGGAGCCCAGTATCCCTAGGCAGCCAAATAATAAAAGTATTGTCTCTTGTGAAAAGACATTGTTATTACCTTGTGATAATAGAGTTCATGTCTTTAGTCTATTTTTGAGTCTACTTTTAGCAACAGTTATGTGGTCCAAAGGACAAAATTTATAACTGGGTCAGATTTTTGGAAAAGGTGTCCCCCTAAAACATAGCTATATGGATACTTGTTTTTCAGGTTCGCTTCTAGACATCTAGTCTCTTTGTCATGTTATATCAGTCACAATGTAAATTTTTTTTTTTTTACTATAAATTTTGTTATTGACCAATATCAACCAGTTTATGCATTTAACAAATCAACTAGCTGGTTATTGAGAACAGAACTAATTTGCCAGTGCAGTTTAATTTTAAATATATATATATATTGGCTCTAATAATAAATTATTAATAAAGCATGGCTTTATTTTTATTTTTAAGGTATCCTGGACACCCTAGAAGGACCAAACGTCCCCCCTATTCAGAGAGTGGCCAGGGATGTCCCTAATGTGGCCACTGCTGTTGTGAATGCCACAGTGAAATCTGTAGCTGCAGTCATACACTCGCAGTAATCCCTTGTTCTGATGCTTTTCTGTTTGGACAAGGAAACTGGTTTGGATGTAAAGGACCTGGGCTCAGGAGAGTTACAAAGGGGAATTCTTATCTAGCACCTCAGCTACGCCCCAGTCCACTTATCAGTTAAATATAACCTATGATATGATACCTGACATTAAGGTATGGTCATACGGTGGTTTAATTTGATCCTGAAAAGGCTTAGACATCATCACTGCACATTGGTCTTACTATAATAATTCCCTGAGATCATCTGCAATTAAAAAAAAAAAAAAAAACTTGTTATGCAACAGGAAAAGTTGGTCCAAATTGCTATTATTGGCACTGGACACATAAATATTTGTATAAAATAACACTAAGAATTCATTCATGTAAGTAAAGTGCTGTTGCCTCCTCTGAGTGTCACATCACCACATGTACTTATTCATTTAAAGTTTAAACTAGGGGCAAGGACATTGTAGCAGGTAAATATTATTTCACTTAATTTACCAGTTTTATAAACATTATCTCATTATTTAAAAAGAAGAGAAGCTACTATTGCAAATGTGATTCTTGTTAGGACAACTCTATTTATTATTAATATTTTTCACATGTAACTCACAGCAGTGAAATGTTTTTTTTTTTTTTCTTCCAATATTGCAATTAGGAAACTAGATTCAGAGCACAAGGTCAGTTAGGATACAGTACCACTAGAGCAGATAGGGTTAAGGTCCTTGCTCAAGGTTTCAGCAATCGCAACTTGGTGATGCTAGGGATTGAACCTCTGACCTTTTGATCAGTAACCCAGGTCCTTAACTGTTTGAGCCAATACTGATCTTGATGCTATTGTGAAATAATTTTAATAATTTTTATTTACCCTGCTACTTTGTCATGTTGTAACCTTTACTTTAAATTTAATTGGACAAAACATATGCGGTAGCTGAAAATTAAGACTTTGTTAGTTAAATAACCATTGTTGCTAAAGAGTCTTCTTTTTTGTCTAGGTTTCTGATTGATAAACCGTATCTTCTATTCTTAAGGAACACAATGTTTAGTTGTAACTAAAGTCTAAAGCCACAATTCATGTTTTCTTGATTAACTTGCTTGTACCTACTGTACACTGCATCTTTGCAGCATATATTCTGCAGTAGTACTGCAGGTGTAGGAGGTTAAAAGTCTTCTAAAAAATGAAATCTGTAAAACTGGCTGGTTTTTTTTGGTTGTATTATTATTATTATGACTTTCACACGTTGGCATATGTTGCCTCCTGAACTTCTGCTTCTTCAAAATGCCAACTTTGGTTAATAGAAGATATATAAAACTTTAGAACTAAAAAGCTAAGTGTACATTGGTTCAATAGATGGTGAAACAAAGTAGCTTGCCATCTTTTTTTTTTTTTTTAAAGCAGAAAGAAGTATATGGTCAGTTTCCTTAATGTACTTTCTACTTTGGGCAGAAGTTTTAGTATAAACAGTTTCTTGATGCAGATATGAGATGATCATAATTTTGAATTAATTTGTGTATTTTGTTTGTTTTTGTTTAATCTTTTCCTTCTTAGACTACATGGAGGAACTGTGGGTGTAAGATTATGGATATCAATATGTGCTCATTATGTCTTTGACATGTGGACTTTGTATTTATAGGGATGCTGTACAGATAAAGATTTAGAATAAAAGTAATGTATTAAAACAAGTTTAATATGAGTTCTTTTATGCTGAGACTTCTTAAACATAGTGTCTGAGTGTTACAAATTTATGTGTAAAATTCATGTTGCAGTACAAACTCAGCGTTGTTTTTACCATACCTAAATAATAATTAGGATGTGTATAATCTGTTGTAAGTAAAACATTCATTTTATGTTGTCTCACCAACAAAACAAGTTGCCCACTGTGACTGTTGTTTTATTGTTAGGTTAATGAAACACTAATGGTTTAAGCCATCAAGATGTTTATAAGTCATAATTGTGGAGCTTTAAAATTATTTTTACCCTCATCTTTTAATGTGAATTGTGGTGCAAGAATCTGGGTTTGAAAATGAAAATGAAAAGCGCTTGCCATATACCACTTGTTTGTTACAGGAATCTGGGCTTACATTTCACCAAGCTTTACAAGGAGATGTGGCTTGCAACCTGATCTACTCTCGGTTAAACAATCAGCCATCACCTTTTGGAGATGGGTTACATACAAAATGACTAACATGACAAAAAGCTCAAAAAGAATTTTACAGAACATCAACTGGGTATTACACTCAATATTTAGTTAATATTTTTATCTAGCTAATGTTATGTTGAGCTGTTTTTTTTTTTTTTTAAAGGTATGTTACTTTTGACACACAGATAGCTTTCTAAATGCTCCTCATATCTAACAAACAAGCTTGGTCTGACAGTTAAAAAATCTGAAACCTTATGAAGAATGTGAAATATAATGCGCCAGCTAGAAAAGATGGTTAAATGGTATGGCTTGTGTTAAGATAGTTGATCGCTGGTCAAACAGTTAATTTTTTTTACATCTGTACCCCTCTGCCTCTGTATTGGCTAAGCACAAGCCACAAGAGTCTAAACTCTGCCTGCACCGCTAACATACCTAAGGGCAAAATTTATTGCAATATACAGTAGATCAGACCCTGATCTGTAAACAGTGTGCAACTGTGGAAAAAAGAGAACAATATGACTACACACCGAGGGCTAGGATAAGAGTAAGAAAGCTGTAGAACACTAAACATTAATTACAAATCTCTTTAAATTTCTAAAGATTTTATGTCGATAACATGTGAAGCATCTGTTATCCAAGGCCCTGGAGCTGCTACTTTAGAACAACTAACCTGTGATGTACACTTACAGCTGCCGGTCTAGAAAATTTATCAACCCCTTTTGGACTGGTGCTATAGTGTTACTCTTTCTTTGTTACAGGCCATGCTGCAACCGGACACGTTGTCTCTACTTGAACAAACACTGAACAGTGTAGACACGAACAAGTTCATGCGGTATGTGACAAAATTACCCAGAATGCTTTGAGGCTCATAGAATGGCATCTAATCTCATTCTGGAGAAATTTGTCACAGATGCAGCTTCAATGATATGGTTTCCTTTGAATCAATGGTTAAGGTGTTGGACTACTGATTGGAAGGTCCCAGGTTCAAAACCACCAAGTTGCCATTGTTGAGCTCTTGAGCAAGTCCCTTAACCCTCAACTGCTCAGATGTATAATTAAAAAAAAAAAAGTCACTATGGATAAGCGTGCTTGGCAAATGCTATAAATGTAAATGAATTTGACAACTTGATGATGTAGTGCAAACTAAGGCAGCACAATGACATTTTAGACTAATGGGCATATTTTGATCTGGATCCTTAGAGATTTAAAAAGCTTGGATGTGCAAATACATAATTGCTAATATTTGGAAGATTTCCAATTTCCATCTTGTCACATAATGAATCAACTAGACATCTAACTGGCATGAGTGGAAACCATTAGAAGGCCTTGTGTGTTTTACAGGGTTGTCTTAAGTCAGTGAGGCTATTCGTATAACAATCTAGACCCGACTAATCGCATGAGATCTCCTCACATGTTACACGGTGTAGCATGTAGTCGCATCAGTAGCTCTGGGATCGTTTCCCAGCTCAGGAAACTCGCTCATCGGTGACCTGCATCGCAGGCGCCCCTTAAGACAAATCCCTCTACAGTCAGCGCTCACATGATTATCTGCACCGAGAGAGAGAGAGAGAGAGAACTACGGGAAATTGGGCTTCATATAAAATCTTTCTTGATCTTGTACGTATATTCTCGGCGACCCTGGACGGATGGTGTCCATGGTAACGGTCACCAGGAACGATTAGCTTTGTCTGGATACCGCAAAACGCATTGTTTCTCGCGCAGAACCTGAAACCGAGTGCACTGCACCTGTTCCTGACAACACACGACTTGGACACCTCGTCCCCGCGGCCCTGTTGTCGGGAAATCGGTCTCCACGCAAAACCATGTCCTGGTAACTCTGGAGCTGAGCGCAACCTGCGGCTAACGGCACGAGCGCAAACCTTCAGGGTTTCTGGTTTAGAAATCGAGCGGCACGCTGTTTCCTCTCCACATCAGCGCCGTAGTGTGCGTCCCAGCGATGTAGCGCGCTCTTTCCGGCGGGGCGTCGTCTGCTTTTCATCTCGCCGCTTGCTGCCTCGCCTGGGTTACCCGATTCCGCGATGCTGTGGACTCGCCCGTGACACCCAGCCTCACCAGTATGCTGCCCGGCTCGATCCAGATCACAGGGGAGGCGCTGTCCGGGGCAGAAATCCGCGACATCTGCGACAGTCTGAAGGAGAACAGCGTGCGGCTGCTGTCGGTGCGGGGCTGTCAGCTGTCTGACCGGGACTTCGCGCGCGTGTGCCGCGGTGTGTCCGAGTCGCGCTCGCTCGCGCAGCTCAACCTGAACCTGGGCGTGGTGTCGAGCGGCGGCCGCGCGAAGCAACTCGCCGAGGCGCTCTCAGCCAACAGGTCCATACAGACACTATTGTAAGTAAAACATCATGTGGTCACTGTCTTCTTTCTAAAGCCTCCTCATCACGTTGTGTCCTGGTCCAGTTCTTAACGTTTTTGAGCAACTTTCTCACAGTTCAGTGACGTGGGACACTAACACCAACTCACTCACTCACTCACTCACTCACTCACCGACCGCTTTATACTATATACAGGGGCCTGGAGCCTGTCCTAGGAGACCTGAGGGGACACCCTGGACAGGGCGCCAGTCCAACACAGTGCACACACACTCACATTCACTCACTGCTTTATCATGTCAGGGTCACAGGGGTCAGGACCCTGTCCCAGGAGACTTAGGGCACAAGGTGGAGTACACCCTGGACAGAGTGCCAGTCCATCTCAGAGCGCACACACACACACACACACACACACAATAGGAAACTGGAGCAAAACACGCAAACTCCACGCACACAGACCCGAGGAAGAAATTAAACCCTCGACCCTAAAGGTGCCATGCCACATAGACAACCACTGCACCGCCTGTGGTCTATGTGTGTTTTTTGCCCTTGTACATTACAACAAAAATAAGCTGTCGAGATGTGATTGAAGTGTAGACGTTCAGCCAGAAACGGGTTTAAAAAAAAACAAAAAAAAAAACAGAAAACTTTTCAACAATTTAAGAAATCCAACCATTTTTATACACTTTCTCCATTTAACAGGTACAAAAATAGACAACTGGTTCATAAGCAGTTTCAGGACCAGGTGTAGCCTGTTCCCTTGTTATTTAATGTCAATTCAAGGAGCTAAACATTCTGAAGGTGATTTAAAGTTTTAAATTCGCAATCAAGAGCTATCCGTATGAGCTGTCCAAAGTGGTAGCGATGCAAGGGAATCCATCAGGGTCATTAGGCTGAACAAACAGACCAGATCAGAGAGATAGCAGATACAAAAAAAAGTCACCACCATCATTTAACTAAGCAAATAGTCTAGATAATTACTGCAGTAATACTGAACTATGGTTCAGATGGCGACAAGTTATTTAAGCCTAACTGATACAGTGAGTAGCTTCTCATTTCTTAAACAACCATGTCACAAGACTTATCCTGTGGTTGTGGTAAAGATGTTACTCTGTTTTACAAGAGTCAAATCACTGGCCTGCATCAAGCAAACAAAACAAGTAAGGAGATTGCTGAAACTCCTAACATTGGGTTAATGCATGAATTAAAACCTGGAAAGAGTGGTGAACCATCATCTTTGGGAAGAAATGAAGTCAGAAGACGTTTATCTTGAATAAGTGTAATGGGAAATCATTGAAACATTTAAGAAAACTGAATTGTAAAAACAACAGTAAAACTCACTGCCATATTTAATCAAGAGCATTTTCTAGAACATAAACAATTTTAACATGTTCTGGTGAAATCCATAAGACCAAAGAGTGGAATTTGTATAGAGGTTTGTCTGGAGATGAGCAAGGAAATGTTAGCTTAAAAGACGTGTAGATTGAGAAAGAGAGAGAGTAAAAAAGTTAGCACATTTTATATACAGGTCCTTCTAAAAAAATTTGCACATTGTGATAAAGTTTATTATTTTCTGTAATGTACTGATAAACATTAGACTTTCATATATTTTAGATTCATTACACACAACTGAAGTAGTTCAAGCCTTTTATTGTTTTAATATTGATGATTTTGGCATACAGCTCATGAAAACCCAAAATTCATCAAAATAATAAAAAAATTAGCATATTGTGATAAAGCATTTGCATCTAAAATATATCAAAGTCTAATGTTTATCAGTACAGTGCAGAAAATAATGAACCTTACCACAATATGCTAACTTTTTGAGAAGGACCTGTATATTAAAAAAAATCATATAGGCATCGCAGGTTACCTGCCCGTAATGCACGTAGGTGTGAGTGAGTGCGGCCTGGTGACCTGCAGTAGACCAGCATCGTATTTTAGGGTGAACTCTCTTACCTTCCTCTAGGTCCCCTGGGACTCCAGGAAATCCATTTTTTTCTTAAAGCAAGAAGGAGATCAGAGGAGGGGGAGTAGCTAAACCTGCATCACTAATTCACTACACTACTTAGTGTTCAGAGCTAGCAGTTTCAGGTTAGGTACATGTCAAAGTGACAGGATCTTTGTAATAGCAAGCACAGTAAACTGTTGTTATCAGATCTTATATGACATCAAAATATGAGCACAAAAAATATAAAGGCATACTGTATATAAAACACCAAAAAAATTATGTCACACTATGTCAGAACGCTAGAACTTTATTCACTTAAGTTCTTAAATGACACGTCCTCTAACTGTCTTTCTGTGTTCCTGTCACCCTCACAGTCTGCATGGAAGCCCTCTTTTAGATGCAGGGTTGATCACTCTGAACACAGCGCTGTCAACCCACCCTTCACTGGTGTCCTTGGACCTGGGAGATTGTATGCTGGGAGATGAGGCAATTCAGCTGATTTGTGGCATGCTGCCTCCAGATGGGGCCAAATCTGGTACAAAAACAACAAAAAACAAACTTGTATTACCCTTAAAAAAGTACAATAAAATGTATTAAACATTTCATCCATGTACTGTATTTAAATCAGTTAGTGAACATTTAAGCATTGTAAGTGAAAAAGTGAAAAAAAAAAAAGCTTGCTGTTATTAAAGTTATAGACAAGTGGCATTTTATTCTAGGGTTACACGTAGACCAAAATGTTGCAATTTATTATTATTATTGTTATTCTTATGATTCATGTTTTTGTTTTGCAGGTCTCAGAGAGTTGACACTAAGTGCAAACCCAGCGATCACCACTAAAGGCTGGGCTCGTCTGGCAATCGCAGTGGCTCATAGCTCACAGCTCCGCGTCCTTAATCTAGATTACAATCCCTTAGGTAAGCATTCCTAAACATGTTTAATACTTTATGGTTGACATGCACTCAAAGATGACATCAAGCGAAAAAAAATCAGATATAGTAAAATTTCTTGAGTATGTCATATTACATGAGAACACGTTCAAACAAATGTGTTCAAACCTACATTATATAGAAAAAAGTATGTGGATACGTAAGAGGCCAAAACATGTTTCAGTATGACGGTGCCCTGTGACACAAAGTGGGGTGAGGTCCAAGGGTGGAGTAGAAGAACATGTGTGACCTAAACAGAACCCTGACCTCAAACACACTTTTGAAATAAACTAGAGCACTGACTCTGAGAAAGGCATCTTCACTGAACATCAGTGCCTGACGTCACTAATGCTCTTGGGCAAATCTTCACAGCCACGCTGCAAAATCTAGAAGTAAGCTTTTTCAAAAGAGTGCAGATTATTATAACAGCAAGAGGGTGGGGTGTTAAATCTGGCATGGACAACAAGCACATTTTGTTTACCTAAATTCAAGCTTGTTCTACTGCAGGATTATTTTGCTTTTTTTTTTTTTTTAAAAAAAAGAAGCCTTGTTCTGCATACATGAGCTCACAAATACCTGCAATTACCAACTGGCTAGTGTCGCTGCTATTAACCAAAAAGTAAGAGAGGGTGTGAGATCACTTCCACCCAGACAGCACAACCATATTTACTCTCTCCCAACTGATGCTTTTCTGTTAGATTTCTTGAGTTCTAGTTTTAATATTAAAGATTCTATGAGGTCACATTAAGGGGAAAATCTAATTGGCTAATTTAAGCCCTGACTAATAGTAGAGTAGGAAAAGGACAAAAAGCAGGAAAAGTTTTTGTCCTCATATGTATATGTACACACACTGGGGACCGATCAGAATGTCCAATGTTGCACAATATTTCAATTTAATTTAATTTTATATATATTTTTTTTATAGATTTTATCAATGGTCATTGTTTCAAAGCAGCTTTACAGACTCAAAAAGAAGATTTGGGAAATAAGTTTAAAATGTGTAAAGAAATATGTATAAATCAAAATAATCAGATCGACCCTGATGAGCAAGCCGAGGGCGACAGTGGCAAGGAAAACCTCCCTGAGATGGCAATAAGAAGAAACCTTGAAAGGAACCAGACTCAACAGGAAATCCAATCTTATTTGGGTGATACCAGATAGCAGGAGTTAATTAGCAGTCATACTGTGTGTTAGGTGACTGAAAGTTAATATGGAGTCCACTTTCGTTATTGGAGGCTCGGGTTCAAAACTAAACTATTGAGCCTGAGCAGTCACAAATGATCAGAGAACAGCTGTCTCCATCGGCCGAGGCCAGAACCGTCTTCATGGCAAAGTGGAACTGTCCCAAGTCACCACACGCATCCCAAGCAGACCACACGGAGCCTCCATGCGTCAAGATCTCCTACCAGAAGCGGGGTACTGGGATGATCAGACAGGCCTGGAGGGCAGAGGGGGTCTGGATCACTGGCAGCTCAGGAGAAACTAAAATGACTACTACTAAATAATCCTGTTGGACTTTACTTATTAGTTCCTTTAATTTGCTAAAGAAAGTGTTATTATGTGTAGGTCTGTTCTTTAGCCTGCTTTTGACCAGTCTCAATCCTTCCGGCTCAACAAATACCGAAATAAGTTGGCTTTCCCAGAGGCTCCAAAGAGAAAGTTTTGGCGCTACAGGTGGCATTTTGTAGGTGCAAATCTCCATATGCATGTCTAAGAGCTACAGACCTGTTCTGCTGATCATACATAAACAAAAATGTTTAACAGCTTCTTATTTGTTTTCACTTTCATATTAAATTGCTTTTAAATCCTGAACACAATTGGCATTTTAATATTCAAAAAATTTTCAAGTCAGTTATCCCAGTATTTAGTCCATGTTGTTGTTTATCCAGGTTGGGATGAGCACATAGAGAAAAACACCTTTTTTTTTTTTTGTACGTGGAGAGCTACACATTAATGACACTGTGCCCTTGTTTAAGTTTCCAGGCATTTTGCTGATTTGCACTTTTTACAGAATTCAAATACCATCTAAGGGTCAAAACCACCGCAGCCATGCAATGGCTGGCTGCAATTTCAGGACTCAGAAGCATGACACATTTCGCTGTATCTTAGCTTTTTTTTTTTTTAATGCATTTCTTAGGGGACCAGATTGCTGGAATGCTGGCTGTTGCTGTGGCGTCCAGCCGGACTCTGGAGGTTTTAGACTTGGAGGGAACAGGGCTCACAAATCAATCAGCACAGGTAAACAGTACAGTCAAGACTGTTGCAGTATACGCATAAATAAGCACTGGCAGTGTGTAACCACAATCAACATTTCATTTCATTAAAAAACATTGACAAAACATGTACCACAGCAAATCTGTACAACAGCAGCTACTTAATCCTAATCTCTCGGTTATATTTGTGTTTTTTCTAAAATCGTCTATGAATCCCGTCAGAATTAGAGGAGGTTAAATATTATCTTTATACGATATTATGTATCCTTGTACGTGTTCTGTCCTTTTTTTCGTCCTTGTTCTGTAGCAGGGTTACACTGATCTTCGGTTAAAAATCTAAATGTTCTCTCAAAATGTATTATGTTTGTGGTTAAACGTATTGAATTATCACATTATTTAACCTGGAAAATCTGATGACAGCAGCCTCCTGTTATATACTCAACAATTATTTATATTTAATACCACTCTTTTATCTTTCTGGAAGATTTCTCTGCAGTCTCATTCCTCAAGTGCCGCCCCAGTGATTAAAAGCAAAAGAATTCCTTAAAAAGGCCTTGTAGTCTGTACATACTGTAACCATGGCTACATTATCAGCTAACATTACTGTAATCATACTAATGTTAGTGCATCTTGCTAGTTAATTTTATACAATACTAGCTGGTACAAGTAGATCGCAGTTTATAAACTTTCATTTGCTCACGCATACTACATACTCAGATTTATATAATTTTTCATCAGATGTGCATTGCATACACACTTAACGAGAAGTTGAAGTCTCCTCCCACAGTGACTCATGAGTGCGGAGTCAGAATGGGCCATTAAATATTTGGGCAAATCTACACAATCTACAAATCTACACTGTTCCTACACCTTCCATCAGCTGTTGAGAGGCTTCCAGAGCTACTGTAGTCCTACTGTAGGACCTTTGTGACCTCACTACTAGTTATAGCCATGAACTGATTTTAGAATGATCAGCTTTGTAGAAAGAACATGCTTTTTGAAATTCCAATATCAGATAAGTTCAGCAGGGAAATGGCATAATCTTAAATAACCTATTAGTCACAGCAGTCCAATCTGTAACTGTTACAGAGCTATGAATTACCATACGGTGCAGCCCTATGGCTGAACATTTGCTTCTGGTTATTATACCAACTATCCACAATGTTCTATTTTGTGTTATAAATTTAAAATTTTTCATTACAGCACACAATGTTGTCGCTAGTTCATGTATGAAAATTATGCCCACATGCTTCCAGATCCACTATTTCCCAGTGGTCTTGAAATATGTTCATATCAGGGGAAAAATGCATAGATGTTATAACCTGGTCATTGAGTACATTCAGGTCATCTGCTTATAACATTGCTAAGTCTAAATGTGATCAACTGAAGCAAGCCCAGATCATAACACTACTTCTGGGTTTCTACAGTGGCCACTATGCATGATGGTCCAAGGTCCGATGTTAATGCTCCCTAGCAAATTGAATCTTTTTTTATTATTACTGTTCATTGTGGTTTTTATGGCCACATAGCTGTTTAGTCCCAGTAATGTGAGTTCTTGTCGCATTATGTGCGGCTAAATGCTCTTAACCAAAACGTAACTAAAATACTTCATTCAACATAGCTGTAATTTTTACTGTTGATTTCTATGATGCAACTTCACCATGATCTCTGATTGTAGTCATTTATGGGGGTTTTTCTTTCGGAGTTGATGGGTCAGCACTATACTTCCAGGTTTTAATAAACTATTGGACAGTTCTTAAACCAGTTCCAGTTATTTCTAATGTTTTGTTTGTTTGATGCAGGCCAATAATACAATTAGACCCTTCCGAAATGGCAACTTTTTTTGGTCAGGCAGTGTGTGCCTTTGTATGTAGTGTACATTAGTTTCTGCTATGTGAAACACCTGCCTTTTAGATTGTTTCCTTAAAGACAGATGCATTCAAGATGCATGTGGTGACCCCTCGACGTGAGCAGCCGAAAGATCAACAATAACATGGTGAAGCCTACCCTGGGGAACATTAGTGGTTGGTCTACCCTGACTAAAAAACATTGAGCCTTGCAAGCCCGAAATCTTCAAGAATGTCTGACTAGAAAATCACACCATCCAGATTCATTTGCAAACACTTAGCTTCTCTATAAAGTGAATAGATTTAACTGACGCAAGACAATGCTCCAGATTCATGACTGTGGAAGAGAATATTTCCATACAATTGGTAGCTGATAAAACACAAATGAAAATACAGAAGGGCACAATTGACAGTGTTTATTGAAATTATGGCTAAATGTTAAATACTTTCCGGAGATATGTGTTGTGCAAGCATATAACTGAGGTAGATGTAGGTGCATTTGTAGTTCTAGTAAACATCACTAGATGGTGACATTGCAAGCGTTTGATGTGGATCTGGGTCTGTCGTGACGATGCGTTGTATTGCCAACCTTCCAAGCCTTTCATGTGGGTTAGATAGGAGCTGCCTGAGCGGAGCATATGGGTTAAAACACCAGGAGTAAAGATGGTTAAGACGCCCACTGCACTTTATTTGTGCTCCAAAGAAATGCTGAAGAGTTTTAGAGATTGACTGATCTCAAATATTATATCTGGCCTCACCCACTGTGCTTTCAGTTTAATCATGGTTTGTGTTTGACTATTAAATATTTGATGTGCTATTTTCATTTCTCTGTACAAGCAAATCCAATATCAAACAAGCATCAGAATGGGACAGACAAAAAAAAAAGCTTAACACTGATTTCAGATTTCCTCTTATACTCACAGCATTGCCTTTTACCTTTCTGCCTCTTCAACCATCAGTACTGTACACTTTCATATATGGAGTAGGACAGAACGCAGGCTGAAATAGTTAAGGTGCTGGTGCACATGTCATTAACCCTTCTGTTACTGCGGCACCAGGTCTTCCTGGACATGGTGGAGAACTACCCGACCTGTCTGCGTGTCCTGGTGCTGGCTGAGAACGCCATCAGCCCTGAGCTGCAGCAGCAGATCTCAGACCTGCTGTCTGAGGGCGAGGAGGATGAGGACAGGGATGCGGAAGCCCACGGCAGCTCGGTCACCATGCGAGAGAAACCCGCTTGGCTTCCCCACAGCAGTAAGGGCTGATCCCATCTCCCGCACTGTCCTTCCTTCAGACTGAGCTGAACTCTCTTATTATCCCTCTTTCTCTTTCTGTGTGCAACTTTCCAGGAGTCATCGGCACTCTGAGGAGCAGGAGTGTTGGTGTGTTTAGAGTAATACAGGAGTATCTGTAGCATTGCTTGTGCAATATAAGGACAAAGTGTACGCTTTATTTAGATAGCAGGGGTGTCTTGAAGGGCCACAGCACTGCAGAGCTTAGCACTCTACCTCTCGTAATACTTGTACTCACTCTGTAGCCAAAACTAGAATTTATGTAAGCAGTATAGCACAAGCAGGAGAGCGGTTATAGAATATTGGCATGATTGTCATTTGGTCATAGTTAATCACAGTCCTGCCAGTGTTCGGCATTAAATGCATGGCTGCAAGTCTGATATTGCTTTTTTTTTCCTGTAAACAAAAAAATGTATTTTGGGAAAGTGACATTTTAGTCACAACATAGCCAAAAGTTCATTTTTGCTCCCCTAATATAAATAATATTAAAGAAGCCACACTTGCTTTATAAGCATGTTGGAAAACACAGAAGTGCAGCTGATATGTACAGTGAAACATACAACATATTTAAATTGGATATATATAAGCACTCTTGGAACAAGGCTAGACAAATCAAATTAGCATTGTACGTTTTGCTATTTTAAGTAATTAGAAAAACATTGATGCATAAGGATCAAATTACAGCAAGCCTTCTTCATAGTGCTTATCGTCAAGTTTATTCACTGTAGTTCTTTGGACCATAATGCCCAGTGAACATGCATCAGTTCTGACATGAAACAGCTGTGAGCAGAGCTGGAGCCTTTTCTTCACTTCTCAAATTTTACAATGTTGGATCTTGACTTTGAAAGGAATAATTTGTCAACAGTACATATGCAAACTTTTAATTACCACGTCTAGGGATAATTGCACACTGAAAATGGCAGGTACTGTATATTGAGAGTCACAAACATAATTTAGAGAGCCATGGAGCGGACAATAAAATAGCATTTTTTCCCCTCCCTATGCACAATGTTCATATGCATGATTTAGTTTAATGTGGAAACGAGAAACAAAATCAGGGTCACAGGATCAATGTGTGCACCTCCTGCACTTTATTCGTGCTCTCAGTGTGAGGTTTAGAGTATATATTTAGAATATAATTGTACCTAGAGAAACTGAAGCAACTGAGAGTTAAGTGTGCAATATGCAGAGACCAGAATCAAAGAAAAACATCCAAAACATATGTGCAATATACTGTACTCTCTGCTTACAATTGCAGCACGCTATGAAGTCTCCAACTTCAGCTAAACTTAAAGTAGGTGCTTTAGTAAAGTGTTATAATAGTTCTTTAGATAAAAAGAAAAAATTGCCAAACCATGGACTTAAATTTGTTAACTTGGGGGCAAAAGTAAAGAACATAAATTAAGGAAAGATCATTAATGATGTTACTTAGTTTTAGCTCACAGCCACATTCAACTAAATTAATGTAAACACAGGGTGGCGCAAAAGTTTGGTTCCGTAAGTATTTATCCGATATTTTTATTTCACACCCAGGATGGATTCAAAACTAACAACAGAATATCGAATAGAACCAGAACTAACACCAGTCAACTTTTTTCCTTTGGGTCATCTAAATTAGTAGTGTATTAAAATCACAATGCAAAGCAACTGTTGCACCAATGGGGGTAATCATCTCTGCATGTAAGCATGTATCAGGTCTGATGGTTTTTTATTCAGCGAATATAAAATTGCTGCAAAGTCTGACATCATATATAATTAAAAATATATATATTTGCCCATAGATCCAAATTTTTTCGGCCCCCTTTATAACTTCTTAGCCACTTTGATCTTACAGGCTTGTCATCTTTGCAACCTGTATCAGATCATGTCAGCGCCACAACAGACGAGTCCACAGAACCCAGTGAAACTATATAAATGAATTAAAGTCTTCTGATATATATGTGAGAAATAAGAAATGTCCTTGATTGTGATTTTCTGACAATTATTGAGAGTTGTTCGAGGTTCATTAGGTGTGTTAAATGAGAGGAAACTAATCTAATCTCTGCAGGTGTTTGACTCTCCAGAGGCTGATTCTGTGATTCTGAGCCCCCTGAATAGCTAGAGAGTTGCATCCAAATAAAAACCAGTATGGTTTTTAGTATCAGTATACCATATGGTTAAAAATGTAGCATTTGACTCCATGTATATTGTGTAAACACCAGAAATGGAAGAGACACGGTACTAGAGAACTGGAGTTGTTCTTTCCTCTCTTCTTTGGAATTGCAGTTTTTCAAACATTCACGCAATGTTTCTGACCCTTCCAGACCCGAGCTCCCAGATGGTCCTGATGTCATCGGGACTGAGCGAGAGCTTTATGGGAGAGACTGACTTGTGATAACTGGAGCTGCCTTTGGTTTTAGGTTTGCCCTGCACGTCGCTACAGTCAGCCCATGCGTCAGCGTGCAGCCACTCACAAAGCATGACGTGTAGCATTTAGTAGACTGTTCAAAGCCGGCACAAAAAACCTCGACCACCAAGTGACTTATACAATATATAGTGAATTATCTATTTGCCTGATGTACAATCTATTTATAAGCAACTATTTAAGCTACAGTGTACTCTCAATTAGATCGGTTAAGTGGGGTTGTTGTGATGGCCTGAATAAATCTATTTACATCTTTTTAAGTTCCGTGTCCTCGTCATAACTCTGTGCACTCTTGTTTATCTTCACAATCAAGATGTAATGCTGTTTGGTAAGTCTTTTTATTCACACACACACACACACAGTGGTGATGGTAAGTCTATCCCGCCCCTCATCATTCTACACACAATACTTCAAAATGATCAATTAAAAACAGGTGTTTATTTATTTAATAAATTGACAAGTATATACATAAGGACTGAAATATAAGTATTCTGACCCATTACTTAGTACATGGTCAAACCACCTTTGGCAACAATAGCAGCCTCAAGTCTGCTTGGGAATGATGCTACAAGCTTTTACATTGGATGTTTCTTCCAATCCTCTTCGCACAGCCATTTTCAGGTATCTCCAGAGATGCTCTATTGGGCTCAGGTCCAGATTCTGGCTTGGCCACTCCAGGACTTTCACAGAGTTGTCCTGAAGCAACTCCTCTGTTTTCTTGGAGTTATGCTTTGATTCATGGTATTGTTGAACTGTAAACCTTCATCTCAGCCAGAGTAGCATCAGCATGCAGAAAAGCATCCTCACAACATGATGCTACCACCACCATGTTTGACAGTAAGGTTGTTTTAATAAGGTGATGTGCAGTGCCCGATTGCCTGATTACAAATAGTTCAAGCTTTGCCTCATTGGGTGCTGTTTTGTGTGGTCTGAGAATCCTTCAGGTGCAAACTTTCAGCTAGCTG
Source organism: Clarias gariepinus (assembly GCF_024256425.1). Classification (NCBI taxonomy): domain Eukaryota; kingdom Metazoa; phylum Chordata; class Actinopteri; order Siluriformes; family Clariidae; genus Clarias; species Clarias gariepinus. Next base: position 25,386,694 of record NC_071107.1, read on the forward strand.
ACATGGTCCTTTTAGTGAGGAATGGTTTCTGTCTTGCCACTCTATCATATAGGCCTGACTGGTGGAGTGCTGCAATGATGGCTGTCAAGTGTCCCATTTACATTTGTATAGTGACCCTTAGGTTCTTGGCTACTTCTCTGACCAAGGCCCTTCATCCATAGTTTACTCTAGAAGTGGAAAGACTTCCATTTTAGAATGATACCATGCTCCTAGATGCTTTTAGTACTCCAGAAAGTTTCTTGTAACCCTCCCCAGATCTGTATCTTGACACAATGCTGTCTCTCTGATCTACAGATAATTCTCTTGACCTCATGGATTTGTGTTCACTCTGACACTAATTATCTCCAATAAAGTCAATTAGGCACAGGTAGACTCCAGTCAAGTTGTAGAATGATCTAGAAGATCGTGACAAAGGGTTGGGTTATTTATGTAATTGAGATACACCTTTATTTTTTAAATAAATTAACAAAACACTCACCTTTTTTTTTATTTTATCTGTCATTGTGGAGTATTGTGCATAGAGATTTGGAGACATTTTAAGATGAGTATGAAACATAAAATGTGGAAAACTTAAAAACTTTGACCTTTAAACCTGCACAGGATAGCACAGAAATGGGTACCAAGTGAGTAAAGCCAAATTTCTTTTAAAAGGCAAATTGCTTGTATTTCCTTTTCTTTTTTTTTATTTCAGTACAAATCCAATCATTACCACTGTTCACAGCAAACCCACATCGTTTTTATAACTCATCTAAAATGATGAAATTCTGCCTAATGAATGGGATATTTAATGAATGATGCAGCTTTTTTACATGGTGCTTAAGATTATTTGTATTGCAGGTCATGTGTATATAGTTCAGGAAACTGTGACTCGCTTAAAGCATTCCTTTCCTGCTGTGTCTCTTATACACGGTTTGGTGGACAATTTATTTATTTTTTTTTTTTACAAATACTAAACCAGTCAAACCAGTAATAGGATTCTTTATCATTTTTAACTACAGTGTACTGTTACAGACTGGATATCTATTCTGTCATGTGAAAGCTCCCTATTCAGGAGAAAAATAGCTGAAGTGTGAAGATTCAGTCATCCTGGCCTTAATGATCTAATCTTTGTCTTTCTTGGAGACTGGACTTTGGTTGAGTTCATCTAGACGTTTCATCCAGGATGCTTCATGAATAGTGCGGAACTTATGCTATTTTAAAATCTGCATGTTTATACCCTTGAAATTATTAGATAAACATCAGTTAACAGGAAATGAACGCAGGTCCAAACATCAAGAGGATGTGGGAGCTGCACACACACACACACACACGAAAGAACTGCAGGAGAGAGGAGGAAGGGGAGCTGGAGACCAAAGTCTTTGAAAAGTGCTGGGGAAGCAAAAGGAAAAAAAAATCTTGCAAGATCAATGGGACATGCATGTTTTGAAAATTGAATAACTGGATATTTTTCCCCATCCTTGGTACGTCATTACATGAACCTGGCGTTAAGATTCCAATAACTAACCAAATGTGACACCAACAGATGTTACCAACAGACAGAATGCTGCAGTTTATTTCCCATAAACAGACAAAATTCTTCACTTCAATCCCCAGCACATTAAATGAATTCACGAAACACCAGCCCTTACTTTGAGTGGTGTTTAGGGATGTTCAATTGTTTATTTAAAAAAAAAACAAAAAAAACACACAACTCCATATTGCTGTGCACTAGGTTTTATGTTCCGTTGCTGCAGTTTGATTAAGCAGCTCCCTAAGGACAAGGATCAGAGATTGAAGCAGACACCACTGCAGGAGAAACTGCCTCCCTGCTGCCACCCTGGCCCAACAGCCAAGCAGCTGCCAAACACCAGAGGAAAGTGTTTTCTATAATAAATGAAAGGCCTATGATCAATCTCCTGAGCCGCTAAGTGGCCAAGACAAGCGGAAGGCAATTTTTCCCAGTGTGTAATAGTGCCATGAATCCTCTATCCACTAATCTCTCTCTGACAGGAGGCCTATGTTAAAAGAACTCAAAATGATGAAGTACCAATTAGACTCTCATACTACAGTTTGAACTGAAGCTCTAATGCAAAGACCGAACACACAATGTGAACTGGAGGAATCTCACACTACCTTCACAATAAAATCCAAAAAGGATTTTTTTAAAAAAAAAATTTTAAAGCATAATTAGCTAGATACAGTTTCTTTCTGTAGCTGCTTTGTGTAAAATGCTGGCCAAGCTCAGGCTCACCGCATTCATCAGCCAGGATGGCTTTGGATCGACAGCTGAAATGGAAAGTTAACTTAATTAGGACCCTGTTCTTCCACTTAGTTGGAGAACGGTTTTACAATGCAGCAGAGTTTGAGTCATGGAAATTTAATCTGGGTTGTAAATGAATGTAGCTATGTGGAATTTTAATCAGCTTCTTTGTCTTCCTCGTCTCAGACAACCATTATAAACTGTTAATTCCTGTAAAGGAAGTTCTAATAAAAGCTTCTCAGAATGCTATTTGTGACATAGGAAACAGAAATGTGAACAGGAATATTTAAAATAAATTATATAAATTAATAAATAAATGTTACAGTAACCTTTCTCTCGTGAGCAGACTGTACAGTATCAGGTCCTGGTTCCAGGAACAAGATTATTACAACATTATAAAACACAGGACCTAGTGAAATGAATGTCAACACAATTAAAAGAATCAAATTTTAGATTTAAAATAGGTTTATTTGTTTTTAAAATATACATCAGTTTACAAATCAAGAAGATAAAATTTCTTAAGTATAACAGTCTTTTTTTGTTGATCTGTTTCCTCTTTTTTTTTTTTTTTTTTTTACAGGAAGGAAAAAAAAAAATCATACAATATGTTGCTACCTGACTATGAAAGCTTTACACAGTGAGATTTAAATAAAGAGGGCATTGCACAGGAGTGTAACTGGAAAACAAACAAAAACCATTTAAAAGAACTAAAAACGATGACAGAAGCACCATCTCTTTTCAGTAAAGGCGAGGAAGGACGATTTGTACAAACCCGAGTGTATATGCAGCAAAAAAATTAGCAAGCATGTGGACAGACATATTCTACAATAACAAACCATAGAGCTAAACAGAAGAAGTGTTTGAAATGTGCCTGAGTCATTAACATAAAAATCGATCAATCATTAACAATATATTTGGGCACAGGAACACCCTTTGGTATCTCAAATCCATGGGAGTATTTACAGAGCACAGCTTCATGCTAGGACTAAAAGGAAAAAGTTCTGGAACATTACAGTCAACTGACCATAACTGGAAAACAAAAGTCAATTAAAATACTGTAAATACTGTAATTAAATTTAAATAAGAGCAAGTTATGCAATGTCAGTTATTTGAGCAGGCATTCGAATACCTTCAAGTGGACGTAGTCAAATACTGAAATCGTTGTTCAGGTATTTATGATGTCCCAAGTAGACATTAAGTCAGTGAGAAATATAAAAAAGTAAAAGTGTCTCAGGCAACATTGATGCAGAATGCAGCACTATTGTGTTGTTCAAGTCTGGTAAGTGGGCCATTTCTTTTTCTCATGCAGGTGATTAGATATGAAATTTGTTGGACAAGAAATAATACATTTCCAGTAACATTTGGTATGACTCCTGGAACTACAGTACACACTAATCAGGTACATTGGGTTTGCAGATTAAGCCTATTGTACCCCAGAAGTGACGAGCGAAAAGCACACCTCAACAGCTCCATAACAGTACACAGTACAGCGTACACCCGCCACTGCTCTCGTGTGACGCATTCACACACCTGTCATTCACTGGTTTGACAAATAGGCTCTAACGTGCAAATATCTGTACTGATAGATTCATATAAGCATGCATTATCACTGTAATCACAAACCTCATCAATCCAATGAAACTTAAGAAGAATATTCGCAAAGCGTGACGTTTAACGTTCTGAGGAATACTGAGCTGACGTTCAGTAAAACTCCATGTAACGTTTCTCTTCCTCATATCTTAATATTAAGTGATTCAGAAAATAATAATACATAATTGTATTAATTAATTTTGCTGTAATAATAATTACAACAACAACAACAAAAAAAAACAACGCACTGCTACCAACAAGAGAAAAGTGTTTTTTTTTTTTTTTTTTTTGCTCTTGTCATACAGCTGAACATCCGTCCATCAACTTTTACGGACATTCAAGTATTGAAATTAGGCTGAAGGCACATCCCTAATATCTACTTTTTTTTATTCTGACAGGCTAAAGTGAGTTTAACTACTAAAAAAAATTATAATTGTTAAAGGAGAATGTGAATTACTAAAATGTGTTAAAGGTAAAAGGGAGGGTAAGTGTAGGCAATGTTTAGTCTCAAATCCTTACAAAAAAAACTATTTTTGTTCTCACATTATTATACTTTCTTCGCTTAGCTTTTTTTGTCAATATTTCGCTTGCCTTGTGCGTAATCTTCAAAGCGGATTGAAAAAAGTCACTCAATTATGAAGTCAATTACATTAATGATAGGAAGTCATTACACTTGTAAGACATCAGATTTTAAAGTCTAATTATACACCCACTACTGCATTACAGAGATTTATATGCATTCCATCATTTATCTTGTGCAGTTACATGAATTACTGAGGTGCACATTATCCTTGCCCTTCCTACTTTTTGTGTGTATTTGCACGATCTCCTGTCTAATTCGCTGATGAGGTCCTAAAATATTTAAGAGCGTACATTTCCATGTGCAAGACTCTGACAGACTGTTCTTTGTCTCTCTCTCTCTCTCCTTTAAGGAGCACGAAGCTATTTTTGAACATGAAGAAACATGAAATATTCAGCACAGGGGCAAGTTATAGTTCTACTCATTACTGGATCTTATAGTTACATATCGAGGGAAAAAAAGATTGATAGACCACAAAAGGAACAAAATATAAGGCATTAGGTGGACATACTCTGAATGCAGGCAAGTGATGATGAGGGACACTTTCAGGACAGCAGTTGACAACAACTGGCCGACGTTTCCATTAGAATCTCAATTAGATTAATCAGCATTTTAAAAAGGCTGGTTGATATGTCTAATAAAAAATGGTTATGAATCATGTTCGTGCAATGTACTGTATAACAAGAGACGATTTGATTTAGATAATTTCAGAATGTCCAGGTTGAATTTAAATGCATAACGCCTTGAATGTTCAACACTGCATAAAGTATAGAAAAGAATTTTAAAGAAACACAGGATCTAAATTTTTAGAGAAAACACAATTTGAGTGGATATATCGCCATTTATGAAAGTCTGCGTAATTTTTTTTTTTAGGTTTAAAATGAACAAATTTTAAACACTGTTTCAAAATAAAGGAAAATAATTTATTGTATAATAATTGACTTGCTACTGAAAGCAAGCAATTGCTTACCTTAATCCTAATACCAGAATTACTCAAACTTGAAAAGCTAAATGTTTTGTGAGCAACACACACGCAACTGTCAATCTGTGTGACATTTTCATTGGGAGACGAAGGAAATTATGTTTAGGCTTATTTCCCCCCTTAAAAATGCATAAAGTTTATTTTCTTACACCCCATCTCCAGTTTAAATATGTCACAATTAAGTATAATTCTGTTTTTGGAAGTATGGCAAAGTTGCTGCATGCATAGTACTGTTTTCAGCTGCCAATTCCTTACAATTGCCTTTAAATGATTATTTTTAAAAAGGTGTGATGTTTGTATTAGTTTGTATTATAGGGACATGATTAACCTTTCAGGTTAGGTTTACTAAGTTAGGTAAGGCTTACTAAATGGTTAACTGTTTACTATTATATAAAAGCAAATAAATATTTAAGCATTGACGAGTCGTTAAATTAGTTGTCTACCCAACACGGTATATTGCAACTAAAACTACATAATAAATATAAGATAAAGTACAGATGTTCAGCTTTAATTTACATTCAAATGAGGTGAACAATGCAAGAATTAAAGCACTTTTTATTTGTGCCCTTGCTTGTTCCAAAAGTTTACACACACCTAAATCCCTGGGCTATCCCGATTTTAATTTTTTTTTCCCACACTGTAAAACAATGCTAAGGGCGTTTAAAATAATAAATAATCTCCTGAACAGTTGATATTGAGATGCACCAGCAAGTTATGCTCATCATTAAGGTGCTGTTAATCGGTGATTTCTGGTAATGCTACATAAACTACTCTGCAGCAGAGGTAAGTTTTGTTCTTTATTTCCTGGTAAGGTCTTCATGAGAACCATTTTTATCATGGTGAAAGTGTTTTTTTTTATTCATTTTTTTTTTTTTTTGTCATCCTCCACAGTTTTTTTTCTGTTCTTTTGATTTTCTTTTTTAACCTAATTGATTGAATTGATTCAGTAACAGTGACATATTTCATATTGAGAGTGCAAATAGCACATAAAAAAAAATAAAAAATTCCGTACTTACTTTTACGTTAAATATAAAAGAATAAAACACACCTGGCCATAAAACTTTTGAGCAGCTTTTGGTCCTTCATGATCAAAAGGAGTGGAGGTACATGTGTAAAGTATTGTCACACCATTTACCCAATTTAAATTTGGAAGTTTTCACTTTAAGCTCATATTCATGATACAATTTCAACCTAATTTATACTGTGCTAGGCAGGTAGAACAGAACCAACTTTATCAATGTCCAAATATTTATGTATCGGTCATGATGATTATATAGGAAATAAAATGAGGACACTGTAGAGCCCAGTTTATGCGCACAGACCGAAAAAAAAAAAAAAAGGTTAATCTCACAGATGAATTTGAACTTTTTCCACCAGTCCCTTGACAACTTGCTTTCAAAATCGGTTAACTGAAATTAATTAATAAAATTTGAATATAATTAACATTTGCTAACTCAAACATAATAGATTTTATTCGACTTTAATGAACACTGAGTTCCACAGGGAGTCAATTAATGCACACGTCAATCATTCTACATGAATTTGTCTACTGCCCTTTTTATTATGGAGAAAAAAAAAATAGGAGATTTAGCTTTTTTTGTGCATTTTACATTCCAGCATACTCCAATATTAAAATGCAAAACTACTTAGATTAACACAAATATTTGAATATTGTGTATTGGGACACAAATGTTGTTTATGTTTAACAGTGATTTAAAATTTCAGAACCTTCAATACCATAAATGCAGAAAATAACATATAGCACCAATTCTATGTAATTCAAAGCCCTTGTCCCCTATCAACTATCAAGGCATTATTTGATTAAATAAAACCCGAGCTTCATGGACATACAAATATAATTTTTTTTTGGCCTGCCTTTGATTATGCACATTTTAATGTTTTTTTTAAAAAAAAAATTTTTTTACTATTGAAACACAATTAAAATTTGCATAATCAAAGGCAATTTTTATGGTCATTATACTGTATAAATTACATTGAGTAAAGAAATCTTGTTTTTATTGGACTGAATATTTTGTGACGTTTTCTTGCTCATTATGAAGGAGCTGAAATGAGATGAATGCAAACAAACTTTACACTCCTCCGAGGCTATACGTTAGCTAATAGTGAAAGCTAAATTTTAGGTCTGCTTTTTTAAAACTAAATATACAGCACCTAAAATACAGATGTAGGAGTTGTAAAAGACATCCAATTCTATTCCACAAATTCTCATTGTAAATAAGGAGTTTTATGGACCCTAACTTCATCTCAGAAACAAAAACATGGAGGACAAGGGACAAACTCAGGAATATAATTTATATCAATTAGAATATTTGTTGAAATCTAAATAATATACCTTCATAGTGAACAAAACAGAAATATCAAAAATAACTGTGGGAGCTCAGTGAAAAGAGGTGTTGCAGTGGAATTCGATTTTTATTCCTGATGCGAACTGAAAGTAGACATAAGAAGAAATACTTTTTAAAGGGTGATGGGAAAGCATTAGTCATTAAAAAGGGTTAGGCACTGAAAGATTCAAATCCACTAGATCCCATGAAACCTGCATAATCCACATCAACAGTATCTGGATCCGAGTCTAGAGCATCATCTCATTATTTAATCTTTAGAGATAGAGGGCTCTTGCTTTAAAACCATTCAACAAAACGGTGTCTTTGCTTGAAGTTTCTGTGATATTCTAGTACCATGCTGCAACAAGTTATGGGTGCTATTTCATCTGGATATCCCCCATTACATTACATTGGCCAAATACAGAGGTTATATATGGCTATATCCTGTTTTCTCCTTATAATTTACACCACAGCTTGAAGATGTCCTGAAGATGTTGGAGCATGGAAAAATTTACTTCTTACATACTCTCACATTCTTAAAGGATAAGTGAAGTACATCAGACTTCTCAAAAGGTATGATGACCATCTTAATCTGTACTATAAATACCGCAACTAAGTGAACAACTTGCTTCTGAGAAAAGTGGCTCAAGTGTTACAGTAATAACCCATAAAAGAAAGCAGCCTGGGTATTAGCTGATCAATCACCACTGTGATTCCTGCTTCCTTTTGCGGCCTGGTAAGACTTGAGATCTATCAAGCAGAAAAGCACTATAGGTGAAGTAAGAAGCAAGGGGCTAGGCCACTTTCTTAGTCCAGCAGGTTTCCGTGCTCTTGAGCCTTGGAAAGACTGTCTTTCCTATGCAGGTGATGGACCCCCATCCTTTTGGGGCTTTTCTGAGGGCGGGTGGAACCACTCTGTTGTCTGTGAGAGGGAGGCTTTTCTGCGTAATCCTCCAGGCCAGCGAGGACCCTAGGGCTAATGACGGGAAAGTCCTGTGGAAGGATGTCTTGCTCTTCGGCTGGGCTGCCTAAAGACGCACCTACATCTTCAGCAAACTCTTGCTGCTTGCCTGTGGCTGGGCTAGACTCCACCATAACCATTGTGTCACCACTAGCTCCATCATCATTGTCAAGGGCCATCAGTAGTTGCTCACTCTCCTCTTGGGAAAAGCTAGCACCATACTCACTTCTTTTGGTGCGTAGGTCTGCAATGCTGCTTGTATCAGTATCCAGGCTGGACTCTCTGCTGGCAGTCCAACTTTGAGTTGAGGAGCCCTCTTCTCCATCAGAGTAAGCTCCACGAAGGATTCCTCGGTCTGAAGCCCCCCTACCTGACTTGCTGCTGCGACTCCTCTGGAGTTCCTTTACTGTGTCACTGCTAAAGGAGGTACGGTTAACCAGGGTGCCTTCGGAGGATGGTGCCATCTTCTCCACAAACATTCGTTGCCAGTTGGTAAGCAAGTCTTCCTCAGAGCTACCTGAGCTGGCAAAGGCACTCGGTGGCTGTGGTGGGCTGCTGAAGGGACTTGACTGGCTAGACAAAGGGTCAGTTAAATCACTCTGTTGAGGCGTTCGTGGGTGCGATGCATGGCCTCCACCTGAAGATGATGAGGTCCCAGAACGCCAACCTCCATCAGACACTGCAGGGCTATTAGGGACGGTACGCTGCCGTTCTCCGGCCTCCTCTTCATTTTGTACCAGGCTGAGGGATATGGCCTGTCGTGTGGCATATGTGCAGTTAGGCAGTGGGCTGTTCTTAGGGATTTTTACCTTTTCATCAGAGGAGAATTCTATCACTTTCCGGCCAGGGTACAGCGGATGCGGAGGAGGAGGCGTAGGGTAGGGGTTTAGCTTCTCAAAGGAAGGTGCTGCCCCACCTTCAGCTGACTGTCCATCTGGACTACGGAACACACCATTAAGATGTGACTGATCTGATCCAGTACAGGTACTAGGCTTACTCTGTCCAGGAGCCCCATTCTCTCTGCCAGCACTCTCGTTTTGGGATACAGTCATATCCACATGGACAAATACATCCTCAGCCACTGGCCGCCCACTGCTGCTGGACTGAGCAGAGTTAAGAACAAGTGGTTCAGGTTTCTCAAGTACTCGAGCAATGACAGAGGTGGGCACCACATCAGCTGGTGTCAGACTCAGTGTGTCTGGGTCCTGGCCATGGGCTCCTTGAGGGCTCTGGGTCTGGTCAGGCAGACTGCTCTTCATGTGCTTATTCACCATCTCCTGCAGTTCATATGGCAACTAGAAAGCAAATCAGGAAAAGACAAATACATATTTCACAAATATCACTGCTTTTATGCAATTAAAACATACAACTTGAAACATTATAGTGGGCAAATTAATGTTAAACACAGATTGTCAGTATGTCCATAAACAAGCATTCTCAGGTTGTGCCCATCAGTGTCACCTCAAGTTTAAGCTCTACACAGTCTTCAAAATATATCCAGAAGAAGATCTGAGTGTTTTGTGTTTTTATTTGAAATTCTTTGAAATTCTTTATTCCTGCTTCCTTAAATGTGAATGGACTGCTAAATAAGATACATTTACACCAGACTTTGGGGTTCCTTTTATTCAAAAACACCTAATGTCTCCAACATAGAATGGAAAGCTAATGAAACAAGACTTGTGCACTTGTAACTGAAAAGCAAGAAAGAAAAAGGAACTTGAAAGGAGAAATGGGCAGGCAACTAGGACATTTATCTTACACTGCTGCCTTGATTGGATGAGGCCAACTGGGGCTTATTGATTCATGGAACACAGGCAGGGAAAATCTCTGATCATACAGTTTAGCTCAGCTGAGCTACTAGCTGTGGGGGCAGCTAGTAGCTGACAAAACCACAATTGCTCTGGACGTGAGAGCAAACAAGATCAGTGCATTCAAGGCAGCACTTTTAAACATGACTCCTAAATAATCTTTTAAAATCTGGGATCTTTATCTGCATGTTGCTCTAGTTTTTAAAAAAGGGAGACTTTACTTGTCACTTGTCAAATTTCTCATCCCTACCCCAGTCAAGACAATAATTTATATCATGGACACTGAATAAGATCTAAAACTGTATGAGAAGTGTCTTAGCTCAAGTACAAAAAAAAAAAAACAACAATAAGCAAAATATACCTCATGACTTAAGTCCATGACTTAAAACTTCGTCATTAAAAATTATACTATGCTACAATTGTACTCGGTGATGTAAAACTGGCTGATTGCAGCGTGCACTTCCTGCTGCTATCCTTTTTTTTTTTTTTTTTTTTTTTAGCAGATAAGCTACAATTATACCATTAATTAATGTGTCCTGATTAATATGTATAGCATACTTTCACGAGATGATGTATTTGGATTTGCAGATGGCTGACTTCAGACAATCCATGTTTGATTGAGTAGTGAGTATGTAACTGTCTGTCATCATCACTGAAAGTGTGGCGCTAAACATAATCAGCATTTCGTGAATTTGACTTGAAGTCTTGAGGACTGTCTTAAATGATTGCTTTTAAATTCTTAAGCCCTCAAATCACTCACACACTCTGTCCAAACCTCTACTATGTCCTTAAAATATGGTGTTGATAAAGAACAACGAGGCTTATGCTCCAGGACAAGGCCATATCCTGCTAGCCACCTTGTACCCAAAACCAGGAAAATAATAACCTGTAAAGATCGGAGGCTCTAAAACATCTCGACATCCACATTTTTATGAATGAAGGCTAGCAGTAATAGTTAAGCAAATAACATAGGATTCGTCTCTTTACTCAATTCATAAACACTTTAAAAAGTGAAGTGGGGTTTAGAGGTTCAGCTTAAAGGAAAGTACAAAGAAGGAAATTTATTTCTCTACAGTACCTTCCTCAATTATTGGCTTCAAGATTTCCAGTTATTAAGAAAACTTAAAGGGTGAATATGTGCTGCATTTTTTCCCCGTATATGTTCCAGTCAGGTTAGGCTTAATTTTGTAGGATGCACCACTAACAAAGCTGTGAATCTTAGTGAGCTATTTTCTATTTCTAGTTTTATGCAGTGTGAGGCTGGCAAAATATCCAGTCAAAAGTAAAAAAGAAATAAACATCATATCCTGAAGGATGTTATAAGGAAACGTGTCATGCAAGTTATTATCCATATTTAATAAATTATTTTTTCTTTATTGATTAAAATCTACTTATCAGAGCCTGGTAGAGGTTGGCATGTACCTATTAGGGTTGTGTTTCAGTGATGGGCATATTAGAGATAAGCAAATAGGCCAAGTATCAAGCACTGATTTCAAACCTCTCCCTTTTAGCACAGATTACATTGTATGAAACGCATCAATCGCCTTTTAGACTAAAAAAATGCAACCCTGAAAATAACATGGTCCCAACTTTCCTATCATTGTGCCACTATCAACCATAAAACAGATATGAAGTCATACAAATCTGCGAAAGTGCATTCTGAAAAGACTTCATAGTCATAGTAGATGAATATGCACACCCAACACTCACGTCTGCAAACTTGTGGTTTCTGAAATGGGACTTGTTGCACTTTAACAGCTGGACAGCCAAATTGCAGTCCTGCCGATAGCGTTCCTAAAAGAGAAAGAAATTAAAAAGTTAAGAAAAAAAAAAAAAAAAACAGTGCCACAGACTAGCCGTTTCCCATAGAGATGAAGGGGACTGATCTGCAGCTGATCTGCCCATGAAGATAAAACACCATGATTAGGCATTGTGAACAAATGGATAACTGGTTCTTAAAATCGCATAATGACCTTCCCACAGCTCTTCTGCCTATATACACTTAACAAGCATAGGAGCTGCTCATTTAAAAATGTATTTCTGTTGACAAAACTGGATTTTATTACAAATAATCTGTGCACAAGTGTTCAGATGACATTCCTGGGCCAACGCTATTCAAAGGGCAATAACGCAGAGAAGGAGTTTGACAAGCTGAGCATGTCTTATTGTGAGATTCCTGTTTCTATCTGTAGAACTCCATCAGGTCAAAGCCTTGTCCAAGACTGCAAACAGACTTGACAGTGCAGTTCTATGAAGGCTTAGCACCAAACCTCTCAATTTAACTTTTAATTTTCAGCTTCAGTGGTTACCAATTGTAGTCATAAACACGGACAGCTCCAGTCCACTGTGTGACTGACACACTTACTCTCTCTCACTCAAACACACATGCATGTGCACATACCTTATACACACACACACACACACACACACACACACACACACACACACACACACACACACACACACACACACATACAACATACATTCAGTTCCTCCAACTTGTCAATCGTGTTCTTAGCATCCACAAGCTTGTTGGTGAGTTCCACTATCTCTTGATCCATGGTCTTCTTGTCTCTTTCCACTTTCCGGAGCTGTAAAAGACAGAGTGAGCAGAAATTACAAATAGCCCTTCAAGCAATTCTCCAGATAGATCAGGCAAACCCTGAGCTAGTGTTTTAAGACAGAGCAGAAAGTCATCTCCTTATCGATTCGCAAAAAAACCTTTAAGCCACTCATCTTTAGATCCCTGCTCTCAGCATCAGCATAAAAAAAGTTAAAAAAAATAATAATAAAAAGGTAAATTTTTAATAAATTCTAGGGAAAGAGAGACTAAGCTGAACAGATGCCTATAAAAGTAGTTTTTTTTTAATGTCTTGTTGATTTGTGACATGGTGCATCATCATGCTAGAAGTACCCATTAATGCAGAGGCCCATTAATGCTGAGGCCAGGAAGGGATGCACATGGTCAGCACCAATATTCAAATAGTGGCATTCAGGGGATGACTGACTGGTATTAACAGGGTCCCAAAGTGTGTCAAGAAATCAGTCCCCTCACCATTACACCACCCCCACCAGCCTGGGCTGTCAACATAGAGCATGTTGACTCCATGGATTGGATGTTGGTGCCAAATTTTAACACTACCATCTGCGTGCCTCAGTAGAAATCAAGATTCATGTGGCTAAGATTTTCCTGTCTTTAAATGTCCAGTTTTGATGAGCCTGTTCCCACTTTAGCCTCAGCTTTCTGTTCCTGGGTGACAGAAGTGGAACTCGACATGATCTGCTTTTGGAGCAAATCCGCCTCATGGTTTGACATATTATTCTGAGAGTAGTACATAGTGGTTATCCGAGTAAATGTAGCCTTTTTGTCAGCCTGAAACTGTCTGAACATTCTCCTTTGACCTCTCTTATCAACACTGTGTTACTGTCCTCAGACTGAAGGATTTTCTCATTGCATTATTCTGAGTAAGCCCAAGAAAATATGTGTAAAAATCCCATAAGTTCAACAGCTAAAAAAATACTCAAGGCAAATAAAGCAAATAAAACATGAATGAATTAAAAATGACTACTGTCCCTTAGCTCCACATGGTCAGGAAATTGGAAACTACATAAATGCACAGGGTTTTGTTAAAGCGCGCATAGAAATTAATTCCAATGTTTGTGCATAAATATAAAAAAAAAAACTAAAACCTGTGGCCTTGAAAACCTGCAAATCAATTAGCAGAGTTGTAAAGGGCTGTTTTTGTTACAGATAAAAAGCCCTTTGCGATAATATAGAAGCTGATATTTACATCTAGCTGTGTAGATACCATATATAGCCATAAGAATATAAATTGGCTTTGGTAAATGCTTATGCCATGGCTCTGCATTATTTTCTAATTTTTAGCTTCAAAATTTCATACTTTTCTTTCATCGACAGCTCTCTAGTCATCATGTTGACTTGTCATTTAAAGGCAGCACCCAGGACTCAAATGTTCAAACAAACATGGTATATCTGAGCAAGCAGACACCTGTCAGTGGCAAATTCAAAATATCATTCAGTGTGTCAGTAGCAAAAATATTTTTGATTACTTGGGAGAAAAAAATTTGTGGGTTTAAACAAAAGGTGCTATGTTCTCGACAAATCGAGATGTAAACATCAAGAAATGAAAGCTTAAATTCAGATTGTCTCATTCTATCTCAAATGACTTCAGTGTATAGCAACAGATGACAGAATTAGCCTTGTAATTTTAATATTTTTTGAGAGGGACTCTGTGTGTGTGTGTGTGTGTGTGTGTGTGTGTGTGTGTGTGCGCGTGTGTGCGTGCGTGTGTGTGTGTCCATTTATCTGCCAACACCATATTAACAGCAATTTGAATGTACACAAAGCCAGTGTCTGCATTATGGGCCCACTGCACGTGCTGAGAAAGCTGACAGAGTCAATGGATTTAATTGAAATGAGTGCTTCATAAAACATCACAGAAGTGAAAAGCTAAGCAGGTCTGCGCAGTGCACACAGTAATTTAAAAGGGTGTGTAATCAGATGGCTGGATATGACATTATAAATACTGTCTTCTGAGCCAGAGAGTATTTCCAGGACTAAAAAAAAAAAAAAAAAAAAGACTTGCAATGAAAAAAAAAAATCTTATGATGTAAATTCCAAATACATTTAATAAATGTTAATGACATGGATACACTTCTACCCAAAATATAAATATCCTATACTTTTTTTGATGTCATGCCGGCTTGTCCCATTAGCTTAATAGAAGGATCAAAAATGCTGTGTGATGGCAAGCACCAGAAAGCATGTTACCAACCATTTATTGAGAATTTAGAAACAATGTGACTATTGAAGCAGTAAACTCAGTGCACAGATCTGTAAAGTAAAATGCATTCTAAAGAGTGAGGAATGGGGAGACAAGATAAGAGGTGCTTTATCAAAATGCATTCAATTTGATGATCAGTTTGAAGTTCAGTGGTTGAACTGCCTAAAAGGCCTCAGAAAGCCCACATTTAGCTGATGGCACTCAGAAAATTCTCACATTAAACACACTGATAATTTATTTGTCTTTTGTACCTTAGTTGCCTCGTAAGATATTTAAGCCTTTGCCAATGCCTGATATTGACAAAACCTTACATCATACAGCATTAGGTATCAGGTAGTGCTTTTCAACCACTGCACTGCACACATGCACTGCAGCGTCATGCTTCGAACGTCAAAGCACTGCCATGCAGAGGAAGACTATAAGGGTGAGAGACAGTGGAGACCGGAGAATGAAATGTATACTAATGCACTTTGAAAGGTAAGAAGATAGAACAGAATGAGTGATCACGCAACTGCATGAACCCAGGTTTGACTGATGGCAGCCTGATGGTGATGGTTGTGGTGGCGATGTAAGATCCAAATCATGGCAGCATGAGTAGAGAAGAGGAAAAGTTTGAAAAAGAAAGAAATGATGGGCACAAAGCACAGTACGAGTGTACACAATGAGTCATTGTTTTTGTTAGCTTTAAAAATAAATAAATAAATAGATAAAAATTGGGTAGCCTGGCATTGTACACTACATTGCAATGCCACCCGTGTTATATACCAGTATGATTACATAGGAATTATCTTTATATATAGACACACTATATACATATATATACACACACACACACACACACACACACACACACACTTGAATTTTAACACATAGCCACAAGCTTCAACATTATTTTTTCAGACCAGCAATGCCTAACAAAGGCATGTTGTCTTATGATTTGCATCACTGTAAAACCATTTACTCCAAACATGTTTGATTACATTAGCATTTGAAAAAGAAATTAGACTGACAGCCATGCTGTAAATTCATTCCCTTTAACCTCCAAGTCTCTTTATGGTAAATTCTATTACCCAAGCATAGTTTTTTATATTTTATACACACACGCATATACACTGTATATGTACTTGAAATTCACATGATGTTGCAAGACTGTAAAAATAGCTTTAAAAAAAAAAACAAAATCTTCACTAGCTTTTTATTTCTTGTTACTCCTAAAAAAGCTAGTGGAAAAATTAGCCACCTCACAAACCATAAAGACTGAAGCACATTTGTACCATCAGTTGCATCCTTTAAAAAGTTCCCTGTCAGTTTTCACACACAGATTCTGGATCTGCTATTTTACAAAGAACTGTCCCGACACATTCAGTGCTGCTTTGCTACATGTGTTCAGGCTTAAGTTTGAAAGTCCATGTCTGGGATTTAAATTGCCAAAACTTTATGTTCCATTGGATGGAATAATTTTTTTCCTATGCAAGGAAGTTAATATTTGATGTGATTTAATACTTTCTCTTACTGTAGTTCACATTTTAGTGATGTGGTGTTGGGAAGTTGAGTACTTTTATACAAAATAGACATACTAAAAAATTTAAACGAAGTTCCTTAGACACTTTAATTTTAAAACAGACTAATGTATGTATTTATTTTTCCCCCATTAATCATTTATTTTGGCCAGAACAAACATCTAAAATAATCTCTTGGAATTGTCATGTAAGCCTTTACGCACCATGCACCCCAGATCTAAATGTTACAGCCCAGAAAAAATTAGTGGAAGTGCTTGTAGGAGCAGCAGAAAATAAATCTCAGAATCATTTATGAAGATGATCAAATAGTTATTTATTAAGAAATAAAAGAAACTGAGATAGTTTTGAACAAAAATATTCCTCACAACAGTTTTGATTAGTAATTTGCTCTTGCAAGATGATACTGCTTACTGAGCATGATCAAAATCTCGAAGTTAAGGAGCAGCACTCTGGCTTGAAGGATACAACATAAGTGGCAGAGTATAAGAAATTTGTCAACATGCATGTTAAAGGTTTGTCAGGTTTATAGATCTTAATGTAATCCCTGTAATTCCACATGAATAAGCTAAATGCTAGCCTGACTTATTCCAAACTGACTGAAATTAGTGAAACCAATAGCCAATGAAATGAAAAACATTTGTCTAAAAATGAACGCAGCAGGTAAAGGTAAAAAGGAGAACAATTACCAGGGCATGAAGCTTCTCTTCCAAATCCTGATTTGCTCTCTGTGAGGCTGTGTAGCTGTTTTGCAGTCTGTGGAAGAAAAACACTTAATTAACACAGCAGGAACAGAAGAAAAGTTCATGATTTTGCATCAGCTCATACTCTACTTTTTAGAGATGAAGGATCGGACATTAGCACAAAAGAGTACAGCGCCATTATATCCAGCAATCCAGGAAAGAATATTAAAGCAGACTTATTTGTTCTTGCCTCACATTTACAGTGATGCAGTCTATTAGCATATTTAACTACATCCTTAATAATGTAGCACTGACAAAAGACGAGTATGGCCTGATTTAAGATAAGATGAAGTGTAGCCCCCTGGAAGAAAATTCTTCTTTATTTTTCCTTTCAGCAGGTATTCCTTCTTGCCTACGTCTCTAGAACAATACACAAAATGTTGGGTTTTCATACAATGTTGCAGCAGATAATCCGCCAAATGTTGCTTAGACAGTGTATAGGAAAAGTGGTTTAGCATTTCTTATTTTAATTAATACATGTACATGGAAATAAATGCAAGTATGAAAAGTACTTTTGGTACTCAAATGTATAAAAATCCTAGTTGTATGCATTTATGCATCACATAAATAGGATACAAATTATTTCATTTTTAAAATTACTCTAAACTCCAAACCACATAAAACATTTTTTTTACATACTAAGTCATATTTAAAGGTTAGTACCCCTCATTAAATTCTGTTTTATGCAAAAACAAATAAATCATACAATCACGACAAGTGTTTTTCCCCCCCAACATCCAATTATTTATTTAACATAAATAAAGCCAAAAAAAAGAAAAAGAAAAGACAAACAAACATGTGGTTTATACCAGGTACTGCTTCCATAGAATTTAGGAGGAGTTGTTTGGCCGTATTGCCCAGTGCCATGTTTGGGAAAATATTTCAACAGAAATACTTCTACATAGTTTTACACAGTAAATTAACATGCCTCGCTTTGAGGCATCATTATGCACAAAATATTCCTTCATCCAATATTAATTTCTGAACACACTGTCAGTTCATGGATTGTGAGTTGAGTAAAATTCATGTTTTAACTTATTTTCAATCCACCAAGTCTTACCGTTGACGATTCTCAATATAATCACATTACATTCTTTAAATATATAACAAATGTTTAAGTTCAACAATATTAAAGGAGCATTAATATCAATTTATGCTTACAAAGACCACTGGGATTAACCGAGTCTATTTTACAGTTAATAGAGTTAGCGTGCCTAATTTACCCCGCTTCGGATCAATATCATTTTACACATGGGGTTTTCTGTCTCACCTCGTAAAAATTAAAACTGAATGCTAAGGAGAACAGCTATGAACTTCTATAGTGTAATATAATAACTCAGGCCTCATTGACACATGCAAAATGTGTTTAGTAATTGGCATCACTCAGTGTTTATCCTGGAATAAACAGAAAAAAACAAACTTATGGGGCAAACTATAGGATGAGGAAAAAAAAAAAAATACAGCACCTGTTATTAAAAAGTCCTATTTTCAGTTACAACACACTGCCGTTATTACTGATCCCTAATACATGCATGTGAGGTTGGCACAGCGCATGAACATGATGTGCATGCACACTGTAGCGCGCATTTCATTCATTATCTGATTATCCAATTACACTATTATACAAAATGGCACTGAGGGTTAGAAAAGTGGAGCAGAAACCACAACGCAGTCTCTGATTTGACAGGAAGGAAATGCTGATTGGTTCCGGCTGCTGTTGAGAAATACGTGAGACAGGTATGCAGCCTGATTGGAAGTGAAGAGCAGACTGATTGCAACAGAATTAAACTCTGACCTAATCTGGGAGACGTGTTTAGCAGAAACAAGTGCCATTAAATGAGAGCAAATCAGACTGGGTGATGAGGATACACAATACAGATAGAATAGTTTTTTGTTTTTTTTTATTAACATTTACAGAAAGATTTAAAATAAAACAGAGAAGATTTTAGCCAATATTCCATCAGCATAAGTGGTTCAAAGAGATGGTGGTGATTTAAAAAACAAATCTGCACATGCTCATTTAAAACAAACACATTGGCAAGCAAAAGAAAACGAGAAATATGTCGAAAAATCACGATTCGTGATTTAATTTATTCGTTCCCTTTTTAATTTTTAAACCTATTTTAGCAAGTTACTGAACAGAGCACACAGACTGATTCCTCTAAGTTCCTTTACAAACAACTTGTGAAAGCATGCACATTTTTAAAATACAATCTAGCATGGACATGTCTTATAGTTTTCAACTGTTACAATAAGTATTACATAATTAGCCGAATATATTGCGAAAAGAAAACTTAACATTTCCCACTCTAACATTTAATTTGACCAGCTTTAGATGTAAATAACTCATTAGATTCATTTGTGGAAATGATTCCTCATGCTCCCAGTGCTACACTTTTACTGTTTGAGTCATGGAATATTCCAGGAGGACAATAAATCCAATAGTGAGATAATTTGATCATTCACTAGTGTCACACAGTGTCATTCACTAATCAGCTGAATACATTTTATTGCTACATTGCATTGCTGAGTGTAGACCTGACCAACTGAAGACACCCCTGATCATAACACTGCCTCCAAAGGCTTGCACAGTGGGTTCTTATCCTGATGCATCCATCTCTCTGTAATAGGGTCAATCTGGACTCATCAATTGCAAATTGCTCCAAAGTCCAATATTTATGTTCCTCAGCAAACTGAAAAAAAATATTTATTAGCCTATTAGCCTAAATAAAATCAATGATTTTCTTACGACTACCCAGCTGTTTAGTCCTGATCCTTTTAGTTATTGTCATGCTGTGTAAAGGAAATGGTCTTACTTTTAGTATTAAACATAGCTAGGATTTATTTTGTAGATGGTTTAAGATGCAACTTCAAGTGTTTATGTGATCTCTGATTACACTTATTTATGATTTTATTTTTTTCAAGCTTACATTTCTTCCATGAAGTTGATGATTCAGCAGTTCCAAGTTGATGATTCAGCACTATTCTTCCAGGTTTTAATTAGACGATTAAAGTTTTTTAATAGGACAGTTTCTAACTTAATTTAATTTAAGCAATTTAATTCTAGTAATTCCCTTAGTTTTCTTAGCTTGATGCAGGACAATAATTAGACCCTTATAAAATGAGGATTTTTTTTGGCCGGACAGTGAACAACCTCATGGCATGAGTCATGTCTTTCCAACACTTGGCTGTTTATGTACACTTTCAAGTTTTTCTAGGTTTCAGCACTCTCTTTGGGATGCTTTTTTGGTGTTAATATAAAATTAAACTAAATTAAATTCACCACATTAAATTCAGTTAGTGTCCTTAGTGTCTAAAAGACAGAGACAAAGATATGATTGAACAAGTTTACTTCTGTAAATGAGAGTTGATGTTAATATTCTGGAAGGTCATGATTCAAGTGTGAAATATTGAAGATGACAAATTGTCTTGCACCTCAGTGGTCTAATATGTCCCGAGTGTAACTGTAAGAGACCAGTGAGGACAAGAGTATTCAGTGTATACAAATCTAAATCACTGATGTGAAATTTGAGCTAGTATCGGACAATCACATCTCATCAGGTCATGGCCAAACCATTGAGAAGGTCTTGTGCATCAGTGCTTCCTTGCTACACACATCTTTCCAATTTCTGTCTCAAACACATTAAATTGACTTAATTTAAACTGATAGTGGACAGCATATTCATGCTCTCATTATCTTTCCTGCAGTTATTATGGTCATTAGAAATAAACAGAGAGGACAATGTTCAGTGCACGTTGGAAAGAGGGAACAAAAGTCCCAAACAGAGTGAAGAGACAGTAAGTACAAAACCAGATGGTGAAAGCCAGCTAACAGTCATGGGAGTTAGTTTGTCTGGGCAATAGTGTGTTACTGAGTAAGGCAGAGCTACTGAGCTATCACATCCATTGGGTATTCTAGAGAAAGAGAGAGACACACACAGACAGAGTGCAAGATGCAAAGACAAACAGATGGTGGGGCTAACCTTCGAAACTTGTCTTTCATCTTCTCCAGATCATCTCGTGTTCGGCCCATCTCTGTCTGCATGTAGTGCCGGCGGCTCTCGAACTCCGCCTCCATCGCTTCCATTTTATGAGTGGTATGGGTGAGATGGCGGCGCAGGTCTTCATTCTGCTGTTGTAAGATCCTCAAAACATACACAGGAAAAAGATGTAATCAATACAGCTAATAATTTAATGCTCTAGAAATGGCTTGATGCACAAGTAAACTACTAGACCAATACATCCCGTCTTCTACTTTGAATCCAGCATCCTGCATACAGTCTAAAACTTAATGATGTTCATGTCTGTCCGCAAATCTAATCTAGGAAAGGTGTGCGAGTGAGTGCATGTGAGAGAGAGAAAGAGAGACCGTGAGGACACAATATGCTAAGGGCAGTTGGTTGTGTGTTGAAAAGACAAAGGCTACAGTCTGAAACACAATACATCTGCTATGAGCCACAAAATGTTTCCTCTATACACACTGGCTCTGAGGAAACCTACTAATTGGGAAACGAATAAGAAGTCATTTTGACTTGCTTCTATACCAAAAATATTTAACAGCATGTTAAGTCAAAATCTAGAGACAGATTACAGAATATTCATTAAGTATAAATCAAGTGAGGTGAAAGGAAAATTAAGATTTCCATGACTATATAGTTTCTTATGTAAATGATCAAATGAATAAATGTATCATTTAATGAATGCAGCCAAAAAGGCAACATTGCTCCAGTATACAGTCATGGCCAAAAGTTTTAAAAATGACACAAATATTAGTTTTCACAAAGTTTGCTGCTAAACTGCTTTTAGATATTTGTTTCAGTTGTTTCTGTGATGTACTGAAATATAATTACAAGCACTTCATGTGTTTCAAAGGCTTTTATCGACAATTACATGACATTTATGCAAAAAGTATTTGCAGTGTTGGCCCTTCTTTTTCAGGACCTCTGCAATTCGACTGGGCATGCTCTCAATCAACTTCTGGGCCAAATACGGACTGATAGGAAACCCATTCTTTCATAATCACTTCTTGGAGTTTGTCAGAATTAGTGGGTTTTTGTTTGTCCACCCGCCTCTTGAGGATTGACCACAAGTTCTCAATAAGAATAAGATCTGGGGACTTTCCAGGCCATGGACCCAAAATTTTAACGTTTTGGTCCCCGAGCCACTTAGTTATCACTTTTGCCTTATGGCACGGTGCTTTATCGTGCTGGAAAATGCATTCTTCTTCACCAAACTGTAGTTGGATTGTTGGAAGAAGTTGCTGTTGGAGGGTGTTTTGGTACCATTCTTTATTCATGGCTGTGTTTTTAGGCAAAAATGTGAGTGAGCCAACTCCCTTGGATGAGAAGCACCCCCACACATGAATGGTCTCAAGATGCTTTACTGTTAGCATGAAACAGGACTGATGGTAGCGCTCACCTTTTCTTCTCCGGACAAGCCTTTTCCAGATGCCCCAAAAAATTGGAAAGAGGCTTCATCTGAGAATATGACTTTGCCCCAGTCCTCAGCAGTCCATTCACCATACTTTCTGCAGAAGATCACTCTGTCCCTGATGGTTATTTTGGAGAGAAGTGGCTTCTTTGCTGCCCTTCTTGACACCAGGCCATCTTCCAAAAGTCTTTGCCTTACTGTGCGTGCAGATGCGCTCACACCTGCCTGCTGCCATTCCTGAGCAAGCTCTGCACTGGTGGCACTCCGATCCCGCAGATTGGACTTTCTGGCTGGACTTTCTTGCATGAAGCCTTCTTAACAAGAATTGCTATTGCTATTATAAAAACTTAAGCAGCAACTTTTTCAATTTCCAATATATATGTAATTCTCAAAACTTTTGGCCATGACTATACATTATCCTGATCTCTTCTGTGGTAACTCATCTCATGTTCCCTTCAATCTCCACTTAAGTGTAAAGAGCACTAGCCATTATTTCCAGTAACTGGGGCCTGGCCTGCATGTGGGTGTGTGTATATGTTTTGTACTTTCGCCTGTGTGTCTCTTTATACATTATCTGACCCTATTGCTCCCTATTCAAACAACAATCACAATAATCCATATTAATATGCATCTAAAGCTGACTTTTCCCATGTTTCCTTGCTGCCTGACAGAATGTTAAAATCATGTGTAAGCTTCACCGATTGACAGGAGAGGTTTTATGAGTAGGCAATTGCTGAAGCCCTTAGTCTCACTCAATTTTGTACGTTTTTTTTTTCTGATGACGAGCTTCACAACCTTGAATGCTGCACGCTCTGCACCCGTTTCCATAATTCAGAGTGAAAGCTTATTTTAACAGCCACAAATGCAACAAGCTTTTCAGAGCAGGATAAAGTAACTGGACTGAAATAATCTTGGAGGTTGCTGACAAGCTACAGGAAAACATTAGTGGTTGGTAATGTGCCAAGTCCGATAAACTGCTTATTATTATTAAAGCAGTTCATCCTCATATAAAATGGACCAGACTCTTTAGCAAATGCTAGCAAAGTCTGGATTGAGAGATTATGGTATTAAGCCTCTGGAATGTATAAACTGTCCTTTATGGCATAGTTTGGGCCTGATTTAAAAATAAAGTAAAGAGCCGAAGACATTCCTTATCACCATAAGCTATTTTTGTTAAAGAAATTTCATGCTGACGATTGCTATAGTAACTAACTTTGCTTGAGGCATTTGCAATTCTCCAACTATAACACTGAGCCCCATCGCATGACCCTGAGTAGAAACAGTGACAAGTCAATGATCTTTTATTACCTACTTCGGATGGCAGAGCTTGGTCCTTAAAAATAGGTTCAATAAAATAATTACTAAAAGAGATTATTAGTAGACTTATGTCTGGTAAAGCAGTGTCCCAATAATTCACTTCTTTCCTTCCCCCATCAGTGAGTATTTAGGCCAATCAATGAAGCTGCCATTGTCACATGGCATAAATGCTTCTGTTATCCATCACTTGGGAGGACTTTATTGGTTTACCGTCACTAAGCACATGCAGTTCCACTCCAACGATCATGCTCAAGTTGTGCTTGAACAACTCCATTAATTTCATGGAATTTATTATAAAGAAAAGTATTTGCATAATAATGCAGTGGCTGAGTAATAGTAAATACAAAATGTTAGTACATCACTTGCAAACAGAATTTTTGCAGCTATTTTTGAATAATTTAAAATGGTCAAAGCATGCTTTTAGCAACTTCACACAGATGGCAGTAGCAGGAAATCCCATGAGGGCTGTCCTCAGTACCGAATAAGACACCAGTGGTCATGCTGAGTATTAATGAACTTAAAGGACAGGAGGACGGCAAAGTAAAAATTGAGTCAAGTGGGGACCTCTTAATCTTTGCACAGAGATGTCCTATGGCTCTTGCCCACTGACACACTGTGTGTGTCTGTGTGACACACACACACACCTATTGATAACTAATGTGTGTACGGAACCTTTACCTGTGCTGCTCGCCAGACAAGGATGTGACAGGTTTAAATGAAACATTAAAACCCCTCAAATTACACAGGACATAGAACTAATTTAATATTTGATGAATTATGTAAAGTCCATAAAAAGCAATACAGACGCACACAAAAAATTTACAAACAATACGTCAAATATGAAAGAAAAACTTACTTAATTTTTTCAGCATCTGATAATGACTCCTGCAAAAGATACAAAGATAACAAAATAAGCAGACATAAGCTAAAAAAAAAAAAGCGAAAAAAGAAGAAGAAGAAAAAAAGGCAACTACTTGTACCAAGTATGAATGTTTCTTTATAAAAAGTATTCTTCTCTCCCTGGTAATTATAAGACATGATTTGAAGCTACAGTATAATTAAGCATAAATGAACAGCTTGCAAAGGACAACAGAATTATTAATTAAGAACAAGCTGATTTTAAAATTGCAAATAGGAAAATACACCAGTCAGAGCTAGGACAAACCTTAGAAGTGCACTTGTGATGCACAATTATAAAGATAATTGGCATGAAACATTAATATGTTTTTTGTTTGAAACTACGAAATTTCTTTGACAGCTGTGTTTTTCTCCTAATTAAAAGAAAAAGTATCATACAATGCACTACAATGTTGATAACATTTACAATTTCTTTTCTATAAAACTTAGCTCTGATGACAAGATTAAATTTGCATTTTTATCAAAAGACTTATCAAATAAAACACAATGAATTTGATGAATCGTACATAATCTTCCATAGGAAAGGTACCGAATATTAAAACATGCATTAAATTTGGCAATATAAATGATAAATTGACACAAACCCATAATGTGTACATTCTAGGGGTGTAACAGTACACATATTTGTACATTACCCATCAAATGTATATTTTCTCTCTTAAACTGTGTAGTCAGTATGCTAGACTTAACAAAAGAAATAAGTTTGTATGTTGATTAATCAAGTTAAACAGTATAACCCCATTTAAAGATAAGATTTTACTTTGCTGCTATCCAATGTCATGTTGATTCAGGAACCTTATTTGGGAACAATATCCCAACTGAACTTCTGTTGCAGTGACATTTGGGCATATATAAATTAGGCATATATAATTATCATTATTTTTCACAGTCATGTCTACATTTAATTTCTAACCCCTTTATAACATATATATATATATATATATATATATATATATATATATATATATATATATATATATATATATATACACACACACACACACTGTGTGTGTGTGTGTGTGTGTATGTATGTATGTATGTATATATATATATATATATATATATATATATATATATATATACACACACACACACACTGTGTGTGTGTATGTATGTATGTATATATATATATATATATATATAAACACACACATACATACATACATACAAATAATATGTGTGTATATACTGTATATATATTTTGGAAAACAATGACAAAAAGACAAAAAGGTGTGGAGAAAGAAAAACTAAACATGGTACACATACCTTCATTTGTGATAAAACAAAAAAAGCAGCTTGTGATGTTGGTATACTCTCACTTTCCATATGACTTGTAGACATTCCAGCCTTTGTCAGCTTTGATTTATTCACATTGTCCTTTGGCCAAGTCCTTGGCTCCAGCTGGGCAGACTGGTGAGATAGTGGCTGTTGTAAAACACCCTGTCGATTCCTTCCATCCCACTCGGTCCCACTGCGATGCATGGAATCACCACTAACCTCTATCCGTCTATATTCAGAACTCTTGGATTCATGTTGTATTCTTTCCATTCGGGGGTTCATGTGCCCTTTCTCTGGCTCTTTATGCAGGCTGTCCTGCAGAGAAATGTCTCTTGTTTTGGACCTGACTTTGTTCTCTATCCTTGTCTCTTTCTCCTGTAGGGTGGGACATTCACGCCATGACTGGTTCCTCTTCTGAAATCCTTCATGCTCCTTGAAATCAGATTGCTGACGATGACTCGGCTGGGCCTGAATTCCCTTAGAGGGTTCTTGCTTTTTATAACCTAGCAAGTTTAAGCTAGCAGGGCTCAGAATTCTGTATGTAATCTCATCCAAGAATTGTGAGAATTTAAGCTTTTCCTCCAGAAGCTGGATCTTCCATTCTGGTAATACTGGACATGGTGAAGCAGAGGACGTTGAGGCATCAGCTCTTGGGGGAGACGCACCTCTTTTCCGCTCCTGGTCCAGGAACACGCACTTTGGCTTTTTGTTATGGCTGTGGCTACATCTAAGCATCTCTGCTGATTTTGACTTGCGTAGCGTATACTTTGCACATACTCTAAGGTAGTCTGTCTGCTTCAGTATACCCTTGGTTGGCGGTGCCTGTCTTGGAAATGCAGACTTGGAGAGACGCCATTCTACTTTGGGAGGAAAGATTTCTGCCTCTTTCTTAAAGACTAATGAACGCTCCCCACTTCTGCTGGAGTGAGCTGGGGAAATGCAGCCAATGCTCTTCTGGGACCCTTGCCAGGTAAGATGATCCTCTTCAACGGATTTTAAAAGCAGGTCTTCACTGCGGCTTATAAATCGGTTTATGCCCGTGCCCGCTCTGGGGGGAAGAGCGACTCCAACAGCACCATGGCTAAATATCCGAGGAGGAGGAAGGACAATGAGGTCTAAGCTAGAGAGACTGGAAACTTCCAGTTCGCTGTCTGACCAGGATGATGAGAAAACATCAGGGCCCTCACAATTGTCTGAGCATTTCATGTAAGGGCCGGTAAAGTGTGAGTGATGCGAAATAGAAGAATAATCTGGGAGACAAATTACCTGACTGGGAGCATGCTGGGCTGGGGCTGGAGAGTCACAAGTTGCTGTGGGGCTGCCACTAAGGTCCTCTCGGAAAATGGGCTGATTGTGGCGAGTTTCGCGGTGCTGCGGTGGTGCCTTGCGGTACGGCTTGCGGGCTGGGGCTGCACTCGTCATTCTTGAAGCTGAACCTTAATCCACACGCTGCACATCAATCCTGCCAGGAAATAGGCATAAAAGAATCGAAAGAGCACCAACATAGAGTCCTGCTTCATGAAAAAAAAAAAGACTGCTCAGTTCATCTGCCTGTTCTCTTTCTCCCCTAGCTCACTACCTCCAGCTCCCCAAGCGACTGCCATCAAAAAACAGTTTAAATCGATAGGCTTTGATGAATGCAGCATCACTGGGCACTAACAAAAACTGCCGGAAGCAGACCATCAAAGACAGAGAAAGAGAGGGGGGGCCTGCCACTTCAAATAATCATTAAAAATCTGTGATTGTGTGGAGTACTTTTAAACAGTTGGACTGATCATGTGAGAATGTGTAGTTAAAAAAAAAAAAAAAAAAAAATGCGTGCATGCTTTTCAATAAGGAAGACAAAACAAGAAATAAATCATGGTGAATATGGGAAAATAAGAAAGTAGATTTTCCCATATGCGAGTGATTGATTACAAGCTGAAGTGCATTTTAAACACAAACCACTGCATGACGCCTGAATGCATGATTTTTATAAAAAGCTAACTTTGCGATAGAAACATGGTTACCTCTCTAAATAATAATGCACAAACATAAGTCTTTACACACCTGACAGCACGTTAAAACATGAGATAGAAGAAAAAAATTATTTCCACCCTACTGTTTGATTGACAACTACATAAAAAGCTTTGCTACCACTACAATCTAATATATTTTGTGAAATTCTGGATAAGCATAAAGCCTTTTTTTTTTCTTGCTTGTCTCTTCTTATATAGTGCCAAAAACTGTAGAAAACAATCACATCACATCAGCAACTCTCACAGGACTCTCCTCTAATTTCTGGGTCGGACCCTCCTGTTTGTCCGGTTATTCCTTAAAACAGCAGCTATTTTAAGGGAGCAATGAAACCCACCTTTACTGATAAAACAGGAACAATAAAAGGCTTGTGTGTGCCACAGCTTTCCACCAATGTTAAATCAATGGCATTCCCGGGGCTGTGCTACTAAGGGTGAGGCTTAAGGTCACCGTGACACACATGCAGGCTCAGGACACACACCGTCAAAACATGCTGTGCTAAAGTTATTTCCTTAAAATGGCAAAAGGATGTCATTAGCCATGGTCCAAAATAAAAACATGGCGCGGTTCCAAAATATGAGAACACAATGATAGATTTTAAATTTAAAGCTTGAAATAAATATTTTAAAGGGAAGAATTGAGACGAAGATAAGAAAATGCTTAAAATCTTTCAATCTTTAAAAAACATTCAGTAGTTAAGACTACATAATTTGGTCACTTTAATCAAATTTCTGACATTGTGACATTTTTAGCTTTTTTGTACAAAAGCTTTAAACCTTCCTTCAAATTATTTTTTCTACTGTGTTCAGAAGGCACGTCCATGGTTTTGATCTAACAAATCATTAGGGTAATACAAATCTGATGTCTATCTATATAAACGCTCTAAAAATACAAAAGGCCGTACTGAAAGTAATCAAAAAGTGGGTATAATCTTTTTTATTAACTGACATAAATCTTTAAAAAATAAATTGGTAACGCTTCCTCTGTAGTAACCCTTCTTCTATCATTAAATTTTTGACAAAGGAGGGGTGCAGCATCTTCAACATTTACAGAAGGTTAAAGAATGATTAGAGAGATGATATCAGTGCTTTCCCGTACAACAGCACAGGCATGACAGTCCGCCATGCCAACAAGACCCACAGCCATGTCTACACGATAGTGTATACACTTTATTTTTTTAATCCAATTTCCCCCAATGTACTGTGAAATAATCATTGCACATACTGATTTGTCTTGTGCCAAGTGAACCCACCTGTTTATAGTGGGCAGGGCTTTATGTTTAACCTCTCTCCATCAGTCCAGTACAAAATACACTTCAACTCAAGTATAGTAAAATCTATTCCTGCCAATAATACCAGCCGAAATATCAGCTTTCTGATGGGTGTAATGGTTGCAGATATAAATTATTCTTTACCGAGTGCAGAAGCTTTCGAGTGGCGCAACACACAACACACATTTTTATAGAGTTACATCATCAAAATACATGCGTGTTAAATGCCTACAATCTGCCTTTTTCTCCAAACTGTGTGTGTAAATCTCAAATCTCATTTTCTTTATAATCCGAAATGTGGCGCAACCTAAACTATTTACACATTTTCATCCTGGGTGGTAGGAGTGAATTATTTGCCAAGTCTGTTATAAATAATTATTTAATAACAAATTAGGGTAATTGTAAAATCATGATACCTACAGAAATTATATTTTAATCTGAGTGGCAACCAGATACAATATTATCACGATATCACTTTTTTAACATTTTTACACTATAAAACTAAGATCAGCAGTTTGGGTTTATTAATTATGGATTGCAAAATGAGCACAGTACATGCTTTTTAAATAAAATAAAAAAAGAAAACATGTTGCCATTTTCTTAAATCAACTCTTTTTCTAACTGCATGCTTTATCTTAGCAGCTCATTAGTTTCTCAAATAATTGGGTGCTACTACATACAAATAACAAGAAAGTAAAATCTCGCATAAAAAAAAACAAACAAAAAAAAAACACTGGGACTGTTTCCCCAAAACAATTTGTCCCTGTTTGCCTATGACTCACTGGTCGTCAATGACTCAGTGGAAAAATCAGCCTCTATCAAACGAGAACAAAAGACCTTTTGAGATCCATGTAGGCTCGTCTTTCTTAAGACAGCAAATGAAAGATGAAGATTTTATTGGGCCTTTATTTACAGGTGTCAAAAGACCCTTTCAGACAGGTATTCCATGCCATTAACCTGATTGCAGCTGAAAATGTCAGCTTCATGTCTGAATGATTACCCTGGTCACTTTTCAATAATAATCATGATGATAATCTTACTAGGTCAGACCTCGTAAACTTTACAAATCACTTCCTACACAGCATAAGTCTGAAGTGCATGCAGATTAACGTGCGGGACAGGCACACAAGATTGCAGCATACTTATAGGATATTGTTACGTACAGCGGACCTAAAAATCACGACAATCAAGGTGTTCTTGTCAGTCGTGTTGCCTCAGTGGGTGGTGTTTGGCGCAATAGGGACACTTCTTACCATATTAGGCAGGCCATAATAAGTGGTTTATAATAAGTAGTTTTTCACAGTGGCTTTTTACAGTTTGTATGTACTGTAAACACAACAGCTGAAAACTTTTATAATTGTGTTGTGTGCGAGCCTGGTTGCACCCTACAGTAATTGCTGACTTTGTGACTATAACCAAGTGTGACTATAACTAAGAATTGTTTTGTTGGACTTTTAAACAATGAAACAAAAAAATTGGTCTGACCGTATACATCCTGAAATCACTTAATCTCTTAAGTATCACAAACACCATGCCTCTCCCAGTCGCTGTCAAAATGAATGATATGTAAAAGTGACTTACAGCACTGTCAAAGTCTTAAGCCACCATTAAGTTTGCTGTTTTACCTGTTTATGCTTAAACAACCATTTTTCTCATTCTCTTTAACTAGAAAATACATACACAGTACAAAAAACTGTCACAAAAACAGCTTCTACAGGCTGACGCGACATGTATTTAGCATGGCCTCCACTTGCACTTGCACTCGATTGGCAGACAAGATCAGATTTACTGCAGATGTGTTACCCCAGGTTTAAATAAAGCCGTGAAAGGCATCTTATTGATTAATTGAGCTACTTTTTTTTTTTGTTGTTTAGCATTACACTCGCATCTTGTATGGGTTTCTTTCTGTGAAAGCTTGTTAAAAAAACAATTCAAAATGCCAAAAATTACACAATCTGACATTCATTAAATTATACTTTTGCAGCAAGGTCACTTTTTATCACAAAGGGAAAACAAACTGGATACTCAAGATGTGGTATTCAGAAAGAATTATCAAGAATAGGGAGAGGTCAAGGGCAAAAAACTAAAGTGGAAGATGAAGACGACTGTTAAAATCCAATGAGAACTTTCTTAGTTTCCTATTTGAGAGACCGGAAGAACCTGGCTCAGCTTCTGGCAGCTTCATCTGGATGCCAAGTCGATCTTCCATTGTCTGAAGAAGCTTGATCAGCAATGGCCTTTGTGGAAGGACAGCAGCCAAGAAAACAGTTTTTTTGGTAGGGGACTGCTGAGAAGGCTAAAATATCCAAAAGCTCACAAATATTGGAGTAAAGATTAGCAATATTATGCAGTGAGGAATTGAAGTTTGAAATTTTTGGGTCTAATCTTCAGCAGTATGTGAGAAAAAGACTTGAAGAGAGGTGGAAGAATGAGTGCTTGCAGCCATCAGAGAATGCATAGTGGAGAGTCTGTCTTGGTTTGTGGCCGCATTTGCGTATATTTGGGAACTGTTTTTTTTTTTTTTTTTTCATGATGATCCCAAACATATTGCAAATGCCATCAAATTATATTTACAAAAAAATAAAAATAAATAAGCAGATACAACTCATAGACTGATCTCGACTATCATAAAAATCAGTATGGGATCACCTGGACAGAAGAAGAAATAAAATACAGGATAAATTTAATGACAAACTCTGGGAAGATGGGAGATGCTGAAGAAAGCCTGGTACAAAAATACCAGAAAAGGCTTCCAAAATAATGCAATATGTGCAAAACTTCTGCCTGTAAAAGCTGTTTTGTTCAGACACTTAGTATCTTTTAACACAGTGTACATTTCCTGTATTTTTTTGGCCATACCCTAATAAAGAGGCTGAGAACTGAATATGCATGTTCATTTTAGTGATGCTAAAAAAGTTAATGGTGTAAAAGACATTTGCACAATACTGCATTTTTGAATTTTAGAAAATTGTTGTTTAAACAGATTGCTGAAGCAATACGGTTATGTATCCTGTGTCTAATAAGGGCTTAAGGTACAAGCTTACTAGTTACAAATAGTAGCTGTATCTGAGGGCGAGGCGGCACATTTTTCCATCAATGAACTTAAAGAAGCTCCTTTACTAACAGAAAAGCGGATTTAGTTTCAGCATGTGGCCCTTACACTCACAGGCCCACGCAAAGGCTGCTGTCTTTCATAGTGGAGTGCTATTCACTATAATTAGGTGCACTTTATCATGTTGTCGTTCATTTCTGTAAAAATATAACATTTGAATTGAATATCAATCAGAGGTGAATTTAATGCTTAATTCAATTATTTTATTGCTTACTTGTACCATTGATTTTCACATGACCAAAAGACCAACTAATCTATTGTAGCTCACTACTGTAATCACAGGAATATAATCTATAATGGGTATTTTGAAAATTGAAAAGCGTATTTAAAAATGCAGCATAAAGTTAATATACAACATAACAGACTGAAGTATATTAATGTCATCAGGAGACAGGAAACAGTCAGTTATAGTAATTAAAATTACATCAATTATACTGATTAGAATATTGATTAGAAGTAATATAAACATAAATCAAAATTAATTAAATAAAAAGATAAAATTAAGTAAGAAATCTGCACAGTATGTCAGATTAACCTTTAACATTAACTACCACATTTTTCAAACAAAACTTTTTCCATCCTCTAGCAGGTGCTACGGAGTGACATATTTGCAATAAAATATGTATCAATCACACTGTAATTTAATATTGTTTCAGTATTTTGACCATACATGTGCTACTTTGGATGGGTATGTCAAGATATTATGCCACTAACATAAAAATGTCATGGCCACACTAGTGGAAGTTTGCCGTATTATCTCCTCAGTGATTAGACAATATAAATTTCCTTTATAGAACATCAGAAGGATTAAGATCTGGACTGAATCAAAGACCTTATCTAAAGTAGGGAAACAATAAAAGGGGGTATTGTTAAAAAAAATAAATTGAAAATTTTGAAAAATGCATTTAAATATTTTTTTTTCCGAGACAGCAGATCTATGTATGTAGTGTATCTGCTTATTCTTTATAATAAAATGACCTGAACTTTATTGCAATGTGTTCATAAGAAATTCTGTTGATGATATTCCAAGCTAATGTCATTAAAAATGAAAGATTTACATTTTTTTATTTTTTTTCATTTTTAGCACATTCTAGCAGAGATGTTTGTCAGCTTGTATTTACTGGCCAAATTTCACTAATCGCCACTCGCCAATGTGCTGCCAAACACTAGTATTGTGTGTACTTCCTTGCTGTGACCAGCTTTCATTTGCAGTCAGAGCCCATTCCTCTTCTCTAAAGATCATCCTTTTAGAAACTAGAAGTCCAGAAACTGTCACTGCAGATTTGAAGTCAGCTTCACTAAATATCACGAATGTGACAGTGAATGAGCAGACAGTAGGAGCCTGCAGAGACCATGTGGAAGCTGGTGTTAATACATCCCTGCTGACTCAAAGCACTGAAGCGAGATAGCAAGGCGGGCATAAAAATACTGCATACAGAGATATAAATATTAGCATATAACTTGGCTTCAAAATTAAACAGGTACAGATGCACAAAACCTCAAGATCCGAAGGACACTAATGGGATGTTCTGAAAAGCAAAACATCAGATCATGTTAAAAAAAAAAAATAATAATAATAAAAATAAATAAACAGCACTAAAATGTAAATGAGACATAGATTAGTACAGGTCAAATAACTTCATTTTTATTAACTACATATTCGACTTGATGGCCTGAAAATCTCTACATCTTTCTACTGAAGCCATGTGCATCAACCTGTCGTTACTGAAATAGTAGAAGGAGACAGATTCAGCCAATTAAGACTATTTCTGGAGGCAGACTCTCCCAACAATGCACAGGCCAAGGGTGAAAAAACACACAACAAACTTTTAATAGGCTTTCTCGACTAATTAAACATACCCGAAAAGTGAGACGGTGGTTCTGAGATGTCCTCGATCACGTGTAATCAGGCCCAGGCCATTCTGAAACACAAACAGGGGCAAGCATGAAACTTTCACGCATTGTTAAACATGAAAGTATATCGATTTCAAATGCAAGGAGAAAATATCAAGTATATCTTTTAGGGCTGTCCCCGAATAGTCGAAGATTCGATGCATCGATTTGCGGAGCCTGATTCGACCACCGATCTCACAGTCGAATCTTCGCGGGTGAAACGAGCATCATACCATTTCGGCAATATGGGGGTGCTCAATGTCTAATTGCACACAGAACTACTGGTTTTGTACGGTTATATTAAGTTATATACAGCCTTTAATTATGATAATGCAGTAAAAACAAAAGTGAAAAGAAAGAAGCGTTCAATAAATATTTTTAGCGTGTTTGTGAATAAATCCAACCACCCCTGTGACAGATTTAATTTTCACTTTCCCTGATCCATGATGAGATGAGGACCATCTTGACGGCAGGGATTAGGCTACATAATGTCTGGATTAAGAAAATCTAAAGTGTGGATGCACTTTGAAATCGTAAAAGGTGATCCAAAAAAAGTAAAATGTAAGTTGTGCCAACAGCTCATGTCGTACCACTCATCGACAACAAACATGGCTTTCCAATTAAAACGGGTAAGTTTCTTACTAATAAAGACGGTTCACTCTTTCATATATAATGGCGCTTTTAATTTACGAATAGTAATATCATACGTTGGGATTTAAAATATGTTCGTCATTTTTTAGATCCACCCACAGTATCAGACTGACGACGGCAGTTCATCCAGCAGCAGTACCGGAGCTGCGCCAAAACTAATTCAAAGAAAGCTAGATTTGAGGCCGCCATTGTCCGAGAAAAAAATTGCAGAGTTTATTGCGCTTGACATGAGGCCAGTGAATGTTGTGGATGGTGACGGTTTTAAAGAATTAATGCGCACACTTGAATTTTCTCCAAGGCTGGATTTATTATCAGTAAAACCAGGAGCGCACTGCTGCCGGCCAACGTTGACAAGTTGGTTTTCCTCGCACACAATTTGAAAAGACTCAAACGCACACAAGCAGAGTGAAAGACTGGATTTTTTTCGATCGGGTAGGGTACAATTGTTTTCAAACATTTCAGCCGTTTACTAATTTTAATTGGCTGTGAACATGTTTAGCTAAATAGCTGCCAGTTTGCGTTTATTGTTGTTTCGGCAGTTAAAAAGAAAGCATTCACAATTCTGGCTAAACTTCCGTTGTTCTAATAATTTATTTCGTTTTATTTTATTTATTGATCATTCAGGGTTACCTAATTTAACTGTGGTTTGTGTTTTTATTTTATATATATATATATATATATATATATATATATATATATATATATATATATATATATATATGTTCCCCTGCACTTTGGCATTTTGCACACATTTGTTATGCTCCCTGTGACTTGATTCTGAGTTTATTTTTTTTATTATTAGAAATGTATAATCTGTTCTAATTTAATTCTTTAAATTAATGTTTTTTTGTGTCAATGTTGCGCTGCACTGAAAGCATGTTGGCACAGGCAATTTTGCCGATTTAATTTAATTTCGCAAAATGTGAAATGCAAATCCTTTTTTTAAAGGGTTATTTATCAAAATGTTCTTTTATTATTTGTCTAATGTTCTGTATTTCGATCGCGGCTTTAGAATATTTTGAGAAAACATAAATAAGTTCGTTGTTGCTGTGTGCAGTGCAAAAAATAAAAATAGTTTTACCCTCCTGCTGACTATAGTGTCGTGCCCTCCCAACCCATTCACACAAACACATAGGCCTAGATGATTCGACAATCGGTCGACTATAGAAAGATTCGAAAATTCTGATTCGACTATGAAAATTCATAGTCGGGGACAGCCCTAATATCTTTACACTGCTAAATCCCTAATCAGTCATAGACCGAGTAAATATCTGGTATTACAACTAGGAAATGCTTAACGATATGAAAAAATAAAATGCAAAAGATGTACAGAGAGGCCCAAAAAAATTTATATACACTTCTGAACAACTACAAGTTTAAACTCAGATTGAATTGTTGCGGCGTGTTGTATTATTATATTTCCTCTAAAGATGGCAGTAGCCAAACCATCGTTGTTGTCATCATGTGACATGCGTGGCCTGTTGAAGTGCGTTTACCCTTTTTTAAAAAAAATTTTGGCCCCTCTTTTGTGCAAGGATTTAATTATAAATATATTTCCTTTAAGTTTCACCAGAATTAAATGTTCCTAAAAGTATTTGTAAATTTAGTCTTAGCCTCAGTCTTGTTTCAAATATTTAGTTGACTGGATCCTTCTTTTGTTAGTCAAGTTGTAGTTTACCAAAGGGCTCGAAATTTTAAATTGCAGTTTAGTCATAAGAAAAAGAATTTTAGCTTAGTTTTAGAGATTTGTTATGAGTCTTTTTTTCATTCATCTCACTTAAGATTTGTGCTACCTAATGAAATAAACATGTTGAATGATTAAAAATCTGGTTCAATGATTTGAGAAATACATGCAGACATGGAAAATCTTGCGAGTTGCAAGTTTTATTTTGCACTTGACATAATGCAATAATTCAGGTCCAAAGACTTCTATAAAACAAACAACTTTGGCAGAGGTGTTGTCTCTGGAGCCTCTGTACTCCCAACTTCATCGTCCCTACCAGACAACTCACACAGTGGCACATTTCACGTTATACATTCTTCAGCGTTTCTGAGAAGATTCTGAATGTCCTCATCATTTTCAATAAGGGCTTCTGCTGATACACTGGAATCAACAAAGCATCCGGCCGCAGCAAGAGAAAAGAACTTTGCTGTGACATTGAGAAAACAGCCAAAGCGTTAATCCATGTTTGCAGTCAATATCTGAGCCAGTGTAGCTCTGTCCCTGTAGCTCCTGGCATGAGCTAGGAAAAAAAAAATAACTCTGAGAGGTGGCTGCTCAAGCCCAGTACTGCAGGCACAAGGGACAGGCAATTTGTGTTACTTTTAGGCACCTTTGTGTGTTCTGCAAATGGAAGAGCAAGCTACTGAGAATGGCGACCTTCTGGGTGGCGGGTGGTTCCAGCCCATGGTGTCGCTTACTGCTGTAAGATAGAATTTCAAGTAAATGAGAAATTCTGAAACATGAACTGGACCATTTGGTTGGACAATCTTTGATGAGACGTCCACATTGTTGTGTGTGTTCCTTCTGGATATTATTGACTAAAGAGTAAGCTGCAGAGCATGAAAAACACAAACCTTTCATTAATCCACCATGAACTATTAATATTATACAATGGCACATTATAAGCACACAAAATATTAAACATTCTTCCCTAATATTTACTAATTAACTAATATTTAATCTTGTATCTAAATACAGTGGTGTGAAAAACTATTTGCCCCCTTCCTGATTTCTTATTCTTTTGCATGTTTGTCACACAAAATGTTTCTGATCATCAAACACATTTAACTATTAGTCAAAGATAACACAAGTAAACACAAAATGCAGTTTTTAAATGATGTTTTTTATTATTTGGGGAGAAAAAAAATCCAAACCTACATGGCCCTGTGTAAAAAAGTAATGCCCCCTGAACCTAATAACTGGTTGGGCCACCCCTAGCAGCAATAACTGCAATCAAGCGTTTGCGATAACTTGCAACGAGTCTTTTACAGCGTTCTGAAGGAATTTTGGCCCACTCATCTTTGCAGAATTGTTGTAATTCAGCTTTATTTGAGGGTTTTCTAGCATGAACCGCATTTTTAAGGTCATGCCACAACATCTCAAGACTTTGACTAGGCCACTCCAAAGTCTTCATTTTGTTTTTCTTCAGCCATTCAGAGGTGGATTTGCTGGTGTGTTTTGGGTGATTGTCCTGCTGCAGCACCCAAGATCGCTTCAGCTTGAGTTGACGAACAGATGGCCGGACATTCTCCTTCAGGATTTTTTGGTAGACAGTAGAATTCATGGTTCCATCTATCACAGCAAGTCTTCCAGGTCCTGAAGCAGCAAAACAACCCCAGACCATCACACTACCACCACCATATTTTACTGTTGGTATGATGTTCTTTTTCTGAAATGCTGTGTTACTTTTACGCCAGATGTAAAGGGACACGCACCTTGCAAAAAGTTCAACTTTTGTCTTGTCGGTCCACAAGGTATTTTCCCAAAAGTCTTGGCAATCATTGAGATGTTTTTTAGCAAAATTGAGACGAGCCTTAATGTTCTTTTTGCTTAAAAGTGGTTTGCGCCTTGGAAATCTGCCATGCAGGCCGTTTTTGCCCAGTCTCTTTCTTATGGTGGAGTCGTGAACACTGACCTTAATTGAGGCAAGTAAGGCCTGCAGTTCTTTAGATGTTGTCCTGGGGTCTTTTGTGGCCTCTCGGATGAGTTGTCTCTGCGCTCTTGGGGTAATTTTGGTCGGCCGGCCACTCCTGGGAAGGTTCACCACTGTTCCATGTTTTTGCCATTTGTGGATAATGGCTCTCACTGTGGTTCGCTGGAGTCCCAAAGCTTTCAAATTGGCTTTATAACCTTTACCAGACTGATAGATCTCAATTACTTTTGTTCTCATTTGTTCCTGAAATTTCTTTGGATCTTGGCATGATGTCTAGCTTTTGAGGTGCTTTTGGTCTACTTCTCTGTGTCAGGTAGCTCCTATTTAAGTGATTTCTTGATTGAAACAGGTGTGGCAGTAATCAGGCCTGGGGGTGACTACAGAAATTGAACTCAGGTGTGATAAACCACAGTTAAGTTATTATTTAACAAGGGGGCAATCACTTTTTCACACAGGGCCATGTAGGTTTGGATTATTTTTCTCCCTAAATAATAAAAACCATCATTTAAAAACTGCATTTTGTGTTCAATTATAATATCTTTGACTAATAGTTAACGGTTTTTGATGAGCAGAAACATTTAAGTGTGACAAACATGCAAAAGAATAAGAAATCAGCCAGGGGGCAAGTAGTTTTTCACACCACTGTATATGTATACAACAATGAATAAACCTAATATCTAGACCATTAAATACATTCTGTACATAAATGATGAACATCATTGACAGAGCTTTCATTTCCTCCCTCTTCATCACAGTCCTCAGTATTGTCCTCTACAGAACTCCTGTCCTTCTCTTCAAGGTAAAAAGCAACCAACATGTTGGTTCCATCACCAGTGATAATCGTAAGATTATTTTTTTTCTTTTGGGATCCCCGTCCTTCTGTACACTCACAATTGGTAAACCATTGACTTTAGGTTCAGAAGTGTGTGTTCAGCTTCATCCTGGATTTTGAAATAACAAGTACTGCCTTCAAGTAAGGACGCTGAGAGCCCCTTTGTTGTCCATATGTCCAAGCCAATGACTACTTTGTGTGTCTTGGGCAGTATCTGAATTTTTTCCATTTCAGCCAGGTACATTTTGTTCACTAGGTTTGTATTATTATTATTATTTTTTTTTTACAGTAGTTCTTTTATCAATGTTTTTTTCTATCATGATGGAATCCATGGACGAGGAAGCTGTCTGGCCTATGCACTAAGCTATTGCCTTTTCTTTGTTACATTGTTCCTGTGAGTCTGGTTTGTACTTTGTGTGAAAAAGGACTGCACCTGAGATAGATGGCCTCTACTCTTTCCTGGGTGTTGCTTTATCCTGCCTGGAATCTATGACAAGAATAAATAAAATGAAGTCTAAATAGATATAACATCAAGAAATCTAGCAATTTTTATGAATACTTACTATGATTTTAATGTAAAAAAAAAATCAAACCCTGGGCCTCCGAGTGGCGCAATGGTAAAGTGCTCGCCCTATCATCCGGAGATCGCTGGTTCGAACCCCGGGTGATGCTGTTTTCCTCCCACAGCCAGAGGTCTAGAGAGAGCTGATTGGCCGAGCTCTCTCAGGGGGGAGGGATGAGAGGTACTCGCGCTCCCACATTAATCCCGGCTCTACAGCCAATCAGGCGCGCCTGTGAGCTCGCGCACGCGGAAGGAGCGGCTAGTGCTTTCCTCCGAGTGTGTTACTCTGCCCCTAATGGTGCGTGAGCAAGCAGTTCGAAAAGATGCGGTCGGCTGACGTCACGCGGTTCAGGGGAAACACGTGATAGTATTCGGCCCTCCCGGCTAAGTGGTAGCAGTAGCCTTAATGTGGGAGCCCCCTAGTGACGGGGAGGAATTGGCTACGACTAAATTAGGGGAGAAAATTGGAAAAATCAAAAAAAAATAAAAAAATCAAACCCTGAGCATCTGGTGAAAAAAAAAGAAAGACTACACGATCAAAACTAGGTGGTGTTACAGTCACTGAAAAAATTGTAGATTATGCATGCATTTACAGCACTTTTTTTAAAGCAATGTTA
Organism: Clarias gariepinus; assembly: GCF_024256425.1. NCBI lineage: Eukaryota > Metazoa > Chordata > Actinopteri > Siluriformes > Clariidae > Clarias > Clarias gariepinus. The sequence continues at coordinate 25,427,816 of NC_071107.1, forward strand.
GTGCATATTAAATTTGTTTCTATGCCAAATCAAATTAATTTTGATGGCAATGCGAAGGACTAAAAAATATTATCTGTTATTAAGTCAGCTACTCAAGTGTCAAGTGTTGATTTTATCACTGCTAGTTTTAGACAGAAATTTCGACTTAATTGGCACTTGCAATCTAGCACCATTAGCACTGATAAAGCCTAGCTAGCCTCAGAATGGTCTATTTGACATGCTGTGAAAGGGGTTTCAGGCTTTCAAGATGGCACAAAGTAATGTGAGCTACCTACAACAGGGTACAAATGGTCATGACATAGCTTTAAGCAAAACGTTTAGCAGCAAAACTGCCTGGGCTTTATTGTTTTTGTTTTGGTAGAAAAACAGATGGGCATGATGGTCATCTACTATTAACAGATGCTTACCTTCATGACAACTTAATGAGTCCAATACTGTATAGTTCTGCCATTCATTTAACTCTCCATCACAACTACTCAACAATCAGACTTGGCCAAAATTTTTATTTATTTTTTTTAATCGACCTGCATGGTGTAGGCTTAACAACACACAGATAACTGGTTGGTTTAGAGCTTTATTTTTATTTTATCATGGATTTTGAGATGTTTTTATGCTCATCACAGCTGGAAAAATTGTTTTGTTTTTGTTCAACTTATGGAGCCACCCAGTGACCTAGAACCAGCCTGCCCATTTTTCTGTAACCCGTCTCCTCAATAAGGCATTTCTTCCTGCAGTGCTGTCACTCACTCTGTGGTTTTGCACCATTCTACAGAACTGTACTTACCCTCTATATTTTGCGCGTCAAAATTTTAGAGGGAAGAAAAATAGAATATATTTCTTTAAAAAACTCAAATGAGCCGATGTGAACTTAAGCTCACCGATATATGCACGATTGTATGCAATATACTGCTTTCACCTGCTGATTAGATAACAGCATAAATGAGCAGGAGTATAAGAGAGAGGCAGCAAGGAAAAGGCAAGTGTTGAGGAAATAAAAGATAAATAAAAGACAATTTTGTCAGTATTTTTAAAAAAGTTAATATTATGGTGGCCCTGAAGTGCAAAACAAATTAACAAAACTGAAAACAAAATAACAAAACCCAAAACAAAATAAACTCAAAACCAAATTAACAAAACGGAAATCATAATGACTAATATCTGACTGGCCGAGAAGTGCAATACAAATTAACAAAACGGAAAAAAAATTAAAAAACAAATAACAAAACACAAAACTATTTTTTTTTGGGGGGGGGGGGGGTTTTGTTGTTTTTTTGTTTTGTTGTTTTGTTTTTGGTTTTGTTAATTTGGTTTTGAATTTGTTCATTCGTTTTCCGTTTTGTTAATTTGTATTGCACTTCTCGGCCAGTCCGATACAAACCGGAAAAGGTAGATATAGATTGCGAATGAAATGCTTACCGCTGATTGGACGAGACATCTGTCACTCAAGATATACAGGAAGTACTGTAGTAGCGGTAGATTTGTGTGTGTATGAATGTGCAAACATCATTGTGGTTTCAAATATGGCCCTGAAGTCAGTTTTGTTAATTTTTTTGCACTTCACGGCCATCATAGTTTAAAGTGAAGCAGAACACACAAGAAATAAAGATAAAGAAACAAGTTCCTGTATATCTCGAGTGACAGATGTCTCGTCCAATCAGTGGTAAGCATTTTATTCGCTAACTATACGTATCTTTTCCGGTTTGTATCGGACTGGCCGAGAAGTGCAATACAAATTAACAAAACGGAACAAATTCAAAACCAAATTAACAAATCAGAAAACAAAATAACAAAACCAAAAACTAAACAACAAAACTCCCCCCTCCAAAAAAAAAAAAAAAAATAGTTTTGTTATTTGGTTTTTAATTTGTTTTCCGTTTTGTTAATTTGTATTGCACTTCTCGGCCAGTCAGATATTAGTTATTTTGTTTACCATTTTTTTGTTATTTTGGTTTTGAATTCGTTATTTTGTTTTGGGTTTTGTTATTTTGTTTTCAGTTTTGTTAATTTGTTTTGCACTTCAGGGCCACCGTACAATATACCTCATAATACCACAAATAACCACGACCATACAACTAACACCGATTTATAGTATGGTTTAGAGAACACTGGAAATATCATTACTTCTGCTTCACAAAACCGCAAATACTGCCCCAAACACCTTAAAAAATATTAACACTCAATCACTTTTCTCTAGTGAACATAATTTAAAATGGGTTACTTTCACAAAATATGATACACAACACACTACTTTATGGTTGGTTTAATATCAACCATAATGAACTACACTACAACTTTAGAGGCATGACATTGCACTCATAATAGACATAATCTGCTCAGATTGAAGTGTTCCTCCAGATTAAAGACTAATGATCTTATGTTAAAATTAAGCTGCTTACAAAATTGCAGCAAACATGTTTGAAGAATTTATTCCCTCTTGAGTTCACTATAAAAGCTGTCCTTTGTGTAATGTTTAAGACTTTCTGCTTAAAAAAAAACCCCAAGAAAACAAGAAAAACAAAGGCTACTTGCCATGTGGTGCCCTGGACCAGAGCCACACAGGTGAAGAACACGGTAAGAATATACGGGAGATAAACCCAACATGGTTTCAGAATTCTTTTCCACTGTTTGCTAGAGCAGATGCCATGCACATGATTGAATGAAGAAAAGTAAAGTTCACTTAAATCACATACTGTATGTAGACAGATGAAAGAAGGGACACATGCAGTTATAGAGAGAAGGGTTTGAGGTAAATTAACGAAATGAAGATGTAATGATTAATTATTAAAAAGCACCTGAGCAGGATGAAATACAGCTCACCTAGCCCACACTGAATAATTTAACAAGACATATGAGGCCATGGTTCATATATCCACACATCTGGAGGGAGGAAAAAGACTGATTATACTTTCAGCCAATTGGCGGGGTAAGATAGCACCGGTTCCTTATTCCTCCCTCAACTGAACCCAGATAACAAGACAGGAATGTAAGACAGCTGAAAAGCAAAAGCCTTGGCTTTACAAAAAGCCTTGGCTTTACAAAAAGCCTTCGTACTGTCTTTTCTGTCACACCGACACTTATTAAATGTTGGAATTTAGGTGATAAGAAGTTAAAAAAAAAGAGAAAAAAAAGAAAAAAAAGAGAAAAAGTCAGATAAACTGAGTACAAGTACCAAGTAACATTTTCTGAGTGAGCGGTTAAAACAGGTAAAATGAACTGAATTTACAGGTTTGGTGAACTGAATTTACAAGAAATATGATGTGTTCTTGACATGCTCCTGATTATATGCAAGAAGCTTTGCACCACAATGCTGATTAAATTGATACACCATCGGACAACGCATCTTCTTTGACCGTATTAAGCATAAAACCTCACGGCTTAACCGCATAAAAATCACGCCAATCCTCAGAAATACAACCTTTTAAAAATACAGGTTCAGAGGAGCTTTAAAGCCCGACAGTGAATGTGTGTTTCTCACCTCAAGCTCCAGTCATTGCAGTGAACGTGTCCCTTCGGTAACCAGGGAAACTCAATCCCTCTCGATCTCCTCTTCCTTCCACTTGCCCTTCTCCTCCTGGCATGTGAACTCCGAGGCTATCAATGACCTGAAACAAAAGACAGGTGGGTGAAAATGAACATGGCACCGAGAGCGACCTGCTGTCAGTCATTAAGCCATGTGGGACCTGGTTTTACGGCCTCACGCATCACTCTGCTTCCTAGGCTCTAAAGCATTTAGATTGTGATTAAAGAGTGGATCATCATAATGGAATTGCGTGACTGATGGATATCATGAAAAAGGTTGTGGTATTCCTCTCATATTTCGCTCAGAACAGTGAAAATCACTGGCCTCGTGGGATTTAGGAGGGGCTGCAAAAATGGCTCATCTCTGCCCACTTACTTGGCATATAAATACTGCATGAACACACTAAAAATGTGAAACTTAACGTTCTGATTTTTTTTTAAGGAATCGTGAAAAAAAAGGGAAACATGTACATGTAGGCAACTAATTTTGATGAGATGTGTTACCCATATAAAGTAAAAAATCCAGGAATATTCCTACCTACTCCTCTACCTAATCCTACATACTTGTCTTAGCCAGGGAGACTGAATTAAGATCTAAAAATATCCTCTGGGAAAAAATAAAAATCCATTTCTAACTGTTTCTAAATTGCAGAATGAGTTAGAATCTTCAACATGCAAAAAGATCAACATGCAGCTGTGATTTGTCTATTACAAAGATATAACTAAAAATAATCTTACTCTAGAAATAGCTACAATAAAATATACAATAAGTGCTGGGGGGAAAGAGGTTAAACAAAAAAAAGTTTTTTTAACACATTTAAACAAACAGCACTATTATTTATAATCTTAATAAAAAATAAATAAAAAAAAAAACGGATACTGGATACTCGGTTATTTTCCCGTGCTGTTACATCAGATTTCTGTGGCTATGTTTTCTCATAAGATCTGTGATTTCTTTCATAACGGCACATTGCCACTTTTATTATACCATTATAGTTATTAGAAAAACAATAATTTTAGTTAGAGAACATATGAAACAGCAGCTTATTACTTGCTGCCGGCAAAATGAACATGATCTGACCGTTCGCTTCCTGTTTTTAGAGGAAGCCACGCTGTTACATACTTCCTGCCTGCCTTTGTGTTTCTGAGAGCTTTTCCTTTTCGCTCTCTTCCATGTGCATAGTGACTTATGTGGTGAGAAATAAAATTCTTTATGACGGATTGGGTTTTAATGTGGAATCCAATGCTTGGACATGTTTGCTACTGTATGAATAGATTGAGAACAATCCAAGTTTCAACAGGCACTGAAACCACTGTGTCACCTATGTTGATTTGGTTTATTTTGCAATTCTGTAAGTATATAACTACAGATTTTATATTACAGATTTAACAAAATATGATAATTTTGTAAGAAAGTTTTACAAAAAAACATTTGTTTTACAAAAAACTTTTTTTGTAAGACATTGTCAATGTTGAAGCTTATGGTTTAAGTTGAGTAAATAAATCTTTTACAGCATACAGCCATAAAATTGGCAGAATATTCACATGCCTGCTTAATGTTCCTGTTTATATCCCTCTTTTTACATAATATTTTCTATTTTGTAGCATCATGCATAAACTTATTGCATAGCCATGTTATATACAAACACACTTACTTATTTGACCTGCACCTTACAAGTTGAACAATGCCAATATTTGCACCGATACACATTATCTACATTACTATTTGCAATCCATCCATCCATCCATCCATCCATCCATCCATCCATCCATCCATCCATCCATCCATCTTTCTGTCCACCACACCTGAAGAGATGACCTATTCCATACAACACTACCACCTGTAAGATCATAGAAGAGTGATTGTTTGCTACCTCAAATGCAAACATACAGTATTATAAATACAACATAAAAAAAAAATCAATCATGACACAATACACAATGACATAAAACTGTATCCATCTCCCATCTCTAGGTGAGGTCAACATTAATTAATAGGTCATACGATATATGACCCGTTATTATCACAATTTTATAAATATCCTAATCCAATATTAATAAAAAAATATATTTTTTTAATTCTAAACAAACTATATAACTAAATCATTCGCTCCTACCACTTGGGACGCTCTCCTGCCTGCCAATGTATAAATAGTTTAGTGTGTGCCACCTGTAGGATTACTAAGGAACTGCAACATTTTACCACCTCAAATTACATTAAAGAATCATGACACGTCACATTACTGAATTACTTTTTCCTCCACATCTGTATTAAATAACTGACTCACTTAATAGACGCGCACAAACATGATCGTTCACAGCCCAAAATTCTGGAACAGGAACATGCTGTGAATGTGATTATTTATTCTGGTGTGGCTAGCTTTCAGCACTTTCACTGCTATGAACCGGATTTGATTCCTGAGCGAACCAACCCCACCCACTGGAGGTTGCACAAATCAGTACACTCAATGCTATTCCCAAACCCAGATTAAATGGGGACTGCACCAGAAAAAGCATTTAGGATTAAACTTGTGCCAAATCAAATCCATGGACTTGGTGATCTGATGTGAGAGAAGAAGCAGGCAGGAGAGAGATTTTATTATTTTTTTTAACGAATTTATTAGAAATGTGTTAGTGTCCTGTTGAAGCCATCACTAGGTTTATGTTTGGACTCTTAGTCTGCCTTTTAGCAGTTCCTGCTCTAGCAGTTCTCTCTCCCACTTCATGAAAAGTTGCTGATGACCTCAGGATGTTTGCAAATTGAACCTTTTATATTTGCCAGAGTTACAGGAAAAATCTGCAGTCTGAAGCATAACAAAAAAAAAAATCTTTAGTTTAATACACAGGAGGTTTACCAAATCACTGGTTACTATATTGCAGTTTCTCGTTATATTACAAACAACATACAAACCAATCAACACCACAAGCCTCTTAAATTTTAATGAAACCGATAACATGGAGTTGTTTGAGGATAGTGCGCAAATGGTTCCCTTCCAAGAGTTTTTTCATGCATAATTTCTGTTGAAAGTGATCATTAGCAATTTACTAACACCTGAACACACAGGGTACATGAGATCTGCTCGTCTTCCCACAGTCACAGCACACTCTGTGTGTGTGTCTGTGTGTGTGTGGTGTGTGGTGTATGTGTGTGGTGTGTGTGCGCCCCATGCCCTCAGTAAATCTGTTCCATGTTAAGTTTTTGACCTATTCATCCATCCAAAGTGTTTTATCAACTCTTATTCTATTGAGATTACAGGATACTTTCCTCTCTGACAAGTGTTCTCGATACTGAGATCACCAGACTTCAAATCAAAGCTGTAGGAACAATTGAGAAGTAGATTTCCTCTGTCTATTTAATCAAGAGATGGTAAAGAATTTGCTCCCGCTATATGTTTTTTTCTTGCAAGTCAGAGCATGACACACTGTTAGAGTTAAACACACCTAGACAGCCAGCAAGTGTAATCCCATCATATTTTACTACTTCATATACTTAGCGTTAAATGAAGCTTTTTAAACAACATTATAGGGAGATAATTAATAACAATACACAGTGGTCCAGGATAAGGACAGGACTTCTGGTAATGGTAATGGTAACGTCTTCGTTAATTTACAGCACTTAAAAGTTTTAAATATTTCATTTAACATGTAATGAATATAAAATATATATGGGAATTTCACACTTTGCATTACATTACAAAAATTACATAAAAAAATATAATATAAATATATATTTATTTATATATTTTTTTAAATATATATTTTTTTAAATGCACTGTGCATATGTGAAGATTTCATAAACCTGGCAGAACACAGTTAAATATCAAAATACTTTTTTTTGCTGTTCAAAACCATTTCTAATCTTCCTATTTTGACAGTTTCATGTTTTTCATGGGTGAACTTTTTTATTTTTCCTCCAAGAACTATACCACAGAGTCTCAGAAACCATGGCAACCATAATGCTGATGTTCAACCGCAGGGCACGCACTTATCATTCTGCGTTCACATTACAAGCCACACTGTTCAAGTCCAATGTTTTGTCGTCACATAAGACTGCATGTCATGACAGTCCACATTTATAATAACAAGTGACTTTTATCTGACTCTAACGCATCTGTCCACTGGACATGGACACATACAGGTTTGAATACTTCTTTGCTCATACCATCAAGGTTAAAACGCATCATGTTTGTGCAAGCGTTTATTCATTTTAAACAATGGATGCAATTGTAACAAAAATACACCTGTGGGATTTGCTCTGGAGGATGGCAAGCAATTAAATGGCTGTGTTTGGTCCAAAGGAAGGAAGAGGCTAACTGCCTCGCTTTAGCTGTTTTAGCATCTGTTGCTAGCACTACTTTGATGACATCAACACCCTACACATCTGACCATTCGCACAGATTGGTCACATCTCATGACCATGTATTCCATACATGTCCAATCTAGAACCAGTAATATAAAAGCGGCTCAGATAAAAAAATTGAATTAAAAAAATAAATATATTAAAAAAAACTGGGATACCTTTTCTTATCCAGAACGCATTTACAAGAAGGCTAAAGGCTGGCCGACACTTGAACACACTTTACAAACCATGTGTATTCAGCTAGGTGGAAGATTTTAAATGTTGAAACTAACTGGTAGTGTTTACAGAAAAAACTGTACTTCTATCAAACTGACCCCTATTATTTTAATCAACACTGTTGATGCTGTTTTTGTTTCGCCTGTTGGTGCTGTAACCAAACTTTATTTGTTGTTGTTAAGTCTTTCAGCTGCTCCCATTGAGGGGTCGCCAGAGCGGACACAACAACTTTGCACAGGTTTTATGCTGGATGCCCTTCCTGATGCAACCCTCCCATTTTTATCCAGGCTTGGAATCAGTACTGCATCCAGTGGCTGGGGTTTTGGCCATTGGCTGGAAATCGAACCCGGGCTGGTTTCCTTTTCTACCTTTTTTAATAGGGAATGAAGTAAAAAAAATGTCTTCCCTGCAGCTAAGACAACTCACACCAAATAAAATGGCTTTGTAAAAAAAATAATAATAATAAAAAAAAAATAGGGCAATACACTCACTCACTCATCTTCTATACCGCTTTATCCTGTATTCAGGGTCGCAGGGACCTGAAGCCTATCCCAGGAGACTTGGGGCACGAGGCAGGGGCAATTTGGGAACGTCCATTAACCTTACCTACGTGTCTTTGGAATGTGGGAGTAAACCGGAGTACCCGGAGGAAACCCACTAAGCACAGGGAGAACATGCAAACTCCATGCACACAGAGCCAGGAATCGAGCCTGGCTGGGAATCGAACCCGAAAAATTCCAACATTAACACAAAGTTTAAATGTGGGTCATTTCTGTAAAGCATTCCTTGCATGGTTACTACGATCTGCTCTGTCGTCTTAGTGACACAGTTTCTTCGGGAAATCTTTGCACTGCTAAGCAGTGAATAATCTTATTTGCCCCTCTGTTCCTCACACACCAGCAAACACAGAGTGCAGTTACACGGGCAGTGGATAAACTCCACAGAAACATTGTGCAGATGTAAAAGGATGGGCTGCATTATGGGAACGTCCAGACGCTCATTGTATGACTGAAGCAAGTGCAAGAGAAAGGAATGTTCAGAAGAAGTGAACTGTGGGAACTAGAAAAAAAAATAGTGCTATGTTCCATTCCACAGCATACGTCACACTGGACTCCCTACACCCTGCTACCTGTGCAGTGAACGTCAGTCGAAGGACCATTACCCAAAAAAAAAAAATCCCCCATTCTGGAACCCCCAGTGACGACATCACTGCCTTCGTGTGTTACCCCGGTAACGTAAGCACCACAAATACCTGCTACTGCTACTGTGGAAATCTCACACTATGTTCAGCATTAAATGTTATGTTTATGGCTAAATGGTAAATAAATGAATAAACAGTAAAAAAAAATAAAACCTTGGTAAAAGTTACATTAAAAAGCATGGTCAAGAAAATTATTAGGGATGCACCGAAATTTCGGCCGCCGAAAATTTTCGGCCGAAATAGCCTTATCGGTTTCGGCCGAAACGTAAGAAAGCGCCGAAAATAAAAGCCGAAATTGTTGCCACGCCTCTCCCATCCTCCCGTCTCGTTCGCGCTGTCATTACGCATCAAACACGGAGTATGTCGGCGGTTTGGAAGCACTTCAAAGTTTCAGATGAGGACAGCAAAGTTGCAATATGCAAGATTTTTTTAATACAAACAAAAAGAAAATATTTTAAACATGTTTTTTAATGAAGCCATTTTTGGTTTCGGTATCGGTTTTCGGCCAAGTGCATCTAAAAATTTCAGTTTCGTTTTCGGCCCAGAATTTTCATTTCGGTGCATCCCTAAAAATTATCATTTAAACAACTGAATGTATTTGAAAGGAAAAGCAATTTATATGTGTAAAATATTTCAGCTAAGAAAGCCTGGCCTAAAAAATTAAAAACAGACACAAAAATCTTGTTTAAAGACCTCACTGAGTAAACCCTTTGTCTGGTGATAGTAAAAACAACACAGTTCAATAAAACATGTTTTAGTGGCAGCGGAGTCAGACATGATTGACATTATGGTGTCTCTTTAACCCTTAGTAAAAAAAAATAGTCTTGAGGGACCTACGCGATATCTACACAGTCTGATCCAAGCAATTTTTACAAGAAGTCAGTGGTCTAATAACAGGATAGATTGTATGCAGTTAGTTGCCTCATTTTAATAAAATAAAGCATTAATACATATTGAAAAAATGCAGTATTACAAAACATGTACTACTGAATTTACAAGATGGATGCAGTCATTCCTAAAGAGATTAATATTATGACTACATAATATTAACATATTACATCATTTTAATTGACTGTAATATTAAAATTTTTTTTATTCAAATGAATAATATAACTGCTCAAAAAAATTAAGGAAACACTTCGTCACAGTTTAACTTGAATGCCCCTCATACGTGTATGTAGGGTTCAAGTCAAACCAGTGTCCCCCTTAATTTTTTTGTGCAGTATATCTGGATTACTTAAATTATGTTGTCCCTGATAATGAAGAGTGTTATCTTGCAATATAGTCTTTTGCTTGTCTACTTCTGGTTCTACTGCTTGTTCCCTTTAAACTGAGTGAACTTTGCAGTCCACTTCTCACAGAAACTACTAGTCGATTGGAACGCAGCATGGGTTGAGCTTGAGAACTGAAAATGTTCTACAAGTGGCTGTACGCTCTTTTCTCTCAATTCGAGCTCATTACATCCACTATTTAATCTATTACAATTCTCTATCCATCTGTCACCAAAATAAGCTTTTACTGTAAAAAGACAAGAATCCTTTGGTAACAGTAGCACTTGAAATGCTACACTGAGCACAATGCACTTGAAATAACTGCCAAAATAGAAATTACACTGCTCGAGCGAATCGCAGGTCTTAACAGGAAACCTAGTACATTTTGTGGCCATCCACATGATTTAAAAGAAAACATGATTCATCAGACCTAGGCCACCTTTTTTCACTGCTCCAGTGTCCAGTTCTAACGCTGATGTCCCTTTTGTCGGTGGACACACATCAGCATGGGCACCCAGACCAGGCTGTGACTATGCAGACAGTACGCTACAGTAGTTTTCTACCGGATCGGACTATAAGGGGCCAGCTTTCGCACACCACGTACATCAACTAATCATTGGTTCACCGATTTAAGTTGAGATCCCGGCAGACAAGGAACATTCCATTTTTCTGCTTCCATATAGTCCACCCATTTCCAGGCGTCAACAAGCACATGAATGCTATTCACCTTCACATTTCAGTGGCCATAATGTTCTGGCCGATCAGTGTTCATGACAAACATCTTTTTTTAAAAATTAAGAATTGAATTTATTTTAAAAATTCAGTTGCGATAATGTGCCGCTCTCCCCTCTACAAATGGTAACACACTTCAATTTCACTTCATATGAGTGTTCAAGTTCATAAGACTTTGAAGTTGTATCTTGCAGTTCATTCAAACGAGATGAACCTTACAGAGGGCACTTAAAAAGGGACGCCCATGGCAGCCATTTGTCAGGTCACTCCAAACTAAAATAATAAAAAGTGCTGACTTCAAAGGGCCCTTTCAAAACAGGCCTGTTCAAAGAGCGCGACTGCTGGATATTTTGCTCCTAAAAATCTTTGTGCTGTTTTTATGCTAAAAAAACTCCACGTGTAACGGGTCAGTCTACCAATTAACATAGGTTCAACATCAGAAATGTTATTACTCAATTTACATCTAAACTGATTAAAACAGCACTATCTGACTGAAATATGTCATGCAGAAAATAACCTCTTTCAAGTTCTAATGCTACCTTATGCCCTATTCGGATGGGACTAGTTTTACAGGGGGTCGTTAGAGAAATTTCTGTTTCACAGACGTACTTTGTGATTTTAATCCCATCCGAATCTGCCATGTCTGTCTTTCTCTCACACGACCTCTGTAGAAATTCCAGAGCAAATTACCTACTGTTTTTCAGCAAACTCGGAGGTCCTCTGAAAAATCTAATCCTGTACGAATGAGAATGTCTGATTGCCGAAAATGTTTTTTTCCAAAATGCGTTTTCTTTTGGGTTTTGGTTAACGTGAACCACCGTAATCTCTAGTGCGCTGGTATTTCAGTTTGCGCACCAATAATGGATGTAGAATCCACGCATCCTGGACATGTGGTCTTGTGCAACGCCCACATGTAAAACACAGACACTCCTACCTCTGTAATAAACACGAAGATGAAGTCTGAATGTATATATGAATTGACAGACATCGTCTGAAAAAAATTCCAACTGAAACATCGTTTGGAAAACTAGTCTCGTCCGAATAGGGCTTTAGCCAACAACTTGAAAAATAATAAATAAATTTTAAAAAAATAAGATTTGACTCAGTTCAAGATTTGACTCATGGTTCAGTTTTAAGGGAGTATAATGCGGAACCAAAACACCAAACCTGTGTGTGTGGTGTTGTTTTTTTATGCTTTACATTGTATATGTCAAAGGTGTATAAAGCCCTATTCGGACTGGACTAGTTTTCCAAATCACGTTTGAGTTAGAATTTTTTTCAGACGACGTCTGTCATTTAATTTTTACAGAGGTCGTGTGAGATAAATACAGACATGGCAGATTCGGACGGGATTAAAATCACAAAGTACACCTGTGAAACAGAAATTTCTCTAACAACCCCCTGTAAAACTAATCCCATCTGAATAGGGCTTTAGACGTTCTTTGTCTGTGGGAGGAAACCAGGGTACCTGGAGGAAACCCATCCTTGACTTTCGAATGAATCAGACTTTCGAAAAGAAATCAAAAATGGGTTTCTTCCAGGTACCCTGGTTTCCTCCCACAGTGCAAAGTAATTTAGGTTAGGCTAATTGGTGCTCCAAAATTGCCTGTAGTGTGTGAATGAGTGTGTGAGTGAGTGAGTGCATGTGTGCGTGCCCTGCAACAGATTGGTACCCTGTCCAGGGTGTACCCTGCCTCGTGCCCTAAGCCTCCTGAGATAGGCTCCAGGTCCCCACATGCATGAATACAGGATAAAACGGTATAGAAGATGAGTGAGTGAGTGAGTGTTTACCCACCCTCCTGTTTTCGTTTGGGACTAAAGAATGAATAAATTAAAAATGCAAGTATACCAAAGAAAATAGGTATTCTTTTCCTCTTTTTCATTTATCTACAAGTAAGGAAAAAGTGATTCTGAAAGCAGAGTAAGTAGTAAGAACAACACAGGACTACTCGTGTAAGTAGTGCTGTTCAGGGGTGGAAATGAACAGCACTACTTACACGAACAGTGCAAAATGGACTGAACAAAGTGCTTCTGCAGGAAGAAGTGAGCTAAAACTCAGACATTAAAGGATCCGCCAGACTGTGTACAGCTGCTTGGGAATAAAGTCTAAACGAAGGCATTAAACCATATTTAAACTTGCTTCAGGTGTTTCAGGTTAAATAGTGAGAGAAAAAATATAAAGTCCAGATTTCATACTAGATAGAAAAGAGGAAGAAAAAAGGCCAGAAAATAAGTTGCATGTAATTACTAATCACTGCTGACAACCCTGACAACTCCCTGATCATAATGTTGCAAAAGTGTGAAAAAGAATTCTGTCTGCAGTAGTCATGTGCGCTATCCATCAAAACAGAGTGCTGCATCATCATCATAAACAAACACCAGCATGCTCTTAAATGTCAAGCGCTTTTTTGTAATTAACACAGCTCCCTAATTGCAACCTGACGGCGTGACTAATAAAATGCCGCTGACATGCTGAAATGATTCCGAAATAAAATGAAACAAGAGGAAATAACATGACGTGTGAGACATTTAAATGCAAAAAGAGAGCTGTCAGAGGGTGTTGAACAGCAGTCTGCATGTGAGTGAGACAGCCGAGATGAACGAAACTGCACTGCTCAAATCCAGAAAAGAAGCAATTTAGACATGTTGCTGTCAGGTCACGACTTTCAGCTCTCAAATGCAACCACAACCACCTATTTTAAATTTGTGACAGGAAAGAATTATTATTATTATTATTTTAACATAATGCAATTTAAACTGTGATATGTCGCTATTAAATTTACTGTTTTGTATTTAAACAGTAAATTTAATAGCGACATTTATCTAGGCCAAGCATTTATCTAGGCCAAGCATCACAAAATTGAAGGCTGCAGAACATAATTCTTTTTTGATAAATGAGAATTATTAATATACCAGTAATATAGCACTTTTTCCCTTGAGGTAGCTGTGACCATACGTGTCACTCAACAGAGCACATCAATGCAATAGTTTACCGTGTATAGGCAGATTGCTTCTTTTGCACAAACCGAAAACGCAACACAGCATGGCTTACTCCAAATAAAGGGAAGTAGACTGTGAAAACTGAAACTTCAAAGATGAATGAACAGATCAATATCAAGATTATTCTGCCCGCGGGAAGGGTTTAAACTAAATTGGTCTCAATTTTTAGAAATTGTGGCGCTAATAAAAAGCAGCAATGTAAAGCGCCACTATGAGGCAAAACACCGGTCCTTAAAGCAAACATATCCTCAGCAGTTTGAGGTAAGGGCGAGTAAAATACCTGAACTGAGAGCTCAGTAAGGCAGAATCCTTTCACATTCATTTACAGCCCAGCAGCTTGAAGATTATTTAAAGACCCTTGTTTGTATTCCATACAAATACAAGCAAATAAACAAGGCCATTAAAGTTCAAATGAACACATGTTTAATGGAGTTACTAAAAACTGACAAATTTTATTGAAATGCTATGGGAATTATAAATAGCAATTTTTTTTTATGACCGCATGTATAGTGGCCTAAATCCCAGCGATCTAAATCCTAAACATATTTTGACTGGACCTTCTTGAACTTATTTCAGTATTACTGAACTAGGCTAACAGGAAATGGTCTCATTAATATAAGATTTGCCAATATTACATATACTTAAATAACTGAAACTCTACATAAATTCCAGATTGTGTATATTACCTATAACAAACTGCAGCCTTTTGTGAATAAATAATTGCACAGGTCCATATTAAGATTTTGATTTTTATGATGCAATTTACTACTGTGCAACACCATTATTAATGCTGAAATATTAAAATGCTGAAGCAAATAGAATTAGGACATTAGTCATGCATCCCCTCAATTTTAAAGTCGTGCCTTCCATCACATTTGTGTTTGTGTGATAAATTAAAATGTCGTTATAGCAAGAGTACGCAATGGCGAACTGCAGTAACCAATACCAATGATGTAAGACAGTAGCTCTAGGGCACACATAAAACTGGGCATACAGGCAAGACAAATCAAAGCAAGTATAAACAGCGTGATTATGTGGGCAAAATTAACAGGCATGGCAACATGACCATGATCAGTCACAGTTATAATGCAGCAAACAGGCTGTGTGCATGTGTGTGTGTGTGTGTGTGTGTGTCTGTTCATGCATCTGTATAAAAGACGTAGTTTATCATGCTGCCCTTCAATAAAGCAGCCGAGAGAAGCAGATACCTGGATAAAGCGCTGAGTCATGTTGAGTCTGAGGACAGATGGACGCTCCACCCAGGTGTGAAGCCATGTTCCACCCTTCATTAACTCACCACTGAATAAGCTTGTTGACTGAGACGGACATGTACACAGACAATCATCTCCAGTCTAACGATGTCCTCACGTCTTTCCCTTTATCTTCATTTTCCTCTATTGACCAGAAAGAAGGAGCAATTTCATGGCTGACTGAAGCCTATTTATTGCAGATGGCCTGCTGATGCAACAACAGCTTGTTTTGCAAGAGATGTAAAGATGCACAAGCATGTGTTAGAGATGCACCTTGATTAGATTAGGTATCAGAAACTGACGCCCATCATCATCATCATCAGATTTGTCACTGCACAAACTAGGGGGACTAATTCAAAGCTAGTGCTATGGCCTACAGATGATAAATACAAAACACTTGGGATGTGTTTGCACTAAAATTTAATAACATGTTTAAATGTACAACTGAATCAAATAATAAGCAATTTTCAGATCGGTATTGATATGCATGCAATAAACATTAACATGTAAATAAGTAATTTCTTCCTACTGCCTGGAGGCTGACCTTGTGTTTGATCAAACATTCTGTCAGAGCGCGCGCGCACACACACACACACACACACACACACACACACACACACACACACACACACAACTGGGAGTAGTTCTTGACAAATACTCTGTGATCCTTACACTGCTCACCCAACCCAGTCAGGAAGGTTTTATCCATAGAACATAAGGCGTATCATTTTTTTTTTTCTGTCCACAGTGGCCGCTCAGATATTTGATTAGCATCTCAACATGCCAAGACTGGACTACTGCGACTTCTTTCCCTGAGTGCCATCAGACCGCTGACGCTGAAGCTCACCAGGTTGTCCCGTGCCACAGCGGCACTTCCTTCACTGACTTCCTGTCAGTATACATGGAGGTACTTCCAGAAAACTCAAATCACTGGCTGGTTTCTTCACTTTTCAACTGAGCAGTAATACAGAAATCCCTGGCTTTTGATGCTGTATTAGCTGTTATTAATTGCTCTTTAACCCTTGGCTTTATCATTTTCATACAGTCTCGCTTGTTTTTACTAGCATGAGGATATAGTTTTCAGAGACCACAAAACACTTTTCCAAGTTGCTGTGAGTAAGGACATCTGCCAAATACTAAAATGCACATCTTTTCCATGGTGAAAAGACTGGAATTGAATTTACAACAAATACATTCAGTTTTGGACATGATGATGTTTGTGTATGTGTATATATAAAGTTATTGATTCTGTGAAAGCTATGGTTTGTGCACAACAAGTGCTTTAGTTTTTAAAGATGGAATTCCACTTTTACTGATAGTCAAGGTTTTATCTTAACAGAGAAGGAAAAATGTTATCAGGTTATCATCTATAGTCACAATATGGCAAAAACGTTCCAGGTTACGCTGTTATTCACTTTTAACAATATTGCACTGTTTACCACTAGTGCTAACAGACTAGTTAGAAAAGCTAATTGATCATTGGTAAGCTTTTTGTTTGTTTGTTTGTGTGTGTGTGTGTGTGTGTGTGTGTGTGTGTGTGTGTGTTTGTGTGGTGAGAAACAGTCAGAATGAAGAATAACCAGAAAACACACAAGTGTTTTCTAGTTTCACGCTTCAGCAGCGAGGGCCAATATGGAGTTGATGTCTGATTTTGTTTGGCGGAGTCCAAAAGATCACAAGAGACAGGCAGCTTAGGCAAGCGTGCAGCTGGAGATGCCAATTAACTGAGCAGTGCAGCGTAAAACAACAGGTGAATTAGCAGAGTTCCACCAGCGTTTCCCCCCCAAATCATCATCAGCCAACTGCAGCTGTGCACTGAAGCACACACGTGCAAAATGAGCACGCCATATTAAAAAGCTTTTTTGTGACATTATAACAACTAAACAAAAAGTACATGATGCTATTGAGAAGCACCAAATAATCTTAATATGATCAAAGTAAATATATGTGGTCTTATTGTTGTGTTGTGATGTCTGAAACCACAGATGCAATTTATGAGAACTAACAAACAGTTTCCAGCACCCAAAGAGAGGTACAACAGAAAATCCCTTCACCTTACTGCTGGTAGGTCACAGATTTGCATAGGGGGCATATAATTGGATCCACCCTGCTCTCTGGGCAAGAGAGATGACATTATTCCTGTCAAATAGAGCAGCGTTTCTTAAATTTGGGGGGGGCGGGGTTGGGGTCACAGTAGGGCAGCAGTGATTGCCCATGGCTTTGGCAGAGTGCAGGTTGTGGCGATACCAAGTGGGGACAAAAAGTAAATGTGCCCAGACATATGTGGAATGTGGCATGTACAAGGTTATTACAGCGGAAAAAATACCAGAGGTCTTCAGAATCTGGCTGTCAATAGTTTTTTTTTGTCTACATAATGATCTGGTAACAAGATCGCAAACACAGGGTGTAAACTTAATGGCGGTGATGATGTCATTTTGCCATCATGCCTTGAGCAGTCGCTGCAATCCCCTGTTAATTTCAGAAATCACGGAAGCAATAATTTTGTCATGCCCTTTAATATTGGTGCCTTGGTGCCCTTTTTTAAAAAAAACAAAAACTAAATTTTGGCAAATCAAATCACCAACCACTAATTCCGGCTTCCCGGTTGGCATGCTTTCAGCCTGCCGCAACGTGCCGATAGCTCTTCCTACATACACTTATTCGGCACAAGGCCAAATCCACATGTTGCCAGTCTGTGTATGATGCCATACAATGGCAACTAGGCAATGAAGGTAAAAAGCTAGTAAAGCCGAATTGCTAAAATCCGCAGCTAAATGCAGGGAGCTTTTCAGCTTTTCCAGTAAAAAAAAAAATTAAATAAAATAAAATAAATACCAGATATGAGAATTTTTTTTATATTTGATACATCACACTGGACTGCCATGTTTTCAACAATTGCAAGTTGCAGCTCGGCCAATGCACGACAGAGGAGAATTGTTAAGTTAAATGCACTCCAGTTACCTGAAAATTTCAATACCAGTAAGTTACTTGAGCCAAACAAAATGTCTTACTGCATAAGATGTGGAAAAATCTGATTTTACCCATTTCTCTTAATTTCTTACAAAATACAAATTGTTCTCAACAAAATAGAATGTTGCTTGCTGATTTCATGTATTTACAATGCATTACGTTCCATAATCTAGATAATTACAAGCAAGGTTATAAGTCAGTGTTTCCCACACTAAAAAGTATACAGTATTTGGGCGAGCCGCCAAAGTATGTTTGCTGATCCTTTTTAAAAATCTGTGTGGGAGAAGGATGCCATCCCCAATCGGTTAATTATTAGCGGACAGTACACCGCTCTCGCACTAGCACAATAAACAGGTACATGAGCACTGGATGCTAGCTGCCGTAATAGGAACTGACGGGCACATGCTCTGCAGAGAAACACAGTTTTAAACCGGTGAACGGGTTCTTGTTTATAAAACACAGGAAGATTAATTACCCTTAAAACTCAAGCAGCAAGGATCCATGCGACAACACTCAATGACTCAATCATCAGTCAATGACTGATTTAAAAAAGATTTTTTAAAAATATATATTTTTTAAAAAATTATACAAAACTCCTGTTAGTGTGTGTTGACAGGGGAGGGCTTCAGAAATCACGCTGTGCATTTGGGTTTTTAAATATGTCATGTAGAAAGAAGTTATTACTTTTAGAATGTTTGGAGTACAATCATTGTACTGCTACTGGAATATGGGAATGATGTCGCAAAAAAAAGTGTGGTACTCACAAAAAGTGCATATTATTATTACTACTATTATCATTATCATCATTACTAGTCACGGAAACAACCGAAAAGAACCATTACAACACAAGATCTTATAAATCTGTGGTAGTTCTTTGCTTATTTGACCCAAAATTAAACTAAATTAAAAAATGAAATAAAATTCAGTTTATCATACTGCCTATGCTGTGCTGAAAAAAGTGATCCCTCACTCTATACTGCACAATCCTGACCCGACATACTGTATATAAACACACACACAGTACATACACACCACACATATACATACATGTATGTATGTATGTATGTATGTATGTGGGCTGTGCGATTAATTAAAAATCGTGATGTGAATATGCATGATTTCTAAATCGCCTTTTAACATGATTTTTTGCGCGATCCCGACTTTTCCCGCAGTATGCTATTTAAACCAATCATAACGCAGCAGAAAACAGGAGACTAAACTTAATGACTGCTAGCTGCTAGAAAGCTTTACAATACACACAAACAAACACACACGCAGTGGCAAAAAGAATTTATACACTTCAGGAAAAGAAAAATTGTATTTATGATGTATATTACATTAATAGTGTGTGTGTGTGTGTGTGTGTGTATTGTACAAATGTCATAAATGTTTGTTAAACGTGCACTTAATGACTGTCCAGGCTTTTTTAATGAAAATGCATTAGGGTACAAAATGTTATATAAAATCTTATAAAATGCTGATCAGGGCACTGACTTACAAAGGTGAGAACTGCTAGAAAAGTAGGGAGATCTCAGAGATATTGTATAAGAACTTCTGGTCCTGCCGTTCACTCCAGAACACTGTTTAAAGATTGATAATTTAACATCCCCCAAAAAAATTTATAAATAAAAACATCTATACTACCTCCGGCAAGCAAACTTATTAATGAACCGGCTACCTGGTGAGAGTTGATTACTCCCCCTTACATGAATATCAAATGATGATACCAGATGTTTTACACTACAAATTTACAGCCAGAGGCTTGTGGACACCTGACCATCACACCCATGTATGGTTCTTACCCAAACTACTATCAGGATAGAGGCACACAATCATACAGGATGTAAGGATGAGAATCACCAGTCAGCAACCGATACGATACCACCATGCCCTGATGCCGATTTGATTAAAACTGCGATTCAAGTGGCGCAGTGGTACAGTACACACCCTATCATCTGGAGATCACTAGTTCGATTCCTGGGTGGGGTTGGACCCTTTTGCAGCTAGAGGGAGCTGATTAACTGAGCTCTCTCAGCGGGGTGGGCACTTAGCGCTTTCACATCAATCACGGCCAATCATAGGCATCTATGAGCTCACGCAAGCGGAAGATGCGGATAATGCTGTCCTCTGAGTGTGTTGCGCTGGCCCCAACGGTGCGTGAGCGAGCAGCTTGCAGGTGGCCGGCTGGCATCACATGGTTTAGAAGAAACACGTGATAGACTTCGGCTTTCCCTGACTGATTGGTAGTAGCCTTAATGTGGAAGCTATAAATTTCATGATTTTATAAATATTTCAATTTAAAATTTTCCCCAAATGTTACAATTTTAAACATTGTAATGCAAGTGGAATAATTAATTAAAATTAGACTGTTCCTATTTATATTTATATATATATATATATATATATATATATATTTATTTATTTTTTTTTTTAATTAGTTTTCTTGCTTAAAAGCCAAGTTTAGCAAACAATATAAACTAGCACCACAAATATCTGTCATCTGCCATTATTATTGTTTCTAAACCATTGCAAATAAGTCACTTCTACCATAAAGAATCATTGACGTTTGCCATCTTAAATGCCTCCAAAGTCACAAAACTCAAGTAGGGCTGCAACTAACGATTATTTTGATAATCGATTAGTTGGGCGATTATATTTTCGATTAATCGATTAATCGGATAAAACCTAACCGCTTCTTTCATTAGATATTTCGCTTATAACTATTTTAAAAAAACATAAATCAGGGTATTATTTATGTATAAAAATAAACTTTAAAAAATGCAAAAGCCACATATAGAGTTAATAATGTTTAATTTGGACATTTTAAACCTTAAATGAAATGTAGTATATAATATATACAGTATATATATATATATATATATATATATATATAGTTAAAAAATACACTGATATATTCAGTTGATAAGACAAACAGCTAAAATAATGTAATTTTGTATAATAAAATGATGTATGCACAAGTAAAACCACAGTAAATTACAAGTTAACTTTGTAGTGGACTATAAAAAAAACTGTATAAATGCAAAAAGCTAATAGTCACAAATGTACTATTATTTGCATTCGCTGAAAATCACAACAATCACTAAATGTAATATTCTACTGTTATTTACACCGTGTAAATTAAGCTGATCTAAAATAGCGCCATGTAACTAATCACTATTGCTCGTGAGGTGATTGCGCAATGTAATGCTCGCGAGTAGCGCGTGAACAGATCTAGCGCGCGACTGTCCCGAAGTTAGCAAACAGTTGAAACTAAAAGCACTTAAACTATACAACTTTTACACGATGGAGATACAGTTTTTACTGACTCTGCTGACGTTTCGCTATCCGTAACACCAACACGTTTTCTCTTTAAGTGTTCGTGCATGACATGCCATGTAAGCTCGGTCTTGCATAGCGTGCAGGTTACCGTCTTCTTAGAGGCGTTTAATGTAAATCACTCCCGGACCCTGGAGGACTCGGGGCGCGCGCTTTTTCCTGCCGGCGCTTCTGTAACCTCCATCGCGCGAGCGGCTGTGTGTATTTGTGCATCTTGGGGTCGCGCTTCTCAGTAACGTGCGCAGCCCAACTAATCGATAACGGCATTCGTTGACAACGAATTTCATTATCGATAATTATCGATTTTATCGATTAGTTGTTGCAGCCCTAAACTCAAGTTGACGGTAAGTGCAGGGCCTGTTTGGCTGCAAGAATGCGGGTGCATGCAACTTCTAACACGCAATTTTTGACTAATTTGTGATCACAGTGGTTTGAGTCTGGTATAAGCGCGTAGAACAAGTGGATTTGAAAGTTTGGGGAAAAAAGGCAGATCAGGAGCTTTTTACACACACAACTCTTGATAATATAACACAATAAGCATGCAATGCTTGCTCGGTACAGAAACATTAATATATGAGGCTGATCAGCTGATCACCGGTCACGGCCAATCAAACTGAAAACCAGCCAATTCTGGTCACTGGCTGATCGACCGGTTCATCTCTATTACAAATGTAAAAAAAATTTTTTTTAAAGATTTTGGAATCAGTGTGATGATATGAGCATCACGAGTCATAACTGAATCAACCATCTCCCTCCCTTGTCTATATATTGTAACGTTACAATTTCAACCAAAACTTGTTTGAGCATGACAATGCTCCTGTGCATAAAGTGAGCTCCATAAGGTTTGAGTGCAAGAACTTGAGCGACCTTGACAAAGCTACGACAGACAGAGAAACGCAGACTGCACACCAGGACTCCTCACACAGACAGCACATGACGCGAGTAACGCTTTGGCTGAACAAGCACAAGCCACTTGTCAAAGATCTAGTGAAAGCATCCTCAGAAAAGTGGAGGTTATTCAAACAGCAAAAAGAGACCTTGGATCTTCTGTGGGATGTTTAACAAGCACATAAGAGCATTACATGTCTACAAACGTTTGGCCATATAGTGCATTTCTATTTTATTTTACTCATTAGCCTATTATTGTCCATGCTAATTGACTTTTCCAATTAGCGTTATGATTCCACACCTCGCCAAACCCACCCTCTCTACTGCTACAAAAATGAGTTTTGTATAAATTTTTTATTTTTTTTTTTATTTCAATTCTACACTATTTCTCCCGAAACTCTGCCATTTTCCAGATGTATCCCTGGAGGAGGACAGAATCTTTGAGGTGAGTAGTTGTGTTTGCAACAGTGGTTTTGATTTTTTTTTTCCTGGAGTGTGCCATTTCTCTGGAAGTTTGCAGTGAAATTCTTGTCCCCTGGCTGGATTTATGTCTAACAGCCAGGTGTAATATGAGCTATGAGCTGAAAAATCTCGCAGAGACCACAGAGAGGACTGGACAAAGAGACGTCTAATCCATGTAGGCTTTTTGACTTTTACTGCCAATTTATTATATTTCTACTATCTTGCACCCTCAGGGTATCCAACCCAAATTAAAAGCTGTTAGCAAACACCTTCATAAAGCCATGCGAAGAACAAAGTACATACAAGTTATTGACTGCGCAAGACAACTACATGTCTGAAGGGAAAAGTGGAAAATTGTTCAGGGATCAGGGTGCAAGGTTGGTGTAGATTGTAAATCTATGGAAGAGCTGTTTTCAACCATTATAATCTGGTTGTGTAATCATTAGAGCTGTGAATCAGGGGTTGACATTTGATTGGATTTTTTTTCGGACATTGTGATTTTTGATTCAATAGCACTAATATGTTTGCCTGATTTGTTTCAAGCAGTTAATAAACATTGAAATGCTGTGAAATTTGTGTTGTTGGTTGTTTAAATGTCATGTGTTGTACAAATGATAATTTATCTTTTTTTTTTTTTTTTAAATACTGGCAATCATCTGCTCCACACTCTAATCTGGTAGGGTCCAGTAATGCACCAAGCGCCCATAAACTCAAAGCAGAAAAAGCAATAATCTCACAACATGCATATTTTAAAGATGATGGAAGTAGTTTGTATTTTCAAAAAAAAAATTTTTTTAATGTATGGTATATTTAAGGAATTTCTCAATTAGATTAGATTGACTGAATTGCATAATTGATTAAACTGCATGATCAATTTTATTGTACTGTAACATTATTGTACTAATCGTAATATACACATAACGTGTCAATCACATTTACATGGACAATATTTATTTTATTCCAAAATCATTCTGATTGGAGATTCCAACGTAACTGGGTTTATATGCAAAATATTTCATCAGCATATAACTTTTTTGATATGTGCAAAGTAGATCTTACAACACCGAAGCCTTTAATCTGCTGCAAATAGAACCGAAGATTAGATGCTTTAGTATGTATGATGTGGTGAGCCTATCTGTGCCCCTTCCTCAGCCATAGACCCGATTGATGACAGTAAAGAAAGGCAGGAGAGAGTTTTTAAGAAGGAAGCAACAATTCTCTCCAGGAAGCTCGTCACATCACCTAACGTAGTGTGTCGAAAGGTTTACACCCCCGCTCTCATTCAGATTGAATATTAATTTTGGTCAGGCCAGATTGGGTCAGACTGTTCAGACTGAGATCGAGGTGTTTACACCATGCATTTTTATTCCAATTATTAGTGGAAAGGTTTATATAAACAAATCTATTGTGATCCAGAGCTATCGGTCAAGTGCAGATCATTCGCAGTAACGGCGCAGGCTCTCCAAGAAAGAATACAAACGAGATGTACTGATTGGGACCTTTAGTGTTCAATTACATTAGATGAATAAGCAATAAAATGCTGACATCATGTCCACGATACACAGTAACATTTCTGCATGGCAAACAATCGTCGTTGTAGTTAAGCCTCTACTTCTTTTCTATGAAGTATGCCTCCTGAACAGAAACAAGATGAAAAGAAAACAAATCAGAAATAAGAAAATTTACAGGGAGCGAAATTTGGAAGCAATATCGTGAGACACAACAGCTGAAGATACTGTCATTGGTTAAAAAGGCAGAGCTGCAGAGATTCAAGCAATTCTCACGAGCTGTGCTACCTGCTGCCAGCTATCGAGAACACCAGGAAGTGTGCCAAAGCACAATCAAAATGAAAAAGGCATTCATTAACATGTGTCTGTCTAATCCACAAATGAGCACTGATGTAGATGTGAATGCATGTACGTGTCTGTATTTCTTATATATATATATATATTACACACACACACACACACACACACACACACACACACACACACACACATACATACATACACACACGCGTACATACATATATATGCTTTCCAAAAAAAAACAGAAATTTGCAGCATAAGAGCTAGAGATATTTGCAAATCACTTTTTATCTCTTTAGTACTGGTCAACCTCGTGGGAGGTCAGAACAATGCTGAAGCGGCTATTTTTTAGCTCCTCGTGTTTGATTCACTGCTCCTTGGAAAGGATGCACTCAACCAGACATAATACGCAATCTGCCGAGGTGCCAGGGATCAGTGGAGCTTAAGGCAATCTTGGGACTGCTGCAGAAAGCTTTGCGTTACAGGATAAAGGAGTAATTTTGAGACATGAGAGTTAAAGTTGTCGAATGTCTTAAGCCAAGCTCATACTAAAGGCCATGTTGTTCAATTCTGATGTTTTTTTTTTTGTTGTCAGATCAGATTCACAACACATAAAAATTCACATTGTCATTTGTAATTATGAAATCAACGAACACATCTGTAACGGCACGCATGCGCACACCCATACACCTTCACATTTTGTCATTTCCTTCGAAATTATCTCAAACATTGCTCTGTTCCTATAAGTTACCTTCAGGTTTGCTTGGACAGACTCATTGCCCCAGGTATCCACCAAACCACTGATGGTCCTTTCTCTCTATTGACAAATCTGAGCTGAAAAAACTTCAGGATTTGTGCGTTCAGACAGCCCTTTAAAAAAATAAATATATAAATATACACGTCACGTTTGGGTACAAAATTCGATCTGAGTCACTTTAGCCTGGGAGGATATTCATAGAACAGACAGGATTACCCATACTTCTTTACGTCAGCTCGAGTTCTAGATCACTTACATTACCACTGCAATGTGATACAGTAGCATAGCCACACTACTGACATAAATAGGCTCTTAGTCTGTGTGAAAGAATGCTACCCAATTTATTAAAACTCGGAATAATCTGGGAATCAGGGAAACATCAGAAACAACTGCATCACCACAAAACTTACTATTGTTGTTTTTTTGCAGTTGTGCAAAAATCTCTCAACACAGCTCCTGGACAGGTTTAGGGAAAATCGTGTCGGCACTGGAGGCTGACTGGAGGGGCTCCAAATTCAGAGGAAACAGAACAAGACACTGGGCAGGAGACAGGAACAGAGAGAGCGCGTCATACTGTATGAGTCAATGAATGTCCTGCTATGTGTTGGCAGCTGAGGTGCCATTGCAAGATGGCACTTGCAACCGACACTACCACCCCCGGGGTTCCTAATATACAACCAGACAGTGTCTCGGTCTAAAATGACTAATAACGACTGTACTTGGACAGGTGACGTGACTGAAATCAGCCCAGCCTGATTATTGTAAGTAGATTTGTTAAAAATTATGTTTTAACAAAATCACATGCTAAACATGCACAGAAAGGACAGGAGAATGTTTGGCCATCTCTGAGCTTCTGTACCACCTCAGGAGTAAAGTTGCCGTGCTGAGATACAAGAGTCAAGCTCCCAGCACCAGTCCCAGTGTGTGTGAACGCACCAGTACGTGCAGTAGACAGTTCTGTAAATTCAGTGAAACTCATGTGAGAACGAATGGCTCTTTGCCCAGGTGGTACACATATCTAGTAAATCAGAATACGTTACACATGTCAATAGAAAATACAAAATAATAAATATACAAATAATAATGTGCTAAAGGAAGGCAGGCCGTTTTTTTTCTTTCCCTCCAATAAAAGCGCCAGTTTGGGCAAATCTGCCTCTTTATATATTTAAGTGATTAAACTGCCTTAAAGGCAACCTAAACACTTTGTGAATCGATATTATGAGTCACCATAAATTTAAGGCTTGATATTCTCCTAGGCAGTGTACTGAGGAAATGTCAGGCTTAATTTGAAATGTCGACATTTAATTTGAGGGACATGTTTAATTTTAAAGGCATTGAGGATGAAGTTAACTTCATCACACTAAAGCTTATTTCTAGTTTAGTTTATAAGCAAAGTGGTGCTTCAAATGCAAACTCTGATATAAAACAAAAGAAATTTGAAATGTAGACTATTATAGATGCTTAAAATTATTTTTTAGGAAGAGTGAGCATAAAAGCTAGTTACTTGAACCATTTATATATATATATATATATATATATATATATATATATATATATATATATATATTTTTTTTTTTTTTTTTTTAAGTTGTGTGTAAATGACTCCTGCAGATCTGATTCTTTTTCTTACTCTTTTTTTTTTTTTTTTTACTACACAGTGCTTTTTTGTTTGATTGACCTCAGTCATTATAGCATGTAAGGTATGCTCAATATGAAAACATTTTCCTTTTAAAGAAACTTCTAGGTGACCTGGACGGACATATGAGATGGTGATAGAATTAACCCTCGGTTAGACCTTGGGGCGCTGGCAGAGGAATAAAAAAAATATTTGCAAAAGAATAAAAATTTGCAAATCTGGAAGTGTAAAGCTTTAGTGGTGTCAGACAAAATGCAATGGTTATACTTCATGCCACAGATAACTGGATTGAAGCAGCAAATATAAAACACAGCCCTGACATGCTAACAATGAGAGTGGGCAGATGAGGGGCTAATGTGCACAAGAATTAAATGATTGTTATTAAAGAGCATTTCACCATGACTGGGGCACGGCTGAGAAAAGGAGTGCATCCACATACACAAACAGTCGTGCAAACGCACACACAGCTGCAGACTCAGTGACGCTTATGCAGACCCTTCCACAATCATCTTAAACATCATGACGTTCACCAAATCTGTGTAAGTAAATCCACAGAACAAACAAAGCAGAAATGTAGATGGCAATGTAAAACTTTCTTGCATCTATACAACAATAAAATGGTGCTGCAAACATATGCATCTTACAACTAAGCACGACAATAACTGGTCAGTTCCTCGTAATATAAAAACAACAAATAACCGCATGGAGCCAGGCTAATAGTTTGATGTTCTCCGGACTGACGTGCGCTTCATGCTCAGTAACCACACAAGTGCTTCCTAATAACACAGTGGTGTTGTGGAGAAGCAAAAACTCCAATGACAGGTTTTAAACTGCCAGAGAGCCAACACGAGTAAGGTCCATAAACCCTCAACTGTGTGCTTAGACAGCATCATGCCCGAGGTTCAAATGATGAAATATAAACGTTGCCTACTGCAATATTTTAGATGCAAAACTTACTCAGTGTCACCTTAACATGCCCTGTTCACAGTACAGACATAAAAGTCATGAAAGGCACTACTTGCTAATCAATCGCATGCCTAAGTTCTTTATCCAGTAACATAATTTGAAAATAAATAAATAAATAAATAAAAAACACAACTGCTTAGATAAAAAGTGTGATGATTTGACAGTGTGTCAGAGTGCACCAGCCTGTGCCTCGTCTCTCCTCATTAGCACAAAACTGCAGCCCCGATTTCACTGCCACACTTTACCGAACCACTCCGCTATACAAGCTCCAATTATGGAGCTCACCCAAAGTGTATCCAAACACAGCTGGCACAGAAATGTCAAAACCTCATAAAGGATGCTAATAGCTGAATATATAATCAGCTGTGAAGCAGAAAATCACTTTTCACAACTCCAAAAGGGAAAAAGAGTGCACCGTGCATCATACATACATGTACAACTATACATTTATCAAATTTTCATCATTCCCCATCCAGACCTGAGCAACACAAATTTTTTTTTCTACTTGTGAATAACCAATGACTTCCAGAACCAACAGGCAAAAAAAAAAAAAAAAAAGACGACAGGAAAACCAGCATTTCCACTGTTTGTAAAAAGTAAAGGAGGATAAAATAATATCAGCTATGCAGTTGGGAACTGTATGCTGTCAGCAGCGATTACAAAAACTCAGCTCAATGTTATAAGTAACAGTACAGTTTTAGATGTAATGCTTTAATGTCCCCATGGCTGACATTTTCACCAGTGATCTGCCGCTCAAAGCTTTAAGCCCTGACTAAAATAAACCCAGTGCATTTCATCACGGTCTAATTTTCAACTAAGGATTAACAGGTAATTAATGTTAACTATATAATTGTATACTGTTATTCAATTCAGATGTGCCTTGATGTATTTTACTTCCCATGAATAACTTGAAAACATTCTTCATGAATATTTCCCAGTGTGCGCCAGGTAATAACAGAGTTCAATACGCTTGCATGACCATCAGACATTGCGGATTCATATGCTGACTGGCTCATCTCCCGTTTACTGAAACAAAGAAAGCTTTTGTATTATAGCATATCCACAAAGTCAAACTGGAAAGCTTTTATGCAAAATGTCTAAAGCTTCTAGTAATGTAATGTAATATAATTAGAGTAAGATCATATGAGAAAGTTTAAAATGTTTACATCACACAAGCTTATCTCCATCTTTCAACCCCCTCCTACAAACTCGTCTAGGGCACCTTTAGCAGGTAACCTGTGCTACCAATGACACTACTTTAAACAAACCCTTTTACACTTCTTAACTGATAAACCTCCCATTCCGACACTACACATTAGCAGTGCACTCAGGAGCTGCATATCCAGCGACTAACATCTTTAGCAGTAAAGGGAAAACAAAAAAGTGCAGTGCAATCACAGCATCATTCAGCCCCCAAGACTTTACAGGTGAGTACAGCTTTACTGTTTAAACATCAAACTTCAACACAAATGAAGGTCAGCTTAAATGCCAACTGAAAAGGCTAACATTTTAACGATCAACATTTTACAATTAAACGTTTAATGATTTAAAAACACTGTTAGTAGTCCTGACAAATATTTTTTTACAATTTCTCTTTGAGATTAATAACTCTGATTGCACTCTGTCAATCCAACTAATAGAAGTGGTATTAAAAACTCTATAGGTCAGAAAATGCTTATTGTTACTTACTGTGTAAGACTGTCTTAAACAGTATTTTTTTTTTACTTTTCTGCAGAACTTATGTGAGGGGACTGGTGCTTTGATAAAAAGAAAATCATACTTAAGAAACACATCAAGTCTAAAGTGTTCACAACAGCATTGGGCTACAGATGGGCTACAGATACCACGGCCTAATACAGTTTGCGCATGATGAGTTTGTGACAAACATCAGTCCTTCTATTCT
This sequence comes from Clarias gariepinus, assembly GCF_024256425.1. Lineage (NCBI taxonomy): Eukaryota > Metazoa > Chordata > Actinopteri > Siluriformes > Clariidae > Clarias > Clarias gariepinus. The sequence goes on from NC_071107.1 coordinate 25,458,091, forward strand.
ACACACTATTTGTTTATTATTATTATTATTATTATTCTCAGGTTACTGCCATATTCATCATATTATTCATCATTCAGCAGACGACAAATTTCTATATCAAAACCACTTACACTGATTTCCCTTACCCACATGAAAAAAAAAAAGAGATGATCACAAGTAAAGAGACCTAACGGCTAAGTTCACCTTATAAACCAAATCAATTGAATTCAAGTTCAATTCTGATTCTTTCTTTCTTCTTTTTTTTTGGATTTGCATGAGTTCACATTCATAATTACAGACTGCCGTATCTGTCTATAATGTGAATGTACCTGTCCTCTGAAACAGCATACACGTGCACATTCATACATCTTTGCCTTGTCTTTGAGATTTTAGCAAAAATACGTAAAAGCAAAAAATGCTCTGAAGGATGACAGGCAGTTAATCAGCTGTATTTGTTAAGGTCCAGCAGAAGGAAGAAAGCCAGATGCCTTGCTTCAGCTGTTTCAGCAGCTACTGCTAGCATTGCTATGAAATCCCAGCACTGCCGGTGCTGACTGATGACGTCAGCATGTCATGCTTTTTGCGCAGAGGCTTTGAATTTTCTTATTCGAGTCACATGACCACATACTGTTTATATCCAATCTACGATCTATATCGACATCCGAAAGTTATTCAGATCTGATATGCAAAACATCAGATTTATGCATTCAGACATGTATTAAAAAAAATCTGATCTATGTCACATTAGTATAAAAAAATCTGATTTGATTAACTTCAAGCTGGTAATGTGAACGGAGCCTTTAACATAAATGAATTAAACTGGATGAATTGTATTTTATTTTCACTTCTAACAGTTCTAACATACAGATTTGTCATTTTTTTAACCAATCTAATGTAACTAATCTAATTTGTTTTGCGCTTATATAGTATCCTGGCACAAATCTGATAAATGTAGGTCACTTCAGCTTTTACATTTTAAGTCCCTGTGACATGTCTTGTGAGCTGTGATTCAATTGTGTTTGCTTATTTCCAAGTACAAAAATCTCTGAAACTTTAAAATCTCTGCAAGATTCCTATACGAGGCCATGTACTGTATATAGATAGATAGACAGATAGAGTAAAATAAATTTGTCATATATGAAATTAGCATAAATATATATAAAAACACAGATGATGGGGCTTTAATGACAGATTGGATTAGATTTATCCGAGCATTATTTACACTGTAACACTTGGATAAATTGAAATCTGTATCCTTGAATGGATTTTTTTTGTCAAACTCATTCTCCAGGATGAAGCTTCATTCATTATTGTAGAAATGGATTAAGTCGCCATTTAGGTAACCTGAACATGGAAATGGAGCTGATGTAGAATTCAACTCAAATAACCGGTTCTCTCTAAACTGAAAGACTTTCATAATTGATTGCTTTAACTTCTACACATTAACTGATTGAATCTTGACATACACACTTATACCCCCTTAACTCAGGATCGATGTTCATTGCAATTAGTACTCATTGATTAAAGTGTCGTACGTCAGTAAGAAAATAACAATGCTCCTGTTACTGCAGAGAGTCAAGTGCACCAGGGTGAACATCTAAACCCTGTATTATTATTATTATCATTATTATTATTATTATGGTATTATAGGAGAGTCGTGTGCTTGTTAGTTTAGATGTACAATTTTGACATTAAGAATCAGTTCAGCTCCTCTTCATGAAGATTTTAGCCGAACTGAGAATGAATGCGAAAGCGAAATTTCGGGTTGATTTTCGCACCCTCAGGCTGTTAGCAGTCTCCTCGGTGTGGACGACGAAGATTAAAACCCACCTCCGGATCTGTTCCGCCTGTTTAGCGCAAAGTCACTGATTAATCTGGATGAATCTCGATCTGAACAAACTGTACGAGATCAGGACTAGCGAGGTTTATTCCAACATCAGCCTTACAGTTTACTGGGTGTGTTGATCGCCATTTAATATTAGCGGTTGGGTTGTGGCAAAAATAATAATAAAAAAATAAAATAAATATAAAAACAAATGTGCATTTTAGATTTACCAATTCACCACAGACAGACGTTCACATACATATGAACAGTTCTTACCTCCTGTTTTTTCCCCGAACCGTTTTAGAGAAGCCGGAGTCCCAAACCGTCAGATTAAATCAACAAGCGCGTACTCCGAGGCTCGGTGATAAAGTTTGTGCACTGTTTCCCGTCAGCACCAGCTCGCCCGCTTTGCTAACACTTGCTATCGTCATGAGTCGCACAGTTCGTCATGTAACGTGAGCTCACGTCTCTACGCGCGTCCGACGGCAAGACTAAAGACGCCGAAATCCGCTCCTCACGCGTTCCTTGCCTCCAACGAAACAACCCAAGCGCCGTTACACAGCCCTCACTGACAGTGCGCTGTTTAAGACCCGAACTAAAGTTCTCCTCTTCTTCTCTCTCCCAGCGCCATCTTTCCCGCGGGGCACGCCGGGTAATCCTGAGGAATCCCCACGCAGCGCGCGCGGCCTGACGTTATCCAGTCGAGCGGAGAGCAGGTGGGACTAAGGATATGGGCCGCGTCCCAAACCGCGTCCTACACTACTTCTACTATTACTACTACTACTACTACTACACGGGTTGCGATAACACTGAAGGGGTAGTGATGCTACAACCACTTTAGTGCTGTGGCACGCGGTTTGAGATGCTGCCTTGATGCAGATTTGACGTTTAAACACTTAAATGCTGGCTTTTGCAATGAAAACTAATCCGCTAAATAGTTTATACTTTGAGGGTTTAAGTAGGAACGAATCGTGTCATAGAAATCTTGATGTTTGCTACTGAGGAAGTTAATGGCAGCTTAGTAACTGCAACTACTATTCCTATCGATGTAACATTACCTGCCTCTATAATCAGGACCAATCCTGATCCAAAAACAGAACAAGTGGACCTCCATTTATATTTAGGCATTTGGTTACACCCTTATCCAGGGCGAGTTACAAAAGTGCTTTGAAGCTTATGTCATTGTATACATCCATACATTGCTTACTAAGTTACTAAGTACCATAGTTGGGAAATGTGTGGTTTTTTTTTGTTTGTTTGTTTTTGTGGATTAACCTAAATATCTAAGAAACAGGTATGTCTTTTGTCTGAAACGGCAATTAATCTAATCTACACATCTCTGGGTGAAAACCGGAGTACCCCAGTGAAGACCCACTAATCACAGGGAGCACACATACATGTACACAATCTATTATAGAGGAAGGTAATGTTAAATCGAATAGGAATAGTAGTTGTTGGCTATTAGAAACTGCGGTTAATTTCCTCAGTCCCACTCAAGATTTGTATTTTTTTCTTTAGATTTTTCCCAGATTTTTCTCAAATCTGAGCTCACAGACGCCCCTGATTGGTTGAAGAGTCGTGATTAATGTGGGAGCACTAAGTACCTCTCATCCCTCCCCTCTGAAAGAGGGCTCGCCCAATCAACTCTCTCTAGACCTCCGGCTGCGAGAGGTTACAGCATCGAACACGCGATCTCCAGATGATAAGGCGTTTGTGTGCCACTCGGAGGCCCCCCCATCAAGATTTCTATGACATGATTTCTATGACATCCTACTTAAACCCCAGTGGCATAGTGGTTAGCACTATTGTAGTACACCTTTATGGTCAAGGGTTCAATTCCCACTTTGGTCCTGTGTTCTTGGAGTTTGCATGTTCTCTCCGTTGATCGCCATTTATTATTAGCGGTTGGATTATGGCAAAAAATAATAATAAAAGTAAAATAAATATAAAAACAAATATGCATTTTAGATTTACCAATTCACCACAGACAGACGTGGACATACATATGAATAGTTCTTACCTCTCGTTTTTTTTTTTCCAAACCGCTTTGGAGAAGCCGGAATCCCAAACCGTCAAATCAACAAGTTAAATCAACAAGCACGTACTCCGAGGCTTGGTGATAAAGTTTGTGCACTGTTTCCCTTCAGAGTTTGCATGTTCTCTTCATGCTTGGTGGGTTTCTTCCTGCAGATTATTATTTTGCGGATGGAGTTCCCGAATTGTCCATACAGTAGTGTGTGATGGATTGGCACCCTGTCCTGGGTGTTCGCCACTGTGCCACCCACTTACGAAATAAGGTTGATTGAAAACTTGAGATGTAAGGATAATCCTTCAGTTAGGTGTGCTCAAGTCCAGTTGGTTAATAGAACAGGATTGGACCTGGTTATAGAGGAAGATAATGTTGAATCGATGAATAGTAGTAGACATGTAATCACTGTTTTAGACTATGAGAAACTGCTTCCTCAGTCCCCAAGTCTCCTGGGATAGGCTCCAGGGCTCTGAGACCCTGTACAGGATATGCAATATAGAAGATGAAGACGATGAAGAATCTTATTTAAGTTAAATGCCCTGCAAAAGACTATTGTGATGTTTAAGTGTTCCTGCCTGACCCTATTTTTTTCAGGAATGGGTTCTCTGAATATGAATATGACGAAATGAAGACTACAGAAGATATACATTGGTGTTCTTTGGTAATTCCTGTGTGTAAAAATATAACATGTAAAAATAAGAATCTACAATAGCAGGCACTCTGAGCAGAGTAATTTACATGGCCACATGTTGGCATCAATACTGTGTAGAAGAGACTACAGTTTCTCATAGGAAGAACACCAGCACCAGATGGCAGTCATGGGTTCTGTTGATCTTAAGTGACAAGAGAGGCCATGAGGAATGCAAGACTTGCAGATCAATTATGCAATCAGTAAGTTTTTTTTCTCTCTTTTGGCCAAAAGTTACTGTGAATCACTGTCTCAGCTGTTAGACTCTTGGCCCACATTTCCCTCACCACAGCCCTGAAAGAGGAAACAGCTTTGGAAACAGAACTTTAGAAAACAACACCAACCATGTCTGGGAAAGCTCAACTTTTATAAATCCTGGTTCAGAAAAATTTTTCACATAGTTTTTCTTACATGTTTTTTCCTCTTCTGTGTTTCAGAGGCACTTATAACAATTTATTACATATCCCTGCTGAATGTTCAAATCTGATTGGTCAAAAGGTGATGATTAACTTTTTTTTCAGTCTAATATGACTTAATAGTAGTTTTGACTGTAAATTAAATTTTAAATGATTACAAGTGGTTAGCACTGTGGCCTCACACCACAGGGTTTGATTCCGTCTCTGGGTATGTGTTCATGGAGCTTGTGCGTTCTCCCCATGCTTGGTGGCGTTCCCAACATTACATTACATGTAGTGTGTGAATAAGCGTGTATGTGCCGGTGCCATGCGATGGATTGTCAAGAATCAAAGATTAAAGAAAGCATAATAAGTCAAGTAAATAAACCTAGTGATAGCAACAATTAACTAACATGGACTTGAACAGCAGACACTCCACTTAATCAAAGATTATTAACAAGCAGTAAACAAGCGCTGTTAATTAACAGATAAATGTTGATATAGTCGACCTTTCTGTAATGAGACATTTATGTGTTATTTATGCTACTTATTACTTATTACATGTTAGTAGTTTGTAACTGTCAGTAAACTATCCATCATAAGGACATTCGAGTTTCTACCATGAAAAGTTTTTTTATGTTTTATGTGTGTGACTTTGAGAATTGTAAAAAAATAAAAATAAAAAAAAAGAATTGGCAAAATGGTGCATGAGAGACAGACTAGTTGTTGGAAATCAGCTTTGAGTTGGAAGCATCACACCTCCCCATAGTGAATTATTTTTATATAACAGCACAATTCGTTGTTTTGTTTCTTATGTAATATGTAATTAGAGTAATGTATGCAGGAATTTCAGGCTTATTATAAAACTTATACGCTGAGGATTCTCTATGACAATGTTAGGCCATTCAAATGCCATTTTCTGAGACTTGGGTGATCACTAGGCCCTACTTATGTTAAAGGCCCTACTTCTGACAGCTAGTGCCAGAAGGTGGCTTACTACTGTTGCACTGTCCTGTCACAGAGAGACAACTGACCTCAGAACAGCATGTGGTGAACACATGGCCCTAGAAAAGGTCATGGTTTGCTGACCTCAAACCTGCTGCTTTGAGGCATGACAGGGAGCCGGTCAGTGGTGAAACGTTATTTGCATTTCATTCAAAACTGGAAAATGTATCAGGAAAATCAGGTCAGCACCTGCCACCTGCCAACATGGATTTACTGGAGTCAACGCTTCTTACTGTGCAAACATTTCATTTAAACTCAGATCAGACACCATGAAAACAGGTTGTCTGGGCATTAAAGTTATGAGTTTCTGGTGTTTTGGTGTTTTGGAATTTTGTCCCAGTCTTGCCTGATATAGATTTTCAGCTCTTGAAGAGTTCCTGGTCGTCTTTGATGTATTTTTCATACAATGATGCACCAAATGTTCTCTATAGGTGAAAGATCTTGACTACAAGCAAGCCAATTGAGCACCCTGACCCTTCTACTATGAAGCCATGCTGTTGTAATAGCTGCAGCACGTGGGTTTGCATTCCTGCTGATATATACAAGGCCTTCTGGACATATGTTGCTCTAAAAGCTTTATATACCTTTCAGCATTCATAGTGCCTACCAAAACATGCAAACTCCCCATACTGTATGCACTACTGCACCCCTCATGCCATTAGAGATGCTGGCTTTTGAACTGAACACTGATAACATGCTGGAAGGTCTCCCTCCTCTTTAGCCAAGAGGACACAATGTCCATGATTTCCAACAAGAATGTCGAATTTGGACTCGATCGACCATAGAACACTTTTCCACTTTAAACAGATAATTTAAAGTGAGCTTTGGCCCACAGGAGACAACAGCGCTTCTGCACCACGTTCACATAAGTCTTTTTGCATGATAGAGCTTTAGTTGGCATCAGCAGATAGTGTTTACCTGCAGTGATTTCTGGAAGTATTCCTGGGTCCATTTAGTAATGTCAATGGCACAATCATCCAGATGAGTGATGCAGTGTTGTCTGAGGGCCCGAAGACCACGGGCATCCAACAAAGATCTTCTGTCTTAGGCACAGAGATTTCTCCAGTTTCCCTGAATCTTTTGATGGTGTTAGCACTGTAGATGGTGAAAAAAACATTTGCCGTTTGACATTTAGGAAAGTTGTTTTTACACTATTTTTGCGAAGTTTTGTTATTCCACTTTTTTACACACTCTTTCACAGATTGTCTCTTTCTAAGACATCCCTTTTATAGTTAATCATGCTAGAGAGCTGATGTCAATTAACTTTTTAATCTTTTCAAATTTTCTTGCTGTTTCAGCCCTTTGTTGTTTTCAACTTTTTTGAAACCTGTAACAGGCGTCACATTTAAAATGAGCTCATTTAGTAGATGAAAGTGTAAAATTTCCTTGTTTAAGCATTTTTGTTCTCTTGTGTTCTATTGTGAATAAAATATCGGCTCATGTGATTTGTTATTAGTTTTATTTTTATCCAAATATTTTTTAAAAGCCCCAACTTTTGTGGAATTCGGGTTGTATATACAAATATATAAATAAATCTGTTCCATGTGCTTACAACCCCTACAGCAGCAGTCAAGTGGATACTTGATATGCTGGATAAGCTTTGTTTTGTCTAAATAGTAACAACAGCTTTAACAAGTGCTCATTCAAACAGATAAGCGCCGGATCTGTTTTTTTCTGTGTTTCAAGTGTAAACATATTATTTCACATCAAAGCACTGATAACCAAACAGTCCAGCCAAGAAGCTCTTTACCCATATGTGTGAATAGTAACAAAACCTGTATAATCATGTGAGTGTGTGTGTGTGTGTGTGTGTGTGTTACCCACTGCACTGTGTAAAACATCGCAATGCTGTCTGCTCACCGTTAGCTTTGGCTTAAATCAAGTCTATGTTTGATTTTCACAGTCAGAACAGGTTCTGGATGGTTGAAAAACCTATTTAAGACACAGCAGGAGAACCCTGCTGCTCTTTCAGTGATGCAAGGAAGCGTATGGACGGGCATCTGTTTAATAATATCAATCATAAAGAGGAAGCAGTCGGACTTTCTGCCTAAAGCCAGTAAAGAGCTGCCATATGATCCTCATAATAGCATGTTACAGGTCATTTGTTGCACTTAATGCATTTCAGTGTTCCTGTCTGCTTTTCAAGGACAGACATGTCTCAAATAACTAATAAATGAATGACTAGTTTCATTACTATCTGATGAAAGTGTTTCTTTGTAATTTCTTGTAAAACTGTTAAGTGTTTTATTGCGCTGAGAGATAAGAATTTAATTTTTCTAATTGTTCATGCTCAAGGAGATGTGTACGACTCTTGGCTGCATTAAAGGCCCGCATCCTCCATGCTTTCCTGTCCTGTCCCCTACCTATAGTTTTATGCTGGTGTCCGAGAGAGTTAAAAATCAGAACTTTATCTGATGCTGTTCGGTTAGGTACTTTCTCTCTCTCAGGTGACAGTTTTATTAAAAATGGGCCTGTAGATTACAAAATATTTTATATTTCTCTTTATTTTAATGCCACTGACAATACCAAGTGAAGCCACAAGGGGATGATAACTACCAGTATTTATGGCATGAACTGTGTGAGGCACACTGTAGAGTCTCTTGTCCTTCTGTGGGAATTTTTTTGATGGGTAATATATAGTAATTCACTTAAGAATGGCACTTCTGCTAAGCCTATATGAAACATACACTTCAATATATTCAGTATCTCCTTTATATAGTGTATATTCATTCACTGGTCACTTTACCAGAAACCTATCAACGTGCACATGTATACAAACAGCCATTCATGTGGCAACAGCATAATGCATAAAATCCTACAAACACAGGTCAAGAGCTTCAGCTAATATTCGAACATCAGATTGGCAGAGTGACTTCTGCCACTTTAATCATGGCACGAATGTTAATTTGACATTCTGGTTTGAGTATTTCAGAAACTGTTGATATCCTGGGATTGTCTGTGTGTGTGTGTGTGTGTGTGTGTGTGTGTGCGTGCGTGAACCGCAGGCTGAAATACCCTGTGAATGTAAGTGGTAGGAGAAGATTGACAAGCCTTTTCTGAGCTGCCAAAAAGTCTGTAGTAACTCAAATAATCATCCTTTACAACAGCTGTAAGGCATCTTAGCATGCACATCCTCACATCAAAGCTTGAAGTGGATGAGCTACAACAGCAGAAGACCACTGAAGGTTTATGACATTTATAGAAAAGCTCTGCTTAAAACCTGACATATTCAAAAAAGCATGGCCTGTGTACCAAAACAACTCTTTATACAGTACTTTCCCAGGTGCTTTTTTTTCTCTTTCCTGTGCTAATTATTATTATTATTATTATTATTATTATTATTTATTAACAATAATAATAATAATAATAATTATTATTATTATTATTATTATTATTATTATTATTAAAATGCATGTGTCTCTCATTCACTTAATTATATTGTATTGCCAACTGATGGATACACTCAACATCCAATTAGAGAAAGGTTAAAATAATTAGTAGATCTTAAAGGTGACCTTGAAAATGTACTTTCTTTGGCATATTACATTGAGATGGGTCTCCGGTGTGTGTGTGTGTGTGTGGTTGTGTGTGCGTGCATGCGTGCGTGCGTGTGTGTGTGTGTGTGTGTGTGCGTGCATATGTGTGTGTGTGTGTGTTTGTGAGAGGGAGAGAAAAATAGGGGACCTTTAAACTCAGCATAACAAAGGCTACAGACAATTGACCAGAGTACTGTATCTCTTACTGAATATTTTTTTTACCCTGTTTTTTATTCTCTCCTCTATTATCACTTTTCAGTAATGTGATATATAATGCTAGCTTCAAAGTCATTTGTTCTCTTATGGAAATCACAATTTACCCAAATAAATGAATAAATAATTGCTTAGGAGTGTTAAGAGTACACTATTATATTAATTCAGCACTTTGGTCAGTCTGATAACAGATCTGAATGTTCTTTTAAGATGATTAAAAATAATTATACACAGTCCAGAGTACAGAATGCAGGATCTTAGTTAAAAAAAAAAAAGAAAGAAACTGGTCATCGAGCACATAAAAGATCTTAACTGTGTCTTTATTAGCTTATTAGCGTTGGTGCAAATTAAACACACTTTGTTGGTTCCAAAATTAATGCTACTCTTAAAATGACTTCAGCAGCCCTTAATCATACCAGCAGGGATCACTGAATAGGAAGCCATTCATTAGCACTCATTATACGACACTTATTAGAACCCATCAGCAATCAGCAAATTGCTTTGAGTTGGTCCTCATTCGGGCTAATGACAGTACTGCAGCTGTACAAGCAGCTGGTCATAAACAATAATGACAGACAGGTCAATCAACCCCAATCAACTTTCCACACGGTTTAAAAGCCTTGTTCTAAGACTAGGAGGTACGACAATAGAGTAACTACACTCCCTCCCTCCGCTAGATCCACGTTTCTCACAATAATACAGTAGAAAAATTATTTAAGCAACGGACGCTATGGCATGCATGTTCAGCAACTCATCAACTTCTGGTCTTATTCTGACCTCCACTTTTCTACTCTTTATGTTAAACCTTCTTTCTTTCTTTTCACCTCCAAAGGAAAACTGAGATAAGTCCAAAAAACGCTCGAGAGATATACGACTGATGTTTCAGCATACATATGATGTCGGCAGATGACAGCATCGGCATAAAAGTAGTTCTGGACTTCAGACTTCAAAGACTGCTCACGTCAGATTTGAAATAGTGCTACATTTCACCACCTCACTCACTCAGTCCCTGTGCAAGCAACTGATCAACCACAGGCGCACAAGGGACATGGCATAAGTACAGCTCACCAAGGAAATACACTTGCCTGCCTTGATGAAAATAATGACGGCTGCTGCTGGTATACTGTTTTTTCATGCTACCACTGGTCACCATACAGTATATGACTTACAAATGATTGACACTTACTCCAAACTAACAAAGCTGACATGATACTGTAAGTTGAGCTTTTGAGCTTGTTTGCCTGGAGAAACAGATCAAAGTCTAGTCCTGGTGTGGAGGATTGAATCTCTCTCTCTCTTTCTCTCTATCTATAGATAAAATTTTCCTTTTAATCTTAAAAACTGACAGTATAAAATCACAGAGCGTTTCCACACCCAGACAATGCATTGAGACTAGAATAGGGCCTACACAGCTCTATCGATGGAAACAATTGCTGTGAAGTTGCATAAGGTTGTTGAAACAATGCCACAGGAAATTAGCTCTATTATTAAAGCTCAAGGTGATCCGACAAAATAGTAGAGTGTGACATTTTTTTGCCAGGCAGTGTTTATATTAACAGAGAGAGAGAGAGTTTTACCACTGAATTCGGACTAATTCTGGTCTAATTCCATCATATAACCATCAATGGACAGCATACTCCCCAGTTCCCAGGTCTCTTTATTACAATTAAGCTCTCCTGAAGCTAGAAATACACACAAGTATTTTTAACTACATGGTTCCACTGGCACCTTCTGTTGTCATAGTATTTCAGACACATCTGTCTTCACATAGTGAATCCCCTTTCCTCTGTCCCATCTGCATGATTGATATGTCACGTCTTAGAAGGTATGTTCACCCCCCCTTCAGTTACCATAGATCAAGTGTCCAGTTATTAAAGGCCCTCATCTTCTTTTGGTGACACTGGGTTCTTAGACATCTAGGAGAAATTAGAAGACGTATATGAACAAGACACTTCTCAACTGACTTCATCCAAACTAGTATATGTTTCCAAATATATTTGATATGTTTTATTTTCTCAGTCATCAGAGGTTGTCAACGGCTACTAAGTGGGGATGGTTCATCATTATGTATGTTACATGTTTCTTACAATGTTACAGTAAAGAATGTTTATAAATGGAAGTACAAATTATTAATACCAATAATAATAAATAAATAAATTATTTCTCTTTCAGCCGATTACTCCGCCATAAGCCTGCTAGATATACATTGTAATATGTTTGAGAACCTTCAGCTTTGAGAACCACTTCATAAGGGAATCCTGTAATGGAATATGCCTATGCCATCAGGAAAGAAAACCACTGATGTGACACCCTCGTCATTCAGTACATTCAGGTCATCATCTAATTTAGTTTTATTGCCATATAAGGTTGGTGAGCCCAGAGCTAAACAAATGAAGCAACTCTAAATCATAACACTGCCTCCAGTGGCTTGTACAATAGCCACTATGTATGATGGGTGCCTCACTTAATGTGCTTCGCTTCTCACCCTGACATGCCTGGAATAGGGACTCATCAGACCACATGGCTTTTTTCCATTGCTCCAGAGTCCAATCATTATTCTGCTTAGCATACTAAAGCCTTTGGTCTGATTAGTCTCATTAGCAAGTGGTTTTCTTGTGGCCACATAGCTATTCAGTCCCTAATATGTGAGTTCTCATCGCACAGTGTGTGTGTGTGTGGAAATGCTCCTACTTGAACTATTAAACATAGCTATGATTTGTACATAACATTTATTTACATAATGAAGTCACTTCTGCTGAATTTTTTTAAAGCCCCATTTCTTCCATGAAGTTGACATTTCACTAATATCCTTCCAGGTTTTAATAAAGCATTGGATATTTCTTAATTCAATTCCAGTTATTTTAACAATCTTATTAGTTTTTTTTGCCTGACCTTTTTTTGGTCAGGCAGTGTAGATTAGTGTTTCCCAACCCATGTCCCGAAGCACCCTCTGCCCTGCAGGTTTTGGTATTTTTCCTGCTTCACCAGTTTTATTAGTTCCAATCCTGCAAGTCACATTGTGCGAGTATGTAAATGCTTTTAATTTCATTGTTAAACAGAGCTTCACCAAGTGCTTAAGTGATCTCCATGCATAATTCTTTTGACCACATATCTTGATGTTTTTGATGGAGTTCATGGTTCAGCACTGTTTTTCCAAATTTTGGTTCTGGTTCAGGGGTTCTTAACCCAATTCCAGGAATTTAAAATCTCCTTAGTTGTTTTCTTTGCTTGATGCAGCACTATAATTGAACACTTTTAAAATAACAAACTACCAGGAAGTGTAGTCTTTAAAAAAAAGCATTTAATTCATTTATTAATATTTTTTATTAATTAAAATAATTAATTAGTTAATTAATTAATTAATTAATTAATAATTATTATTATCAATATAATATACAAATCTATTTAAAAAACACAAGTTATTACTTACCAAACGTGTATACAGTATAATCTGTACCTTCCCTTTATTACAATGAATTTGAACCTGTGCCAAAACCAGAACTGCTTAATGGGAAGTTCCTTAGTATCTACTCACATTTCCTATTAGTTATCTTCCTATTCTTGAGTAAATGTTCATTTGGCTTTTATGGCCTTCACACATGGGTAACCTCACATCTGCATTATAGGTTAATGCTGGTGTGATGACGAGGATCGCTCAACAGACAGGTGGTTTCGAGAGTACAGTTGCACTTGAGAGCAGTGTGAATATGCTCACATGGTACATTAAGCAACACATCGCCACAGAGAGAGAGTTTGACAGTGAACTGGGAGAAGTAAAGCTTTGGGAACTACTGGTTTAGCCATTTCGTGTTCTGCCAGAGGTAAAGTAAGCACCCTAAGCTTGTAAAGTATATTTATAGTTCACTGCCATTTTCATGCAAGAGTAGGCAAGAAAAATGGAACTTTCTTGTAAACAGGATTGTAAACAAAAAGAGATCTTTGTTGTATATGATGTGTATTTTGGGAGAACAGACAGACTTGTGTGAGTTGTTTGGTCTTTAAGTTTCGATTTAAACATAAATGAGAATAGACTATTCAATGAATCCAGTATTTTATTTAGTGGTGTTGAGCCTGAATCACAGGGGTGAACATTAGCCATTATATAGAAAGACTGATCCTCACACCTTTCTGGTCAGCCACTTCAAAACATACAAAGGACTGACCAGTTTCTCTTGAGAATATTTTTATTCTGTTAAAGAGCACATAGTATCCACTATTTGAAGTTTGAGTTGAAAAGGAGAAAAAAGAGAAAAGAGGGCTTTGATCAGATAGATGAAAGTGCAGCAGTAACCAGTTTCACAGCTGGGAAGAGCAGCTTGTTATATGCAATCTGAATGTAAGATGATAGATCATAACTTTCAATAGCTTTCATTTCCAGATATTTACATCTAGATGTGTTAACTTGAAACACAGCAGCTTTGATGTCAGACCACCTAACTTTGTTAACCAACAAAAGTATTGGAACAGCTTATCTCAATGAGGATTAAAGCTAATAACGCAATAGTTGGTTGCAAATCCCTGGCTTGCAGTGACTGCATCAAGCTGGTGGGTCAAACATGCTTATATTCTTCTTGTGATTTTTGCAGGACAGTTGTTGTATTTTTCAGTCTCCTTCTCAGGAGATATATTGCATGCTAGGTTGGCTTAAGGTCTTGTTATTGACTTGGCCAGTCTAAGACCTTCCACTGTTTTCCTCTGAAGTCCTTTGTTGGCAGTGTGTTTCGGGTCATGGACTTGCTTTATGTTTAAGTTCCTCTCTGGCTTTTATATTTCTGCTCTTGAACTGTCCTTGAATGCTACATTGTGATGCCTTTACCTCTGCCCTGTACATAATTAGCTATGCCTGATGATTTTTTAGTGACTGATTGATTTTCCTCTTCTAATCTTTAAAATAGCTGCATTTCTATTTACCATTTACCATTTTCAACAACAAATGCATCGTCGTCACAGGCAAAACCCAGAGGTCAAACCAAGAATTGACATACAGTACAGAGCCATTAATTACACGTTACATGTCCCGATACTTTTGATCAAATGAAATATGGGCGAACAAGCTGTTTTAACATGCAGATATCAGAAAGCTTATCATATGCATCATTAGACACTACAATTTATAGCAAAAACTAAATAAATAGCCTGCTTACAGAGGGGACTTTGTGTATACATCCACATTCCACTTTAGAAAGAACACCTATACACCATTTATGCAGTTATTCAATCCCATAGCACAACACACATAATGTTCAGTCAATTAGAATAGATTCGATTAGACTAGATTCGATTCGATTAGATAGATGTTATTGTCATTGTTATATGTACATCTACAAAGCCAATGAAATGCATCTACTGTAGCTAGAAGCTGTAAATAAGTGGCCTATTTACAATAAATAACAAATGTGATAAATGAGGGTATACAGTATGTACAGTGGTGAGAGTGATTAATATACAGAAGGAGTAGTAGGTAGTAAAGATATGATCAACACATTGTAACAAATCAAACCTTAAGATGGGTGAGTTACAATAGCAGGAGACGACATCAGTTCCCACTCCCAACAGCCAGGAACAGAAATCTCAGGCTATTATGGGCACAGGTAACAGGAAACTGGACAGTTGATGACTGAAGAAAAACCAAGGTATTTTTTTCCTACCCTTCAACTGTTCAGTTTCAGTTAGTCTCCACTTATGACAGCCTCAGACTCTGTAACATTTTGTGTGAAGGTAACAGTTATTCCACCAAAGAGGAGATTAGTTCATTATAATTAATAATAAGCTCTGTTTTTTGTGTTTTCTTTCTTATAGGAAAAAAAAATTGTAAGAAGCAGTATATTTTGTACTATGTTGTACATTTAGAATCTAAGTGCTAAATAAAAATATTTTACTCCTTTTTTAATTTTCATGCTTAGCAAAGTTGCACTACCATTTTTATTGCACTGCCATTCAACATGAAGATTTCAGTTTCCTTCTATTCACAATTATTGTGGGTGACAAGCGAACATCGGTTTCTTTCATTTTCAATCTGATAAAAGGCACAGTTTTCTCTTAAAGCATATATACAGCTTTTAATTCTGAGACATGTTCTTACATTAACTTGCATTAACGATCTTACCATTTAATAAGCAGCTTTTAACACATAAAGGAAAGTTTTCAGGGGTCACCCTTCCTCACATGAAACCCTCACCATTTTATCTGTGCTTGAGACCAATACTGCAATACTGTGCATCCTCATGGTTAGGGCTTCGTATTGAGGAATCAATCCCCAGTCTTTGACTAAATTTGCTGAAGGTACTCCCGCTGTAGGAAAGAATATTGAAACCCAAATTCTTTTTTTTCACATTGGTCTGGAAAAGGTCAGATGGCAACTGGTAGAAACATACAGACTATTTGTGTCCCTTCCAAACATACAACAGTCATTCCTATTTTATTATGAGTGAAGTTGGCCTTTAATGTGCATCTTACACACTCTTTAACATCACATAACCCAGAGATAAGGACCAAAAAGACTATCAGGCAGCTAGGAAAGTGTGTGCAGTTATAGTTCATTAACATACGACTGTTTACTATAATGGGCCTTAGTCAAAGTTTAAAAAAAAATGACTTGATTTAAAACCTATAATTAAAACCTACAACCAAGCATTTGACATTAGATACTGGCCGTAATTAAGCAATCAACTTCATGTGGCAAGTGTAGACAATTATTTGGCTCCAGACTAGCACAGCTGAGTCTATAGTACTACCTCATACCACATTATAATAGATAACATACTTTCCTAACAAAGGATGTTAGCTCAACTGTTGATGCACAATGCACACTGAACCATGCCACTGTCTGTGTTCTGAGAAGACCTGCTTGGTATGAGGGATTCCAGCAAGCCATGCTCATCAATCAAATCCATTGTACTGCGTCCAGAGAGTAAAAGCTCAGGTTACAATGCTGACAATTCCACCTGTCCTGCAGTCTTAAAATGAGATATCCATTTGGAAAAATAACAAAATGCAAAACAAAGCGCTGACACGTTTATTGCTCAGATCTTTGTGTCATTTTTTTTTTATTTTTAGAATTTCAGATATTACGGTTGGATAGTGCAGTATAGATCTTGTGTATGGCTTTTTAAAGCTCTTTCAAAATAACATTTCCAGCCAACAAATTCTTTAATATCCAGCCTTTATATTTATACGCTTTTTGAATTCTGGTGAAATTGCGTGAGAGGAGGGTGTTTAGAGTCATTGTGCATGAATATCGGTAAATAAATACTTAACGTTTATTCGTATTATTGCTCATGGTTTCACAAGCACTATGGCTCTCATGCCCTTTCTGACCCGCAGTTGCTTATGGGTCAAGGCCGCTGCTTGCGTGGAATATTTGTTGTTCCTTGCTCCAACAATTTTCATTCTAGTATGGACAGACAAGCATTTTGTGCCAGGTGGCAAAGGAATCATCCACATGCCACATATCTGGGGGTCACTCAATACTATAGCCATCAAGGTCTTTGTCTGCTGACATATCACTGCCCACACCCTGCATTGTGTGTAGATTACTAGCAGTTAGAGGAGAAGGCATTTCACAGCTGCACCATACATCTAAATGTGCCACCTCTCAGCCTTTCAACTGCCGGCTGTTTCAAAGCCACCACTGGGCTCAGCCAAATATAGAGTGCAATACCAACCCACTCCCCCTGTTCTCCACCTCCAACCATGTAACAATAAGCCAGAGGATTCAGTTACATCAACCAGGGCACTTCCCATAGGCCGAAGCTCTGCTCCTGCATGCAGAAGGAAAGGCATAATGCATTTAGTACAGTATGGTGCAAAGGGAGCAGCTCACACACAGCACTAAGTGACTGGAATGGAGCATCTGAGCCATGGAATGCTAATTCTTGCTGCAGGCTTGTAGCACACAGGAAGAAGGGTGTTAATGACATGCGTGATATCTCCTTACAAAACAAAGACTGCTGATGTGCAACCAAAAAAATACGGCTGTCCTGAGGACTTGTTTGAGCTGCCAAAGCATTAACAGCTTTTATGTGTGTCCTGTAAGATTTGCTCCTTCTTTCAAATTTGCCTTTATCCGTTTTCATTTTCTTTTCCCGTTTGTCTCTGCTGGTGTCAAATACCTGGGTGTTGTGACACAGCTGGGTGCAAGTTCAGCTGCTCTCTCCCTCTTAGGTTTCAGTTAACTGGGTTGCGACGTTCCAGTCATCCAGCAGAGGTTACCAAGGGATTGCATCTCGGCACATGAGGCAGATGACAGGTGGATTAAAAGGACCCGATCCCCTTGGATATTTTTTGTTTGTATCAGATCCTAATGTTAAAATTGATACAAAACATAAGGAACAAAAGGAGTTCTCCGGTCTGCATGGATGCAACGGTGCTATTACTTTATTGTCAGCAAAGCAGTAAAAGTCCCAGGATTCTGGTTGCCTTTTTTCATTCATTGCAGACTGTAATGGAAATACTTATATGACCTAAATTTGCTGGGCTCAGCATATCTACTGATTGCTGATGCAAGAGCTCAACAAAGCTAGGAAGCTAAGTCAGGAAGACCCTCAAACTCATAACCCTCTGCATACAGTATTATAATCTCTCTGGAACTACTTGGATTAAATCACGTCATGCCATCCTGTGTCTCTGAACTGTTGAAGCAAGCCCAGTTAGAAACTTTCCTAAGTGTCCCGCCGCCATATGTTTCCTTGAACAGTCTGAGCAAAAATAGTGTGAAAGTTCTCAGAGTAATTTGGGCTTAATTTAACACTGTTGCAAACAAGTTATCTGACAAGGTACTTGGCAACAACTTGTTGAGGGTGTGACCAGCCCCTTGGGTCCGATCCTAAAGCGGCAGATCAAAGTTGGCATGTGGGTGTAAAGTAGGGCGGTCGCGTGCGCCTTCTTGGCCCTCATCTAAATGTGTGGAGTGGTTGGGGGGGGCGAGTAGCAGAATGTCTGTAGCACCTTCTTCTGGCTGTCTGCATCTAAACACACACTAAAAGAAGCCCGCAGAGGGAGGCTGCCCAACACATACACACTCTGTGAGAAGCTGGACACATTTCAAGTGTGGAGAGGACCACCACGGTGCAGTGAACAGAAGTACCAGATCTTGACATAAAGACTTTTCACAGAGATGACAATGGAAGGGCCAGCTCACAATCAAGGGTAGGCTCAAGCGTATTAATGTTAACATTTATCACTGACAACATTTACTTTATGATTACTGAGGATTACGATTACTTTTGGTAATTTGATGTGATCTTTGCAAAAAAAAAAAATTCTTTGACAAAAAGTCCTAAATATTGTTATAGATGAGCATTTATCAGTGTGAAACCTTTACTTGTGTGGGAAACTTTGTGTTATCATTTTTTTTTTATGTTATCCTTATTTATGCTGATTACCAAAAGATTTTTGGCATCTGCTCTTTGTAAATTCCTTAATCGAAGACTGTAGACGTATATCTTGTAATGCATCCTGACATAGGGCCTTTTATTATTCATCTGTGACTGGTCATCAAGCTCAGACGCTCCTGGTGGACATGTTGATATGTTGTTTGTGGCTCAGCAAAGATCACTGATAGTTAAACAGGGTTTATAAATACCAACACTTTCTAATAAAACTGCAACACACACCATAATGTATTCTCCCTGGCGCTGAAGACTCTGACGCAAGATATGAGAGTGTTCGAATTAATGAGAACAGGGTATAGGTATGAATGTATTAGCGATAGAGAGAGGTGGAAATAAAGTGTTAAACTGAAAAAAAAAGATTTTTTTGAAGTGTAGGTGATAAAATTAATACATATCATGAAAAAAAAACATAAAACGATTCGAATTGCTAACTTCTTGAATTTTCAACAATACTTTCCTTTCCTTCTCGTGTCATTTCAGTTTAAGTGGAGGAGTGTGCACTGTCAGCGCTGGTGATCAGGATACACAGATACTGTATCAGATATCAAGATTAGATCATTCAGAGATATCAGATTTATCAAGATATCAACTGAGTGAAGTGTATCTATGACTTTCAGAATGAAGGTGACAAAATATAGAAATATAGAATATAAAATATAGAAATAACATCTAAGCTTGGTGGAAATAAGAATTGAAACTGTCTTATGATTCAATGTGTGACATATGCCCCACACGAAAGCAATATGGTGACATATCAGGGGGAGGAAGCTCCGGTGGACAACCTTTCCATACAGAAGCAGCATCCTTCCTCTGTTGCTATAGAAACAGAACCCACCATGGACACACAACACGTGTTTCAGTGAGCTTATCATAGCAATAATACAGTGTGTTATCCATTTTTGCGCTGTGAGTGTACACTTGATGCAGTATAACAGGGGTGAAGTTTACATAAGAACCATGCATAATGAAATTCCTCTAAAGACCTCAAAAACCATTATTAAACTTTTTTTTAATACTAAAACTGATCTTGAACCATCACAGAAAAAAACGAAAGAAAAAAAAAACCTTTGTTGAGCCAAGTATACATTCTTTTGTGCGCTAGAAAAATATGCCACTAAAATTCCAGTTAACACTACTGAGTGTTTATTTAGCACAGTGGACTTCAGGGACTGAACTGACAAAGGAAGCTTTTTGCATGTGAAAGAGCTAGATGAGATTTCCCATTGAGATGATGACAACCGATCCAATGATAACAATGAAAACTGCACAGCAGTGCTGCGATGCAAATATATATATATATATATATATATATATATATATATATATATATATATATATATATATATATATATATATATATATATAATGTTATGAAACGCATTCCACTGAAACTAAAGTAGTTAGGAATACTATTGTTATGTATGTATGTAGAGTTCATTATCTCTGTGTGTATAAAACAACACACAATGTTCAAATAAGCATGAAGTTAAAGCATAAAGGCATTATAAGAATCATCTGCTTGTCTCAGTAATAGTATATAACTTTTTTTCATTGTGTAATTATTTATTGAACAAAAATAATGAAGCAAAAAAAACAAACAAACATGTGGGCAATACTAAGTACCCCAGGATTCAAAAGCTTGTAAATACACCTTCAGCAGCAATACCTTAAAAAGTAAGTATTTCCTGTATGACTTTGTCAGTCTCTCACATCACTATAAAGAAATATATATATATTTAGCCCTTGATTAATTGATCATCAACAGGCTCTATAGCTGTCTCAAGAGCCAGTTCCAAGAGGGAAAGACATAATCAATAATCATAGAGAAGCAATTGTTGTTCAATTGTTGAATTCAACATTCCAGAGAGAGAAACATTTATCAGTTTATTATACAGTTGCCAATCTTCCCTAGAGTAGATGTCCCAGCACATTCAGACCATCAGAGTGTGAAATGTTTAAAGTAATACCAAAAATCCAAGAGCTACATTTCAGACCCTTCAGGACTCACTGAATGTTAAAGTCCATGGTAGCACAATTAGAAGAAGACTGAACAAGTACGGTTTGCATAGGAGTAGTTGTTGTATAGTTGCAACAAATACAATATTCCCAGGAGAAAGCCTCTTCTCTCTAAACAAAACATGGAACTACATGACAGATGTTTGTAAAACTGCATCTGAACAAACTACAAGGCTTCTGGAACAATTTCTTATGTACAGATGAGACCAAAGTGGAGTTGTTTTGCATTAATACCTAGTACCATGCCAAACAGCATTTCAGTTGAAACACCTCATACCCACAGTCAGGAATAGCAGTGGAGGGGTGATCATTTGGGATTTGCAGCCACAGGACCTGGGCATCTTGCAGCCATTGAGTTGACCATGAACTCCTCTGTATTGCAAAATATTTTAGAGGCAAATGTGAGGCCATCTGTCTGACAGTTAAAACTTGGTCAAAATTGGGTCATGCAACAGGACAATGATCTGAAGCACACCAGTAAATCTACTTCCAGATGGTTGAAATACAAAAGGATTTTGGGATGGACTAGTCAAAGTCCACCTCAAATAAATTAAAATGCTGGCAGGACATTAAGAGAGCTGTGCATAAGCGAATGCTCAAAAACCTCAATGAACTGAAGAAGAATGGTCCAAAATTTGTCCACAATGATGTGAGAGACTGACATACAAAAAATTATGACCTCAAGGTATCGCTGCTAAATGTAGATCTACAAGCTATTGAATGATGGGGGTACTTAGCATTGCCCAAATAATTATTTCTTCTTGGACTTTTTTGTTAAATAAGTAATGACACAATGAATAGGAGGTTATATGCTGTTGTTTGTTTGGGGTTGTATTTATCCAATGCTAAAACCCGCTTTGATCAGATGATTTTTATGATGTTGTTACACATACGCAAAAAAACAAACAAAAAACTATAGAATAAAAATACTAACTTTTACATGACTGCATGCCATTATCCCAGTATAAGTACAAGTCAGGTATTTGGACAGTGACACTATTTGTGTACGCCACCAAAATGAAATTGAAATGAAGTGTTCAATAAATAATGGAAGTGCAGAACTTCAATGTAATTTAAAAGGCTTAATAGAGATATTAGTTCTCATCTGCTAAGTGGAAGGCCTGGACTTAAATCCCAACCCATGCCAAAACTCAACCACTGGATGTAGGGCTGGATCAGGGTTCTAAGCCTGGGTAGATTGGAAGGATTGTGGCAGAAATGACATAGATCATAAAACCTGTGCCAAGGTGACTGTGTAGGTTGGGCTGTCTGCTGCAGTGGACCGGTAATGGAAGCAATTAAAAGAACAACATCATTACTTTAATTGTTTAGGAATTATAGCCATTTTTTACAAAGTCCTTCCATTTTTTACAGTCTTAACATAACTTGCAAGTGACAGATAAGCAGTTTAAAAGACAAGTGTTGCCTGTTTCCTTGTTAATTCATGACTAATCAATTAGATAAAATTATTTCCTTGATGTTTTTTTTTTTTTGGATTTGGTAGCTATTCACAGAAACTCCTAATATGTGGTTTAAAGATTGCTGGTGCAAGTAAAGGTGTCCATGTTTGGACTGAAAAAAAAAAACAGACCAGTTGCAGATCCTTTTGGAGTGGCTTCTGGATCGGCTTCTGGATCCTTCGTGATCAATTATAGTGATTTGGATCATTTTAGGGACTCGGTTCTTTAAGTCTCGTTCATCAAAATAAACAAATCTTTTTTTAAATCATTTAGTTCATTTCATTCTTTTAATCAGATAAAATGTTAAATGTTACATTTTCAATAAACAGACCCCCAACAGTTCTACATACACTAATTTTGGCTATAGTTCAGGTAATTAAAATATTCCAATGCAGCTTAGCACATATTATGATAAACAGAATAACCAGCTAACCTCTCATATCTTCTGGTCCGAATCGTTCATTCCTTTATGCTACTAGTGTCTTTGAGAGTCACGTGACAAAAGAATGAATAATCTGTATGAGAAAAACTGCTCAATCTGTTTCCTGTGCAATGCACTGCATAGCATCTATGAGAGTCACATACTTCCATACATAACATCTAAACAAATCATGAACTTCCTGGAGAGGATGGATGCATCATTCTCAAAGGCCACACAGGAGTCAAGAACAGAATAGAATTATCTAGAAAACTGGAGTTCAGTTCTGGAAAAAGAATTCTGGAACTCAGAATGACTTGTAGCAAAACGATAGAAAGAGAAGAGTTGGGACAAGGCAAGGAAGAGTGCATGATCCAAAAGAATACTGTACTATGGAGGAGGCAGTGTTGTGGCAGTTATGGGCATATACGGTATGAATGCAAATGGAACTGGGTAACTGGTGTTTGTTGATAATGTGATGACTGATTAAAGTAGCAGGATGAATTCTAAAGTTATAGAGAGTTAAATGCTAAACTTTCTGTGCAGATTTAATCAAATACCGTATAAACTTAAAAGCATAATGCTTCTCACCGCAACTGGGTAATAACTTAAAACATACTGTGAAAGCAACAGTATATCGTAGGAAAGCTTAATGCAAAGCAATAAAATATTCTTAAATTGCTGAGTCAGTCACGTGATCTCAACCTGATTAAGCATACTTTTCACTTTTTTAAGACAAAGCTAAGGGCAGAAAGACCTACAAATATGTCAATGTAAGAAAATTGTAAAGCGCCTTTTAACTAATGGGGAATTAATGGCTTTAATTCCCAAGGAGAAAAACATTAGCCATGAGCACATGTAAGTTAGATGAATGGAATCAGTTACATTAAATCCGTGAACCATTACAGCACCTGATGGCATAAAGATATTAATGACCATTTTGGAACAGATGTCTAGACTGACAGGTGTTTAATGAGGCAATACAATACAGACCATTTAAAGAAGCAACATATGATAGTAAAATTATTTATAAAACAATACATTATTTTTGAAATATTTGACTTGACGTGGACTCACCCGATATACATTTGTGTTACACTTATTTTATTACATGCAAAAATCATTTAAGTAGAATATCAGGATTTATTAAAAGACTGCTCTTTAATGTCAGTTTTCTTATTCTTCGTGCACACATACTGTACGTATAGACATTGTGAAAATGTTGGTGTCTTCAGTCAGTCAGTGGCATGAACACGACAGGATGAACATGTACATGCCTGTTTTAAAACATTACATGGCTGGATACTGCTGAGATAATCCAGTGAAAAGTGATCCTCTCCCCACAGTTCCCCGCAGCTTAATGTTATGGTCACAATTCACTTTAAATATTATGAGTTTAGCCTGTCGGTGAGTTCCGCTGGGTAGACTTTAAATACTACAATATTCTTAATAATTTCTGCTAGACCAGAGCATGCCTACAATATACCCAGCAAAAATATTTAGCTTCATAAAATCTTTGCCAAATTCCATAAAAGTACATTATGTTACTCAGGCAGTAGAGAAAAAAAAGTGTAGCTGGATGAGTCTACCATCACACAAACACTGTGAATGTGTATGCTGTGGAAAAGAAGAAGGTAGAGAAGCAGAATCTGTCTCTTTAAGAACTGGTCCTTGGGCAGGTTGTGGTGTTGAGTAAGGAGGTGGATCCCTGCCTGTCTTTATTCTGCCTGATTCTCCCAACAAGCATTCCTATCAACAATCCCTGCCTCACTACTAGCTTGCTTCTCTGCCAATGTTTGTGAGAATAATTGATTGAGTTGTGTTGGGTTTACTTTCAAGTATTGTTTACTTGGTTTGAGTGTGTTTGTGCATGCATGCATGACTTTATCATCACCTGAAGACTCCTGCACTTTTCTGAGCCAACCTTCTCAAGCCAGGTGTGTAACATCTGCATTATCAGTGAGTGTATTATTGAGCTTTTTTTTTTTTCACTGAGAAGAAAAATCTGTGCCTCTACTCATGTATATTTCTTTATGTAATTTATAAGGGTTGTGTAGAGATATAAAAAAGGAGAGATAGGAGACATGGACATGTGGTGTGCTCTCACAGCATCTTGCTTCTATTTTCAGTGATACTGTAGATTTTGCCTTTTTTTGCTGGCTGCTGTTTGAGATAAGTAAATATGATTCACATGATTTTTTTGGACTGTTCTTGTTCTTAATATTTATTATTCTTAAAAACGCCATGCTCTCGAACAAAAAAATTTTTGTAATCTTTTTCAGCTCCAAACATAGATAGATAGATAGATAGATAGATAGATAGATAGATAACATTTTAATTGTGACAATTAAAGTGTTTTGTTTCCTATGAATCTTTGAGAGGTCTAAAATTATGTCATAAATAAGTTCTATATCTGGGTTGATGGATGGATGGATAGACAGACAGACAGATAGATATGGCAGCAGCAGCTCCTACTCACACCTTGGCTGGTTCTTTGAAGCTGACTACTGACATTAATTACCAAATTAATGAGTGTTTAATTAGACATTCCTTGAAGTGTCAGAGCTAATTTCAAGATAAGTTTGAAGTTGATAATTAAATGTGTTTCAGTAGAAATATACAGTATAGCAATATAGTATTATAAAAGAGTTTAACAGAATACATTTCTGATTAGATTCCTGATATCCAGCAGCAATAGAGACAGTAAAACACAGACAGATCTCTAGCAGTGAATACACACTGCATATCTTACATATAGTCAGTATACACAGGGAAATGGGAAAACTGACCAAAAGTCATTAGTACACTCCTAAGAACAAAAAAATCATAAAACCTATCAATAAAAAAAAATACATATTAAGCATATAAGTCACAAGCAATAATAATTAGAAGGAAAAATGCATAAGTGAAATAAAGTGAAATTCAGTGCGACCTTGATGTGCAATTGTATGTGTGACAAAGTGTTAAATTTTTGCAAATTCATTCAGAAATGTGCCAAATGCAAAGTAGACAGAGAAATCAGTACTAAACAGTTCCTCCAGCTGCTAATGGTGATGTTCTCAGCTGGATGATGATTACACTACCCGAATACATGGAGGTGAAATCCCCATATGGGCTTTAATAATAAAAAGGAAAAAAAAGTGAAAAACAGCCAAAATAAATACTCTCACTTCTTTTTTAGCATGCTGTTAACAAACACATGATGATTAAACACAAGTAAAAATACCCGCTCAGAATAATCAATGGCTGAGTGACTGAACTGTGAGAATGACTTGAACAGATAAATATAGCATGTTTATTTTTACTATGCAGGTGCAAGGATAAAAGATAGAGCAGCAAGTTTAACTGATAATTGACTTGGCATCCCACGGGATCAAGGATAACAAATAGTGACTGTCAAATGTAACTGAGAAAGCTTTCAGTTAGAGATTTAAATCCGCTTACTGCTTTTATATTTAGAGCACTTGTTGTTATTAGCAGCTTCATTAATGTAAGAGGTAAACAACCAAAATGATTTTCTGTTCTGAAAGAATGGTCAGTGCAAAACAAGAACTGAGTGTCTTGACAAATAATTTACCCTTTTATTCTCTATGAGCTCCAAAGGCTGGGAAGGTAAACTTGCTATTTCTTTGCGGTAAAGGAAAGGAGTATCATCCGAATGAGAAATTTAGAGATTTGAGGTCATTTTCAGATAATGAAAATTTTAATTGCAATCACAGGCTTGCCAATCTTGTTGCGTTTGCTCCTATGAATATTATTTTTTTTGAACCGCAGCTTGGAAGCTAAAAACATAATGAGTATTGCAGCATAAAGGTGCACAATAGTGCAAATCTCTGTACAAAAGACATTTCCTGTATTTGTAGTTGTGTCAATATGCTACAAGAAGAAGCATGATGTTGTTTTAAATGTCCACCATAAAAGATTCACAGAGTTGCCTGAATTATTAAGAGAGTGTCTGTTAACTGATCTGTGGTCAGGTTTCCCCACTATTCGATTTTACAAAGATTGCAAAGTTTAGTCAGTGAAAAAGAACTCCAAACGAAAGACTATTAGTTTTGTTACAGATGCAAGCACTCATTCCTTTCACTAAGTATTTCAGGACAAAGCCCTTTTTTTTTCACGGACCTACTAAAACCCGTGCTGAGTCATTTACTGTACATAGAACATATGAAAAATGTAAAGGTATGGTTTTAAATCGCCTAAAGGCGAGTCCCATTTTTATCTGTTGGGATTTAATCCTTTGGAGTCATGCAGTCCCTGGTATATTTGCTTAAGAAACCTAGAACAAATTTAACAGGTAGTGACATATTTACCACACCATTTAATTTTGTAGCTTTATGTAAGCTGTCATTGAAATGCCTTTTTTAAAATTACAAATAGCAAATTGGGTATAAATGCTAAGATTTTTTTCACGTTTTGTTGAAAAATAAACCACAGATTAGACCTGATCAACTGATCAATAAATCATAACACTGCCAACCTCCAGAGGTTCATACCGTGGACACCATGCATGATGGGTGCATCGCTTTATCTACTTCCTTTTTTACCTCGAGACACCCATTGCTCTCGCAGTATCTGCAAAAAAAAAAATATTTTTATGCCGTCTTGTAACTGGATGCCTTTTTTCTGATTAGCCTAAAGATGTCTCTTATCACCACACAGCTGTTTAGTCCCAATCCTGCGAATTCTCATCACATTGTTTGTGTAAGGAAATAATAAACATAGCTATGATTTCTACTGTATTTTATTTTACTGCAACTTTACCAAGTTTAATTAGTCTCTGATCATGGGCATTTATAATTCTTTTTTCAGACGTTGACAGTTTATAATAGAATTCCAATAATTTTAATGTTTTCTTTTATTGATCCAGACCAAGAATTTTTAAGACCGATTTTTGAGCCAGGCACTTGATTGTTTTGTTGTTTCCGATTGTATTTTCCAAAATTTTAACCAAAGAAATCATTTTCTTTTTTCAGGTTGCATTGCATCATGATACAGAGAGTTACTCTGACTTTGCTTCTCTGTTGTAGTTGTGGTTGGCTCATCTCAACCTGTGAAGGCCAAGGTAAATATATCTGTCTGACTATGAAAACACCCCAGCACCAGCAGCAAGATAACCTAATACTGAGATTATACAACATGGCTGGTACCGAATAAAAGTAATGAGTTATGGGAGAGCTCGAATTCACAAAAGTATTGCACTGCTGCATTCATTATCAAGCGAATTCCAAAAGACTATCTGTCTTGTCAAAAATCTCTTATATAAGATGCAAGTATGTGCCTACACCAGGTATTTATTGCTTCAGTATGCTAATGCCTATGCCACTGACATAAAACATGATGTACAACTTTCATAAAAAGTATAATGTAAAACAGTATCCAAAGTCTAAAAAAGGTAGGGGGGGTCATGCAGTGTAGATTCCCTTGTGGTTGATACATCATGTTGCTATAATTTTTTTTTGGACAGAGAAGCTTATTATTATTATTATTATTATTATTATTATTATTATTATTATTATATAAATTGTGCAACGTGTCTAGGGACTACGAGGTAAAACCAAAACATTTTGAAAAGCTCTAACTGATTTTAGGCTAAACCTTTTAACAGCAAATTGGAGCCAGGGGATAACTTGCTAAATCTGTACTGGCTAAATGTTTTTCTAGGGGCAGAAACAGCCAAGTAGATGCTGGGATTGAATGATCCTTAATTTCACAGGGATCAGGTAACAACTCCCTCATCCCCTTCAGATGTTAAGAGCCGAGCTTCTTCCTTCCACCCAGCCTACAGTCTTCAAGCTTAAGCACATGCACACACTTCAAGGCACGTGGAGTGGCAGCAGGCGTATGGCCCTTCAAAGGTTTGAAATGAAGGAAACCAAACCTGCATGTTTCACTGGCACCAGGGTGCTGGCCACGGCCACAGGGGTGCAGGAGACCTGGGATAGAGTTTCATGGCCAGAGTAAATTTAGCTCCTTGTGGTTTGAACTTGAAGCCTACGGACTAGATCTGCTGAGTGACATCCCTCCAGAGGCGAGTGGTTGAGACTACATCCCTTAGGAGTAAGAGTGAGAAGGATAGACAGAGAGAGTCACATCACCTGTTTTTCACTCATCACGTGCACCTTTACAGCGCTGTTCCAACAACCTGAAACAATTGTTAGTAATTGAATGAATTATTATGGATTATGGGAGCGGAATTGCTTCAGTAAAGGTCAAATATGAATTTGTATAGTTTTTTGAAATGTAAATAACTTTCAGGTATACAGACTCAGGTATACAAATTATCTTGTGGGGCCAAGTGCTTTTTCATTCAAACTCTGTGTGAACTGGCAGCTTATTGGTTCAGTTGGCTTTAGTGTTGATGGCTGCTTGCAGAAATTTGTGCCAAGGCCCACTATGGGACTGGGCCAAGATGGTTTCCCTGACTCATGTGGTTTGTTTGGAGCTTATCTACAATGAAAGGCAGATACTGAAGCCTTCAAAACAGGACCTTTTAGGGTCTTGACTACAACTATTTGCACATACATTGCATTACCTTCAATCAGATTATTACTAGGATTTATTTACTACTCAATCATTTGGTACTCAAATGGATACCAATAATAACGTAACACTCTTAAGCATTAAAAGTATGAAAAACAGCCACACTATTAAATAATAAAAAGTGCAGTTTGACATTTCAGGCTGTTTAACTCTTAAATGTTGCTGTAACTTCATTTAGAACTAATCCATGGCTTTCCCAGCTGTCTCTATTTAAGAGATTACTTGTTCTATTGTTGCTCTGGATTGCTCCAAACACTCTCAGGTAACTGTTAGTACTTTTCAGCTGTTGCACTGATGGCCCAAAAAAGCCAGGTGTGCATTGTTTAGGGTTCACTACGCTCCCATGAACACAGATTTTACAGAGAGTCAGTTTTAATGGAAACTGTATGTCATAACAGCCTGACTAAATCAATGTCAGTTCACATGCCAGTGGCATGGCATTTTGTCCCCTATTTTTTATATATAGAAATATATAGACGTATCAAAGTTTTTGCTGTCTATATAGTATATATGTCTGTCAATATATAAAATCTGTGATGACACAAAAAAAAGTTGATGTATAACACACATTACAATAACAGACATTGTAATGACTTCTTTGTCAGGATAAATATTATATTTCATATATTCATAACATCCTGAGCAGACTGAAAGAATGTCAGGAAACAATCTGGGGGCTGGAACGTAAGCAGTAGTGAATTCCAGTGGTGTTGAAACAAAGCTCTTACAGGCAGCAGCTTGAAAACATTCCTGTCCTACTGGAGCGCATGCTCCTCTCATACTCTTCACCACAAATACAAACCCTCTAGTACAGTATGCATGCATGCATACACACACACACACACATCACACGCACCCGCATGAGCACGCACACAAACATAGTAACATAGTTAGTGGTGTATATTTGATTATATCCAAGATGGGACATAACTTATATGCAAATAAGAACATAAATGGCCATAATTTCCCATAATCTAATTTGTAGAAACAGTGGAAATATTCCAAAAATATAAAAATTAGGAAACTACAAGAAAAAGATTGTGAACTAATTTCCACTTCTCCAATTAAATATAAATCAAAATCTATTAACATGCCCAAATATCAAAAATAGAAACTGTGTACTATAACTGTATAATTATGCCTGAAATGTGAAATAAATATATGCTGACCTACTACTTCACACAAAGCAATCATTACTGCGAAAAGAAACAAAACTAATTAGTTGTTTATGCCCTCTGAGAGACCTTCAAAAAATATCACTCTCTGGCAGCTTGTCAAAACAAATTAACCACCCAGCAGACCACAGCTGTCTAAGGGTGTAGCCTCATGGCTCGCCAGCTGTTCTGTTACTACCGAGTCATTATGGAAGTGCAACATAAACTGTTGAAAAGGAACACCATGTCTGCTGCTAGTTACACATACTGCCAGGTCAGAGTTCAACACACTAGAATTAGGATCCTCCAGCACTGTTATGTTAAGCCTATCAGCCCAGCTTTATAATAGTGCCATATAACTGAATAATATAATATCATGGGCACAAAGTAACAGACCTTGAACCTTTATCCCTTCTTTAGATATTTTCAAGTGCAACCTGTAAGAAAATGTTTCAGTTAGCTCAAAAGTGTTTTAGTGAACAATTAATTAATGTTGTTTTCTTTTTCGACAGAGTTGGTACCACCAACTACTACTGCAAACTGCTCCTGTACACTTGGTCATGGGAAGTGTGCTGAGGATGGCAACTGCAGGTAACATTAGCTGTCATGACTGAAAACTATTTTAAATGTATAGTGAAAACCAACATAGGTGTAACATAATCAAATGACAAATGTTGCATATTGCTGTATGTATGAGCACTAAACAGCATCGTCATTTATTATTATTTCTAGAAATAAGTAAGGCATCCTTATGAACTCAACACATTGATAACTCTAGTTGGAAGCATGTTTTTTGGGGCTCTGAATTACTGCCAAGTGAGTTGTGAAACACCTGCTGTAAGTTGTGAAAACCCTGAAGAATTTTGCCCCATTCTTCTTTACTACATTGCTTGAGTTCATTGAGGTTTTTGACCTAAAAAAATACTAAGTACCCCTGTACTGCTTCAACAGGGTTTAAGAGGGTAAGTTGCAGACAGGTGCTGCTAATCACCAGCCCTTGATTTACTAATTGTGGTCAATGGTCATTTCATTGACAGTTGCCAATCTTCCCTGGAGGACGTCCCAACACATTCACCCCAAGTTCAGACCATAAAATGCTCAAGGAAATACAAAGGAAAATAGAACTACATCTCCATGCCAGAGGCGAATGTGAAATCATCGTTCCAACAGCTTAAACTTGGACATGCAATAGGATCAATGATTCAAAGCCCACCAGAATGGCCTAGTCAAAGTCCAGACCTCAACCCAATTCAATGCTGTGGTGAGACCTTAAGAGAGTGTAGCAATGTTGTAGAGAAGAATGGGCCCAAAATTCATCCACAGCAATGAGAGAGACTGATAAAGTCATATAGGAAAAGATTACTTTATGGTATTGCTGATGAAGGTGGATCTACAAGCTATTGAATCATGGGGGTACTCAGTATTGCCCACATGGTTCATTTTTGTTAAATAAATAATAGTACTGTGAAAAAATATATGTAGTGTGTCTGAAGTTGTATTTGTCTAAAATTAAAATCATATGATTTTTATAATATATATAAAAAATATATAGAATTCAAAAAGGTCGTATTACCTTTTACGCATGACTGTATGGTTTTAAGGACCTCTATGCTCAGAGTGATGAGTGGCTCATCAGTCACTTTCCATTACCCAATGCAATTTTAATTCATCTCTGCCAGCAGCCTGCTCTACTTGTAGAGAAACCAGCCACCCCATCTTGCAGAAACCATTATACGACCAAAAGTATGCGGCCACCTTACCATCACACCCAGCGTGAATCTTTCTCCAAATTTTTGCCACACTTTTTTTTGGGAGAATGTAGTTGACTAGGATGCTGCAACACCTTCACTGTAACTAAAGGCCCCAAAACATCACTGGAACCTCACTGGAACTAACCTGTTCCAGCATGAATGTGAACATACAAAGACAGCCTAGAGCTCTAACCCCACCCTTTCTAGAAATAAATTGGAACGCTGACCTGACCTTCTCATAGTCATCTGTATCCAAATTTACTTGTCCTATTGTAATTGGATGGGCACAAATAGTCACATCAACACTCTAATCTAATGGAAAGCCTTTTCAATAATGTGGATGCTGATGGAGGACCAACTCTGGTACAGGATGTTTAACAAACAAATAGCAATGTGATGGTCAGGTGTCCATGCACTTTGCAGAATGTCGCAGTACAACATTTGTTCCCATTTCATTAATTTAATTAACATACTTAAATTAAATTTAATATAAAGAAATGATGGTGGCTCAAGACTTTTGCACAGTACTGTATATCAGACACAGGTGGCATAAAATCACTGTTTTTTTAAGGAAAGCTGTTCTCTATAATGTACAATGTGTACAGCCATGAATAAATGGGGCAATTTTGAATGTGTAGGATTTACCAGCATCCACTGTTTATACTTGTGCAGTGTGTACATTTGATAAACGGCAATTTACCATCATGTACAGTACTGGTGGTTTTTGTATGTAGAATACCTTGGAATATCTTCCATTTATTATGTATAAATGATGTATGACGTAGTATTCACAAAAAAGAGAAAAAAATACATATAACATATGGCATGTGGTAAGGTGGCAATCGTGAACCAGGGCACCCTGTTGCAGTGGGCACTGCAGGAATAGGGTCAACAGTATGTTCTGGCACTGTCAGAGTGGTCCACCAGCTGCTCACCAAACCTTCCCCTCTCCCACTTCTTCAAGCAAGAGCTGTTTCTCCAGGATACAGCCACTCACACACACTGCTTGGTTTCACTCTGGACCCAGAAAAAGCTCCCTAATATGGGGCAGATCACACAATTCAACTGTCTGAAGACTTTCCTAAGAATTTCCCAACATATGTAAGGCATGTTATTATAATTTTTAAATTGTTAAATTATAATTATTTTGGGTACCAACAGTGTCCTATAATCAAACAATGTAAAATATGTGCTAAACAAGATAAAAAAAAATCTAGTGTTTAGATTCTAATAGAACTCGAATCTTAGCTGAGGTGAGGCCACGTTTGAGTTAGTTTGACCTTAGGTATAGGGTTGTCTATGAAAAATAAGACTTAAAAATTGCAGCTGATTTTGTTTTGTGAAATCGTTGTGCAGATGTGATCCAGGCTGGGGAGGTCCCTTTTGTGAGGACTGTGTGCGGATGCCCGGCTGTGTCCATGGTTCCTGTCACCAGCCATGGCAGTGCACATGTTTAGAAGGCTGGACAGGCCGTTTCTGTGATAAAGGTAACGCTTTCTGGTTAACCGGAACACCATGAAACCTACACTAATCAGCCATAACATTAAAACTAACTGCATAATATTGAGAGTTGCCCCTTGTGCTGCTTAAACAGCTCTGTGGAGATAGGGCCTCCGTGTACTAACCACTGCATAATGGGACCAGTGGTTACAAAACGAGACCAGTCATTGTGGTGATACAATTTGGTCATTGCTTAGATCCTTATTTTCGCCTATTTTTCCTGCTTCCAACACAACAACTTTGAGAATTCGACTGTTCTCATCCTCATACATATACATGTATATCCTACCCCTTGACTGATGCCATTGTAATCACATGATCACATGATAATTCACTGTCAGTGGTGTTCATTTTAAACTTATTCATTTATTTCTTTGCTTATCCAGATATTAATGTGTGTCAAAATGAGAAGCCATGTCAAAATGGAGCCACTTGCTTTCTAAATGATGCAGGAGAGTACAACTGTTTATGTCCCGAAGGGTTCCATGGAAAGAATTGTGAGCTAAAGACTGGTCCATGCCATAAAATCAAGTGAGTGTTATTTAGTTTTTATAATCATTAGAATATTTCCACATTTCTTTTTTTTTTCTTCTTTTTTTTCTTTTGCAGCTGGAAGCTGATCAGTTTTTATTGAATTTCATATTTTACAGAGCATTTATGGTATGTATTAAAACCATAAATGAGTTCAGCATTAAATTACTGCATTATGCTATCGATTAAAATAAAATATGAATTAATCGGTGAATTTTGAACACATACTTTAAGTCTGTATTTAAAAGCATTTTTTGTCCCAGATTTATTGCTGCATCAGCCCAGAATTAGCTACATACACTGGCATGAGCTACGCAACAGCCTGGTCAATTTGATGCCTCTGGAGAGCAATCATGTAATTCAATGGGCTCATTACTGGCCCTGTAAGAGCTTGCTAATACTACCAGACTGCAGTCATGCTCCTACTGTTCTCCCAGAGTGCACTAAAACTCACACATCAAGTGGTTTCCAGGGAAACCACAGCAGCGAAAAAAGCGAGGCATTGTGTAGTGTAGATATTTCACACTGCAAAACTGGAATGCAATATTCCTAAATTATTAACCCAGTTGTGAACGATCATAAATCATAGTAGTTATTTACATTACTCATTTTATTTCTCCAAGTTTTTAAACCTAGACTGGGGAGGCGTTTAAAGATTTGTAATTATTTTTGCTCTATTGTGGTGTATCTTAGGTCCCCCTGTAAGAATGGTGGCTTATGTGAGGATCTAGGTGGCTTTGCACCTGAACTGTCTTGTCGATGCCTAGTTGGCTTTACAGGACCTCGCTGTGAGACCAACATGGATGATTGCCTAATGCGCCCCTGTGCGAACGGTGCCACTTGTGTGGATGGGGTGAACCGCTTTTCGTGCCTTTGCCCTGCTGGCTTTACAGGCCGTTTCTGCACTGTCAACCTGGATGACTGCGCCAGTCAACCCTGCCTCAATGGAGGCCGCTGTATAGACCGTGTCAGCAACTTTCACTGCCTTTGTCCTGCTGGATACGCTGGTCGAACTTGTGAGCTTCCACTGGGGGAAGGGGGGCTCCAAACCCAAGCACCACACAGGGACTCCTTGGGCTGGGGAGGAGGCGGGCTCCCAGAAATCTCTAAACAACCCCACATTACTCCAAATAAACCACACACCTACACCTCAGGAAACTACTCCCATGGGTTTACAACTAGTGGGGATAAAGGGCATTTGCTGAAGATTTCTGTAAAGGAAGTAGTGACTCAGAATGCAACAGCAGGGCTCTCAGAGGAACATTTTATAATCCTGCTGGTATTAGGAGGCCTGACTCTGGCTGTAGTGGCACTTACAGCTGGCCTGGTGCTACGAGGACACTGGCAAAATATCTGTGACTGCAGTCAGTGTGAAGCACCAACTTCCAGACAACATTCATTCCAGCGAAGTCGCATGCACCAGCGCCACTTAGCTGCCAACCAGCAGGACTGCAAGATCAGCTTCCTAGACTCATCTGCTCTACCTGATCTGGACAAGAAAAGACTAAACACAGAGGTCATATGAAGATGCAGGTGAAACCCACTGATTGACTGCTCATAATGAAACTGGGTCATGTTTTATGAAAAAGCGTCTTTTTTGCCTATGACCTTAGTGACCAAGTCACAATAGCTGTCGTTCAAGATGAGAAGGAGTCGATTAAAGTGCAGTAAACTGAAACAATAAGGAACAGTCCTTAAGGGAGCATCAGCGAAAAGCACTCCAGAGAAGAAAAAAGAGCACTTGACTAACCATCATGGACTAAATGATGCCAAGATGGAGCACAGAGCACTGGAAATTAATTAGGACAAAAATGTATAGAAAGCACAATAGGAATGTTTTATTAGGACAGTCTTCAGAAGGACTGCAGTGAAGAAAAGTACTGTATCATTCCTATCTTATACAAAAAGACCTTTTTACATCCTACATAAACAAAAAGATTTTGCTCTTACACCTACGGGTGTTTTCGCACTTGGTCCATTTCAGTGCCCCAAGTATCATTAGAACAACTACGTTTTTTTGTGTATGTGTGAACATAACAAATTAACTCCTCTAAAGTGACCCGCAAGTGGACTATATTCAAATTATCTTCAAAGGTGATTTGAATACAATTTATTTGTGGTTCATTTTATGATCTATTTGATTTGTGCATTATGAAAACAAAACGGTCTTAGTCTGCTTCACATTTTGTGTTTGCATTTGACTATTCGGTCTACCCTGATTCAACAATCACATATGTTACAGAACAATACAGGAACTATTAATGTAGACCTCTTACAGTCTTCAAATGTAGAGGTTTTATATATGGAGACAGTTGCCTTGTAAATGTTAAGATTTGTGTTTTTTTATATATGTGTATAATGAGATTTTTGTACAATTGTTGGGAGATCTATAGGGCTTGGAAACACTAAATTAGACAGGAATATGCATTGCCCCCACTATTCAAGTGAGTAAGACCTTGTTAAGGGGACTCAATAGTAAAATAATAGTAAGGGACTCTGTAGGGGCCCTATAGCACAGTATTCTTGTTTGTTTATTTAGGTATTTTGCCCATTTGATCTGACCGAGAGAAAGATCTACTCTACTGGATTATAAATTAATTTGCATAATATGCAAACAGACCATTGCACCTCTAGACCTCTAGACAGAATATTGACATTTCCAAACTATATGACCACCACTTGCCTGTTAATCCTACGCAACAGCCTGGTCAATTTAATGCCTCTGGAGAGCAATCATGTAATTCAATGGGCTCATTACTGGCGAGAGCTTCCTAATACTACCAGACTTAGCAAGCTTGGTTAGCATGGTTAGCATGAATAACTCATAAAGGTCGATTCATTTTCATTAAACTTGAAAGTCTGTAGCAAATTATGTTAGCAGTATTTTGCCAAGTATGGGCATTACTGAAAAATTCAAATAACTGCTTCTTAACAACTGCTTGTTGAAGCAAGTTGATGATTAGCATGATGCGTCTTCGTGCTCGTCTCTAAGGTTGTCAGGGATTATGTGACAATAAAAAAAAAAATGACTGAGTTCAGTCTAAATGGAAGTTTAGCTGCCTTTTAACAGGGCTACCATTTTCCATTGTTCAAGTTATGCAATCAGATTTGCAGTCAGTATCTCTAGATTTAGTAAAAAAATTGCTTAAATTTCTACGTTATTTTTTAAATGAATCAACATCTGGTTAGTTTTGTTCAAATAACAGGCAGATTAAGCTGTACAAAAAATCCAGAGGAATTTCGACATTCAGATTATTAAACTTTGGATCAAAGATGCCAAAAGCAAAGGCCATATCTATGCAGTTCTTAGCGTTCTTGCATAAACCATGTATTATTTGACACCACATCCAAAGGGTGCTCAAGTTGTTTCTTCATATGACCACAATGTGGTCTTACAAACATGCATGTAACTTATCATAACTTAACTTGCCTAAACTTACAGCTTTTTTACCTTTTGAATTCCTGGAAGATGATGGACTCAATGTATGTACAATTTTTCTTGCCACCTTGTTAAATTATTTGCCATTCTAAATCTAAAGAAATTCAATCGTTTTTATACTAATCAGAAAATAAATTTTAATGAAACATAATGTGGGATCCGGATTGTGCCAGAAAAACAAGGTTTTTAATTTGACAACCAAAATGACAAAAAAAAAAAAAAAAGAAAAAAAGGGGGAAATCAGAACTTTTTTTTTTTTTTTGGTTTAACACCAATATTTTTACTTGGTTTTATTTTTATTTGACAAGTAAGTGGTGTTACACCTAAAGAAGTAAGATTTTCATAATCAATTTTGTACTTGTACTGACACCGAATTTGTTTTGTGTATCATTTGGCCTTACAGGAAAAGTGAATCTATATCTCTGCAATAATGCAGTTGGCACTAAACGTGATACTTGTTACCAAACATTACACGTTCTCTAATGTGCAGATCAATAACACTATGACAATAAATGCAATATTGGAAGGATAGTGCTGAACCATCAACTTTGTAGGAAAAATCTGATTAGAAAAAATCAGGTATGAGATCACTTAAACACTTGGTGAAGTTGCATGATAAAGAAAATCAACACTAAAAAACATAGTTACGTTTAATAGTAAAAGTAAGTGCATTTCCATACACACACACACAATGTGATTTTACAGTGGAGCAATAGAAAAAGGTCATGTGGTCTGATGAGTTCAGATTGACCTTATTCCAGAGCGATGGGCGTGTCGGGGTAAGAAGGAAAGCGCTTGAAGCGATGCACCCATCAAGCCTCTGAAGGCAGTCTTATGATGTGGGGTTGTTTCAGTTGGCCAGGTCTAGACTCAGCAACATTATATGGCAATAAAATAAAATTAGTTATTGACCTGAATGTACTGAATAATTAGGGTCTCACATCAATGGAGTTGTTCTGCCCTGATGGTACAGGCATATTCCAGGACTCAAAATGTGATAGTGTGTTTCTGGGTGTATGAGGAATCATATCACACATGACCTGAACACCACATTTTGTGCTGTAATCAAAGATAAAGGTGAGCAAATGCAATCTTATTTGTACTTATAAATCGGTACAATGATATAAGATCAGTATTTTGAACTATAAATATATATTTGTGTAAATTATTGGTGTAATGTGTACTTGAGTATTTTATGTATTTTTGATACAGTAGCTACTGAATTGTATTAAAATTGTACAGAATAATGAAGTTCTTCTTGTAAAATATTATAAGAGAAAAGCGTAGATATACCTGACACCATTATGTCATGCCACATACTCATATGTTTCTGACTGAACCCATTGCACTTGCAGGTAAAGCAGATGTGTTTTTGTAATCCTCAGTATTTATGGTGAGAATGAAATGTGATTTATTTATATAAAATCATTGGTTCTTTTCTCATGACAAAAAGCAATAACCAGGTTTTATAACAATGTTCTTTTCTTTGTTGCCATGCTAATGGTAACAGCAACCTGATGGATTAAATGTTGAAGGTGCTTCAAAAGAATGATTAAATATCTTTTTACTTAAATTCTACACTCCTTTCGCACATGATACTTACACACACCACATACACCGTATGCACATATTTATTAAAATACCTTATCATTTAAATATTATCAGGAAAAGAAAGGATTATTTGGTCACACAATACATAGCATGTAATCATGGTATTTGGTATATTATCTAATTTAGATTAAAAATGCAGAATTACAAAGTCTGCCACTGTCAAAACATTGCCTAAATTCTACTAGGACGTGAATAAAGAGAATAGAGAGAATCTTACCCTATGAAGCATGTCTTCTATCCTTGCATGTGATTCGCCATCAGCTTTACGGTAAGCTTTGGATTTTGTCCTAATCACATCTTTTCAAAGAATGAACCGTGGTCTGGTCCCACCCTGATACTATGTATCTGGCACAGGAAGTAAGGAACGAGCCCAGGAATAAACTGAAACTGGAGCCAACACTTCCTGCTGATAGAACTGTATCACTCACAGGGAAGAGTAGAGAGCAGCCTCC
The DNA here is from genome assembly GCF_024256425.1 of Clarias gariepinus. Classification (NCBI taxonomy): domain Eukaryota; kingdom Metazoa; phylum Chordata; class Actinopteri; order Siluriformes; family Clariidae; genus Clarias; species Clarias gariepinus. Next base: position 25,498,028 of record NC_071107.1, read on the forward strand.
CCACTATAACACTCTAGTGCTATTAGAGTGGATATTCTGTCCACTGCACAAGCTGTAAGCCTTTGCTCAAATTCATCTATAATCATATTCATTAGTCAATACTTTCAGGAGCTATTCTTAAATTGCTTTTCATGAGATTATAGATAGGTACAGCAGTAATACATATGAGTTTATGGCTATAGATATGCAGCCTACTGACTTTAACTGATTTAAACGAAGGATTTAAAAGTATGCTTCAACTGAGCCAATTGAGGTTAAATTTAAAGGGGACAGTCTCTGCTTCAGACAGTTTTCTTTGTCATCAGAGGGATGTAAGAAAGGGTTGTAAGAACCAACAGGAAAAAGCTGCAGAAAAAGCACCAAGGTAGTTGTGGATCAAGAGGGGTACAGCTGCGATGAGGGAGCCCCCACACAATACCACAGACGGCCCTATACTGGTGATACTGATGCACACAAGGAGACTAAGTGATGACAATTTAATTTGATGTTCATATGTTTTGTACCATATTAGTCTCTTGTTTGGTGTCATATTAGTGTTTGTTTTGGTGATGAAGTCAGTAGAAGTGTCAGACAGGGACCCTCATCCAGATCTGGCAGATCTCCAACCAAAGCATCTGAACAGCATCGCACTATATGGACACCCCAACAAGGTGCAGCTTTCTATCATTGATCTGACAAAGGAATTTAAAGTCATCAGTGCCAGAGAGGTGCTACTTTCTAGAGAATAACCTGCATATATCACCGTTAGAGCTGGGACAAGAGGCAGTTCAACAGGCAGAAGAGAGGCTAAGACAGGGTGTCCTGGTAAGTTCTGTGGCAGATGAGCAAGCTGTGTTTATTAGGACCCAAGAAGTAGCTACAACAAGGCCCAAGTGAGAAAAAGACATCAGCTGACATTGGAAAATGTGGAAGAGGAACACTATATTAGGGCTTTGCAGGGCAGCCTTTACATCGGACACTAGTTACCCAGAACCTTATTAAAGCAACAGAAAACACATCAAGGTGTCTGCGGATCTAGAGGGGTGATCCATTGTGTAGTTAACACTTTGGGGACACACCAGGGACTGATCACTCCTAGCTGGCTCAACCAGATAAGGGGGTTTGCTGATCTAACGTCTGAAACACCCTATAACCCTGGAATCAATTGGAAGAGTGGTAACAAGTCTATATTACTGATGGACAGGAGGAAATTATTGAGCATAATTACTAAGCACCACAATAAAATATAGGGAAAACCACTATGATCTCGTCTCAAGAAAAGACAATAATCATGAGCTTTACTAAGGAGAAATTTTTGGCAGGGTTGGCATTAAGAAATCTATTGTTTTAAAGATGAACACAGAAATATGCACATTCTATTGAACACAAAACCTAGACCAATGAGAGTTGTCACTGAGATGCAGTAAGTTTTTAAAAAGAAATTTAAGGATAACTTCCACATTCAACCATTCCCCCCAAACGCTATCCATGTATCTTCTTGGCCAAGAGCATTCCAAGGAGGTATTTTAGACTGCGTGCCACAGAATCCACCAAGCCAAAAATATAGTGAGAAGAAATTAGCATTTTGACTTTTAGTATAGACTTTTTTTTACCCACTTTAACCAATTCATTAATTTTATTTTGTACTTGAAACTTTTTTTTTTTTAGAGAAACTGACTGACAGTTTGCCAAGAGCAATGGAGCAAAATTGAATCACAATGCTGCAAAAGTCTAATAACTTAGAAATATTAGAAATCTAATGCTGTAACTGGTTTTTTAAACATATTGCTCTTTATTATTATGATGATTATTATTATCAGACATTTCTGTTTGTATTCATGACAAAAAATCAAAAAGATGTATTTTTTATAATATTGTAATGGAAATATGTACTGAAATCTATTTGGAGACAAGTTTCCCCCCCCCCCTATTTCATTTGGCACACTTTGAAATTCATGAAATATTAATAACTGCCAGCAGATGGCTTAGTTGGAGATTTTCTTGGACAGACTAAATCAGTGCTAGTGCTGTTTATAATTGGCTTATTTCTTGAGTTTGGAAAAGGTAAAATAAACAGAGTGTAAAAATCCAGAGATAAAAACCAGATCCTAGCCTCTGATCCTACTACTTAGAAAGTAACACAATTTATCATATTTTAAATTTTTTACAGTCTCTCCATTTTCATGCAACTGATTTTCATTCATGATACCCTCATATAATTTCATGAATTATACCCTGTTTCATAGATATTTTATGACAAATTAAGGAATTAAATGACTAAAACAACAACAACCTTGTGGCCAAATTGGCACATTCTATAAATGTTTAGCAACACCTGAAGTTCTCGACAACCACAAAAGAAGGGCTTAAATCAAGAAAAAAATCAGTGTGTGAAATTTTAAAAAATATTCAAAAGTTGATTCAAACAATTTGTTCCACAAATTTAGGTCATCCTCTAAATACAGATGCCTTTCACTGCATATAGTTTTACAAATCTAATATTGCCCCTGTTCAGACACAAAATATTTTTACACAGTTAAATGGTTAACTAGACTAGATTATCTGCCCCTGCCATCACCATATAGATGCTCATTACTATATATGTTCTGTACTCCTTACTTTAAAAAGCCACAAAATTTTACAGTAAAATTGACATATTCATTGTGAACCTAGGTCTCTGGTAACTGATACATGTGTTTTTTAATTAATGTGGTTTTGTAATTATCCACCAATTTGAAACAATCATTTTATAATGAATCAAAATAGCTTTATTATATGGAATATCACTACATAAAAAAGCATTCTATCTGGAACTAGGCCAAAAGTATGTGGACACATGACTAGCAAACATATACAGGTATGTGGGTTTTTACCAAACTTGTCCCCACAATACTGAAAGCATTAGTTGTAGAAAAGAATCTCTATATGCTGTAGCATTATAAATTCCCTTGACTGGAATTAAGAGACCCAAAACTTCTCCAGCATGACAATGCCCCTGTGCACAAAATGAGTTCCATTAACACATGGTTTGCCAAGGCTGGAGTGAAAGAATGTAAACGGCACAGAACCGTGACATGGAAGGAATTGGGATATTGACTGTGTGTCAGGAATCCTGGCTCAACATCAGTGCTCAGTATCTCACTAATGCTCTTGTGGCTTAATAGACAAATCCTCCCTGGCATGTTACACAAAGCAGACTCGATTTAAAAGGAAATAGGAGATTCGCTCAATACTAATGGCCATGGTGTTAAAAAAAATGTTCAGCTAGAACATGGTTGTGATAGTCAGGTGTGCACATACATTTGGCCATAGAGTGTACTTTTAATGCACATTAGTCCTTGGTGAGTTCACGGAAGTAATTTTCCAGGATGCCTTCGATTTCCTCTTCCTCATAATCCCGTATCTGGAAGAGAGAGCTGTGCAACTTGGCCTCAGCACCTCGTATCATGGCAGACAGCACTAAAGAATGAAGAATTAGAGTTTAGAGAGACTGAACTACTGATCGGGAGGTCAGGGGTTTAAACCTCCGCACCATGTTACCACTGATTGGCCCTTGAGCAAGGCCCTTAGCCCTCAACTGTTCGGCTGTATAAGAAGATGAATGTAACTCACTTTGGATAAGGGCATCATCCAAATATCAAAAATGTGAACTAAATTTTAAATGCAGGGGGCAGATACTGTATGGCATTAATACTTCTACCACATAAATGTTATGTTGAGACCTAAAAAGGTAATCAAATCACTCTACCTTTCCCTGATGAGGGTCGGAAAAGGCAGAGAATCCTCTTTTTCATGGCCACGGCTTGACCAATTTCATAACCCACACCTAAAGATGGTTGAGTTACTTCAGCAACTACAACTGGGAAGGTAAACCAAAAAAATAGTCATTAACTGTATAAAGTATATAATATAACTATATATAACATAAAGACCAGGTTTTCTCACAGTGAATTCCCCCCCTAGGACTAATTTACTCGCCAGGGATTACAATGGATTTGTGGACATTTCTGACACTGACTGAATGAAAGAATTCTGATTACCCAAAAACTATTGTTTGAGGTATGAGATAGGGAAAATAAAAACGTCATTATAAGTTCTTAAGTCTTCACTGAGTCTTACAATCCCTAATCAAAATCTGTCTTACCATCAGACTGAGCCAGCCACACCATATCACGGCCATATATAGCCTCGTCTCCTCCCAGCAGAGCATCCTCACCTGAGTAAAAAGCAAATCAAAGTTTATTCAATAAAATGATATGATGGTGATAAAAGCTCTGCATTAGTGCCAATGCTAAGGAGCAAGAAACACTTACAGTTACCATGTGAGCATCATGCAGACTGCATATCTAAATAACCAAACAGCCTTAAGCCCTGGCCATTCATTTTAAACACAACAGTTTATGCAATTTTAAAAAATGTTTAAAAACATTTGTCACATACACAACCGTACACAGTATGACATGCAAATTGAAATACGTAACTGCATGATTTATTTACTACTAACTAACAAGCCACAGTTTACTTCCCTTCATGTATGTCAAGAGGAATGGGTTAACTTTCAGGTGTACTGTAAGATACAGCATCCTTTGTTTTAAGATAAGAGATTAAATTATTTGTCACATGTACCCTACAGCAAAGAGAATTTGCACCTTCGACCTTCCTATAAGTAATCCAGTCACGAACAGCCTTAACTGACTGAGCCAGTGAAAAAGAAGAAACAGACAAACCACACAAAATAAGAAATTATTTACAATGTGATGACATGGTGGTGTAATGGTTAGCACTATTTTTTTTCTTTTTTTTTTAAGTCCCTGGCTCAGTTGTCTGATTTTCCATTTTCATAGTATAAACAAACACTCTATGACCCAGCTGAAGCTCCACACGCATTGTTTTCTTCCGCATGGAAGCGGAAATGTAAAAGATTTCTGGCTTGAGGATTCGATTTCTGGCTCGGGTCTGTGTGCATGGAGTTCGCATGTTTTCCTGGTGCTTGGTTGGTTTCCTCTGGTCACTCTGGTTTCCTCCCACAGTCCAAAGACATGCAGATTAGGCAAACTGGTGTTTCTAAATTGCCCGCTCTGTATATGTGTGTATGTGTGTGTGCCCTGTGATGGACTGGCATCATGTCCAGGGTGTACCCCGGCTCTCCAGAGACCCCCATGACCCTGTATACAAGATAAGGAGGCTGGACGAATGCACTTATTATGTATTTTAATTTGGGACAATAGTAGACATAATATTAATCTGAAAAGCCTCTTCTACAACATCTGATCTAAATTACACTTATGTGCAAGACTGAAGATGCAGTGGCTCATGATGTAAGGGGTAATGGGGTAACTGTTTAGGTTACCTTCCAGGCTAATGCTCAGAGATTGCTAATGGATTTGTGTTCATTTCTACAACACATGATGCACCACGGCTATGAACGAAACAAAGAAGCAGAAAAATAATGTGTAACTGTGATGTCTAATGTAACAGATCACTCTTAGGAAGCACTAATTACCTTTTTCAGATATGACATCGTGGCTCACGTGCTCTGTCAAAACTTGTCCATAGGTTTTCAGTTTCTTCACGATTTTTTGATAGAACTTTAAATCTTGTCTTCCTCCCCTAATACTGCCACAGAAATATATATTCATTGCGTGGAGTCCTTAAAAAAAAGAAAGAAAAAAAGAAAAAATAGTGAATAAAAATGTAGCTTTCTCCGTTTATAAAAAAAAAATCCCACTTTTCGACTTTCAGATTTGGTCATGAGCGCCCCCTGGTGGCAATTTAGCACCATCGCGCAAACGGCTGTTTGCTGAAATCTTTTTTTTATTAAAACCAAACAAAAAAAAACGTAATATGTAAAAAAAAAATAAGTATTTATGACATATAAAACTGCATGTTGATAATTAAAACAGATAAACAGAGCTTTCGTTTGTTTTTGTTTTTTGTAGGGGGCGTGGCGAAAAACGTGACGTTTACGTAATCGGTACGCGTTTCCGCTTCCGTGCGGAAGAAAACAATGCGCATGTGCAGCTTCAGCTGGGTCATCGGGTGCTCGTTTATACAGTGAAAATGGAAGATTAGACATGAGATTGAAAGAACGGACATGTAACAGAGTGATAAGCCCGCCAGTCGGGATGTCTAGACGTTAACGTGCTGAAGCAGGGACATGGGCAAGCGGAAAGACCTGAACGACTTCGAAAAGGGCCAGATTGTGATGGCCAGACGGCTGGGGCAGAGCATCTCCCAAACGGCGGGTCTTGTGGGGTGTTCCCGGTATGCGGTGGTCAGTACCTACCAAAAGTGGTCGAAGGAGGGACAGCCGGTGAACCGGAGACTGGGACATGGACGGCCCAGGCTCATTGACGCGCGTGGGGAGCGGAGGCTGGCGCGTCTGGTCCGATCCCACCGGAGAGCCACTGTAGCGCAGATTGCTGAAAGAGTTAACGCTGGTTTCGATAGGAAAGTGTCCGAGCACACGGTGCATCGCAGCTTACTGCGCATGGGGCTGCGGAACCGGAGACCGGGCAGGAAAAGGGCGCTGGAGGAGCATCTGGGGCAGGAGAGAGTGTCGGAGCCCACGGCTGAGGAAGAGGAGGAAGAGGAAGAGGAGGAGGATTATTATTACCAGCCCCTGAACCAGGAGCCTGATGGAGCTCCCAACACACAGCTGGAACAAAACGACGAAGCGACACACGCAGATCAGCTGCAGGAGCTTCAGGAGAGAATAGAGGTAACGGAGAGCTCTCAGGGTCACACAGGTTTCATCCACTTCTATCTGTGCTTAACGTCATCAGGCGCTTCGCATGTCATTGATTTGACCTCCTTTAATAATATGATTGTCCCAGAAAGGCGCTACGAGGTGGTATCGAAAAGTTGCAAGATGGGTCCCAGATCTGGACACTTTCACTGTACGCTCCCCCTCAGACGCTTTAAAACCTGGCAGTGGTACTCGCTATTGACAGTCTGGCACCTGCGGACCAATTCTCGATTCCCAATACAGCAATTCTCAAAAAAGCATGCCGAGCATGCACTCGGTCGAGCTACGGACCTGGAGATGGAGATGATGGCTCTTCCACTGTGAAGAATGTTGCATCATCTCAGGGTCGTTTTTATGCACCCAAGTTTGATCACCGGTAATCATCCTCGACAAGAAGGGCGGGTCATCCACGGCATTGACGGAGTCCTCGGCAGACTTCTTGGAAGGCTCCTGGTTCAGCAGCTTGGGGACGAACTTGGCAGCAACATGGCGCATTTTCAAATCACACATGAGGATTGCCTGGACTGGTCCGTATGACGCACTGGTAATGGCAGCAATGTTGTGGATTGTTCACCGACCACGTCTCCGTGGCAGATTTGCCCAGTTTTAGGCAGAATTTCACGTTCACTCTTTGTTCTAACTTGCTGTCCATGACAAAATAGCAGACGTGGTCAGCACCAGTTGCACAGCTCCTGGTGTACACAGGATGATGTCCTTTGGCACACTGATTTATGAAGGTCTGTGGTTCCTGTGACTGTAAGTGCAGCTGTCTGCTGCCATCTATTGGTGTTACAAATATAGTCTTGGAACTTCTTGATACCACCTTGTATAGAAGTAAAAGTTAGGGTTGTTATTGTTGGGAATCATTAAACAAACAGACAAAAAATGCTTTTTGCACCGACTATTTTAAAAAGTATTTTATAATCTTAATTTAGCTCCACATACTTGCCATTAAGAGGATCTCAATCTTAATCATTGTTTTTTTTTCTGTGTCTAATTTTAAAAATATTATTTACAAAGCCGAAGAAATTCACTGAGCTCTTTATTAGAAACAGTGTACTACAGATACAGTTCCTAGGCAGGCCACATCTCATCATTGAGCTTATTGTCATGTTCGTGCGACTAGTTTAAAGCGCCATTTGCTTTGTGACATGGTGCATTACTATGCTGGAAGCAGCCATTAGGAGATGGACAAATTATAGTGATAAGTGGATGCAATTGGTCAACAAAAATTCAAACACTTATACAACTTTTTCATTCTAGGAGAGGAGATGGAGGTGTGGGGGAGAGCTACAGATGCCATGAAGTCTCCCTTGTCAACACTGGACAAGGAAAGAAAACGCAGAGACTATCTTCAGGAAGGGACTCCACTACTTAAGGAAGCTGAGGTCCCTTAAAGGAGAACTATTATGCAAAATAAAATTTTGAGGTAACAACACCTAATGCATTACATCCTGAAGCATCGGGGACTTATCAGTTTCTTGATCTGGTCTCCAATTTCCCCGGATCTCAATCTGACTGAGCCTTCATGAAATGCGCTACACAAAAGCCACAGCACCTAATCAATCTGCTGCTAATGTCCCAGACACCACATGGTCTAGTCATGCCTCATGGGGCCAGATCAGCTCTGGAAGTCCAGAGGGAATCTACACAATATTGGGCTTATGGTTAATCGATGTATATACACAGGCTGTTTTCTATTTTCACCTCTTTTGTTGGCCTATGTATTGTACTGTATGTAAATCATTTTTAAAATTTATTTTTATTGTCCTCTAACTTTATTCATAATTAGGCGATAGCCTTCTAGTATTATTTGAAAACCTCAGTTGTTTCCATAATTTTTTTAATTGCCTGCTGCAACAAACTTATTTCCCTTTCGTTATTCATAAATGAGACATAAATCTCACTATTAAATTATCTATTTATCCATCCATTCAAGCCCAAATATACTGTGACATTCATTGATAATTGATTGGTATTAATCTGCCCAAATTGTGCCACAAAAACTCTCCACACAGCATTACACCACCTGCACAAGTCCATGGCTTCATGCTGTTTGTGCATATTCTGACACTACCATCTGCGGAAATCAGGATTCATCACACAAGGCTACATTTTTTTCAGTCATCAACTGTATGAAGGACGGCTCATCCATGTTCAGTTTTGGTGAAACTGTGCCAATTGCAGGTTCTGCTTTCTGTTTTTGGCTGACAGAAGTGGGATCTGACTGCTGCAGTAGGTCATCCTCTTTAAGGTTCGACATGTTCTGCATTCTGAGAAGCTTTCTACTCACCACAATTGTACTGTAATTTTCTGAGTAACTGTAACCTTTTTGTCAAACCAGTCTGGACAAATCACAAAAACTACCTGAAACTGCTTGCCCATGTGTGCCTGATGTTACGCATTTAACTGTGGCTGCACAATTGGCTGACTAGATAATTGCATGAATGAGTGGAGGTACAGAAGTTCCTAATAAAGTGTTTAGTAAGTGTATCTGTAGCAGGTATAATAATAATATTTTATAGCTGTAAAGTATGTACCGACAGTCATGTTCACACAGGCCATGGGCTTGTTCCTGCCTTAGCCGCCAGCTCCGGACAGTGATGAGAAAGAGGATCCAAAGGAGCTGCTGCATGCCGGAGCCACGCGTCTATTCCTATGGATCCTGGTAACATGCCCTCAAGTAAACTTACCTGAAAGATCCATTTGTACTGTTCAAACACTAATATTTGTTTTCACACTGTTTACAGATCATATAGAGCTTGTGAAAAGGACCATGGCAGCAGTGAACCTGCCTTCTTTGGGAATCCCTGTCTGGGCTCAGGGACTTTCAGATGACCAGTGGAAGGACATGGTAGACAAGACTCTGCAGTCGCGGCAGAGCTCGGCCGGCCTCTTACTGCAACCTTAATAAAATTACCTTATGTCCTTATCACGTAAACATCTTATGCAGGGTCCTAGATTGCCTTGCATAGTCATAACAGACCAGCAATTGGGCTGAAGCAATTGTACGGATCAGTTTTACTCTATGATGCAACCACTGGTTTTTGATGAAAAACTCATATCCACAGATGATAATCACACCATTCTTACTCCGAATATTAAATAATTAGTATTGGCATTTTGACGAACACCAAGATTAAGTCAAGCAACTTCAATGCCATCTTTAATAGTCTCCTGTGACGTGGATACTCATCTTGTTCATCGCTTAAATACATGGACGGGTTTCTTCTTAAAGCGCGGTTCAACCCTCCAATACAAACCAATTACCTCTCTGGATAACACCATCACATGGAAGAATAAAGCTGTTCTGGGAAAAGCAAATCTTGATCATTAAAACTGTTACATATTTCATTAATTTTACTGGCACCTCATTTTCTAATCTATACACTAAACTATAAATCAAATGATTTTATCGGTCTCTTCCTTTTAGTATAGCTTTCAAGGACACTTTTAACACAGTAGGCAATCCTCGTTATTATGCAGTGATTTGTGGACTGCTAAACTCCTTGATTTTGTTTTTCTTCAAACACAAAGCATTCTAATGCCATGTTACTGTAGGTCAGGCATATAGCCCTCCAAGTCAATAATCTAAATACAGTGAGGGATATAAATATGTATTCGAACTCTTTACAGTCTAATATACTTCTAAAGAAGATATCAACGTCAAATCTACACACATAATGCTTTACCTATAAAACAACAAAACTGCATTAGTGGCTCAGTGGTAGGCTTCTCATCTGCCATACAGAATACCCAAAGCATCCTTAGTGCTAAGATAGAGCTCAGATAGAAGGGGAGGGCTGCATAAAGAAGGGCCTCTGGTGTAAAACCTGTGTTTTTTGTCAACAACTAAAATAAAGAAAATTTGGCAAGAAAAATTGAGAAACTGATGATTAAGGCTAATAATTTCTTATGATTTAAGACATCTCAAAGCTGTCAATCTGCCAACAGCTTTGCAATATGTTATTTGTGATGCCTGAATACTTTTCCCATGAGACTGTTCCATATAAAATTCCAGCAATCAAACCAGCAGCACCTAACTAGCACACCCGTCCCCAAAAGCCATGCTACAATAAACTCACAGAGATTACACTTTGTCCCATTCTGGTGTTTGATGTGAGCATTAACTGAACTTCTTGACCTGCACTTGCATGATTTTATGCATTGCGATGCCACCACATGACTATCTGATTAAGTCAAGTTACTGAATGACTGCATAAATGTGCAGGTGTAAAGTCGCTCCTTTTAAAGTGTACTGTCAATGTATTTGCACATTCATAGTTGTATATATAAGAACAACATTCTAGTTCTTAAATTAGCATATTAAGTTTAATTGAACCACTCCTCTGACATTGATTAGTTAGCATTTGGTTAAATAAATAATAAAAAAATCTAATAAACATTTTTTTGTTTGTTGTATCATTGAAATCTGGTTGGTTTCAAACTTACTTACATTTGCATCCAGTGTTTAATAGACTAAACACTTAAGCACCAAAAATTCAGCAAACAAACGAGATGTTGCAAAGAGCATGTGCCAAGTAACTGTATCTAAGGGTGCGTTTACACTTGACATGTTTGGTTCAGTTATACTCTGGTGCAGGTGTTTTGTTAATGTGATTCACTCTGTATGCACCAAGTAAGCAAACTGCGACCCCCTAAAAAAGTGTCAGTCTGCTTTCAATAACCAGTTGAATGGTCTGATGAAATGTGTTTTTGATTACTACTTGCCTTTTTTCGGTGGTGGACGACCCCCCTGTCTGGATAACAACTTTAGGTGCATTGGAGACTGGCGTTTTATTACCATCTGGAGCCATGCTTATGTTGCTTTCCATGTGTTACTGGTGTTTTTAAACTGCAGCCTAATATGAAAATATCTATGAACCTGAGCTTACTGCCAGCTTTTTACAAGCAGCTATTTGCAAATAAAGTAAATCACTCCTGCTCAATACTGCCACACTCTGCTAATTCCATTTCCAATAATAAAGATTATGATCAAACAGTTTACTTGCAATCAGATGTGAGATAAAAACTAAAATCAGACGCAAGATGCAAAATAAAGAATTATAACACTTTATTATACAAAATATCACAGTTTATGATTGTGGAATCCTGTTTTAAATCTCTCAAAGCTTATTAAACTTTAGAGGCTAGCAGGTTTTAACAGAAACTAGGTAAATAATGCGTCAGTAATTTCCTTAAAACTTTGCGGCCTCTGAAAACTACTTCAGAAAGGCAGTCTATCCAGAACTGGGTGGTGAAATAACTCATTCTGTTTTGTGCAAGCTGCACTACATGTCCAAAAGTATGCGGACATCAGCTGCACTATATGTCCAAAAGTATGCGGACATCAGGAGCACTGTAATTTCCCTTCACTGGAAGTAAAAGGCCAGAACCTGATCCAGCATGCCACTGCCCCTGTGTGTAAAATGAGTTCTAATGAGTCATTGTATGTAAAGGTCCGAGTAGAATTTAACCTTCACAGAGCCTGGACTTGGGAAGACTTAAAATATAAGATGTGGACTCAGCTCACCCATCTCACCAATGCTCTTGGGGATATACAGATAAATCAAGGTCATGTTTTTATTATATTAGTGAAAATCCTTTCCATAAAAGTGGACACCCTTATACACTGCCTGGCAAAAATAATAAATAAGTAAAAATGTTTACCTTTAGCTTAGATTATGCTGTGGTGTGTAGTGTGGTGGCCAATTCATTCTCAATTTCTTTCTCTTTCTCAATTTGAGTCCTGGAATATGGGCGTGCAATCAGGGAAGATAAAGTGCATTGATAAGGTAATCTGGTCATTCAATACATTCAGGTCATCAGCTGACTGCCACAGTTTACTACAACATAACATTACTAAGCCTACACCTGAACAACTGATCATAAGACTGCCACTAGAGGCTTGTACAGTGGCCACTATGCATGATGGGTGCATTGCTTTATGTGCCTTCCTTTTTCCCTGTTACATAGCCGTGATTTTATTTATTTTTTTAATGATTGAACTTCAAGTGTTTAAGTGATCTTCATTCCTGATTTTTTTTTCTGGCTATATTTCTTTCCCAAATTTAATGGATCGCCACTACTCAATTAACCATTCCATGTTTTAATAATGTATTAAAGAGTTCTTAAGCCAGTTCCAGTAGTTTTAAATGTCCATAGTTGTTTTCTTTGCTTGATGCAGGCTGATAATTTGACCTTTCTGCAGTGTCAGCTTTTTGGCCAGGCAATTTTTTTATATGCAAAGAGGTGACCACCTCCATATTAATGAACATATGGTTGTAATGGTCAGGTGTTCGCATAAATTTGAAAAAAAAAAAATTACTTTTGGACTTAAACGTACTTAAATAGACTTTTAATGCACATTAGTCTTTGGTGAATTCGCCAAAATAATTCTCCAGAATGCCGTCAACTTCTTCTTCGTCATAATTCCGTACCTTGAAAATAGAGCTTCCCATCTTGGCCTCTGCGTGTTGTATCATTGCAGGCAGCACTAAAGAACCAAGAATAATATTATGCACAAGATGTTAAATAAAGATATTTTTTGTAGAATTCTACACTAAATGTTGGTCTAGTTATAATTGAAATCTAGAGAGACAGGTGCTAATGACCTGTGAAATGGGTTGAAGTGTTATGTACAACTGCAGGGGGCAAATATAGCATTATTACCCCCACTGAGCAAATATTAATGTTAAGACTAACATTACTGAAAGAGTAATCAGATTACCTTTTCCTGATGAGGGTCGGAAAAGGCAGAGTGTCCTCTTTTTTAAAACCATGGCTTGACCAATTTCATAACCCACACCAAAAGATGGATGGGTTACTTCAGCAACTACAACTGGGAAGGTAAAAAAAAGTTATTATATTTTAATGCTATTCAAAGCCTCCTTCTATCACAGTGGCTTTTTTCCCCTTCTGTCTTGGGTCTCACATGTTTAAAATGGTGCTAATGGATTGGACAAAGACATTTCATGTACAAGTATCTCTTTTCCAGCAGCCAAATGTTTGGACACGTTTTTGTTGTCATTTTGTCTCCATGTTTCAGTATTAAAAATATGGATTCCATGTTAGCAGCTCATATAAAAGTGAACACTCTGGGCTATAAAAAAATTCAGTAGGTTTTTTTCTATCTAGCCCACTGGGTTTAAAAGTTATACTTTAATTGTGGCACTTGTATAGTGTTACATTTAAAATATATATGCACAACATATTAATCTCTGTACTAGTGTTAATGTTGAGAAATGTGAATTGTTTGCCGAGCAGAGGGCTCACACTCAGCTCACACTCAGCTAAACACAGAGTCACAGTTCTCAGTACACAGAACCCAACTGACTAATCTTAACAGACTATATATTAATATTATAATTAATTTGTTTATACATACTGAAAAAGTCAGATGCCCAATTTTCATTTCACAGAACGGAACATTAGTTTGCTATAAGAAATTGTTAAAATGATATGATGACTATATGTAAAGATAGTTGGTTTATAAAGAAAGATAAAGAAAAATTTCTTAATGAAAATTTGTCTCACCATCAGACTGAGCCAGCCACTCCATATCACGGTCATAGATAGCTTCGTCTCCTCCTGGTAGAGAATCCTCACCTGAGTCAGAAGCAAATCGAGTATATTAAATAAAATGATCATGCAAGTTTTGCACTAGTGCTAAGAGATTGTTCTGACTAATGTTAAGAAGTAAGGTATGTAAACACTTGTAGCTACCATGTGAGCATCATGCAGACTGCATATCTAAATATCCAAACAACAGCCTTAAGCCCTGTTTATTCATATCAAACACAGAGCAAACATTATTATTATTAATTATAATAATAATAATAATTATATTATAATTATATATATAATATAATTATTTTTTATTGTAATGTTTCTGCAACTGCTAAAATTATTACAGTGGAACCTTGGATTACGAATAACTTGCTCTGTGAGCGTTTTGGAAGATGAGCAAAATTTTAATTTTTTTTTTAACTTAATAAATGAGCAGTACGCATGCGCCTTTTCTGCCGTGCATCACGTGATCACAACTGAGCCAAAGGTTCTTCTCTCTGCACACTGGGGGATTATGGGTAATCGTCTCTCATGCTCAGTCAGTGTGTGTGCATTACTCATGTAGTCAACATCCACGAGTTACAAGTGCACTTATCATAGTTCACACACACACAGCTCTGTCGGGATTTTTTTTTTTTTTTACAAAAAATAAAGTGCAGGGTTATCTTTTAATTCTTACTTTATATTTTGTGTTAATTCTTCTTTATATGAATATTTTTGGGTTGTGGAACTAATCATCATAGTGTTTGTGGGAGTCACTTAACAAAAGAACGAATGATTCGGGCCAAAAGACTCGAAGGCAACTAATCATTTCTGTTTCCTGTACATAACCTACGGA
Organism: Clarias gariepinus; assembly: GCF_024256425.1. Taxonomy (NCBI): domain Eukaryota; kingdom Metazoa; phylum Chordata; class Actinopteri; order Siluriformes; family Clariidae; genus Clarias; species Clarias gariepinus. Next base: position 25,513,162 of record NC_071107.1, read on the forward strand.
GGTTTCGCGATAATTTGCGCATGCGCGCCCAGTAGAACATAAATGAATCACTCTCCGAGACTACTCGTTCTTCTGAGTCACATGAAAGACTCGTTCAAAAAGAACGAATCGTTTATGAACGACCCATCACTACTGTGCACTCAGAGTTAAGCCTTGGGAAGCTTTATTTACCTTTCTCTGATACATCATCGTGGCTAAAAACCTGTCCATATGTCTGCAGTTTCTTTACAATTTTCTGAAAAATCTTTACATCCTGTCTTCCTCCCTTGATGCTCCCACAGAAATATATGTTCATCGCGTAGTCTTTTAAGAAGCCCCGAAGAAGAATATACAGCTGCGCTGCGTAAAGACGCTGCTCTCTCGATACAGGTTTGCGTCTTGCGGGTTTGTTGATGAGCGCCCCCTGGTGGCAGTCAACCCAATCGCTCTACTTTAAAGTAGAAACAATTGTTTGTTAAAATAATTGTATTGCAAATTATGTAAAAAAAAAAAAAAAAAGGAAAAACATCGACGTATTAAGTTGTAAAATCCGAGAACGATGCGTTTCTGTTTCTATTGTGCGTTGTGTTTGGCGTGACGTTTACGTCATCAGTACGCGTTTCCGCTTCCGTGCGGAAGAAAATGATGCGTTTGAAGCTTCAGCTGAGCCATTAAGTGTTTGTTTACAACGATAAACGAAATATCTGTTGAAACAGTCGAAGCAGGCGTCGAAAACACTTCTGAAATAGGTACAAGTTTAAACAGCCTTGTGGTTCACTCACTGACTGGAGTTTTGTTCTTGCTGTTAGCCATAGCAACCGGGTTAAAGTTAAAGTGTGCTGTGTTTCTCCACCGTTTCTCACAGAACCCGGTGAATGGAAGTGGAGAGGACTCGGGTCATGGGTCCAGAAAGAGTGCTGCCGAACTCGGAGGAGGATCTGGGGCAGGAGAGAGTGTCAGAGCCCGCGGCCGAGGAGTGGAGCGGAGAGGAGGCTGAGGAGGAGGAGGAAGGAGCCCCGGGGGAGGAAGAGGAAGACAGTGAGGGGTATTATTATCAACCCCTGAACCAGGAGCCTGATGGAGGTCCCAACACACAGCTGGAACAAAACGACGAAGCAACACACGCGGAACAGCTGCAGGAGGTTCAGGAGAGAATAGAGGTAACGGAGAGCTCTCAGGGTCACACACACACACACACACACACTCCTGTCTGGGCTTAAAGCATCTTTCATGTTATTGATTTAACCTCCCTTAACAATAACATTTGTCTCAGAAAGACACTGAGTCTATTAATATTACCACAACTAAGTTATCGATGGTATACATGCATCTTTTAAACTGAAATGTCACTAATGAACATGAAGAATGACATTAATACCACAGATAAATTATCTTCAGGTCACTTCAAACTAAAAATTAACAAACAGAAAAAATGTTATATTTTTTATTTTTTTTTATGACTTTGCCTTTCACTTCCTTTTCCATCAGGAGGATTTTAAATTATTTCATCTTGCTTTCTGTGCAGATTATTATTAATAATTCCTTATTTGTACAGCGTGGACCAAAAGTCTGGGTCCATGTCCAGATACGCAAATTGACAGCCTCTTTACAGCACTTGATAAGACACTGAATACAAGATGCACTAAATAAGACCTTTGACTTCAGATGACTCCAATGAACAAAAAAAAAAGTGTCAAATGATGTTATGCCTGTTTTTATTAGATCTCTTGTTGTTAGTTTTGAAGCCATCTTAGGTATAAAATATTTATTTACACAAGGAAAAATGCCAGTGAATCCAGACTTTTTGTGGCCCCTTACATTATGGGTGTTATAATATTTCATAGCTGTTGTAGAGTATGTACTGACAGTCATGTTCACACAGGCCATGGGCTTGTTCCTGCCTCAGCCGCCAGCTCCGGACAGTGATGAGGAGGAGGATCCTGAAGGAGCTGCTGCATGCCGGAGCCACGCGTCCATTCCTATGGATCCTGGTAACATGCCCTCAAGTAAACTTACCTGAAAGATCCATTTATACTGTTCAAACAGTGCTTGCTAATATTTTTCACACTGTTTACAGATCATGTAGAGCTCGTGAAAAGGACCATGGCAGCAGTGAACCTGCCTTCTTTGGGGATTCCTCCCTGGGCTCGTGAGATTTCAGATGACCAGTGGAAGGACATGGTAGACAAGACTCTGCAGTCGCGGCAGAGCTCAGCAGGTCTCTTACTGCAACGTAAATGAAATTACCTTTCAAGAAGCCTTTATCACATTCTCCACACAGCTTGTAATTACATCCCTAATAAAGCATCAAGAGCCTATAAGATCATGTGATTAAGGTGACACAGAACAGTTGTTTATTATATTGTATTTGTTTGAAAGGATTGCATCAGATACCATGATGCACAAAAAAAAAAAACTCTAAAACCTTGCAGAATTTGATGTATTTCAGAATAGTTAATGTGGCTCCCTCAACATTCCCATACTAACTTCTGCAAACCAAGGTTAATATTTTGGTGTAACTTTGATGCACATGTGTGTCCTGCACATTCAAAAATGTATTTTTGTCTTTTATTTTTAACTTTATTTTTATTCTGTACATACATGAACATCTGTACAAAATATGACTTTCATAATATGTAATGCTCTGCCTAATTAAAGTACATCATATGTACATATGACCTGGAAAGCAGCTTAAGATTAGTGTTAGACTTGGGCACAGGGGATGGGGAGAGAAAGAGGAGAGAAGGGGTGGAGAGACCCATCCTTTCCGAAACTTCATGTACAGCATGTGTACATGTACAGCATGTCTATAGTTCAGTCTACAGCTAGTGCCAGCTTGATGTCCAGAATTTTTCGTGTCAAATTAAAACTTTCCCTCGAAGTGAACTAAAGACTCTGGACATGATCTGTTCGATTATTTTGGCATTTTTATACACACAGCATTTTCGATTCATCAGCAAACATTACAGCAGAAGTTCTTGTGAGAACCCAGATACCATTTCATGTACACAGTAGCAGCTACACCTTGTAACCAAGCATCAAGATTTTTTTTTTTTTTACCATCTGGTAGCCTATTCAAGAAGTGACTATTCTCTTGGAATGATCAGAATGAGTGATAATTCACTTTGCAGTAGATGAAAGTTTAAATGACTCTTTAACAGGTGAAGGCAAATTAAAGAAAATACAGAGGGGCCCAAAAAACTGTGCCTTTTTAAAAACTCGAATTATGGCAGCAAGTTGTATTATTTTTTCCCTCTAAAGTTGTCAGTAGTCACACCATAGTTAATGCCATCATGTGACTGTCAGAAGAGAGGCTTATATTTCCATGAAGTGTATAATTTTTTTGTTAACTCTGAATGATCTCAGTGTGAGGTGAAAGGAGGCATTTATAAGGGATGCGACGAACAGGGCTGTAACCCTATACTATTATTTTGGAGGAATAACTGCAGCCCACTGCTGGAAAGTTAAACAAGCATCTTTTGCCCACTTTACAGTAATAAGGCCTGAAACTTATTTCTATTCAACAAAACCTTCATTTTTTCCCTTTATCTTCTTTCTGAAAACATTACTTACGCTCTGCATGACCCATTAATCAATGGAAAGTTATAACAAAAGGCAGAGGTGATGCTTACATTGGAGTAGCTTTTCCCACTGGACATCGTAGATGAAATATGGGAGTTTTTGTTCGTTTTTAAATATCAAACTACAAAATCAATAACCAAGTAAGATAAAAAATAGTTGTTTAAAGGGAATTGTTAGGATTTTTTGGTGATTAGTAAAAAAAAAAAAAAAATTACAAACATGTAACCACATCATGGAATCATGTGTAATGATTGATAACATGTGACCACATTGGTTCTGAGGTACATAATATTGAGATACAGCATTCTTTTTGTAGAATGATAACGAAATGTGGAATGGTCTGCTGGTGTTTTCAGAGGTCAGCACTTTCATTCAGCACCTTACAGTGTTGTGTTCTCAGTTCAACAGTAAGGCAAGAAACAGACTGAACATTCAATCCTATGTTGACAGTCAGCACAAATGTGACTACAGGCATAAATAAAATCATAGCGATTCTGCCATTTGGCTACTTCACAGCAAGGCTTTCAGTTTACACACATCAGACTGCAACTATAGCACATGCATCTGGACCAAAAAAAACTAAACAGGCAAATTTCTTTACATCAGTCGCTGAGCTGATAGCAAAAGCTTAAACTTAAGACATCTAAGAGGGAAGCATGATGCCTTGTCTTGAGGTATTTTCCATGTACTTTTACACAATTATATGCATTTTACTTTAAACTTATTGCATGAGGACACCAAGTAGTAACAACAGTTAAGTTACGCAGGAGAAAAACAGCTCCACAGACCATGGAGACTGATTGGTATTTTTTTATATCAATTTTACATTCATACGCAAACCTATGAAATCTCTGTCCCACAAGAGCAAGGCAACATGATCCAGAAATAAAGACCTACACTCCCTAATTCCCAAACCTGGCTCAAGCAGACGCACTTGTCACTAATGGGTTGCTTTGTAACTTTTTTGATAACACGGTCTTGTAGCCTAAGCGAAGACAGATGTATGGGGCCAACGAAGGAAAAAGCAAGAAAACAGTTTAAAAGCAGAGCTGGAGATGAAGACAGTTAAATGTAGACAAAAAGAATAGTAAAAAATAAAGAGAAAACCTTGTTTTAAAAAATAAATCATGGTAATACAATCCAAATACTGTTTAAAATGATTGTTTTTTTTTTGTGATTTGGAGTTGTCACTGAAATGCAGAGAGAGAGAGAGAGAGAGAGAGAGAGAGAGAGAGAGAGAGAGAGCTGGGGGAATAGGAGCTCTTCACTATTGCACGCTGGCCAGGTTTTTGCAGAAAGGCCTCTCCAAGAGGAAGTGATGAAGGAAAGAGGCAGAGACAAAAGGAGGAAAGGAGGGGAGTATACAGCAGGCGACATTTCTGGACAAATACAAGTGGGACAGTCTAGGCATGGTGCAGGTGACTGGTTGTGGTGTTCCTCAGTCAGAGGGCTTCCTGGTTAGCAGTCAGGTACTCTTCCGCCCGCTTGTGGGCCTCCAGAGCCTTTATAGTGTACACATCCTGCGGCAGCTCTGACTTCCGTCGCATAAGCACCTTGTCCTTTTTTATGTCCTTCATTCCCTGAAAGGAATTGAATAACTGATTACATCTGGTGCACAAAATGGTAGTTTATCTGCTGCCACCTCCTCTCTGCTCCCAACCTCTACTCTAGCTGCACATCACCCGCTTAATTGATAATTGCAAAACACCACATCACACTGTTTAACTGTTTTGGGTATATCTGATGGTATGGAATGATCCTGAAAGCCACCTTGCTCCTGTTAACACTTAGATCATAAACAGTCAATTGGCTACCTGCTTATCACATTCCATCCTGTTTAGAAAAAGTTAAGAATAGAAAAAAAGAAAACCCACAGCTTGTTATATGACTGAGAAATCAGAAAACAGACTCATCACTCCTGAAAACTTTTGTAAGCTCAGATACTGACCAAAATCAATGATTAAACAAACATTTCACTTTGTTGAAAAATGCAGGTTTTTAAATCAATATTAAATTATGTGGAGCATCTGCCATACATGTTCTTGTGTATGAGCTGTTAGGATACCAAAAAAAAAAAAAAAAGGGATCTATTTATATTATATGCACTGAGCACTTTAATACCAAACGAATACAGGATAGGGCATTCTTAGCCTGTATTCTTCGAGGTATACAGTAGATTCAACAAGATGTTGGAAACATTGCCTTTTTGATTCTGCTCCATGCTGAAATTATTCCATCCTGCAATTCCTGAAGATATTTCAGGTTTACTCTTTCATGCTCTTGATTGCGCATTCCACCACATCCCAAAGTGTTCTACTGAATTGAGCTCTGGTGACTGGGAAGGCCACTGAGGAACACTGAGCTCATGGTCATGTTCATGAAACTAGTCTAAGCTGACTTTTGCTTTGTGACATGGCATAAGAAAATGGGTTAATTGTGGCAATAACGGGATGTACATGGTCAGCAACAATACTCAAATAAGCCACTGAAGCGGAGATCGATTTAGTATTAACAGAACACCAAAGCATGCCCAAAAAAACTGCTTTGAACCACCTTTCACAAACTGGATTGGTGACACGAGGCAGGTTGCGTCAATGGCTTCATGCACATGGTGCCAATTTCTAACCCTACCAAGCGCAGGTGAAAGTCAACATTGTTCAGAACACGCTACATTTTTCCAGTCTTCTGCTGTCCAGTTTTCATGAGCGCACTGCAGCCTCAGCTTTCTATTCTTAGCTGACAGAAGCTGAATCCAACTTGGTCTCTTGCTGTTGTAGCGCATCTGCCTCGAGATTCACAGTGTTGTGCATTTGAAGTTGCTTTTCTGCTCACCAAGGTTTTAGAGTGGTCATCTGAGTTACTGCAGCCTCTATGTCAGTCCGCCTATTCTCATCAACCTCTCAACAAAGCATTTACATTCACACAACTGCCACTCCCTTTTTTTTTTTTTACTGTAAAGTGAAATACTGTAGCCATACCTGTGAGGCCTCAGTCTCCACAGTCTTTTTCAGCAGCTGGATGTCCTCAGCAGTAGGAGTCTCTGTCTCCATGGAATAGTGTGGTATCCCTTGGTTTTCATTATACATTATATACTGTACATGTACAGAGACAAAAACACATACATGTGTGCCAACAGGACCTTGCTTGAAATGAACTGAAATGATTTTTTTAATATCTTCTCAGGAGGACCATTCTGCAGAAATTGCTAAATTGGAAAAACGTTTTATACAAAGGAGGAATGACTGACCGCATCCGGAGGCAGACCGGGTCGGAGACTCGGGTGGACCTTTGTGATCTGACAAAATATAAAGATTAGGGTATTTTAATATTAACCACACTTACACAGACCAAACATACTGTACCATAAAATACAACACCATAATTAAAGTAAGGTTTTTTTTTAAGGCCTGTCCTCAGCATGAGATGAAAGCACTGAAGAGAGAGACCCTGTGGTAATTAGATTAACCGTGGAGTTTGAAGCATTAATTTAAAGTACACAAAGCTGAAAAACACCTTAAGGTCACATTCACATCAGCGCGCACACAAAAAAAGAAAAAAAATTACCATAAAAAAATATCTAATCTAATCCACAAAAGAACAGTCAAGTTGCAGGTTTTTCCTTTCAACCAAGACAAATTTAACACCTAATTGCATCTGTTTTCATCATATGATTGTGGCCTTCAAATATGACTATTAATTGTGGCTCTGTCTCTTTGGAAGAAGAACCTGTAACCTTCACCGACTGATCACTTTAGTGATAAGATTATATACTTGTGGTTTAACATTTGTTAAAATCACTAAATTAAGTCAGTTTAGACTTCACTGCATTTAAAAAGCATTAAAGCTCAGAAATTAAATAAAATGTCAGAATATATGTGGTTTCGCTGATAAACTAATTAAATTTTTAAGATTTTCTGTCCCAGTGATAGGTCAAGGCTCACAATCTGTACCTGAGGATTTTGTTTAGCAATCTGTTCAATCTTGTGCCAGATCTCCTCCCGTTCCTTAAGTTTGTACTTCTCCCTGGGGTGGGTAAAAACAGAACAGGTTACTGTGGGTCAAAAATAGGGACTCATGTCAAGAAACATACACAGACATCTTAAGATCTCTTTAGGCACTGATAAAACACTTGAATAACAAATGCTACTTGTACATTCTGCAACATATCCGTCTGGAGCCATTATGCAAAAACTGGGTATTTTTGCTTGCCCCTTCTTATTCTAGCATTTGTTTTTGCTTTTCTACTTCTCTTCACCACTAACTTTTGCTTTTCGGCTTTGTATTGCTGAGTGCAATCGTCAAACAGCTTCTGGTTCATCTCCATGAAGAGTTTCAGGGCATTGTAAATAAGCCCGTGGATTGTCCTGCAGCAAAAAGAGTACATTTACTACTGGACAACAAGTAAAAGCAAAGCCATTGCTTAACAAGAATGCTGATTTTTTTTATTATACACTGTGTGTGTATATTTGTGTGTGTGTGTGTGTGTGTGTGTGTGTGTGTGTGTGTATGTGTTTGGGCGATGTATGTGTGAATGATCAATGTTATCTTCATCAGCAGTAACAGTGTACATGTAGGTTTCTTACTTGTTCCAATGACTTTTGGAGTTCTTATAAAGAGCAGGGAACATAATAGGGAGAATTTTGGCAGCATTGTCACTGATCAGGCTCATGATATACTCGTTGTTCCAGTAATACAGCGCCCTCTCAGCAACCTGAATCACAAAAGGGTGATTTTAGTTAATACATATCAGAATATTAAGACTTAGTTTTATTAGTTTAGTCTGGCTATGCAGCATGGCCAGAAATATTAGGACTGATTCAAGGCTTTCCTTCCATACATAGAAATAAAGCATAATGGACGGACAGGAAAACCAGCTTTTCCGACTGGGCACTCCAACGTAGATTCACATGCAACATTTAAACAATAGGCAGTCAGTCACTGTTCCTGGACAGCAAAACGTTGAGCAATGTAGTATGGTCAAGGATAGGAAAACATAACTACAAAGCTGGTATAATCATAAAATAAACTATTTGACAAAACATTTTATCCACAAAAATTTTGAGTAAGTATACATGTACCTGGCATTAGTATTACAGACAGTGATTGGTAGAACGGTGGCTTACCTGAAAGTGAGGACTTGAAACACACTTGGCAAGCTGTCTAAACAGAGGCTCCATAACTTTTACAAACTCTGAGGGCTCAATGACATCCAGAATTTCCTCCAACTCATTCAGGAACATCACCTCTTTAGGACTATGGGTCTTGGGCCAGAACTTCAAGAGACCCATTATAACCTGGAAAAGAGCGAGACAACAGAGTGACATAACAGAAAAAACATGAACATGTACACAAAAATGTAATTTGTTTATTTTACAATAAAAAGAGCTGTAAAGTCTGGTTGCCACACTCACTGGTTCAGTAAGGCTACTGTCTTTTTCCAAAAACTGAACAACACAGTATGCCAGCTGCAAGAAAAGGAAAAAGCACTTTCAGGCTCTTGTCACAAACACTAAACATGGCCAACACCACTGAACCTTTATTCAGCCTGTGCATTCTACAGTGATGTTACTGCGCTAAGACTATTAGTTGAACAAACACTTAAAATAGGTAATCATAAAGTACATCTGCGTTACAAAAAAAACAAAATGTTCTATACGAAATCTCCTTTTGCAATAGGTCAGTAGATCAAATCTAAGCGTAAACCAAGGTTATTATGCCAAACAAACTAACAAATAAGTACATACCTGAGGGTGATAGACACTGAGCGACTTGACCTTATGCAGTGGCAGGAGCACTCGAATCAGGAACATTTTGTGCTCCTCTTTCAATGGCAGGGCAAAACCATTAATTATACTGAAGAAAGAAAAAAATATATATGTTCTGGTCATGTGACATACCAGGTCTATTCAAATCAACACAGATCAACAATACTTAGGTCTGATTTGTCATTATAACATGTTATGTGCATGCCCTCACCTTCCTAGAATTTCCAAAAGCTCTGCAATGCCATTGTGATGCTCCGTTTCATATATAAACCTGCAACAAGATTAGTTGACACAATTTTTGGCTGGATTTTGTTTCACCATGCAAAGCGATTTCAGCAATCAATCTGGTCGCATGCACAGTACTTCCAGTTACACATACATCCGGTTTCCAATCAAAACATCAGTGGAAACCCAAGAGAAGCGGGTTTACAAATTTTTTGTGTAATAAAGACATAGCACCATGGAGCCCAAAACTGCATTAATAAATTAACCAGGATTATACAAACTAGGGTTAGGGACTTTTTATCTCGTCTGCTGGTGATAACAAAAACCAAGAACACGAAAGAGACACAAACACCACTCGATATACCAAACCCAAATGTGTATTATACAAAACAGAAACTGTAGTGCACATATGACTATTTACAATTATATACAAAAAATATTTTGGTATATGTGAATGGATGAATATTCTGGTACACTGAGTGTGCAAGTGTGTGCATGCGGGGGTGCGGGAGTATTATATCAGCCTCGCCGGCTTTATCAGAAATGATAAAGAAAAAAAATGTATGATGGGGGCGGGGGCAAACAAACAAAAAAACGCTGTCCCAATGGTGAGTATACCAGTAAAAAGACAAAGATTCACAGTCTTATGCAGTGCTGAGAAAAAAAAGAATGGTAACCCATTGTACGTGTATAAACAACAATGGCGCTGGCGTATTTGCAGCTTCTCTTTAAACAGGGTAGCTGACCTCCTTGCATCAAAGGGATTCCCCTTGTGATTTGGAGAGAAAGTCTGAGAGAGTAAAAACGCGGAACATAACTAATATGGCAATACATCATATGGGAACAGATAAGAAAAGTATACGACACTATATAAAAATGATCGACAGGTTTATAAAAACCCATTATGTGGCTGTGCTACATGTTATCAAGGAAAGTATCAAGAGGAAAATAGAGCCATTTTCAGTCTCGTTTATGAAGCAGCTGGTGCCTAGAAGAATCATAAATTGAGGTTAAGTGAGGTTTATTGTCCATTTCATATTTTATTTAATTTGCATGCATTTTCCAAATGTTTTGATTGCATTTATATGCAAAAATATAATCATACTGTTGAAAATTGGTAATAATTGGGATTATCTGCATTTACATTATTTTTTATTGGAAAATGCATTTTGCAATACAAAGTTTCCCCTTAAGAACACGCCTCCGGAAGAGATTAAATTTGTATGCCAGGGTACCACTGTATGTTTAAAAAGTGTTTACAAAAGCAATCAAAATATACAAATCTTTAAAAAATAAAAATAAAAAAAAAGATTAAAAGAATCTAATCATTTGTGCATGCATAATGATGTTCAGAGAATTTACCTGTAGAATATGTTGTTGATCTGTCGACGGATGTACGCTCGAAGTCCCAGAAACTTTCCATAAATCCTGTGTAGAATTGTTTTTAGGAAGTCTCGTTCTCTAGGATCTTCACTGTCAAACAGCTCCAAGAGCTGCACGAGACATATGCATGTTTGTCGCAGTACAATTTGAAGCAGTATTGCAAAAATATTAGCTCAAATTATACACCGATCAGCTCCAACCTTAACACCACTGCCAGGTTGCCTATCAATTATACACCAGTAAACTGGAGACAGGATCATCGGCACCAAAGGCTCATCTATGTCTCTGGGGACCAAACAAAAGGCTGTCTGTTCCAATCCCACAGAAAACCAAATGCAGCATAACTAAACCGAAAAGGTCAATGCTGGGCACAAAAGTAAGGCACCAGAACACCCAGTGCACCACCACCAGCCATGCATGCATTGAGCCCAACTCCCCAGATGCCACCCTGACAAAATAAGCCCCATCCACCTCCCCCAACCCACAACACACGACGGATTCTCTGACCCCTTTGCACCAATGCAAATGGATCAGACAGGGTTCGGTGGCACAATGGGAACCCAAAACTTTTATAGTTTTAATGTTATGGCTGATCGGTGTAGCTATAACTAAAACATACAAGATTCCATGAAGAAAGCTACAGAAACATCATTCAACATTGTTATCAGAGATACAGGAACAGATACTTACAGACAATACAAACTTTTGGTCAATGTATTTTTTGGCAATGTTAGGCTGGAAATCAGGGGACTCCAAGAACCGCAAGAAGAACTCGTATACCAGCTACATAAGAAAAGAAACAGTGGAAGATGAAATTAGTCAATAAAAGAAATGGACCTAAAAGGCTTCTCATGACACTTCTGGTGGTAGCAACATATCAGCGGAGCTGGTGCACAGGGTGGGGATAAATTCAGGATTTGCTCTCACTCCACTGCCCTTATTTTTGGTCCAAACGCAGTTGCCCAAAAAAAAGCCCATGAATATACAAACTTCAGAGTTTGGTGTTGGAGTTAAAGTGGTACAGAGGGCCACACTTGCCTGCAGATGGGGCCAAGCTGCTTCCAGTGTAGGCTCATCCTCCTCAGGATCAAATTCTGCTCCAGTAGGATTGGAAGAAGGAGGCAGGGTCCTAAATAGATTCATTGAAAACTAAAGGAAAAAAAAGAAAAAATATATATAAAGTCAGTTGTTAGGGAGCTTGATATACAGGTACTACATAATTAATAAATTTTTCCCCACCGTGTATGCGCATGCCTATAAGGACCACAGTTCTGTGTGTAGTGGTGCTAATTTCCGCAAACTAAGGTAAACTCTTTTTATAGTTTTACCTCAATATAATGTGACATGGTAATACTGCCACAACAGTATTACCATATCTGTCTGCAAAACATTTTGTAAGATCATGCAATATATGCTTTGCTTTTTTTGGACCAAAATTCATTAAATATCGATAATTTTCTCAATCCTTAGTAGTTAGAATTAGTGTAAAATATTACAGTTAACAAATCATCTGTGAAGTGTTCCCTGTTTGAGCATTATGCAGGACGATAAATCTTTTCTGTGAGATCTATGTTGTAATGAAAACAGAATTTTTAGACGAATGTAACCTAATGTAATTGCAAAAGAACCATGTCAAACAAAAACAGAGCTTATTACGATATTTTAATATATTAAATATATAAAATACTGCGGACAATAACTCTGCGATTTTTAATACTGAGAACTTTGAACTTCTTGCATTTATGAGATAATGTTATGAGGATGTTTTTTTAAAAAAAATAAATAAATAAAAACTTCTGAACAAAATTATCTTCCTCCACCAAAATGCAGACTTCTGTGCTATACATTTTACAGGCTATTATATATTGCCCGGCAAAAAGATTTTAAAACAGGTATAAAATATAAATGATACACACGACTGATGGAAAGACACAAATCTTAAAATGGATTAGGATCCATTTTCTCAGCACTCTACACATAATTCTGCACAATGCCAAAGCAAAAACATATGGTCCAGATTGCTTTGATTTTTATAAAAAAAAATAAATAAATAAAAAAAAACATGAAATATCTCAGGTAATGATTGCAATTGAGCTCTGTTGCTTTCTACTCCTATCGGTGGCCTTTGAGATGCTTCTACAATGTGACTGGAGGCCATCTGTGCCTAACTGAATTCACTAGACATAATTAGGAAAGACACACCTGTCTATTTACAGTCTGACAGTAGATGGTGTATGTCAGAGTGAACACAAAGCAATGAGATTTATCGGAGAGAATTAACAGAAGACCTGAGAGACAGTATTGTGTCATGACAGAGACCTGGAAAGGGATAAAAGAAAAAAAATTCAGCTGCATTGAAAGTGCCCAAGAGTACGGTAGCCTCCATCATTCCCAAATGGAAGAGATATGGTGAAAAAACAAACCAGTCTTCCCAGATCTGTCCGCCCAGCAACTGAGTAACTGGGGATGAAGGGCCTCGGTCAGACAAGAAAGGTGTGCCAAGCCTGCAGCATCATTCCCAGCAAGACTCAGGACTATTCTTGCTGCCAAAAGGTGCTTTACCCAAGTACTAGGTCTGGGTCTGAATACTTACATTAATGGGATACTTCAGTCTTTAGACTTTTCAAATAATTTATTTATTTAAAAAAATAAAAACAGCCATGCCAAGTTCCTCTTTTACTATCAGAATTCGTGATTTTAACTTTTGATGTGGGAAATAAATGAAATGAACATTACAAATTTACTAAAGTAAATTTTACTGTCTATAAATACAAACATTTGCATAAATTTAATTTAAAATTAACCAGAATTGAAGCCAAGTGGAAACAGGTATTTAAGTAACTATAATGACAGGAAATTATAAAGGAAATAATCTGTTAATTTTATTTCTCCATTCTCTAATTGCATTACAGAAGCGTAAAACAATACAGTATAATGCACCTTTATATGATAGCCTCTTGATTTGTGTGTGATCATATCAAATAACACATCCAAAAGACTGCATAACAAAGTGGACTATTCATCATAAAATGTCAAAAGTGTAATAAACATTTACAACTAATGAAGCTGACACTTCCTCTGAAAAAGTGGGTTCCTCTTTATATTGAATCAGAAAAGGAAACCAGCGTTTTAAAAATGCACACACTTCTCCTTGCAGTTCCTTGTAAGCCATTATGCCAGCATACACGCTTGGGAAAAGCAGCAATGGATACAGAAATCCCCTTCAGATTTCCTGGCAAGTTATGTTGCTAATGACCAGTGGGCTGAAACGTTATACCTAATACTGAGACATGATTAGCATCACACCGCTGTGTTAATCAGCAGATGAAAACATGCACCCACTCATTAACATACACATACTCATTTGCTGTGCAAATGATCACAGTGGTTGGGGAGTTATAGCTGCAAAAATGATTTGGTGCAGAGTAGGGCTGCATGAGTCTTGCTAAAAAGTCAAACAACTTTTCTCCATGGGAATAAAGATCACGATTCTCTCACAATGCCCCCCCCCAACCAAAACCTAAAAAAAAAATAATCATAATAATAAAAACATTATATATGTACACTACACACAATAAGTTAGGAATATTGTTATTTACACGAGTGCTTTTCCTATTTGCTCTAAATTTAAATGAAATAAGTAAAAGCTTCCTTTGATATTACTAATAATGTATGAGAAGAAACACCATTTACATTAGTTACTCCAATATTTATTACCCCAAAAAGTTAGACAATAACAGGGATAGCCCCAAATAACAAAAATTGACTAACAATTGAGGAGCAGTTTCTGCTTCAACTAGTTCCAGACGTGCTTTATGGGGTTCAGGTCAGGGGACATTGATGGCCATACCATATGAGGCACTCCAACTTCCTGAAGTCGAGCTGTGACAATTCTGCCACAATGTGGTAGAGCATTATCATCCATGAACAGAAAGTTGGGGGTGTGCTGGCGGAATTGGGGGATGATGATGGGTTCTATGATGTCTCTGAGGTAAGACTGTGCAGTTACTGAGCCATGTACAATAACCAAATCTGTTTTGCGTTGACAGGTGATGCCTGCCCAGACTGTTGCACCTTCTCTACCAAAACAAACCCTGGGGACCATGTTGACCGTAGCGTAACGCTCACCTTGCCTTCTCCAGCAACGCTGACAGCAATAATTTCAGTGCACAGGACGGTAGACCACTGCTGCATTGTCCAGGTCACATGGTCTTGTGCCCACTGCAAACGTTCACAGCGGTGTCTTGGTGTCAGTGGAGTCACCTGCAACTGTCATCTGGCATTCAAGCCAAAGCAGTGGAGTCGGTTGCGAATTGTTTGTCTGGAAACCCTAGAACTCCTCGCATCTCGTTAATGGGCCTACAGCTGTGTGGCTTTTGTATAATGATGTTGTCTGAGTGCAACGGTCCTTAGGTACTGGTCATCGTTGCGGTTTGTCACTCGTAGGGCTCCACTCCTGGGTCTGTCATGAACTCTGCCAGTAGTTCTGTGTCTTGATGCAAGTCTGCTGATGACACCTTGAGACCCGAAGGCGCACCATGGCCAGGTGCCTCTTCTCATCCGTTAAGTGACGTTGTGTGTTCATGGCTGTTTAAATGATGAACTTGGAATGACTTACTGACAATACCAACTTTTTATACCCACAGAATGTTGATTGGCCCCAATATAAGGCACACTTGTACACAATGAGACCATTAAATGGAAAACACAAAATGAGGTGTTTATCACCCTAATACAATTGCGTCCCTGTCCCAAAAATGTCTGAAGTGAAACATCCACCAAGTCTCTCATAATATCCCTAACTTATTCTGAGTAGTGTATATGTATATATATAAACTAATGATGATATAAAATATATACAAGCTTCTAAACACAAGATAAGAAAATGTAACAGTTTGACACATGGGGATTGAGAGACACCATGAGCAGCAAAAAGAGCAGATCAGAAACAGGTCTTCAGAAAGGTTCCGACCAAGTATTTTAATTGGACGCATGTGTGAAAGTAGGTCAGTACGGTCTGCAGTGCTAAGAAGAGAGCAGCTACCTGCCAAAACACGCATTCAAAACCAGAAAAGCAGTTTTGGCGGGAAAAAACATCTGATAACGTTATGTCATCTTGAACCGCACTTTATCTACTTAATAACTGCTTCTAAGTCATTCCAAATTGCCTCCATGTTGTTTTATTTACGCCTAAGGTGAGCTACAACAGGGAGAATCTTTAACCCCTAATCAAGGGCACTACTTGGTGTGTTGAACAAGTGAGTGTACACGATAGCACCTTGTGCACTAGGGTGTACACTTACTTGTTCACTTACTCTTACACACCAAGTGAAGCTGTCTGAGATTTAACTGCAGATCCCGTAAGTTAACAGAGTTAATATAAATGTGTGTGTGTTAAAGTGTATGGATAAAGAGAAACTTTGAGATTTACAGGACTGAACACAACGTCCATGGTTTATTCTTCTCACCGTTTGTTTAGACAATACCAAACTACTTTCACCACTGTTAATTTCACTAACTGTCAGTGGCCAGCTCTGCCAGTTCTGGGTAGTTAGTTCCACCAGCCACAGAAGGATGTGGGTTGGCGGAGCAAAATAACTGGTTAAATAAAGAAACAACTTAGAATCTGTCGATACTAAATAGCATCTAGGGATCTGTTGTATAAAAGCAATAACAGGCTTGAGGCTGTCCTGTCTTGCTGAGGGCTGTGCCCTCATTCCAATGACTGCACTACAGCCATGCTGACATTCATCACAACAGCACTCCATCTGGTGTGATATTGCTTTTTCTATTTTTCTAACCTTTGAATGTGCAGCTTTTGTTTTGTTATAAGAGCCTAAATGTGATCACACAAAGAAAGTTTCAGTTAGTGTCCTTTTATTACGTTTTATTTTTATTAATATTTTACGTCTTTTTATACTAGGTATGACTGCTTCATACCATGCCTAAGGAGGATTATTATTGTTATTTACTCTAAGTGTTCATCTCAGTTTTGAAAGATATTTAATGTCAGCACACATTTCATTGGTCAATATCCACCATACTAAACACAATTGGAGGGGGAAAAAAAAGTCAGTCAATTTCTAAGAACAAAAAAAACTATAGCAGGGGTATTTTTTCAACTTGCAAATAAATCTAAAATGGCATGAAATGTGTCCGATTTGGCTGGGGACAGGGGGCCCAGAATTTTAATAGACATTTGTGAACTTTGCAGTGCCCTTAGCATGTCAGAATGTGCACACAGGTGTGGGTATGCTCTCACCATAATGACAGCCTCGGGGTAGATGCATTCAGTAACTACATCACGATTGTGTGTGATGTACTCCACCATCTCATTCAGTCCAGCACGCTTCACCTCCTTGTACT
This sequence comes from Clarias gariepinus, assembly GCF_024256425.1. Lineage (NCBI taxonomy): Eukaryota > Metazoa > Chordata > Actinopteri > Siluriformes > Clariidae > Clarias > Clarias gariepinus. The sequence goes on from NC_071107.1 coordinate 25,530,462, forward strand.
TGAGATCACTGAGAGGATCGGTCACGAAGTCAAACAGTACACAGCACTGACGCAGCTTCTGGACAAACAGCTCCTCCCTGTCGATGGGTGGGGCATCTAAGATTCAGAGACAAATACAGAATAGAAAAATTTGGTTTTAAGCAGCACGTATACAGTGTACCTAAAAATAACTAAATAAAACAAAGACAAACAAACAAACAAACAAAAAAATTTTTTGCTAAAAAACAAAACAAAACCAGATCTGGATCAATTTTTTTTTTTTTGCTGGTTTAACCAAGAGTAACTCGTATCAACGATTGCAAGATGTGGGAAAATAAAGAAAGGGCTTATGATTCAACGTTTATCACATGATCCTCAAACACGGTCGGGGTAGTGTTATATAATGGGCATGTACAGTACTGTACATGGCTCCCTATGGAACTGAGTCACTGATGTAACTGCTGAGGTAACAGGATAAATTCAGTTTAATGCTGCAAAAATGATAGAATGGTGCTACATATTACTGAGGGGTAAAAAAAGCTTCTTAAGACCAAAACAAACAAACAAAAAAAAAAGTTCTTAAAGAGCCAAGTTACAGCCCGAGAAACAGACAAGCAAAGCAACTCAAGGGAGGACGCCCATGGATGTCAGACTTTGGGCCGTCAAAGGATTTATGTTGATCAATTTATATATATATATATATATATATATATATATTTTTTTTTTTTTTTTTTTTTTTTTTTTTAAACAAAGCCAGTCCTGTGCTTTTGGGGGTGTATCAGAACAAACAGCAACTATTTACTATTAATAAACAGCGTTAGGGGATGTTAATTTTTAAAGTAACTAATTACATGACAAAATTTCTGCCATTAAAAAGTAATCAGTAAATGAAACCTCCTTTGTGATTCATCATGCATGTTTTAGTCAAGACCTTTATAAATATTTTACCATCATTACTCAGCAAAGTTTGAACCATAATCTGTTAAGCATGTGACCCTTCATTCTCTTGGGGTGGTACCTGTCGTAAGTGGGGCATGAATGAAATAACATGAGAAAATTAGAGGCCTTATTTGACTGAAAATGTTTGAAAAAGTGAGTTTTGCTAACAGGCATATTGTAAGTTGTTCAGTGTTCAAACATGTCTCAGACCATTTAACTGAATACACGGACATATGGCACGGATCCTCTAGACATGTTAAACACAAGTCACAGTATTTTTAAACACAGTTTTTAACTTCAGCCCAATAACCAAAGGTCTGACTAAACACAAGCTCAGTCCTGACCCAGATTTCTGTTGAACAGCAATCAGACAGTCATGAGACTGAACCATCATACCTCCAGGGCTAAATCTACTCCCATAGCCAAACAAACACCATGCTTATTAAACATTTATTTCCAAACGCAAACAACTGTAAGGACAACAAATACTCCGTCTAAGCATATCGCCCAAGAAACCCAGCCTGTAAAAGAATATTTCACACAGAAATACACAAAAGCAGGAAAGAGAGACCTAGAGGCTTCCTGTGTTTGCCATGTTGACTTCCAAAATCGCTGTCAGAACGCTTACAAAATTCATGGGTCAGTGTGTTGACAATGCCACAAACATACACAGACAAAACTGCCATTTTAGCTGAGCTTGCATGTGTTTACAAATAATTTCATTCCAACCTACTTGATAGAAAATAATTAATTAATCGATAAATAAAGATGCTGTATTATCTTAAAAATATCTGTGATAGAAAAAGAATTTGATGTTTATGGTGATGTCCTATTGTGCATGCCTTTTTTATAGAGCAAAAGCATATGATTAAGTTGGGGAAAAATCTCAGCAGAGTAACAAAGATGGACATGCTGTACATTACATGGCATCATCTATACTTTAAAGTAGCAAAAACAGTCAAGATAATCCAAAAGCTACTGATGGCATTATAGCAGTATTAGGATTAGTCATGGGAATTACCAGGGACCTCCAGGTACAACGATTATCGACAGATTGCAGTTGTATAGCGATTCTGTATCATAATTTTGTCAACATACCAATTCCATATTAAACGTTTTAACAGATTTTGTTACAATGCTAAACAATCTTAGCAAAAAAAAAAAAAATGCTGTTACCACACAGGATACTATACTGTATGAATAGTTTAGAGCACAGTTTAGAATGTAGGTTTCTAGCAGAACAGCAATATTTTACGACTAAGTTTTTTTTCCCCCTCCAGAATAGATTTTGGTGTCAGTGTTGATACAGGAATTATTCAAAACATTAATACATTACTGAATCTGACACGCAAGCCTTGCCGTTCATGACATTGGGAAGTAGAGAGACTATAAATGCAGCACTGTACCTTTAAGGGCAGGAAGCTTCTGGAGCTCACGGTTCTTGCTAAGGTTAAAGCGAGAAGAGCTCTGCCGACGCTCTTTCTTGACAATCTGCGGACCACCTGAGTACTTGATTTTGTTGAGCTGAGTTGGAGGTGGAGTGCTGTTGCTAGGACGCTTGCTGGCTTGCTGTTGCTGCGCCTTAAAAAACAGACACATTAAACATCAGTAATTCACAAAGTCTTTTGATTTTATACCCACATACACAACTGTAATGCTTCAGGGAAAGAAAGAGCTGTAAACTCAACATTCTAATTTAAATAGTTTTATTAAGGGCACATGATCGAGAGACCGGTTTTACAACACAGATAAGTAATTTATTTCGATTCTAGTACCAAAATGTATCAGGTCAGGGCCTCCAGGTGGTACAGTGGTAAAGCGCTATCATCCGGAGATCGCTAGTTCGATTCCCGGGTAACGCTGCCCTAAACCCCTCGCAGCCGAAGGTTTAGAGTGAGCTGATTGGACAAGCTCTCTCAGCAGGGATAGATAAGAGGTGCATCAATCACGACTAACCTTGAAGGGGGAAACGCACCAATGATGGGTGGGAATTGGATACAATTAAATTAGGGAAAGGAAAAAATAAAAGGTAATAAGTTAATACATACAATTTTATCTTATTCTACATAGCAATAAATATATGATATGTATGCTACATCAGATGCTACGAAGTCTGGATGGTTTATAAAAAAAAAAAATTACAAAAATTAGAAAAAAAAAAAATGTCAAATCTTCCATTACAATTAAATCTTGACCAAAATGTCAAAATGAAAACAGGTTTATTTATTTTTTTTTTATGTTTGATATGAATGCTTTTATTTACTATTTTCTTTATTTATTTTTCTTATACACAGTGCACCCAAAAAAAAGACTATTGAGGGAAAGTTTTAATAGCAAAAACTCATCAATGGCCCTGGTACGTGTGTTGTATAAATCTGCGGCCAAATTTATTATTTGAGTCTAAATTTTACATACCCTTTTTTTCAAAACTGCACAAGCTTACAGGACTTTCACTCAAACGAACAAATAAAAAGTGTTCCAGGTTACTGGACAAGTAAGCACTATATTATTTACAAATAAAATACAACTGACAATGAGCCAGCAACTACCAACGAGGGATGGCAAAAGCCATCATGCGCCTCCTTTGAGATGTAAGAAGGCATGAACTTTTGTAACTGCCCATGAATTGTTATGGTGCAAGAGAGAAGCGTTTTCCATGTGAGCAAATTGCTGAGAGAAAGCAATCAAGCCACCCCTTCCTGAAAGCACAGCCAATCTGCTACCTAGACTCCTGTTTATGGATGGCTGCAGTGGGGATGTGAAATCGTGAATGTTATTTTGTTGCTGTACTTAAGAGCACGTTGCTGTTCACTGGCAGATTAATTAGTGCATCTTTTGTTATAACGAAGTTTGATCAATCTGACCGATGTCCTGAGATAATGATTTAAGATTTCCAGATAATCTTTCGATATTATATATTTTTCAATGGGCAGTGGTGGCTCAGGCAGTTGAGGCTCTCAAGTGCTGATTGTAGACTTTGGGATTGGAGCCCCGCTCCTGCTACTGTTGGGCTCCTGGCCAAGATCCTTAACTCCACGACCACGACCATAGAAACGTCACAAGGCGAAACAGAACCCACCGACCACAACAAACCAAAACTACAATGCACACGATCGCTTGCTTGTGTGAGCGTGAAATAAAGATAATCACTAAAATCATCCTTGGCACATGCACATTGCTGAAAGTCAATGAGCTACTGATGCTCAAGAAATGTAGCTTAATACAGAGTGTGTGTACTCCAGGAAGAAACTGAACATCACCAAAAAAAAAAAAAAAAAAAGCTGAGTTACATACATTACTGTGACATTACACAGCTTTGGGATTTGTTAATGAATACAGGAGAGGAAACTAACCGTGATTGAGAGACATGCTGAGACCTGTCTGTGCCATGACAGTCATTAGATCAAAATAGATCTAATCAATAAACTTCACCCTGTGCAACATCAGTTTGTGTGTTCAGTTTTCCGTCAGCACTGCCAGTGACACTTGCCTTAGAAGCAGGAGATGCGAGTTCTTGTTATAAACATACTGCAACATTGAATTCAAAAAGCTTCCTTCTGTTGCTAGGCTGATGCTTTACTGATCCTGGGGGTCTTAAACATTCTGTAACCAGTACTCCCATTATCTCTCTCTCTCTCTCTCTCTCTCTCTCTCTCTAGGCCTTTGTATTCTGTGGAGATTCTCAAGTTTGCATTTCACTCATTTGATTCAATTGACCCCATGCTAATAACTGAATGAAGTAAATTTGATATTACTGAATAAAGATAACAACAAATCTGGCAACATTAATTAAGAAATAACACACAACAAGGTTAACACATCACAACCCATACTGCATTATTTTTTTTGTACAACTGGAGGGTTTACTTTACTGATGAACACGTCACACATTTAACCGTTTTTAGTTAGATTCAATCTTGTGGAACACCTGAGAGACCAAGATAGCTGCAGCCTTACATTACATCCTTCTTACATTAGAGCAGGATGAACAGATAAATGCTAAATTAAGGTTTCCCAACACTAATAGCATCACCACACTTTAATTACACATTTCTTTGTTATACTTTTTTTTTAATCAATTATTATTAGTCTTTGATTATGCTGAGCATTTACCATACAAGGTAAAATCTGTTTTTATTACTATTCTCAAATGTAAAGTGTCAATGTTGCAAGTCCCTGTGTATGACCTGTTACTATACAATTAACATTTCAAAACAAGATTATGAATCTAAACTCCTGCTACAGCTGGAAAGACTGGCCTAGCTATTGGGTTAGCTCTTAAAACCTTGACCATTTAAGCCTTTTTTTCCCCATTAGTTGTTAAAAAAATAAACAGGGCTCAATATTGTGAAGTAAAGAGTTACATGTCCATTTTTTTAAGCACAACATATGCAATATGATGAACTGAATTTTAATTAATTTTAAACAACAACAGCAACATGAACGAGCAAAAAATTACAAAATGGGTCTTAATAAATAGCACAGACACATATGATTATGGGTTGTTATGAGTGTTTTTGTTTGTTTCTTTGACCAAAAAAATTTGGCTTGAGTTTAAGGGTTAAACAAAAATAATGCAACTATTCTTTGCATTATAAAATCCAATGTACTTATATGCAGTATAAATTTGATTATGCAACCTTTTAAACAAGGACACTAATGCAAACTGCACAAACTTTCTAAGAGGTTACCAAGGAAAGATGTGTTAGTACAGTTGGCAAAAAAATGTTTTTGCCAACTGCAAATCTACAACCGTATCTACATGGTTATTTCTGAGCGACTGCATATCCTGGTTACCTCTCTCAGTCAGAAGAGCAATCTGTTAAATCCCGTGTAAACAGCCTTTTAAAACACTTTAACTCTTACATCCAACAATGGAACAATTCATCTTCAGTCCAATAAAAGATAAACATGAGGACTGTGGCCTCATTTCAGGAAAATGCATCATTCATGAACAGAATAAATCTGCTGAACGGTTATTCCTAACATTCTCCCGAACGTACTGTTCAATAACAATAGTGAAGGCTACAGCATTTAAAAAGCTGTCTTAAGTGGTATAGTAGGGAAAGCATTTTTTAGGTACAGAGGGAAACAGCTCATTCGCAGGCTTTCACTTAGGTCAACTGCTCTAGCTAGCCGCTCCCTTCCTGACAAAACATGCTACAGTCGAGTTAAAGCTCTTTAATGCTCCTCTGTGTGCAGTTATAGATTCATACAACAACGTGGCTTCATCAGCATTCAGTAACTCGAGTCTGCTCTTACTGTCAATGTTATAGTGAAGCACTCTCAAAACACCACCATACAACACCAGACTAACCTTGTTATAACAAGCTTTAAAAGGCATAAACGCTCAGTGTTTTGGTAAACCAAGACTTCTACAGTAACTATAGAATATCCTTGTGAGTAAGGCTCGGACAGTAAGACAGCAGGACATTACTGTAACAGCAGCAGACAGGGTACAGGTTAAAAAAAAAACTGCCTTTTACCTCGTCTGAGTTTTCACTCCCAGTATCCTTTCCAGCGTTGACATTACTGTTTTTGTTGCTGGCTTTCACAGATTTGGGCGATTCCTAAGGGATAAGAGCAAAAAAATTTAAACAAAAATATATCAAGCCTTGCTAATGTGCTGAAAAGACATAGTCATGTGCATAGATCTGATCAGTAATACTGTGCTGTGATAGAGCCGTACAAAATCTAAATCCTGCATCACAACGTAGTGATTTCACACAAACACACACACAAACACCACACCTCTGGGGTACTGCGCTTTCATGTGCAGGTGTGCACATCTGCTTGTCAGATCATAAAATGCACTTATATATATATTTTTTTTTTTATTTATTTATTTATTTATTTCAATTGACAATGTAACTACCCTCAGGCGCAGTGCTGGTGACTAACCAGGTACAGTGTGTGTGTGTGTGTGTGTCAGCAGTTCCCACCTTACATCATTAAATACAACATGCAGGTTAGCAAACTTGTGAGTGTAATTGTCAGTTCTGCATCAGGTGTTTCCTGCAAATACCGAGCTAACTAGCTAAGAAGGTCAGTTTAAAAGAATCAGTCAATGTCAACAGAAACACAGCAACTCATTTAAGGACACTGTGAAAAAATATCAGGGGTAACATGTCAGAATCCTGTGACAGCTAGACAACGTTAGCAGACAAATCATCCTCCAGCTGCCACGTAGTGATCCACCGCCGGCTAACCGGGAGAATGTGTAACGCTACATGACTACATCCGAAAGGGAATACTGCTCACTAGCTAGGCGTATCGGTCACACTTCTGAACGACATGTTAAGGAAACTAGCTAGCTAGTTAGAAGGGGAGCAACACTGCCAGACATGACAGTGTCAAATCTTCCAGCGACGTACAACACATCGCAGGTCTGCACTTGCGGAATTTACCGACAGAACAGAGGTTCAATCCCGCGATCAATGGGAATAATTAGATTTCTGCACGCTAACAGTTAGTTTTAGCTCACTATAGCATTAGCAGCATTAGCTACTTAGGCCTCGGTAGGAAAACTGCAAGCTGATGAAGGGTTTGTACCATACGAGACACACAAACAACCATCGTTTTTAACTCAAACCAAAAAAATCCCCGCTTTCATGTCTGCAGCATATGCGAGTCGTTTACCTTTTCTTTCTTCGTTTTATTCGGCATTTTGCGGATGCGGTGTTCGGTGTTGCCTCAGTGACAGAATTTTCCCGCACGCTCGAGCGCTCAGACAGTCAGGGCTCGCGCTGCGCTTTCAGGCCCGCTAAAAGCTGATTGGTCCGTTCGAGGCGACACAGCCTAGAGACAAGCCGACACCCGCTCACTATTGGGCTCGTTTTTCTGAATAAAAAAAAAAAAGGAGGAACACTGCAAATGTTGCTTACAAGTGCTTTAGTACTACCTACTTTTAATTTATCAACAGACTAAATTATAGCGCTTTCCAATTCGCTAAAATTTACAAAACATGCTCAGTAAGCGCAGCCCGCTGCCCTATCGTCATAGTTTTTAATGATAGTTATCTGCAGGGGCGTGACCACAGCGCCCCTGTTTCCCTCAGTGCGCATGTGCGAAGTCATGACGTTTTCTCCTGTTGCTGCGGGGAGCGGCTAATGTATGCTCTAACACCATCGCACGTGTTTTAATTGCGTGTTTAACATGGTTTGTTAGATAGTTTGTACTTAAATACACCATTTGAAGTACGTTTATGTAGTTTGTCATATGGTTTATTGCTCAATTTTTATTCAATGTACCAGCAGCTTTTGTCCAGTTTTCAGTGTCTCTGTGTAACAGCTTCAACTAACTGTAAATCCCTAGTTCTCCAGGGTCTACTCTTTTTCAGACAGTAGTTTATATGTTTTTATATTTATTATTATTATTATTATTATTATTATTATTATTAGTGTCTGTTGTTTGTCACACAACCTAAAGTTTGTTGCAGACAAAATCAAATAGTCTGCATTATCATATCAATTCTCTCTCAGTTGTACACTAGACTTTAAAATGTTTTATCCATGATTCATTCTTTAACACTTCACATTCACATATTTTTATTCTTCAGCCCACACTGGGAAGGAAGTTTCCTAGTACAACGATAGTATTTTGTACATATTGCCAAAACTTGGTATTGGTGATTGCAAAGTCTCTCATATAGGAGAAAAAAATTCATATAGGATCATATAACACCATGCTTTTTATCTGCCAAATGCATGCTCATTTATTTTGTAAATATGCATACACATTTATATTTTTTCATCAGATTAAAAGAAACACATTTAGATGAAACAAAGACATAAACCTAAAAAAGTGTATTATTCTAAAATGCAAAAAAGGATATTGCAACATGAATGGTTACAGACACTACAGATCTTTTTGCTTTATAATCTTTTACCAAAAAAACAATTTACCCACAATCTTAGAGGTTATATACTTCTAAAAGCATACACCAATTTTAGTGTCAATACACAAAGAAATATGAATAATTTGCATATTAAATTATTATTGTTTAAAGCGAGACAGTATAATGCTGAGAAATGGCCATTTTGGGGGCACATGTGAAATGATCTCTCCAAAACAGCTGAGCAACTTGAAATTTTAGGCAGGCAAGATCGGTCACTTCCATGTTGCATAAAGTCCAGAAGTAGCTTCTTTGCCCACCATTTTCTGTATTATACGTATAACAAAAAATATACATAAAAATCAGCACCAATACTGTATTTTGGCCAATACTTGATTAACTTAACTTTTCACCACACCTCACCCACAGAGCATTACTTTCCACTGAGAACACGGGGAATAGATTAACCTAGAGGCCTGTGCTTCCCTCCTTATATTACAGTGTTTGGATAAATAAAAATGTAGAGTGATGCTGTCTAAGTCAAAAATATAAAATGTGTAATATATCAAAGTAAAAGGTTTCACTGATATTCCTAAATAAGTATATTTACCCTTGAAATATCAGCAATAATTTTTAAACTTTTGTTCATTTACAGTATAAGAGGTGTGTTCAAGACAAGCCAGGATGTACTGTATGATGAAATTTCTCATGGATGAAGGCCTTAAATCAAGTGACATTTACAGAAGACTATAAGCACAGTACAGTGAAGAGTCTCTTAGCCACAGTAACATTTAAATGGTGCAAAACATTTTAAAGAAGTCTATGGATCATGATCTCACTGCAGTCGTTCCTGTGAACATTAAGCGTGTGTAACATCTGTTCCTTTATAATCGACAGATAACATGTCTCCAACTTGCGAAAGAGGAACATCTGTCTTTGGGAACTGTAGAGATAATCATTTATATACTCTACTTGTACAGTAGAGGAACTTGGCTGGGAGTTATTGCAACATCCCCCATACAGTCCTGAACTCGCTTTCCACATGCTTGGGCCATCTTGGGAGTTCTTGGGATTCCAGTGTTGCAGACCTAATGCAAGCAGCCCGATCATGGCTCTGGGATACTATTTTCATGATATCTAAGCAGTGTAACTAGTGAAACCTAGTGAAACTCTGGGACAAGTGAATTATTGTATCAGGGGATTATATGGAGAAAGAAAAGTATTTTTTTACTTTCATAAATCTGTTTATTCTTCACAATCAAAAATCTTGGGTTGACTTGAATGCATCTCGTAGAGTGAATACTGCTTTATGTTAGCCATGAAGGCACAGAAGAACAGTTGAGAGCAAATGTGGCCAGAAGTACTAATGAATGATAGCATTTACAAAAAAATTGTTAGTGGCAAAGAAAATACAACACTTGATATTTCCAGCAAATAGTAGTGGCCTAGAATGCCAACTGACATAAAACATTGCTGAGTTTAAATGATTTGTTGTACATTAAATATATATAACAGGGCCATTTCCAGAAACAACCAGGTTTGAAATAATAAATAATGAAGTTTTACACACCCATCTGCAGGCTAAACAGTGTCCTGCATGCCATACAGGTGAAACATGGCAGGTGTCAAACTTCACAGGAAGCTACATGCTAAAGATTGCGTGTGTTTCTATTATTATTATTATTATTAATGGCACTGTCCAAAAACATGCAGGGTAATCAGCATTTCCTATTTGCACATAGTGTATGTGTGCGTGCTTGTGTGCTCTGCAACGTGATGCCACCCCTTCCACGGTGTACCCTACTTTGAGTTCCATGGGATAGACATGACCCTGTACAGGATAACCAGCAAAGAGAATGAGTAAAAGTGTGTTATTTTTATCATCATTATGGTCATTATTGTTATTGTTACTTTATAATAACAATATTTCCATTTGAATTTTCAGGATAAAACTCAATCCTGAATTAAGTTTAGTAATTGTATGCATGCAAAATAAACTTACCATATTGGTGCATTTTGCTTATACAAAATTGCATATTGTAGTCCATCTATTTTGCTGCATAACATGTTTGACACCTTCTTCCTCACTTAAACCATTTCATCAAAGGTCAGGATGACACATGGTTAAGTATTATTTAGGTGGTGGTGTTCTGTACTGCAGTAACAGCATGTAATGGCATGGTAATGGGTGTAAGTGCTACACAGAGTGAAGCTTTTAAATAAATCATTATCATTGATGGGTTAAGAATCCAAAATGGGTTACCAATCCAAAATAATCTAGCCAGCAATCGCATCAACATCTGTTGAGTCTGGGTGAACCAACTTTGCTCAGTGTCCAGACACCTTGGTTTCCTGCACAAAAGGTTCCAAAGAAGCAACATATCCTTTAGTTGACAGTCTCTGCTGGACCATTATTCTGGGGTTAGCCCATTATCCTACTCCTAGTTTTTCTATAAATACCTAAATTCATAATCTGGATGTAAACATGGCCCTAGACACTTCTGGTATGCCAAAATTTCCTGGAAATATACTGGATGCTATTTTCTGGATAAATACCTATGCTATTTAAAATGCCATGGAGAGGCTTTGCAGAGGAATGGTGTATGGATTTAGACAAGTGGTTGATTATTAGCAAAATAGTGGTGTTATTTTAAGGCTTACAAATCGATTACATTACAAATTGATTATTTGTGAAAACCATATCACCATCAAAACCATCCATGAAGTAGATATACAATGGCCCATAGCACGTGAAGTGTGGGAACAGTAATCAGTTGGTTACATAAATGTGACAGGACAGTAATATAACCAGATCTATGTGGTTGGTAGATTGTTGAATCCCTTATTTCAAAATCCCTTATACAAAAATGACATAAATATACCTGCCCGTTCAGCTGCTCTTATTGTTTTATATTTCATTATACATTCTTTAAATATTTTCTATATTTTGTTTTTTTGCTGTACAGTTATTTATTTATTTATTTTTAACTTTAGTTTTTATATTTTATTTTATTCCTTTTCTAGTTTTATTTACCCTATATTTTAATTCTCATATTAGTCTTTATTTTAGGTCATGAGCAGTTGCTTAAGCATTTCACTGCATATCGTACTGTGTATGACTGTGTATGTGACAAATAAAATTTGAATTTATTTATTTCCATAAAATGGCTTCACCAAACAAGATTCGGGCAGGATACCATCTTCTGTGTTGTCAAGGCATACGGGCCAACACATTAATGAGAAAGGGCATAAGCATAAGTATTCTTTGGCCATCGTCAGTAATAAAGGTGAATTTAAAACAGGTGAACAATACTATTCACTGGGCCTGACAAAAGTTCAATAAATTTTAGTTTTAATAAGTTGATTTCATATATTCATTTTGTGTAGATGATAACACAGTATCTTTTCCCTGCATTCAGTGTCTCCAGTCCTTGAAAACTAACTGCCAACATTTACTGATTGGCCATTATAATATATTTCTGCTTATGATACCTTTTAGGACAGGAAGGCTTTGGGGTGAAGTTTAAGCCTCTTGCCAAATCTTTCTGACAGCACAGCTTCCATTTCAGTTTTTGATGCAGTTACCTCCACCACAATTGGCCTGGAGAGGTCAGGTTGTTCAAGGTTGGGCCCAACATAAATGCTTTCTTCTTATGAAAATGCTTGTGTGGCTACTGGGTTCCATAATAAACCCTGTCTTCGGTGAATTGGTGAGTGGCAACACAATTATATTGATTCCCCTTATAAAGTGTTGGTAAGAATTTACATGCCAGTGACATGACGTGGTTCTGAAGATCGGGGGAGTGGATCAGTACATCATTAACAGTTTTAGAGGACATTACTCAAGTAACTAATTACATTACAAAATTACTGTCTTTAAAAAGTAATGAGATAGATTACTAACGCATTAGATTACTTGTTACATCAAAAAAGTAATCCAAGTACTCGAACACGTTTGTAATGTGTTACACCCAACACTGGTCATTAATATATGTAATTACAAATCTGCTCAACATTAAGGACTCTGATGAGCCAGAATGTGTCTTATGCTGTTACCAGCCATGTTTGTAGCCATTTACTTTGCACAAAAATGTTATTAATAATAGGGTATTTTATTTTGTTTCCTAAATATCAATTAAACAGTGGAAGCTATACTTCAGGAAGAGTTAATCAAGACTGCCACAAAAATGCAGGTCCAGTTTTATGAGGCAGTAAAAAAAAAAAAGCCTCAATTTAAAAATTAAAAGCAAACTCTCAATTTTATCATTAGGATCATAATAAGAAGTAATCTGAGCGCTTTACAGAATCAAATGGTTTAACTCTAAAAGGCCCCACCTGTGGCGTTTTTCTTCTCAACCCAGTGTGATGATTGATACTGTTCCTCCTTTCCTAACTGACTAACCTTAATCAGAAGTAGTCCTGGTGTCTGATAATGGACAGGGGAATGGAAAATCCTGGGCCCGGTTTCCCGATAACATACACCCTTAGCGCGCTAAGAAATAATTTATTCAATTCAATTTTCAAATTATTTTTTTCAATTTCAATTAAAAAAATAAAAAATAAATAAATAAATAAATAAATAATAATAAATTGTATATGTGTGAGAAAAATGTGTCTAGATAATAATGAGATAAGTGAATGAATGATGAATGAAATGTCTCTGATGAACAAGCCAAGGGTGATGGCGACAGTGGCAAGGAAAAACTCCCTGAGATAGGAGTAATAGGGAGAAATCTTGAGAGGAACCAGACTCAACAGGGAACCCATCCTCATCTGGGTGATAACAGATAGAGATGATATAACATCATGTGTGTTATGCAGCTGAAAGATCAATATAACAGAAATTCTTTAAATTAACATAAAGTCTAGTTCAGCACAGGGATGAGTCAGCAGGTGCAAAGGGCAGATGGGGTCTGGATCACTGGAAGCACAGGAGCAGGATGTGTAGTTCCAACCATCATGAAGCAGAATCCAGCTGGAGCTGGTCCTTCTCTGGATGCCTCAGGATCCTCGCAGGGTTTGGCCTTTGTCTACTGAAGCTTGCAAAATCTCCAGATGCTTCAGGATGGGTAGAAAAATACAGAACAGATGGAGAGAATTAGCGTAGTTGCCATTCAGGATAGATGTACTGGGGTATGAATTTATGGGATGAGTTACGCGTATGCCAGATTAAAGAGATGGGTCTTGAGTCTACTTTTAAACTGGGAAACTGTGTCTGAGCCCCGAACACTCCAGAAGTCCAGAGTTTTGTGATCTTAAGGAGCGTGGTGGATTGTAGCGTATCAGAGGACTGGTTAGGTATGTGGAAGCTAAACCATTTAATGCCTTGTATGCAAGTAATACTATTTTGTAATTAATTCTAAACTGAAAAGGTAGCCAGTTTAGGGATGATAATATTGGGGTTATATGATCATATTTTCTGGATCTAGTGAGAACCCTGGCAGTTGCAATTGGACTAACTGAAGCTTGTTTATTGAGGATGCAGGACAACCACCTAGTAATGCATTATAATAGTCCAGCCTGGAGGTCATGAATGCATGAACTAGCTTTTCTCCATCAGACACGGATAAGATGCTCCTAAATTTGGCAATATTTCTAAGATGAAAAAAGGCTGTTTTTGTGATATTGAAAATATGATTTTCAAAGGACAAGTTACTGCCTAAAATTACGCCCAGGTCTTTTACTGTTGAGCTGGTAGTAACAGTACATCCTTCTTAATGCAGGCTGAATTGTTAAAGCTGTTGTGTGCTAGTTTTTGGGCCAATGAGTAATATCTCTGTCTTGTCTGAATTTAGTAAAAGAAAGTTATCAGTCATCCAATCTTTTATGTCTTGGACACACTCGGTTAATCTAGACAACTTGGGTATTTCGTCTGGTTTTGTTGAGATATATAATTGGGTATCATCAGCATAACAATGGAAACTAATCCCATGTCTTCTAATGATGTTACCCAAGGGAAGCATGTATATTGAGAACAGCAGAGGTTCTAAAACTGACCCTTGTGGGACCCCATATTTCCCAGCATTACACCAAACGGTTCTCCATTTAGATCTACAAAATGGTATCGATCAGACAGGTATGATCTAACCTATGTGATTTTGTAAGCAATCTATGTGAATATTATGAACTATAGTGTCAAATGCAGCACTAAGATCAAGTAAGACTAGTATTTAGATGCAGCCTTGGTCCGAAGCTAAAAACAAGTCGTTTGCAATCTTAACTAGTGCAGTTTTTATACTATGATGGGGCCTGAAACCTGACTGAAATTCTTCGAGAATGTTGTTTTTCTGCAAGAATGTGCATATTTGAGCGGATACTACTTTTTCTAATATTTTTGATATAAAGGGAAGGTTTGAAATCGGTCTGTAATTTTGTTATTTCATTCGCGTCCAAATTAGATTTTTTAAGGAGCGGCTTAATAACTGCCAACTTAAAAGGTTTAGGGATGTGATCTACTGTAGATATAATGAGAAATTAATATTGTTTAGAGGTGGCTCTTCAACCGTATGCATCAATTATTTTAAAAATCCGGTTGGGATTGGATCTAACAAGCACGTTGTTGATTTAGCTGAGGTGATAAGTTTATACAGCTCTTCCTGTCCTATACCTGTAAAGCACTGAAAAACTAAATGTGAAGCTTTAGCCTGGACTGGATCATGAGATGCTATTAGAAGTTGAACCTCCGTTATTTTCTTCCTGATACTATAGATTTTTTCATTTAAAAAGTCCATAAAGTCTTCACTTCTAAACTGTGATGAGATACTCTCTGCGAGCATCTTAGGTTTTGTTAGGCGAGCCACTGTACTAAATAAGAACCTGGGATTGTTTTGGTTTCTTGCTATCAGTTGGCTAAGATGCTCGGTCCTAGCAGTTTTTAGAGCCTGTCTATAGCTGCACATACTGTCTTTATACACAATTCGAAAAACTTCTAATTTAGTTTTTCTCCATTTTCGCTCGAGGTTACAGGTTGCTCTCTTTAGGGCGCGAGTATGACTATTGTACTAAGTTGCAAGTGTTTTATATCTATTTTTAATCTGATGGGACCAACAGTGTCTAATGTACTGATAAAAGTAGTGCCCATGTTGCTAGTCACTTCATCTAGATTGTCTGCATTTATGGGTCTAATAAGAAATTGGCAAATTACTTGTGAATCTGTCTTTAATAGTCGGATTCATATTTCTAACAAATCGATAATGTGGGGAGACACAGCTAATCTGTTTTACGAGTAGAGTATATATCAGGAAGTGATGATCACTTTGAGGAAAAATCTCTATATTAGAGACATCTATACCATGGGATATAATTAAATCTAACCGTATGATTACAGCAAAGAGTTGCTCCATTTTTATTTTGTTTAACCCCAAAGGAATTTAGTAAATTCATAAATGTGAGTGCTAAAGCGATGTTAGCATCATCTACATGAATGTTAAAGTCTCCTACTATCAACACTTTGTCAGAGTTAACCAATAGGTCTGATAGCAGATGTCAAAATTCTTTAAGAAAATCGACATATGGCCCCAGGAGTCTATACACGGAGGCCATTGTAAAATATTGCAAGGGTTTATTATGTATTTCATTGAGTGCAACATTAATGATGAGCACTTCAAATGAGTTAAACCTGGGCCTTATTTTCTGAGTAACAGTGAGTACATTATTGTAGATAGTGGCGACACCACCACTGCGACCAGTTAGACGGGGCTCGTGCTTATAAAAATATCCTGACGGAGTAGACTCATTCAGACCAATATATTCATTTGGTTTAAGCCAGGTTTCAGTGAGGCAGAGTGTGTCAAGGCAATAATCTGATACCATTTCATTAACAATAAGTGCTTTCGGTGCAAGGGATCTAATGTTGAGAAGGCCAAATTTAGAGGTAGATTTTGATTAGATTTTGATTGGTTTAATGGTTATCAGATTGTTTCAGCTGAATTTAACGAATTTATTCTTTTTTTCCCTCACTATTCGGGGAACAGACAATTTCTATAGAACAAGCTGTGTTTGCGTTTATCAGTATGGTGAGTTGTATTGTGGCTAATATCTAAAGTAAGTCAACTTACATAAGATATATCTTAAGTGTGTTTCCCAAACTGATTTAGAAATCTTCTTAAGTCGCCGTCTTTTAAGTCCGACGTTACAAAGCGTTGTCTACAGTAAAGGTACTAAATTAGTTGACGCGGAAAGATGGAAACGTACTCACAGCGCCAAAAACTCGCGGTGAATCATGATAAACGGTACTTATGGCCACCGCGTAAAACCACGTAGGTGAGACAGAGGTATAACACTGCATCTCACATTCAAACCGCATAGATTAGATAGGTGTATTAAGTATTACAATCACTCAGAAAACTGAATGGATTTGGGGTTTAAACTAAATCAAATGTCATCATAAAATAAAACGTATCAAAAGAAAAGTCCATCCAGTCATGGATGATGGCTAATGATTAATGAAACATATAATAAACAAAAAGCAGCAAGCAGCTCGACATCAGGACATAGAGTGCAAGTACGTTGCGTTAGCCTGGCAAGCGCAGGTCTGAGCAGATCAAGAAGCTTCATAATTTATTGCCTATTTTCTGCCCATAGCCACCTTAGGCAAAAAATTAAAAGGGCTGAAGTTTTGCCTAAAGAAAAATTTACATGAAGCACACGGCTCCACGGATGGCGCCATCTTCAGTTTAACATAACATGCTGTATCGCTCCCAAATTGTTTGCCACCTGTTCAATATTAAAAATGATTGCCAATTTTACTGCATTAATCACATTATGAAACAGGCTATTTAAAAGTCAGTATTAGTTTTAATATCAAATAAAATTCTTAAAACAGGCCTACAGTATATTACGTTAGCTTAGTCTGCATTTCCTTGGACATTTGAGAACTACTTAATGCTCCTACAAGATCAACAAGTCTGTTTTTACACTATATGGACAAATGTTTGTGAAAAAGCCCCAAAATCTAAAGTAGACAAAAAAAAAGCCCCCTATAGTGGTTTAATATGCAGACATGCAGGACACATCAAAAACAAGATGACATTATTGTAAAAACATTTTATTTGATTCTTAAAATAGCAACACTCATTTTGACTTAAGGAAGATGATGTACTCAATGTTAAAAACACTGATCCAGGGTTTCTCAAACATTTTGCAGCACAAGTTAAAAAAAAATATTTACATAGATCAGGCAGTACATAAAACCAGCTGATTAACATGTATACCTCCTATTAATGAAACTGAACGGCTGAGGCTGGGACTCTGAATACCTCTGAAGGTGTACTGTGGTATCTAGCAGTGGTATCTAATGTTTTAGCAGCAAATCCTTTATGCCCTTTTGAAAAGTGGGGCCTTCAGGGATTGAGCTTGCTTGTTCTGCACATCCCACAGGTACTCAATCAAATTAGGATCTGGAAAAATCTCGATCAAATCCTTGAACTGTTTTATCTCTGAAATCATTTCTGAACAATATTTGTAGTGTGGCGAGGAACATTATACTGTTGAAGCAGGCCAATGCCATTAGGGAATATTGTTACCATGCATGGGTGTACAGCCGTTGGCAAAAGTTTTAAGGATGACACTATATACAGTGGAACCTTGGATTACGAGCACAATTCATTCCGAAAGTGGGCTCGTATTCCAAAACATTCGTAAACCTAATTTAATTTTCCCATAAGAAATAATGGAAACTCAAATTATCTGTTCCAAAGCTTAAAAAATAAATGCATAAAATTAACTAACACAAAATATTAAGTAAAAATAAAACAAATTAACCTGCACTTTACCTTTTAAAAAAAGTAAAAATAAATCCTGACAAATAAGTGTTTCCGTTTGTGCGTGCAGGCGTTGCGTACATGCGTGTGAATCTAAAGTAAGCCGCCTTTTTGCTTATGCAATTACTCTTCCTCCACCGTTTTCACACAACGAAAACGCCGGTTTGTAAAAATAAACAAGAAATCTCTCTAATGACACTCGATTGAGCAAAGTAAAAATAAAACAAATTAACCTGCACTTTACCTTTTAAAAAAAGTAAAAATAAATCCTGACAAATAAGTGTTTCCGTTTGTTTCAGTGTTCAGGCGCTGCGTACATGTGTGTAAATCTAAAGTAAGCCCCCTTCTTGCTTATGCAATTACTTTTCCTCCACCGTTTTCACACAACAAAAACGCCGGTTTGTAAAAAAAAAAAAAAATCTCTCTAATGACACTCGATTGAGCAAAGTAAAAATAAAACAACTTAACCTGCACTTTACCTTTGAAAAGTATCGCGACAGAGCAGTGTTTGTGTAAAGCAGAAGGAGAGACGATTACCCAAAATTCTGCAGCACAAGGGAGAGAAAAACCGTTGGTTCATTTGTGATCACGTGACGCTTGGCGTCAAAACTAGAAGCGCATGCGTAATACATGATACTCTGTATTTGTAAACCAAGACTTGTTTATTTTCCAAGTCAAAATTTATTAAAAATCTTTGCTCGTCTTGCGAAACACTCGCAAACCGTGTTATTCACAATCCGAAGTTTCACTGTATTTATACAAGTATAAATGTTTAGATCTTTTTGAATATACACAAACCTGCTGCCTCAGGTTTTTCGCAGATAAAGTGGAATTAATTGCAAAGTCTCTCTTTGCCATGAAAATCAACTTAATCCCCCCTACCAAAAAAAAACAAAACATGTTCACTGCCTCCCGCCCGCAAAAGGACCAGCTGACATGTCAGTGATTTTCTCGTCAACAGGGGTGAGTGCTGACGAGGACAAGGGTGGAGATCACTTCGTCATGTCAGCTTTAAAAGGAGGTGGTACTTGAAATCATTGTTCTTCTGTTAAACATGGTTACCTGCAAGCAAACACGCGCAGTCATCGTTGCTTTGCACAAAAATAAATTAACAAGATTGCACCTAATCAATCATTTATCAGATCATCAAGAACTTCAGGGAGAGAGGTTCAATTGTTGTCAAGAATGCTTCAGGGTGCCCAAGAAGGTCCATCAAGCACCAGGACCATCTGCTAAAACTGAGAGTTTGCTAACAGCTGCAGAATCAGGGCGTGACCAATGCAGACCTTGCTCAGGAATGGCAGGAGGCAGGTGTGAGTGCATTAGCATGCAAACTTAGGCTTAGACTTTTGGATGGCCTGTCGTGAAGAGATGAAAAATAAAGAGGCCACTTCTTTCCTGAATAAAACATCAGGAACAGACTGTAAAAAGTATCCTGTAAAAAGGGATTGGACTGCTGAAGACTGGGGTAAAGTCCTTTTCTCTGATGCATCCCCTTTCTGATTGTTTGGGCCAACCGAAAAAAAAAATCTTGTCCAGAGGAGAAAAGGTGAACGCTACAATCAGTCCTGTGTCCAACATCTTGAGACCATTCAAGTGTGGGCTCACTCACCATTTTGCCTAAGAACAAAGCCATGAAAAAAAAAAAAATGGTACAAAAACATCCAAGAACAACTTCTCCAACCATCCAAAAACAGTTTGGTGACGAATAATGCCTTTACAAGCATAATGGAGCACCTTGCTATGAAGCAAAAGTGATAACTAAGTGGCTTGGGGAACAAAACATCGAAATTTTGGAAACTTGGGAGGAAACCTCCCAAAACCTTAACCCTACCGAGAACTTGTGGTCAAACCTCAAGAGGCAGAAAGACAAACAAAAACACACAAATGCTAACAAACTCCAAGCATTGAATATGCAAGAATGGCCTGCCACCAAAATGACGAAAAGATATAAAAACACTGAAGCAGCAAACTTTGTGAATATTAATATTTGTGTCATTCTCAAAACTTTGTTTATGTGTTGGGATATATCAAAGTAACATGCACATGAACACTAGGACACCAAGTCCCAGCCATCTAGCCATTACATTTTAGCTCTTGACAAAGTACAGTGAGGTCAATAAGTTCTCTTACTTAAAAATTATGGAGGGGTCTACAATTTTTTCAGCATAGGTGCATTTCCACTGTGAGAGACAAACATTTTTTTTTAACAATTTATTTGTGAATTACAGTGTCAAGTATTTAATCACTTGCTTATCAGCCAAATTTCTGACTCTCAAAGACCAGTTATTTTGCTTTTAAAAAGTCCATCTACACTCTGCTCATGATTCTAAATTAGTAGCACCTGTTTGAGGTCATTAGCTTTCATAAAGACACCTGTGCACCCCACAATCAGCCAAAGTATAAGTAGCAACATGGGCAAAACCAAAGAGCTGTCAAAAGACACAAGAGGCAAAATTGTAGACCTTCACCAAGCTGGAAAGGGCTATGGGGCAATTGCCAAGCAGCTTGGTAAAAAAACAAAAACAAAAAAAACTGTTGGAGCAATTGTCAGAAAATGGAAGAGGCTAATTATGTCAATGTCCCTCGGACTGGAGCCCCACGGAAGGACTCTCCTCGTGGGGTATCAATGGTGCTAAGAATGGTGAAGAATCAGCCCAGAACTGCACGGGAGCTGGTCAATGCCGTGAAGAGAGCTGGGACCATCATTTCCAAGGCTCATGGTTTAAAATCTTGCATCGCACAGCCCATGTCCAGGCCCATCTAAAGTTTGCCAGGGACCATCTGGATGATCCAGAGGAGTCATGGGAGAAAGTCCTGTGGTCAGATGAGGCCAAAGTAGAACTTTTTGGTCTTAACTCTATTCGCCGTGTTTGGAGGAAGAAGAATGATGAGTATCAGCCCAATAATACCATGCCTACAGTGAAACACACAGTGGGACTGGAAGCATCATGGTTTGGGGGTGTTTTTCTGCACAGGGGACAGGATGACTGCACTGTATTAAGGAGAGGATAAACAGGGCCATGTATTGTGACATATTGGGCAAAAACCTCCTTCCCACAGTCAAGAGCATTAAAGATGGGTTGTGGCTGGGTCTTCCAACATGACAATGACCTAAAGCACACAGCCAGGAAAACCAAGAAGTGGCTCCGTAAGAAGCATATTAAGGTTCTGGAGTGGCCTAGTCAGTCTCCAGACCTAAATCCAATAGAAAATCTTTGGAGGGAGCTGAAACTCTGTGTTGCTCAGCGACAGCCCTGAAACCTGACAGATCTAGAGAAGATCTGTATGAAGGAGTGGGCCAAAACCCCTCCTGCAGTGCGTGCAAACCTGGTGAAGAACTACAGGAACTGTTTGACCTCTGTAATTGTTAACAAAGGCTTCTGTACCATATATAAAAAAAAAAAATTGACTCAAGTGATTAAATACTTATTTGACACAGTAATTTACAAAGAAATTGTTAAAAAAAAAAAAATCATACAATGTGATTTCCAGATTTTTCTCTCACAGTGGAAATGCACCTATGCTGAAAAGTGTATACCCCTCCATGATTTCTAAGTAAGAGAACTTGCAAAATCACAGGGTGATCAAATACTTATTGACCTCACTGTAACAATATGATTAACATTATTCACTGCACCAGCCAATGGATTAAATGTTCTGGCTGATCTGTGTATATCATAGCTATTCATAATTGCCATTAATATAAGGCTGATTTTAAAAATTATTTATTAAAACCCATTTAAGTTACATCAGTTAACTCATTTAATCCACTTACCTACACACGACCAAAACACTCTTTTGGTCCATCTCTGATCAACAATTGCCTGGTCACACTGTCCAGCTTCATCCATTTCCGTCATTCAATCACCTACCTTTTGCTTATAGAGCATTCTTGTCCTTTAACAGATTTAACAGCAGCAAAAGTGAAAGTAACTGGCTTGCATTAAACCAGCACATAAACCTGAAACATTTGGGTTAGAAAATCAAACTGTGAAAGTAAATAATTTCAAGAGCTTTTTGATAAATCATAAAACACTATGTGGTTTAAAGTATGGAGTAGGCATTATGCAAAAAAAAATTAAAAAGGAAATAAAACAATCAATTTGATAAATATTAAAACTGAGTGTCTCAAATTCCATGCTTCAACAATGTTGTGTAAAATTAGAAATATTGTTTTAGATGTATTAAATGAAAACAATGAAGATGTACAGCTATACATTGTATGAAAGGAGAACAACTAAAACGTTTAAAGCAATAAAGTGAAATACACTATTCATAAATACATGTACTTCAACTAAAACGATAAACATATTTCTATAATTAAGTAACATTCACTGTTAATATTGAGATATGATTAACACACAAAAAGGGAGTCACTGAAATTTATTTGCACTTGACTGTATACACCAGAAACTACAGAACAACCAAGAGTAATATAGAAATTAACAGTGTACAGTATTTTACCTAATAGCATACAGGACCAGAACTTGAGAATTGTATCAACTATTAACAGCTGCAAAGACAACATCTGAGAACAGCTTATGCTGGACCCAAAAGTACAAATGTATTTCAAGACATTTTTGTCCTTGTAGCGTGAGCTCCACATCAATTCTTTTTTTCTTCTGACCTTGGATCTCTCTGGCTCCTGTATTAAAATATCCTTGATTTACTTAATTGGAAGGATGAATGGATTCAGACTTGAAGTTTATGCACTCTCAAACAGATTATATAAAATGATGTTCTACATTACCTTTCTTTTTAAAGGAACTGTTTCAGCTGCAAACAAAGCAAGAAAAAGCAGGGAGTTCAAAACCCTGTACTTAAACAAAAACTGTGCAACATTTTACATATGCTATTGATTAATTACTTGTTGAGAAACTGCTCATTCTTTCAGTGGAATCTCCTTCCCTTCAAAATGAGTGCTTGTCAGTCCATCATTTCACTGGCATTACCTGCCAAAAAGTTTAAGAAGATACATGAAACATCTCAACCAAATAATATAAATGAAAAGTTTTTAGATCAATGTCTAAAACATTCGTAGGTTTCATGCACATCCCTAAACCTACTGGATGGTGGTTCTTTACAAAGAATCAAAACTGAACTCAAAGGTGTCCAAGTTCAGTTGCTCTGTAAAAGAACCTGGTGGAGGGGAGAATGAAAGATTTATAGCCTCTTCAGGATCCATTGGGTTTTGGTCATCATTTGTTCCCATAATTTCAATGTTCTCCATGATTTCTGAATTGGCTAAACAGTCCAGAGGTTCTGCTTCGTTCTTGCAATCGACTGTCTCCATGTCCATACTTCCACTATGCTCTTCTACTTTTGAGACTACAAGTGGTTCCACTTCAAGATCAAAAGCTGGTGGTTCAGACTGTGCTCCTCTGTCCTCAGATGGCTCCTCACACTTCAAGCTAGAGACCTCAGTTGAGTGTTTCGTGTTTGTATCCTCCTCGTTTGTTGTTTTTTTATCCACAGTTGTCATCAAACTTCCTAAATGAGGTTTGGAGTCTTGTTTACAGCCAACCTTATTGCCAGCACTAGAACCACTGCAGCTAGTCACAGTGCTGCTGCCATAAAAAATGCCAAATAAGTCTTTTGCTTTTGCTGTAGCCAGACTTGATTTTGGCTTGCCTGTTTTTGAAGAAGAGTAACTACTGAGGTTTTGAAGTTGAGGAGGAGGACGGACCATGACTGTTAAGTTGTGTTCCTCCTCTGGTACTCCAGGAGCAGCTACATCAGACCCGAGAGTGACCATACATTCAGCAGGGGTTTGTATGGTGACAGCATCCACCTCCTGGACTGTGGGTTTTGGAGGTGTTACAGTTGGAGTAATTGGTACAGAGACAGAAGCAGGTGTAAGACTGGATGAGTTATCACCTGGAATGTTCAACTGTACCTCCTCACCACCAATTGCCTTAGTGGTTAAATCAGCTGGCATGTCTTCATTTTCTGCTTGTTTTTTTGTCACAGTTTCAGAAGATGCGTTGCTTGCATCCATGGTTGGTACACTTACAGAGGGTGTCTCAGCAGAAACTGGTTTGTTTTGAAGTCCAGCATTAGACTTCCTCAGAATATTAGAAGGGGTCGGTAAATTAGGACGAATTTTTACCTGGTTAAAGGCTACCCATTCATGGGAAGGGGCAATAGCTGTTTTACCTGACAGTTTTATAGCAATACTCTTGGCAGCAGCCACAGACTTGGCAAAAGCCTCCTGATCCTCAGAGTCTTTACTTGATGCTGCAGCTACAGCACTCTCCTCGTCTTCCTTCATAAACTGCTCTGCAATTTTCTCGGCTTCCTTCTCCAGTGCAGTCTTTTCAGATTTTTTCCATGTGAATTTTCCGAAAGTAGGACGCAAAGTGGCCTCCTCATTCTTTTTGCGAAGTTTTGCAAGCATGGCTGGGCTTGGCCCACAAAGAACCTTAGGGAGATCAGTAAGCTTCTCAGGGTCATTCTTGGCATCTTTCAAAGAGGATTTCTCTTTCTCATCTTTGTGGCCTCCTTTTTGGTGTTGCTTTTTATCTTCTTTTTTCGCATATTTGGGCCTCTCTTCCTCATCATCATCTTCCTCCCATTTTGATTTCATAAACTTTAAGCCTTCTTCCTCCCTGTGTTTTGGTCTCCTCTCTTCCTCAGTTTCATGACCATACTTGTATTTTCTGTCATCATCCTTCCGGAACCTAGATTTCTCTTCTTCCTTCCTGTATCTATACTTCTCATTATCTTCTCTGTACCTGTAACGATTTTCTTCCTTGTATCTATATTTGTCTTCTTCAGACTTGTAGCTCTCTTCATCCCCTTTCTTCTGTTTATATCTC
Source organism: Clarias gariepinus (assembly GCF_024256425.1). NCBI lineage: Eukaryota > Metazoa > Chordata > Actinopteri > Siluriformes > Clariidae > Clarias > Clarias gariepinus. The sequence goes on from NC_071107.1 coordinate 25,555,796, forward strand.
TCATCCTCTTCCTTTCTGTACTTGCTCCTCTCCACTTCTTCCTTTGTATATCTGGCCCTCTCCTCTTCTTCTTTTCTACCTTTGGTCCTCTCAGTCTCCTCTTTTTTACCTCTAGGTTTATTCTCTTCCTCTTTAATATGTTTTACTTTTCGTTCCTCGTCCTTGATGGATTTGGGTCTATCCTCTTCTTCGTTCTTGCATTTGGGCTTTTTTACTTGATCTTTGCTGGACTTAAAATTTTTCTGCTCATCCTGCGAGTCATCATCCTCACGCTTACGTTTGTGCTCCATTTGCTTTTTTCCACTCTCCATGCCAGCTTGGCGATCCAGTTTTCTCCGTTGTTCATAAAGAGGGTTTTCATACATTTGTTTCTGTTGAGGGAATAAAACAAACATAAGATAATCAACCTACCAAGAAATAAGAAAAAGAGATATGCTTTATTCCCAATAAATTCTCACACTAAGCATTGTAGATTTGCAAAGTTATTATTTATAAATATGCTTGATTTATTTTTTTCTGCTAGACAATTTGTGGTTTAAGGCTTGAACTTTTGCATTAAGCATTCTGTTTAAGTCTAAAAAAATAAAAATATTAAGACAAAAAAAAAAAAAGACTTCTGTCCAGGTGTGTATTCTTATTTCTAAATTAACTGAGCCTTTAAAATTATATTTAATTTTCTTGCTTTTGAGACAGTATAATTTAACTGTTATAATAACAGTAGTTTATTATATTTATATTAAATATTTATAACATATTAAAACATTATAATAAAAATATAATATATAAAACATTATATAAAAAATATATTATATATATATATATATATATATATATATATATATATATATATATAAAATATATTGGAATTTCTGCTTCTACTATGACTAGAAATTAAATAGAAATTTCTATGCAGAGAATATTATAGATATTTATTGTAAGATCTTTACTTATACTGATTTTATTTATGTTTACTTAATTGTAATAAATTAGTAGGTTTGTGAAAATTTTCTCTGATTTAATAGTTTATACCTACTACTGCTGCCAAGTAGAAAACGGTTCAACACTAAACAACAACCACCCTGTAAATTAAAAAACAAACACAAAGACATACCTTATACTTCTCGTTGTGCACATGGCATAAAACATGGGTCTCTGCGCAAATAGGGTCACCAAAAAAGTCTTTACACAGCTGGCAGAAAAATCCCCTCACAGGTAACAAAAATTCAGAGCCTACATTAGAGAAACACAGTGAGGTTTAAGGCACATACCCAGTAAGAGAGACATTAATAATTAATATTATCAATAATATTTCCCTTGCAATGCATTTGCTCCAATAATAAAAAAAAAGAAAATTAAAATTCACAACAAGCCACACCAGTTTGTTTATTTGATTGCAAAACTTCTACCTTTTGCTGGTTTGGAAATTAGTTCGCCTGTAGGGTGCTTCTTCTCACGCTCGGAATTTGATGCCCAAGGTCTGATGTAGGGATCTAAAGTCTAGAGAAAAAAAACAAATAAATTACTTATTTTAGAAAGCAACTTATAAGGTAAAGAAGAGCAACAATAAACTGCATATGACTGAATTTGAATGAAGGAGTTAAGTAAAATATACCTGTAATAAAAAGAAACACTAATGGGTATTTACCTTTCTGTGCATTTTGCTGTGCAAGTGAGTAAAAAAATCAAACATGGAACCGCTAGTAACGTTGCAATTTTTGCACCAATGGTTTCCTGCATCATAGTACTCAAATACGTCAGCTAATGAATCTGATTTGGTGCTGGCTCCTGATGCTGATGACTTGGTACTCTGGTTCAGGAAGGACAAATTACACATTAGTAGGTCCAAAAACCCAAATGAAAAAGAAAAAGCAGCAGCAGCAGGTTTTGAAAAATACACAAACAAACCCTATAGCCCTACTATTAAAGATTAACAAAGTAATCTTACCTTTATTATTAAGGCCATCTGTGCTCCGGCTGAGAGGAACAACTGCACTAGTTTTAAGCTCTAACATATAGGTCTATGTGTAAATCATCAATATTCCAGGTCACAGACAAAAAGCAGACCTCTGTAATGATGCAGAAGACTGACAGAATCGTGCCGACAATGCACCAAGTACTGCTCCTTCGTGGCCTTCAATAATATTCAAATCTTGAAGTGATGAGTGACCGTTACACATTTGAGAATCATTTTTCCAGTTTAAAGAACATTACTGTTCGTGTCAGAATTAAATGTTTGTACATCTAGTTTCTTCCTTAATTTTAACAAAAGGAAACAGTGATTTAAAAAAAATATTTCTTTAACAAAAATCACCTTAAATACACAAATGTATTGGCTTACTGCTCAGTAGAGGTGTAACGGTATGGAAACAGTTTGCAATGTACTTTTAGGTATGTTTTCAGTACAGTGAGGTGAAAATGATATTTAAGTATACAAAATTGTCTTATTAAATATATAAACTTGTAAACATAGGGGCCAAGTTGCTTACGTATAGTAACAGCACAATCTATAACAAAAAGTGCAAACATTGGTTCCTTTAAATAAGGTCTATTTAAAAACATTATTTGCACTATTTGCTACTGCTGATGGTACTGTTATCAGTTTTGTCAGTGGACCCATCTTTCTCCATTATGATATAAAATACCACTGAAACAGAAATCAACTTGGAGTGTTTCTTCCAAATCCAAGTCCTTTCCCCATTTATGGAGAGAGGTTAATCAACATGACTTTACACAGTATTGGAAATAAACAGAATAAAACTTCCTACATTTAAATGAGTGTTATACTGTATATACAATTATTAGCTTTTTAAAAATTTTGTTAGGCAGAAAAACACTGACTATACTGTTTACTTTAAAAAGAAAATATCTAAAACATTTAGTTGCGTATCATCTTGCTGACAAACGTAAAACATCCTGTATTCACTCGGATCAAAACATGCACTCAAGGTGTGTGCATCAAGGGATCGTATTGTGGTGCGAATTTGAAAATGCAAGTGCTGTAAATCATACACAGACTTCGATTTGATTGAACTTTTTGGGGAATGGCATTCAATTTGATTCGATAGCCCTAATGTTTATTGTCTGCGTTGTCAAGCAACAATATTTTTTACAGGTTTCAAAATATCAAAGCTTTTCAATTGTCATGTCTCAACTTTTTATCTTCTGTGCCACACTCCAATCCACTAGGTAACAGTATTGCAAAAAAAACCTTAAAAAAGTTATGAAAAGTACAGTAGAAGGATACTCCTGCCAAACTAAAAATGAATGTGGTTTGCATTTGCCGATCTGCAGAAAGTGTTGTGCATTTTTTAAATGAATTGGTCAGTATTAGAGAATGTTATTAAAAAGCGTAAAATCGATTCTGAATTGAAAACTGACTCAGCGAGTCATCCAATTGAATGGATTTATAAAATATTGACTAAATTACATGATCGAATGAATCACACAGCTCTAGAATACATGTACCATTACACCCGTACTGCTCAGTATGTAGAATGACATGCATTGGTTCAGCTCTATCCGTCCAAAATTACTGAGGCATTCGACGTATAAAGCTTTATCAGCAAATAAGTCACAGCTAACTTTTTTTACACAGTCAAGGCCTGGATCAGGTAGTGTTTAACCATGCAAATGTCAAAACAACGTATGCAGCGGCACAAGCATTGAAAATCATACCAAGTTGAGTTCCAATTTTGTTATTGCTTTTAAGTAATGTAAGTTTCTCATAAATCATATTTTAAAGGTTTCCCTGATTTACAACAAATCACCAACAAGCACAATAGGAACTAATTTCACCTGAAAGTAGAGGTGTGTACTGGGTTTAATAAGCCTACTGGGCACTAGACAGGAGGGGGTGCTTTTACTATATTCATCCATTTACCTACAGTAAATTTTTTAAAACATCTCTGGGGGATGTGAAAAAAACTAAATTAAGAAAAGCACAAATTCCAGTCACTGCTGTTTATTCTCATTATGCCTGCAGTGCACTGTTACTATTTAACAATTATTGCTATTTCATATAGAACTATGTAGTTAATACTTTATGTGAATCAAAGTAAAGTCATTTAACCTTAAATATGCTTTTTTATATAATTGTAAATTTTTAAAAAGTCTCAATACTTTCTTGACGATAAAACTGAAGAAACCGTAACTGCCTAAAAACAGATACTTTTTTATTAGCTGCAGTCCCTCCTAAGTTAAATTCAAATATATAAGGAAGAAAAAAAAAGGAAATAATGACGTATACTCGTTGGCAATAATAATTTGATTTTAACAGTAAATGCATCGTCATGATTTAACATTATTAAAAACATGGCTATTTATAAATAACCAACCGCCCCTATTCTTAAACTGATAAAGCTTAAATGATGATGTGAAGCCATGAGTTGAATGTTAAAATGATTAGACCATTAATTTCTATTCTTAATTTCTGGTTAAGATTCTTATTTTAAGTCAATTACTGTTCCTACACTGTAATGAAAAATTCATGCAATTTATCAAATAACCCCATGCTTCAGCTCTTGTATATAAACCAATCACGCCGGTATAATTTTGTAGCTTGTTTTAAGAATACTAGCAAACACAACTGAATATGAATTATATAGTACCTCAAAAAGTTTAAATCACTATTCTATTATGTACTGTAAATCAGGGCTGGATAAATGTTTAACTCAGGCAAATATTATGTCAAGGCTATTAACGTTTTGCACATAAGTGTCCAATAAATAAGCATGTTAAAAAAAAAAAAAAGTTAAATATTAAAAGTCAGGAATATTTAATCATTCTAGGAAATTACTATGAAGTTAATTACATAAATAAATAAATATTCAGAATATACAGTGGTGGCCAAATTTATTGAGAAAAGGCTGAAATTCAATGTTTTAATGACTTTCTAAAAATGTTTTAAACAATGACCATCGAGATAAGAATAGTGTGTTGTTTTATGCAGCGAAATTGCTCAACAATGATCAATATTTATATGAAGTTCTTTATTCTTTGAAACCTGCGGGATCTGCCTGCAGTACTCTGGTGTCACTGGCTCAGTCCATGCCTTGATTGATGCTTAATTGATTCCTGAGCATCATGTACAGAAATTCGCCAAAGAAGTTTGCCATGACCTTGTGCATTGCTATATTAAACGGATGAGACAAATATGTGGCAAGACTTTTACTTTCTGAAGCCATTTTTGTGAAGAGGTAGACACCCCTGCTTCGGAAAGTAAAAGTCCTGCCACATAGTTGTTTCATGCATTAACTGATTCAGCTCATTCTTATTAGCACAACTATTCAGTCAGACAGGCGAGAACTACTTTGTAAAACCACCTGTTTTGTGCACAGGAATAACTATAATACGCGACATACAGTGGTGTGAAAAACTATTTGCCCCCTTCCTGATTTCTTATTCATTTGCATGTTTGTCACACAAAATGTTTCTGATCATCAAACACATTTAACTATTAGTCAAAGATAACACAAGTAAATACAAAATGCAGTTTTTAAATTATAGTTTTTATTATTTGGGGAGAAAAAAAATCCAAACCTACATGGCCCTGTGTGAAAAAGTAATTGCCCCCTGAACCTAATAACTGGTTGGGCCACCCTTAGCAGCAATAACTGCAATCAAGCGTTTGCGGTAACTTGCAACGAGTCTTTTACAGCGCTCTGGAGGAATTTTGGCCCACTCATCTTTGCAGAATTGTTGTAATTCAGCTTTATTCGAGGGTTTTCTAGCATGAACCGCCTTTTTAAAGTCATGCCACAACATCTCAATAGGATTCAGGTCAGGACTTTGACTAGGCCACTCCAAAGTCTTCATTTTGTTTTTCTTCAGCCATTCAGAGGTGGATTTGCTGGTGTGTTTTGAGTCATTGTCCTGCTGCAGCACCCAAGATCGCTTCAGAGTTGACGAACAGATGGCCGGACATTCTCCTTCAGGATTTTTTGGTAGACAGTAGAATTCATGGTTCCATCTATCACAGCAAGCCTTCCAGGTCCTGAAGCAGCAAAACAACCCCAGACCATCACACTACCACCACCATATTTTACTGTATGTACTGTTACTGGTATGATGTTCTTTTTTTAAAATGCTGTGTTACTTTTACGCCAGATCTAACGGGACACGCACCTTCCAAAAAGTTCAACTTTTGTCTCGTCGGTCCACAAGGTATTTTTCCAAAAGTCTTGGCAATCATTGAGATGTTTTTTAGCAAAATTGAGGCGAGCCTTAATGTTCTTTTTGCTTAAAAGTGGTTTGCGCCTTGGAAATCTGCCATGCAGGCAGTTTTTGCCCAGTCTCTTTCTTATGGTGGAGTCGTGAACACTGACCTTAATTGAGGCAAGTGAGGCCTGCAGTTCTTTAGATGTTGTCCTGGGGTCTTTTGTGGCCTCTCGGATGAGTTGTCTCTGCGCTCTTGGGGTAATTTTGGTCGGCCGGCCACTCCTGGGAAGGTTCACCACTGTTCCATGTTTTTGCCATTTGTGGATAATGGCTCTCACTGTGGTTCGCTGGAGTCCCAAAGCTTTCAAATTGGCTTTATAACCTTTACCAGACTGATAGATCTCAATTACTTTTGTTCTCATTTGTTCCTGAATTTCTTTGGATCTTGGCATGATGTCTAGCTTTTGAGGTGCTTTTGGTCTACTTCTCTGTGTCAGGTAGCTCCTATTTAAGTGATTTCTTGATTGAAACAGGTGTGGCAGTAATCAGGCCTGGGGGTGACTACAGAAATTGAACTCAGGTGTGATAAACCACAGTTAAGTTATTTTTTAACAAGGGGGGCAATCACTTTTTCACACAGGGCCATGTAGATTTGGAGTTTTTTTTTCTCCCTAAATAATAAAACCATCACTTAAAAACTGCATTTTGTGTTCAATTATAATATCTTTGACTAATAGTTAACGGTTTTTGATGAGCAGAAACATTTAAGTGTGACAAACATGCAAAAGAATAAGAAATCAGGAAGGAGGCAAATAGTTTTTCACACCACTGTATGTTGTCTTAATATTTTGGGCCACCACTGTATAAAAAAAAAATAGAATAATTCAGAATACAGAAAAGATAGGATTTACCAGTTTCCTTTCTCTTTGGGCTTACCCACCAGCAGCAAAAAGTAAATCTACCTGAGTTGTGGTTGTGGTGGAGGCAGCCTTGGATTTCTCTGGGCTTTTGGGCTCTTTAGACTTGCTATGAGAAGGCGCATGCTCATGATCCCCAGAGCTCCTTAGGTTTTTGTGGTCCAGCCCCAGTATTGTTGCCACCTTAACAAGTTCTTCATACTTCTCCTCTGCTGCTTCGTGTTCGGTGCGCAAACTGGATATCTGGGCCATCACTTCCTCTTGAAGACGGCCAAGCTCCATAAGAATGGGATCCTTATGACCATCTTTCTCCCGCCGTTTTTTCCTTAGGAGTTCCCCTATAGTAGAGAACAATAAATTGAAAAACTAATAAATAAGTATAATTACAGAATCTCAACCATCGTATTATTTACTAAATTTGGATTAGCACAAGCACACTAACCTTGCTGCTTTCGCAGTGTCTCCAACTCTTTCATTAAATTATCTTTTTTCTTCAAACGTGTATCTCTGTCCTTCTTTAGCTTTTCAAGCTCTTCAGTTACCTAGCCAAGAAACAATATTATTTACACCTGGCTTACTTAAGCAATTATTCAAGTATGTTTGATAGCCGTATTGGCTAGCAACTAGGACTGCACGATTCTTGCTAAAATGTCAATCACAATTTTTCTCCCTGGGAATTGGGATCACGTTTCTTTCACCCTGATTCTCTTTGTTTTAACCAAAACATTTACTGCACTCAAATAAAAAATTTAATAAATAACTTGCAAGCTGTTAAACGTAAAAAGAATGTTAACAATAATAAATTAAATAACTAATAAGTAGCACCTTTGTTTTACGGATAAATCAGCCAACTAATATACTTTACCATCGCATGTATTATTTCATATGATCATTATTTTTATTAGCATATGATAAATGTCAGAAGTTATTAGATGGGTACAAATATTTTACAATGAAGAATGTATTGTTAAAGGTTTTATTGCTCGCTGTTAAGATACTTCTGTAATACAGGTTGTCCCCTACTTATGAACGAGTTCCGTTCCAGGAGCACATTTATACGTTGGATTTGTTCATAAATTCGTTAATAAGATTGACTGATTAATAGAAAATATAAGGTAATAATATGCACATTTAAAAAGAATAACCCACAACAGGAGAGGAGGAGGAGGGGGATTAGTTTGTAGGATGACTTTTTCTCTCTCTCTCACTCATACACACACGCGCGCACACACGCACGCGCAAACACACACACACACTAGAATCAACGCATTAGGTTTAATAAACTAATACAGTATTAATTAGAACTGTACAAGCCTGTCTGTCAGGCAGTAGTATATATTGTGTGTGTGTATGTGAACATGTGAGAAATTTACCTTATTCTCATAAAAATATTAGAAATGAATGCATAATATAAAGCAGCTAGTCCTGCTAAATGCAAGAACAGAAATTTAAAAGGTTTGACACATGTGCATTAAGGGACACTGACAAAAGCGGTCAATCAGAAACAGATGGTCAGAATGTATCCCGTCCCCTCCGACTTCTGATTGTTTTGTACTGTCCATTCTCTAGCACAATATCGAGTATGTCGAACAGGGACAGGTAAAGTGATCGAGTTCTGTGACTGAACCATTTGATAATCTCTGGCCTGATTGTTAAAATATTTTATTACAGTGAAAAATATTATCCAATAACATATCCATTCTTTGAACATTAAAATTTTGTGTTTAGGAATTATTCTTTAATGGAAACCTTTACACATGATTTCTCACACCGAAAGCAACTTGTTATATTCTGTCCATGCAAAATTGGACCAAAAAATTTGGACCCACTTTTTAGTTAACGCCAGTGTGGCATTTGTTAGTTGGTTTTCTGATGAAAATTCAGGGAATATCTACTAATCAGTAAATAAAGGATTTACAATATCAAAAATCTGAAAAAGTATGTTCATTTATGCACTCGTTTATGCACGTTGTTGGCTTTGGTGGTCTTTGTAGTGTTGCAATGACAATTTATATATTTATAGGGCTGCAACAACTAATCGATAAAAATCGATTAATAAAAGCGTTGTTAGCGAATTTATTAATCGATTCGTTGTGTCGAGCGACGCGGAGACATTTGATTATTTAAAAAAAAAACCTTCATTTGAGCGCGGAGCGGAACGAACACACTCGGTCTCGCACACTGATGCTAGCAGAGTTCGGCACCTCATAGACATAGATTAAAAAAACTATAAAAAACGAATACGAGCAGAGGTAGAGAAAAGATTCATAGCGGAGGCTGCTGGGTCTTAGTGCGTCTCTTACTGGTATAATCAACAACCGTTCATGCGTGTACTGTTTACTATAACACTACACTGTGACCTTGTGTGTGTGTGTGTGTAAAACATGTTTTATTTTGTGTCTGTATGCATGTGTGTACAGCGCTCGTTTAAAGCTCTCTCTCTGCTCAAGGCTTAGCCTGCTCTTTGGCTGCTGTATGTGCGCGCGTGATTGGACACCGTTCCTCAGACACACAGACCCCTCCTACTTTTACCTTCACAGACACACGCTTTCTCTCTGCTTTACACAGAAACGCTGCTCTGTCGCGATTCAAGGTTCCACTGGATATATTTGGCAAACGTAAAGCATACATGTCTATGTTTTTTGTGTTAGTCCATTTTTTTTATTATTATTATAACAGCTCAAGGAGCAACATGTTTGTGTTTTAGTTCTGTTTTCTAATAAATAGTTAGAAATAAATGGTTTTCTTGTTTTTTTTGGGCTTTATCCGATTAATCGGAAAAATAATCGTCAGATTATTCGATTATTAAAATAACCGTTTGTTGCAGCCCTTTGTTGTTGCGGCCTGCCATGCAAAGACATTTAGTTACATTTGTGCAGTTTGACTAGAGTGGCATTTTCTATGTCTGAAAGACATTCTAATAAATAATTCTTTTAGTTACCTTTAGCTTTTGATTGGCATTATTTGTTTCGTCAGTTACCCTCCTCTGGTTTCCACTGCAGGCAATTGTCATGGTCTGTAGTGGGTCCATCTTTGAGCCTATGGAATTAAATAAATACATACACACACAATAAATATACATATACACACACACAAGCACACATACACGCACACACACACACACATAGCAAAGAAGCAGGTGAAAAATTGGCCACCTTTTTTATCCATACCTTGAGCTGCATTTGCATCGGTGTTGATTACTTTCAGGAAGGGTCGCTCTATGACGGGGGAACTGTAATCGTTCATGGGAGCTTGTGGTGGCAGTGGCATATTAGGGGGTGGGTACATAGGCCAGGTTTGGGGCATATATGGCATGTAGTTCCCATAAGGATCATAACCAGGTGGAGGGTAGTTGGGGGGCATGATTCCACGTGTGTGTGGCTGTGGATAGGGAGGCATCGGATGGGCAGCGTGAGCTGGGAAATTATTTGTTCCAGGATTTACAACTTCAGGAGGCAGGGGACCCGTGTTAGTCCACAAGTTATCTTCTGGTTTAGTGACAGGCCGAACGTCCCTCTGACTCTGACTGTCTGATCGCGATGAACACCTCTCAAGAGGAACAGACCTCTTCCTGCTACGATTAGAGATGCGCTCAAAGCTGCTTCTTCGACTCCGACTGCTTCCCCTGCTCGTACTCCTGCTGCTGCTCCTGCTTCTGCTGTTGCTACTGGAACTCCTGGTGTGGCTACGGCGTCTCCGGTCAGACTGTTGCCTTTTGACAGATGACGCTTTAGGATTCTTACCTTGTAGGCGCTCTTGCGTCCTGGCAGCCATCTTGCTGATCTCAGCTACTCCCAAGTCAAGACCAATAGTCTTAAGGAGATCTTGTATCTTCTCATATTCTTCCACTTCCGCCCTCACTTGCGCTTCATGAGACCCAGCTATCTGTGGGTTGCTCTGAAGATCCTTATCCAGTTGTTGCCCAGGTGAGGCTGACGGATACTGAATATCCCTATATTTGCTCTGTTTAGTCATTTGACTTTCATCTTGTTCAGGATGTCCATGACTGTAAGAACGTCCATATTCTTTCTTGTGTAAATCATGTACAACTCCAGTCTTTGATTCATGATACAACACATCAGGTCCAGTTTTCTCATAGGCATCCAGTAAGCTACATTTTTCAGATCTAGGCGTTTCGGTTTTAGCTGCTTTCTCTTCATCTTCTTCATCCCCATACAGGAACTTCTCTTCATCTTCAATATCTACAAAGCTTTTCTTTTTGTCTGGTGGTTGGCCTACTGACTCTGTCATTACACTGAGGAGCTGAGTCAGGTCTGAATTATCCTGGGTGCTACTTTCATGAGGAAGGGGGAACCCATGCCCACTCTCTTTTGCAGGCTGTAGTTTGCTTAAGAGCTCTTCAAGGGCACTGGCATTAGAATTTCGAGCCAACACTGATGCCAGTAAGTCTGGGTCCATGCTTTTAGTTACTGCACATAGTAATTCTTCAGCATCCTTTGAAAGACCAATGCCTTGTGGCGATTCGGTACTCTAAAAAAGTGTAATAACAGTTTAATTAGAAATTAAATTAGAAAAATTATCTAAAACAGACTCCCAGAAATTCCAAATTAATTTGTAAAGATAGGGAAAAATTGGTTCAGTTATTAATCACAATTTTTTTTTGTTGCCAATTCATACAACTCTACATTGACTCCAAAATTGTTATTAGGTTTGTAACAAAGTAATGAAGTAGTCTGTAAATGACTAAAGTTCGTAACAAAGATACCAGTCGACCAGCCAGTGACTGAAACCGGCTGTTTTTCTCCATGGCCAGCTGTCCTGGAGAATAGGACTGATTAAATAGGACATACTGTAACTGATTCTGTGCCCAGTGTACGTGCTTCTGAGTGGTGCAACAATTGTTTATGGTAATAAAAATTGTGCATGTTAAAAAGCGTCCGACTTGACTGTTTTTCCCCAAACTCTGCAAACAAATTAGTTAAAAAACCCACTAATTACACAGTTTTACACCAGTCTCAAAACACCATGTTCTCTCATTGTTTCAAAACATGCGCATTAGAAGCTGCGCATGACAGCATCCTTACAACTGGTTAACACATGCTCCAGACTTTAGAGGCATTTAATACGGTAAAAAAGTTACTTTATTAACCTACAAGTGGTACACTCTAAACTATTCCCAAACTGGCATCATATGCGACAGGAATAAACTATTTGCTAAATTTGTTGAGAAATAGAAAATACTGTCCATGAGAAAGTTACATGCTGCTCTGTAAAAGATTTTTTTCTTTTTGTTTAATTTAATGTAAATATTAGACTCTTATACTTGAAGTTACTTGGTCTTGTTAAAATTTATATTGATTAAATAAAAAAATACAAGGGTGGTTTTAAGTAAGAAAGCTATTATAAAAAAGGGCTTTATTCAAATATTCAAGCTTTCAATAAAACCTATGGTATAAAACCTACAATATTACATTTTTTCTTTTCTTTAAAAGGTTCAAGGTCTAAAAAATTCTAACAATTTTTTTAATAATTATATCGAAATAGGATATTTATAAAATTGTAATAAGGAATCGCAATATTAATCGAATCGGCACCTGGGTATCATCATATTGTATCGCGTGATGACTGGCGATACTCACCCTAACAATTTGTATTTCTAAATTATGTGTAACTAACCTTTTACAAATTCAATAAAATTATCAGCTTATAATCAAAGTAAATTAGTGTGCGAGTCTTTGTGCACTAAAATGGACCCCAACACACCAGGTCCAGTTTTCTCATAGGCATCCAATAAGCTACATTTTTCAGATTTACTGCCCCTGAGAGTCCCCCAGAATAAGCTCCAGGCTTCCCATGACCCTGTACAGGGTAATTAGTATAGAGAATGAGTAAGTATCAAATCATGCCTACCTGACCAATCATAGGAGATTCAGTTTCAGAGGAGTCAACTCTCTTTTTTAAGATAGACTTAGTGGGCATCGTCAGCATGTCCTCCAGTTCTTTACGTCTGCGAGCCTTTTCAAGCTCTCTGAAGTCTTCATTATCTCTCTTGCCGTTTCTGCTGCTACTGCTACAGCTACTGCTGCCACTGCGGCTTCGGCCCCTGCTTCGGCTGCGTCCCCTGCTCCAGCTGCGTCCCCTACTTCGGCTCCTTTTCCTGCTCCGACTCCGCCCCCTGCTCCGGCTCCTGCTGTGCGGTCTACTTTTGCTCCTCGCCCTGCTTCTTGCTCTACTCCTTCCCCTGCTCCGGCTCCTACTCTTACTCCTGCTGCGTGGTCTGCTACGTCCTCGGCTCAGTGCCCTGCTACGACTTATTGCACGACTGCGGCTTCTGCTACGAGGGCGACTTCTGCTCTGAATCCTATCTGGACTGCGGCTCCATCCCCTGTTCCTATGACGGCTATGACTGTACCTGCTTGAACCTCGCTCATCATGGGCCTCATATCTTGACTGCTTTGGAGAATAATCTCTGTGGAGGAGGGGAACAAAAAACAAAACAAAAAAAAAAACAGGCTGCTTATGCTGTTTCTCCAACTGTGTAAGCTCACTGATTTCCAAACCAGTGGTGCTCTACATTCTTAGTAAAGGGTTACAGGAGATAAAATTCACAGGAGATGAATGGTACCTTTTAAATATATTCAGCAAGTAAAATCACCAGCCACTGACTCAGCCTCACACTTTACCCCATTGGATCACTATACTTATTTCACACCTTATAGAAAATGTACAAAAAAAAGTCACAATTCCAATGCATCCAGGGCTTTCTCCAAGCAGTACATTGGTAAGCTGGGTGGAATTTTCATCATCTTCCCACTTTCTGGAAGGCGCACACTCAGGGTGCGCTGCTAGCCCTTTATACATATACACAATGTTGTTGCAGCCATGAATTTTACACCATGGTAGTTATGCCTTAAAATCCTTTGTTACATTTACAGAAATAAAGTTAATATTAATTAAATAAACTTGCTCATTTCAGTCATTTATGATCACTGTGTCTTTACAGCAACTTGTATGCTATTTTCCATAATTTAGATAATGACTCTCAAGGGTTAAATTTGCAATGCAAAAATATTAAGTATTCCCAGTAAAAATATTCAGTTCTTTTTATACATTCTTCATATTCACAACTTTTCCAGTTAATATCAGGTGTTTGTTTATATTGAGCAAGCACTGTATTAGTATCTAATTTTGAAGTATGTTATTAAATCCGCCACATAACTGTTAAGAAGGTTGCCTTTACTCAACATTTTGATTTTACTTATACTGCAAGTTAAAAGTTATCCTAAGTATCTTCTGAGACTAGTTTTTCAGTTCTGTAATGTATAAAACATAAATCAATAATTGAAAGAGCTAGTCTTGACCAATATACAGACAAAACCTTTCTTTTTTTTATATAGAAGACATTACCTGGCATAGGGAACCTCTGCTCCAGCGCCCTGGGATAAGCCCGTCAACTCGTTGCCCACAGTTATAACAAGACTATGGTCAGTGGGGAGACCACCATGTGGGGGTGAAGGGGTATATCTCTGTGGAAAAGTAAGGATGCAAATAATAAAAATGTATTTGTTTGTCTGAAATGGTCTGTAAACTCTCAGACTGCTAATTACTAAGCTCAATTTTTTTTATAAGCAACTTGCTACAAATCTTTTCTCTGATATGCACTGTTGACAGCTACAGGACAAGTTATGGAATACTCCCTGGTGTACAGACTTTAGTGTTTTCTCTGCTCCAACACGCCCACATCAGCACAGAAAGGGTTGTTAATAAGCTGATTAATGGAATTGTGTGTGATTATAGAAGCAAAGAGATAAAAAAAAAAAAAAACTAAATGTGCAGAGCAGGGGTACTTCAGGACCAGAACCTATGTATGATCTATTAAAGAACAACATACAGTAGTGTCATACAAGCACATTATGTAACTTGCGTTGTAGACACTCATCATCTATACCGCTTTATCAGAAAACTTAGGGCACAAGGTGATGTACATGGGGATGGGGTGCCAGTCCATCCCAGGGAATTCACACTAATCACTAAAGGCAATTTGGGAACACCAATTAGCCTGACCTGCATGTCTTTGGACTATGGGAGGGAACCACCAGGCAGGGGAGAACATGCAAACCCGAAGCGGGAATCGAACCCGGACCCTGGACGTGCAAGGTGACAGTGCTAACCACTAAGCCACCGACCGAGCTATCGATCCTCCAATAAACCAGAACGGAAGACCCCCAGGATGCAACAGTCAATACATCACGTCATCACGCAGGCAACTCAGTGCTACTACGTTCAAAGAAAGTGTAGTAGTAAATTATTGAGCCTACATGTCCGTAGTCTCTGGGAGGCCCGTCGCCTCTCCCCGGTGATGAGTAGCGCCTCCTCGGATGCTCCGGGTTCCGACGGTAGCCATGCGGATAGCCGTTACTGCCTCGCGCGTGCTCACTGCTGTACGGAGCGCTAGAAAACGAGCTCGCAGGAGGCGGGCCGCGAGGAGCGAAGCCGCGAGACGCTGCGGGAGGATACGCTCCTCGGTGCGGCCTAGGGCCTCGGTACATACCGCCAGCCGCCCGGTTCCGTAGAAAGCAGTTTCAGATCCGGGAACTTCTTTATTTCTTAACTATTTAATGCGTTTTACTTCCGCACACACAGCATTTCACACTCAAACTCAATAAATATAAACATCAACACTCGCAACCAAACCGTGCTGAATCTACTTCCTGCACCACTATTCGGTTACGCGAACAGGAAATGACGTTTTTTTTTCTACCAATCACATTTTTTTCATTTTCTCTCTCATTGTTTACCGGTCTGTGTGCAGCTTAACGTATTTAAGAGTGCAAAAACATCAAAATACTATTCTTCTAATCCACGGATTGCCCCCCCTACATAATCTCTATCAAATATATTAGGACATAAATTCATATTATTATTATCATCAAATATTTTATTACTACTATAATTAACCATAGGCACGTGACAGCCGTCGAGACCATTAATACAAATTCTCATATAATGTTTATTTTGTGGCACATTTATTTTGCAGGGATTTGTCATGTAATACAATGTTTACACTAAATAAATATTGTTTATGATAAAAAAATTTGAAGAAACGATTTGTATTATAAAATAAGCTATATATATATATATATATATATATATATATATATATATATATATATATATTTCCCCTTCCATTTTACAAACATAAGTTTTATGTTTGTAAAATGGTATTCAGTATATTATATTTAACAGTTTAAGGGTTGACTCTGAACAACTAAGCATTTATTTAAAGGTGTTTCTGCTTATGTAAACCCACAACAATAGTCGATTTACATTGCCTGGCACAAAAAAAAAGTTTTCATAAGGGTCAAATTATTGGGCTGCATCAAGCGAAGAAAACAACTTTAAAATGACTGGAACTTGGTTAAGAATCAACGCATTATCAAAACCTGGAAGGATAATGCTGAACTGTCAACTATGTGGAAGAAATCTGGTCGGTGAAAAAAATCATAAACGGTAATCACTTAAACACTTGCAGTTGCATGGTCAAAAATCAACAGTAAAGGTCATAGCTATGTTTATTACCATTTTCATCCACACAATGAGAAAAAAATCGTCAATTTGGGCCCAGGTTATCACATCAATTGAATATTTTTTCACTGATGGCACAGGCATGTTTCAAGGCTCAAATTGTTAAAGAGTGGTTCTGGGAGTCATCAGCAAGCAGACATGTGGGCAAACAAGCAAAGCCCTGGGTCTCTATTGTCTAAGTGTCTTAGAATCCATCCTAAGTGGCTAAAAATTCTCAGAGTGACACAATTCTAGTCATACTTTTAGGAGCTGTTGGTCTTTTGGCCGATTCCGGCAAGAGGTTGCCACAGCAAATTATCCGATCCGCACAACAACTTGGCACAGGTTTTTCGCCGGATGCCCTTTCTAATGCAACTCTCTCATTTTCTCCGGGCTTGGGACCGGCACTGCATCCAATGGCTGGGAATCAAACTGGGGCCTTCTGCATAGCAGGCCAAACACCTACCACTGAGCCACCAGTGGAGTAAGAGCGAGTAATCAACATTTTTTAAATAAAAATTACTCCTATCCTAACCCAAAATGTAGGAGAGTTCCAGGGGTATAACAGGTTGGGAGTAGTGACAAAATGGCATTTCTCCTTAGGCCAGTCAATGTGTTCTTTGGTAAACTGTTATCTCTTTAGCACATGTCTTTTTTTCAACAACGGGACTTTGCAAAACTTCTTGCTGATAGCCTGGCTTCACATAGCCATCTTTTAATAGTAACAGTACAGGTAACTTACAGGTACAGGTTAACTTATAAAAGTTATTTTATCACTGATAAAAGTCATTTATTTACTCTTATAAGAAAATAAGAGGAGTATTTAAAAATACTAAACAATTACAATTATAAATAAATAATTACAACATCAAAAGAGTTAAAAGTATAACATACAAGACTATTCATGTATAGGTCTCTTAGAACAGTCAAATACACTCCATTCATTTTTAGAATTTTTAATAATTGTGCAATTCAGAAATGTTAAATTATATAAACCTTTATTTACACTGTAAAAAAAAATCAATTGTCATCCCTTCAAAATAAGTACATAAGAAACAGAGAATGTTATTTTCTTCAGACATTCATACACATTTACTGTTACATTCCTTTAGTAAAAAAGAAAAAATCCCACTGGACATTAACTTATTTAAGTCCTTACTTCACCTTTTTTTCCAATTTGATTCCAGAATTCAGTTGATTGTCAGGTCAGTGTGTATTTGCTGTCCATCAGATGTCCCAAGCAAACAAGCATACAAACTCTAGGAGTTTTAAGTGTATGCCAGATGCAGTTTGCTGTGTGTGGGTGGGTGGTATGGGGGGAAGAAAGGCACTATATAGAGATTAAACTGGTATTTAAATTCTAATAAACATTTATCACATACTTTCATTACAGCCTCTCCAGTAGGAAGCACACAACAACTTATGAACATAGAAGTATTTACATAGCAGTAAACAAGTATATTGCTAGAAAGATCTGTACAAAGATGTGAACATAAAGAATTTGGCACTTAGCACATAACAAAGAAGCCTCATTGATTGAATGTATAGTCTTACAATGGATTCAAATTACCTTAATCATTCTATAATGATTACAATACTCCAAAAATGACAAAGTACAAACAGATGTTTGGAGTGTTTTATTAATAATAATAAAAAAGATAAAATATGTAATTTCCAAAAGTATTCAGACCCATCACTTAGTATTTGGTCAAAGTGCCTTTGTCAAGAATAACAGTCCTATATCTGCTTACAAAAGAAGCTACAAGTCATTTCTCTTGGCAGAGTTGTTCCAACAAGGCTCAATCAGGTTAAATGGGCAGCGCCGGTGCACAGCCATTTGCAGTTTCTCCGGAGATGCTTAAATGAGTTCCAATCCAGACTCCTTTTTTATTGCCAGTATGTTTTGGGTCGTTGTCTGAAATGTAACCCGTCAGCCCAGAGGATCCTGAGAACTCCGCACAAAGCTTTCACTCAGGATAGCTCTATTTTTCTCTCTATTTATTTTCACGCAATACTGACTAATCTCTCAGTCCCAGAAAAAACATTCTGACAGGATTCCACAAGCACCACTGTGTTTGACTCTTGGTATGGCTTATCAAGTTTATGCACAGTGCCTGTTTCCAAATATGTCAATCTTGTAATGCGAGTAGTCTAATTGACCATATCGCAATGTTTCTGCATTCTAGTATTAAAAACAACCTTAATGTTTATGATTGTTAGTTTGTCCTATGATTTTGGGTGTGTAAACAAGGACACAATATGTAAAAAAATGGCTGTAATGCAATATTGGTTAAATTCTTTGAACAAATTTTGTCAGCGCACAAATGTGCATGCAAGTGTACCTAGAGGAATTGATGTTCTTCTGCATCTTTGGCAAAGCATGGTCACACTAAATTCAGTTTTGGATTACTTTTATTTTTATCTACTTTCCATTTTGTTAATTGATAAAACTATTCACAATTCTATGTTTGAAAGAATTCTTTATTCTTACTGTTCAGGATTTCTTCACATCTTCTTTATGCACAGTACTACTCAGACAAAGAACGATAAAAACTCAGTAAACGTAATAATCAAACAGGACTGTCAATTATTGTGTTTCGTGGGTTGTTTTTCCACTATTCAACAATTAATAAAAATCTAATTCAGCATATAATTACAGCAATAAAAATGAATCTTAGGTAATGAAGAACTAACAGTTTTCTTTTTAATTAATTTATTAGAGATATAAGATACAGTTGCATGTAAGCTATGAGAAGCATAGCGTGGTATCCAACCCTACTATTAAAAGAGATACAAAAATGAATTCTCCAATGTAGCGTTACAATACAAAAGAGATACTGCAAAACATAAGCATGATTTAGATATTAATAACCATTATATTTAAATGGCCATTTTAGCTTTCAGAAGTCTCTTCTTCGTGTCAATCCCTTTACCAGGTGAACTCCATCAGGTCTGTAGAGGCCAGAGTCCAGTCTAGGCATTATATTTTCATGGATCCAAGAAGAGCCCCCAAGCACTGCCACAATACCACATACTTTGTTGACACTACTCCTGTAGTGTATTGTTGACTGCTGTGCTGTCATTTGGCAGGATCTCTGACCAAACAATGTGACAATGAAGAAAAATGCTCTTCATTGAAATCAGGTCTTGCTTCACTGCTAACACAAAGGTCATTGTGCCAATATAATTTCCCCCAAGATGCAGAAGAATCACATTAGGTTTGGGCCAGTTGTCCTTTAGTTGGAGCAGCTGGGGCAGAGGCTGTTGCCATGTCATGTCCTGTCCTTTCACCATATGCAAATATGGACACCATACACTGTTTGGGTCCATGCCAAGCTGCATATCCATTTCAGAAGACGTGGCCCTCTTCTCAGCCCAGGACACAAGGGAGTGGGCACATATTCACACATTCTTTACATTTCTTCACATAACTGTTACTGTAAAAATAGAAACAATATACATGCATCAAACTTAGTGTACTTGGACAAGTATGATGGTTTTGCTCTGATTAAAATTGTGGTCAGTATTTAACACTTTCTTCTGACTCTAAGCAAAGTGAAAATATTTATTTCATTACTCACGAAAAATATACTACTACATTTATATTACAATACTATACATCATGTAATTTTAAAGGTTCCCAGAAGGCCTTGTGTGAATGAGTGGTGAACTGGTGGCCTTGACTTAAACACATTGCTTTGGACAGTTTTAGGGATCTTTTTACTACTGTTTTAGAATTCTTAATCTATTTTGATCTGATCCACTGCCAAAACAAAAAATAAACAGAGGTTAAGCTTGTGGCTTGCTAATAAATGTTAAATGTTGGAATTATTTCATAAAAACAACTTAACCAGATTGCATAATTAGCAGTGACTCAAATTCTAGCACTTGAAATCTAACAGCACTTTAGTCTGACATTTGATAACTGTAAGGTCAGACCAAGGACTTTCAGAAGAAGTAAAGAATTAATGTGTAAATTAAATGTTCTAAAAAGCCTCCATCAAAATGAATATTGCAAAAGCCGCTGTCTAATCAGAATCTCAAACAGTCTTTAAAAAGCCTACAGTATTGGCACCCAATACTGTCAAGGGGGTAAGGTGGATGCAAATACTGCCATACAGGGTTTTGCTCTGACCCCTTTTGCGCTTTTTTCCCCTCCTGTCTGAAGGCAGGGCTGGTGCCTTCCAGTGGTTAATCAGACCATTATCGCTGTATTGTTCTTGGCAAGGTGCTCAAATCTTTAAATACATAAACTGTACAAATCCATACTATGGCAAAAACCCCTCAGTCAGGTAAAGAGAAAAGACAGTCCTTGATTACTTTAAGACAAAAAGGTCAGTCAATCTGAAAAAAAAAAAGAATTTTGAATGCAAGCGCAGTCCCTAAAAGCATCAAACGCTATGATTAAACTGGCTTCCATAAGGACCGTCCCAGGAAAGGAAGACCAAGAGCTATCTCTGCCACATAGGATAAGTTTATTAAAATGACTACCATTTTTAATTTACAGCACCTCATAATAGACCCCACATAATGCTTCTTGGAGTTCAAGTGGCAAACATACTTTAACATTCACTTTTTAGAAGAGACTGGCACTCGTGATCAAATTGCAGTAAAGAAACCATTACATCAGAAGGTATAACAAGCAGTAAAGACTTGCTTGGGACAAGAAACACAAGGCATAGATATAAAGTCAATAGAAAAATGCCCTTTGGTCTGACGAGTTCAAATTTAAGATTTCTGGTTCCAACTGTCCATGTTAGACACACTTATTGGGACCATTGTTTTCCAAAAGGAGAATGCATCCAATAGAATCAACTATATTTCATACATATGAGATGGTTTGGCAGTTGATCTGGAGAAAAGCAGTCATAAGTACTCAACGCCTCTGGAAACCCTTTAAGCCATGAGACAGTCACTTGGAATAAATAAAAGTATTCCATGCGACTGCCTAATGAGAGTGACTGAGTGAAAGAAGTGTGAAAAGCTGTTATCAAAACAAATAGGTGGCTACTTTAAATAATCAAAAATATAAAACGTACTCTGGGTTACTTTTACGCATTTCTGTTGACCACAATTTCTTTTCTGTTTTTTCCAAATTTTCATGTCTTTACTATTAATATACACCATTGAAAAAAATAAAAAGAAAGAAAAAACAATGAATAAGAAGGTGTGTCCAAATATCTTACTGGTAGTGTATGCAATACAGTCCAAATAACTGTCTTTAGACACCCACAATCAAATTATGTTGATGCAGTTCTGGGTGAAGAAATAAAACCCTTTCGGATTCTTATGACTGTTCCCTGAAGAACTGTGGGCTCCATCACTGTGTGATGTGAAAAATGGTTTTGGACCCACTAAGAGTCTTCATAAAGCTTGGCTAATAACCAGCCTAAGGTCTTGTTCACACGGGCGTTAAAATCGAGCGTTTTTCTTGCGTTCGTAGCATCCGGTGAGCAATCAAGCAATGACGTGCGTTTGTCCGGCTGCGCGTTTACACGGCATCAAAAAAACGTTGCATGCAGCTTTTTCTTGCCGTTCAAAACCAAACGAACGCAAGGAAACCGTTTCTAGAAATTTCTTCAAGTTCATTTGACGCTTCTGAGGACCGGATATATCCCATGATCCTACATGCTATACATAGGGAAATGCGAAAAAAGGCAAAATAAAATAAAATGTTGAAAAACATATGCAGAAATTTTCGTATTTCTTCATAAACCACAAAAAAAACTACCCTTAATCCGACGTTGTGCAGTCAGAGAGTGAACCCAGTAGCAGTGGACTTTCATATCCAGTTCCCGACACACTGCCCCCACAGGTTAACACACAAACTACAATCTGGGCTGCAGGCTGAAGTTAGACAAAGACAAACGAACGCCGGTGTAAAAGTCAATCGATCGCCGCTACAAAACGCAACATAAACGTCTAGGATGGTCAGAGCACGTTCGTTTATCCAAAAACTTAACGCCCGTGTGAACAAGGCCTAAAGGTGCTCCTTGGAGAGGTTAAAACATGCCGGAAAGACAACAGTCTCTGAAATATTCTATCAATCACTCTGGCTAGACAAAAACCACTCTTCTGTAAAAGTCAAATGAAAATCAAAAACTGCTTGGCAGCAGGGAATAAGAGGCCGATTGGAATTGAGGGAAGGACAAACAGACGTATATATTAAGATGTTAACTTCTGGAGTGGCCTTGAGACAAGTTGCTGAACGTCGCTGAACGTGCCTAAGAAGCAGAGCCGAAGCCCAGACTGGCCTTAACAACAACAGTGGAATAAACAGAAAATGGCAGTTCAGGAGCTTCCAATATAACCTAACTGATTTTGACAGGATCCATAAGTAAAAAGGGTTGTTACACAAGTAAAAAGCTGGTTACAATGAAAGTATAATATTACCAACATTCACCAACTTGATGTTCTTGAGACACCGCCGTAAATCTCAGTTTATCCATAATAAGCATGCAATTTGTACCATCCGGTTAATATCACTATCAACGGTTTTCTTTCTTTTTTTTTTTTTTTTTAACCAGTAAGCGGATTACTACAACCTGATGACAAAAAAACAAAATGTTCTGGTCATGATATGTTAATTTTTTTTTTACCAAATTTAATACCTCAAACCTAAAACATAACTACATAATGCATTCTTTGAGTAAGTGGAATGAGTCAAGTAGAGGCCTATGTGCTTCCATTTGCTGTTCCTTCCTCAATCTCATTCTGTGATTAAACTCCTCCAAGTGAGCCCCAACAATGAATTTAAATATTACAGGAAATATACTGGAAACAAAAACATCTTTCCCTAACTGAATGTTTCACCAAATCATCTCAAGAACCTGAAAGAAATAAAGTTTTCCCCGCATGTGGGTGAAAAAAGACCAACATACCCTTTTTTTCCCCTTTAGCTTCCATGTCATCTTCCATCGTAGGCACGGTTTGGGATTCAGCTTCATCTTCAGTATCTTTATGTTCTTTTTCTGTCTGTATGCTAATGACAGAATCTACTTCTTTGGCTGCAGAAATTTTACAACTAACAGACTCCTGAGTTTGTACTGTTTCTATTGTTTTGAGACACCTGTTCTTTACAGTGGCCTTTGTCTTAGCCTGCTGCGTGACAAAACCAGAGCTGCCAGGCTGCATGGCAAAGCCAAAGTGATCTAAAGGGGGTGGATAAGGAGGAGCTGGAGGGGGACCAAAAGTCTTTGGTGCGTTAAAAGTAAAAGGGGGTGGAAAGAACTGGGCATGGCTTGGAGGCATCATAGACAAAGGCATGGCAGGTGGTCTATAATATGCATAGCCCGATGGAAAAGAGGATGGTAACATCGGATGAGAGGGTGGTATTGGATAACCAGTGGTATAATGCAAAGGATTTGGAGAAATCGATTTATAGGGATTTTGTTCTTCACCCATGGTATACCTATAGTTCTGAACATCTTGCTTGTTTTCAAAGTTGGGTGCAGCTGAGGAGAATTCACTGGATATCGGAGGATATGGCAAACTAACAGACTGAGTTAATAAGGGTTCTTCTGCAGGCAGTTTGTATGCGTCATGTGTGGCTACAAGTGGCATAGTTTTATATGAATCAGACTGTTTTGCTTCTGGGATGTCCCTAATGGTCCTTTCAAGGGTTGACAGATCCCGCTGCCTGACTGCAACTTCATCAAGTCGATTCTTAAAAGAATCCAAATTGCTCATGTAAACCTCACGATTAGAGGTTTTTGCAGGTGATACAGAACCAACATCCTCAGAATCAGTGGAGTTACTACCACCTCTTCGATCATACCTACTTACTAATGGTTCATTTTTTTTATCAAACGAGCGAGAACTCCTAGGTTTAACTTTCTTGCCATATAGACGCTCATTTGTCCTATCAGCTAACTTGCTAACTTCTGTTGTGTCCAAATTAAGACCAATGGTTTGCAGTAGATCCTGAATTTTTTTATACTGGTTTGCTTTTTCGTCTGTGTCTTCCTTGGCGTCCTCTAATATATGATGCACTGGGCTAAGGCTGCCTTCTATTTTATAACTCTTAGCTGCACTTTGTCCTTTGTATCTCTTTCTGTCCTCTGCATACGAGTCCTCCAGATGTGCCATATCAATACGATCTTGTGACTGTTGAAATTTATCACATTCTTTCAAAAACTTTTTCGGCTCTTCTAGAAGTCTGCTTTGACTGCTAGAAGGTATTGCATCTCTATATAGAATCCGGTTCTCAGGCTTTGCTTCAATACCACATTTCATTCCAACAATTTTGGAAAAGCCACTGCCATCTACCACAGCTCTTTCATGTGGTAGTAGATCATCCTGAGTGTCAACTCGCCCAAACACATGGTTCATATGCAGTTTGCTTCCCATTAAGGGGGAGTTGTCTTCACCTCGGTCATATAGTTTGTCACCACAAGACACTATTCTCCTTGCCTGTTCTTGTGGGATTCTCTGATTCCCCACTCTATCAGTATCTTTTCTAGTATGCTTTACCAATGAGGACAAAAATTTTGAATCTCCTTTATTTAAAGCACCAAGAAACCGATCCATTTGTGTTGCAAGATTACTCTTTTTCTCTGTTGCTGAAGATTGGGTTGAGAAGCTTTCACTTGTGGATCCCTGCTCACAATCGTGTTGAGAAAACCGGGATAAATGGGAAGTCGGTGTAGAACTTTGGACTTTTATCTCTCTGGACCTTTTTTGATCATAAACAATTGCCTTGTTATTTAACTTATGTGAACTGGTAGAGGCTTCATTAATCAGTCTTCTGAAAAGATCAACCTGATTAGAGAGCACTGATGATGAATTGCAAGTACGTTTAAATGCAGTATGTGAAGGCCCAGAGGAACGTAGAAAAGCTAGGTCATCATTTGTAGATTGTTTAGACACTGGAAAATAAGCGCATTGACCAGGTGAAGTCAAATCCATCTGCAAAACACAGGAAAATTTTACTTTAATTTATCTTTTCCAAGTGAACATCAAGTAAGAGTGCGACATCTTGCATAGGACAGAGCAAAGGCACCACTAGATATTGTGGATATTTACTATAGTTGCATAACATGCGTTTATCCATCTTTGTGTTATAAACAACCTAACAGCAAATACATTACTATAGCTAACAAGGTTCATTAACATTCTGCCTGGGCTGAAAAATAGGGCTCATCCTGATATTTGCACTGTTTGATTGCTTGACTTTAATCTACTTCAGGGTGCTCATGAGTATGGAAGCTCTTTATTATGTAG
Source organism: Clarias gariepinus (assembly GCF_024256425.1). NCBI lineage: Eukaryota > Metazoa > Chordata > Actinopteri > Siluriformes > Clariidae > Clarias > Clarias gariepinus. The sequence goes on from NC_071107.1 coordinate 25,581,616, forward strand.
ATTCAAGTCTTTGATTCATGAAACACCACCTCAGTTATTTTCTCACACATCCAAAAAGCTACATCTTTTTCTCTGACTTTATCTTCCTCTTCTTCATCCCCATACAACTACGTCTCCTCTTTGATATTGACAAAGCTTTTATTTTACCTGCAGGTTGAGCTATTGCCACTGCTATCAAACCAAGGAGCTCTTTAAGGGACATTAGAATTCTATTCAAATTACGAGCTAGCACTGATGCCACCATGTCTGTGTCTATGCTTTTCATCATTGCACATAGCAAATGTTTAGCATCCTTTTAAAAATCATCCTTTGTGGTGATTCACTACCCTAAATAAGAGTTTGATAAGAAATTTTTCAGTTAATCTCAGCCAGACTCCTAGCTATGACAAATAAAAATACACTTATCTATAATATCAGTAACTGACCTATTATAGAAATCAAGTACAATTACACCTTTTGTATAAATGTATACATACCTGTCCTATCATGGGAGAATCAGTTTCGGAGGAGTCAACTTTCTTTTTCAAAATGGACTTAGTGGGCATTTTTACCATGTCCCCCAGTTCTTTACATAAATAGGCCCCTTTTAGCTCTCTAGAGCCTTCATTAACACTCTTGTTGTTTTTGCTCCAGCTCCGTCCTCTACTCCGGCTCCGGCCCCTGCTCTGGCTCCTGCTACGCGGTCTCCTATGTTCTTGGTTTATTGCCCTACTGTGACAACCTGCAGGGCTCCGGCTCCTACTACGGGGTCGAATTCTGCTGTGCATATTGTCTGGACTGCGACTCCATCCCCGGTTCCCATAACGGCTTTGAACATGCCTGCTTGAACTTCGCTCATCATGGACCTCATAGTTTGACTGGTGAGGAGAATAATCTCTGTGAAGGGGGAAAAAAAACAAAACGAAAAAAAAACACAAATAAGCTATTCATCCTACTGATTGGGATTACTGACTTCCAAGTCATTGATGCTGAATATGTTTACCAAAGTGGTTATGGAAAAAGTTGCACTATCAGGCACCATCAGGCATGGCCCATTGGGTATTTGCATTTTTAAGGCTGTAGTATCAAGTAATGCAAACAGTGTCCTGTTTGAATCCCTTTCACTTATTCTCAATATGTAGCTGCTAGCAAACATAAAATGGAAACATAAAATTACCCTTACTTTTAATGTATTCAGGAAGTATGGCATCAACTAGAATTTACGACTACAAGTTCTGGGTGCTTTCTATGAACAATACAAAGCATTCACCCTTTCATCTTCAGAAGATCAAAGTTAAATCCCCAGCATTGACACAAGTCAGGACAAATTGAACAGCTATCATGTGATAGGTTAGAACCTGCAAATCAGAGGGATATGTCAAGTGACCAAAAGGGGAAGGAAAAAGCAGGACTAAGTTTAATTGTTCCTGATTTTTGCCTCTACACCCAAAAATGATTTTAAGTGAGCTGAAAACCTCTTTATTAAAATATATAAATAAATAAATAATTAAATAAATAAAATACTTTACCTGGCATAGGGAATGTCTGCTCCTGTCCTCTGGGATAAACCCGGTAACTCATTGCCCACAGTTATAACAAGTCTATGGTCACTGGGGAGACCATCATGTGGGGGTGATGGGGTATATCTCTGTGGAAAAGGAAGGATGCAAATTAACAGTGCATTTGTTTGTCTGAAATGATCTGACACTAAGGCTGCACAGCATTTTTTTCAAATAGTTTTTCCAACAAGCAATTCAGTCAGGGTATCTGCACATTTTTATAGTACAAATTTAGACAAGTGTCTAAAAAAAGAAAAAATAATAGCATTGCTATTGCAAACAGTATTGACAAATAAACTGCATTTAAACTCCATCATTGACTTTTATTGATTTAAAGAGCAAATATTCAGTGCGTTAACATAACATAACTCTCTCTCAGTCTTTTCATTAATAAAATTATAACTATGAACTGTGACCCAAACCAACACATTTACCATTTATCATCAAATAAATTACTTATTGAATGCAAAACCCACGGCACCTCTATGGAACCCCCAAGGGTTCAAAATTAAATAAATAAATAGGACACAATAAAATAAATAACTCTAGGAATAAATAAGACACAGATATGTAATATGAGAATGATATTGTGAAATAATGGAACCCATTTTGAAAAAAAGCTTATTATTGTGAAATATATTGCTTTTTGCTATATAAATCTACTTATTATTATGAAATATTTCATGGGCATTTTATTTAAATGTTTTTATTTCAAAATAAAACATTTTTAAAGTCAGTTTTTATTTAAAAATCCCGTTTTTCCCGATGGCCTATTTATTTCATAATGCGACTTTTCAGCAGAATGACTCTGTCTGTCAATCAAGAACGATAGGGCGGAGCCAGCTATGTGATTGGTTACTCTTTTATTCAGACGCAAGTATTAGCGCATGAAGTATCGATTTAGATCTAATGGTGCAATACGTATCCTATGCAGTAGATGGCAGTACAGTGTCTAGTGGTAAATTATCCCTCTTTATCTGATCGGCTAAAATAAGCAGAACTGACTGAAGTTCACACCAGTCCGTGACTTTTGAATTAACACCAGGGGCGGACTGGAACCAAAAACTGGCCCGTGACTTCCTGGCCCACAGCAGCCCACCACATCCCACATCATAATACATTCGCTCATTAATGTGGAGATTTATTTTTAACACAACTTACTAGTATAAAAATATAACGCAATAGAGAAATAAATGCTTTTTAAGCATATTATTCGAAGTATCACTGAATATATATTGGGTCATATTGTAAAACAAAGGAAAGAACATTAAGACAAACATATAAAACTATAAAAGACAATATTTTAGCTAGTCAGGGGGTATCATCTTGATGCAGACAGTGTAACATACACCACTCATCAGTGTAAGCTGCAAGTGCAGCAGGGTCAGTGAGGATAAACCAGTGCCTGCTGATGATGACCAACACCTCTCTCCTGATCTACCAGAGCCGAGTGAAAAGAATGGCAATCAAACTGAACAGGTAAACTGGAATAAAATCAGTAGCAGCATCAGCTCATGCTAGTAATTAGTATTGTAGTCAATATTAATTAAAAATAAAATTCTCAGCCTTATTTTGAATTAATATTGACTACAATAATCTGTTAATTTAAAGAATTTCACAGCATCTGCTTTTAAAGCTTCGCCTTGTTGTCGCGTAAATCTTCAGCTCCACCTTTTATTTTTTTCAATTTTCATCCATGGCAATTATTCATTCTTTGCTGTATCGAGAAAGGATCCATATCTCTCCCTCTGTAAATTAAAAGTGAAAGGGGGCGTGGTTTCAGAACATGTATGAAATAGGATTACAATACATTCACATGCACACAAACTGTGACGCTTTGTGCCGGATAGCCGGGGAAAAAAAAAGAGCTCAGAGCTAATAACAGTGTTCAGCACAAAACCTTTATCAGCCTTTTTCAGCGTCACAAAATTATAATACAAAACATACAGTAAACATAAAGAAAAGGGTACAACAATAGAGCGTTTCGGGGGGAAGGAGCACACCTGAGCTCCTACTCCATTCTCTCCTCCTCACACGCACACCTCCGCAGCAACTCTTTAAGAGCAACATACATACATAATGTGATATACAACATAGTAGAGGCCATTACAAAACACTAGTATACAAGTAGTTACAAAACACGCTCCTTGTCGGCGGCGTAAATTTACCTACTGACTGGGCCGGCCACATTGACCAGTGGCCCACCAGGAAAATGCCAGATGCTCCAGATGGCCTGTTTGCCACTGAGCCTAGCACGTTGTTGCTAGCTGTAGCGGCGGTCCGCGGAGAAGGTATTCAGGGAAACTAATCAATGTTAAAGAATCAGCCAATAGGCATGCAGGTCCAACCCACTGGCGCTAATTGACAGAATGACTCACTCTGCTGAAAAGTTGCATTATGAAATAAATAGGCCATCGTGAAAAACAGGATTTTGAAATAAAAACTGACTTTGAAAAAATTACATTTTGGACTAAAATTATTGGAAATTATTTCATAATAATAAGTAAATTTATATAGCAGAATGCAATATATTTCACAATAAGATTTTTTTTTTTTAAATGTGTTCCATTATTTCACAATATAATTCACATATTACATATGTGTCTTATTTATTTATAGAGTTATTTATTTCATCATGTTCTATTTATTTATTAATTTAATTTTGAAATCTTTGGAGTTCCATACACCTCTGACTTCAATGTGGTTATCAGGGAAAAAGTTTCTTCAATACAGGGACTAAAAAAATAAATAAATAAAAAAACCTTCTTCCCAACTGTGTTTGACTAATAGTTAGTATAACCCAGTGTAAGTATCTATACAGTTAGTAAACTTAAAAGCACTATTTGTAAGTTGCTGTAAATGTATAAATCTGTTTAAAACAGTGCTTCTCTCTCTCTCTCATATATATCAGTGGCGGCTGCTGGCTTTTGAAACAGGGGAGGCTCTCATATTAGGCCTTCATCATAAAATTCATTATGTTCTTTGCACTTTTTATGCCTTTTTTGTATGCCCTGTCAAAGTTACCCAGATCCCCAAAACTCACGTTTGACTAAACTGTATTCTCATTCTCTGAGAAGGTTTCGTCAAAAGGCATGGCCAACAGTACATTTTCAAACACAGCACTTCCAGTCAGCCAGTTCACCTGGTCATACCAGGAGAGCTGAAAAGACCTGTTATTTTTTTCTGATTTTTGCACCAGATCAATCTTGGGCATTGGTCTGCCCTGCCATTTAATTCTGAATCTCTCCTCGTAAGGAAGGCTACTAAATGGTTTTGCCAAAAGCAGGTCAACAATATAGAGTGCAGCAGTTCTTCGTACCACTTCACCTGCAAATCCGAATAGGACAAAACTCAATCAGGAAAAAGGGTTCCACCCTTTAAACAGCTCCTCCAATCATCATGCAGCAGCCCAGCGTACTGGCCTGCCCACTGCTCCATTCACTCCCAGAGAAGCTGAGCTTCCCTGGAAGTGACGATTTTGGTGCATTTATCCAATTACCGTCCAGCTTTTCTGCAGTGAAAAAAGCTCCTCTGTGCTTGTCCATAGAGCTCCAGTGAAGCTGGGCTTCAGGAGGGTTTAACGCACTGTGCTGCACGGAAATGTATGACAAGAAAATCGTGTCAAACAATCTACAATAAATACCTTATTTTGAACGAGCTAGTCATTAAGTTGAATGCGTTCTAGCGCACTTTTATTAAAACCAATATAAATACGACAGTGCATATATGAGCATTTATTTTCTGACATAGTAGAGGAAGCGGAGCTTCCCTTGTTGTCTTAGAGCAGCCACCACTGATACACACAAATACATACACACACAGTATATACACACACATTACTTTTAAACATATTTTCTATGTTGTGCTCAAAAAAAGATGTCATTCTCTATAGTGACATCTTTTTTTGAGCCCAACATAGGAAATATGTTTCAAAGTAACACATGACTGAGTCAATAATTGATGAAAAATGAACATGTAGCCAAAGACATAGAAAAGATTTATAAGATCATGTTTTTATTAATAAACGCATTTTGAGAGTTTTTTTAATTTTATTTGTTATTGACAAATGCCGTTTTGCCTACACTGGTGATGGAACACTCCTGTGGTGTGATTTTTGTGACATGCCAACCATTTTAAACTTAATTGTATGACACTAGTAAAGAGATAACACAGCTGCATGCCTTTATCTTGTACCTCTCATCTTTTTTTTCTAAACTGGGCACCTAATGGCTCCAACCTTAATTAATTACCTTTATAAACCTTTAAAATGTTATGGCAGTTGACAAGCATGGGCTTCATCAAGGTCAGGGTTTTCGTATTAGGTTTTTTAAGGGGCCCAGAATCTGGACTTGGGTTATTCCCAATAAAGGATAGCTGTTATAGCTGCAAAAGGTGGACCAACTGAAGTGCATGTATTTGGATTGCAAATATGTTCGGCAAATACGTTTGTCTATGTAGTCCATTTTAATGTCTTCTCTGCTCCAAAGCACCTGCATGTCAGCTTAGGAAGGACTGTTAACTTGCGGTTTAATGGAATTCTGTGTTTCGGGAGAAGTAACAGACACTACAGTGTGCAGGGCAGTGGAAATTCAGGACCAGTGGACCTGAAGCTGAAATCTGTGAAATAACAACTCACCTACTAGATGTTTTTATGACACTAATTTATTACTCTAGTAAACAATGTCTGACGCGGCCTAAAATGTAAAAAAAAAAAAAAAAAAAAGTCTATAAATTACATCACACAGAAAAGTGTAGTAGTAAATTGATGAGCCTACATGTCCGTGGTCTCTGGGAGGCCCGTCGCCTCTCCCCGGTGATGAGTAGCGCCTCCTCGGATGCTCCGGGTTCCGACGGTAGCCATGCGGATAGCCGTTACTGCCTCGCGCGTGCTCACTGCTGTACGGGGCGCTAGAAAACGAGCTCGCAGGAGGCGGGCCGCGAGACTCTGCGGGAGGATACGTCCCTCGGTGCGGCCTAGGGCCTCGGTACATACCGCCAGCCGCCCGGTTCCGTTGAAAGCAGTTTTAGATTTTTTTTTTCTTGTCTATTTAAGTCGTTTTACCTTTGCACACAAAGCATTTTAAACTCAGCGTTCGTAAACAAACCGTGCTGAAGCTCCTTCCTGCGCCGACATTCGCCTCAACGAATCGTCATCTAAAGAGGAATTGACGTACAGCTGACCTCAACCAATCATTTCTTCTTCTTCCCTCCCCCCCGCGTTTTTCTTTGGGTTTTTTTAACAAAACGGTCCATTACCGCCACTTACTGGTAATAAGTGTGAACCAAGATTTTGTTCTGTACCGTGTAACTGTAGCAAAATCTTTCCGTAAAATATCAGTTATATCATATATTTTTACCATAATATCAAACTTCTGTTTATTCGTGGCTTATTTTGCCACCTTATCTGATCATTCATTTTCCTTTATCAATATGTGCTCAGACTCACTTAGTCTCACTCAGTCCCATTATCTGGATTCTCTATAGTATTGGTTGGAGTTTTGTCTGCTCTACCGCCAGAATGAGTGACGTAACGTGACCAGTGATGAACTTGAATCTGAAAAAAACTACTGCCATCCATAGGCCTGCGTCCTCTACCCACTGTTGTGCTAAAAGTTTTGCTTGGTATTAATTATATTTTCCATGAAGCCTTCATAACGGGTCTAGTCTGAGGTGCTGCTGTTAATAAGTGAGTTTTGAGGCCAGTTTCATCATGATACTTAAAAATACTGTTCTTGCAAGAACTGTTCCAACACAGCTGACCTAACTGTTATTACTCACATATATATTTCCATAGGTGTTATTTCATAGTTTTGAAATCTCCAGTATTGTAGAAAGTTATAGACTTAAAATAAATCACAAAAAAAATAAAATAAATTAGATTTCAATTAAATTAAATTTTCAATGGCACTGTATATTTTAACAAATTTCAGTATTTATTTTTTATATTTTGTTTCAAATAATTAAGCATGTAATCATACAGTTACGGGGACAATAGGTTACACCCATAAAAAAATGAATGTGACAAATCACAGGACTTAAAAAAGGAAATAGTCTTATTTCAGTAGGGCAATTGAAACCACTTTAAATTAATGTGCACATCAAGAAGAGAACTGAACAATATAAACTAAAATATGACCTTCTGTTAAATTCATTAATTATAACAGCATGATTTTTGTATTATTTTAGTATTAATAACATGTTGGTTGTTTTAAATAAAACTAATAAATACAAAATTCCTCACTATGAGGAATGGCCCCTTGGCATTATCCTTTGAAGCCTCTACAACATATTTCAGCTCTCATTGACTGGCAGTCATGACACATAAGGACAGAGCCTACTGTCCCTCAGGAACTGATGCAGTGTCATCCATCAGATTAGCATACCTTCTTCCTTGCTTTTAGCAAAGAGGGTGACCTGATAAATAACCTTAAATTCTGCTTAAAACATTTGTTTTGGTATCTCTCAAACTCCTGTTGTGCCAGATAAGACTATATTTATGACTGACTGGCCTCTAAGAGGTCCATCAGCCTAAGCCCACAGCCAAAACCATATGCATCAAGGTTGCTGCAGTAAACACACCACGCTGGTGTGTTCTCTTGATTGGGGCTCTGAGGCAGCTAGTAACAGACAGTTACTATACATGTCACTATGCGAATGCCCTAGCTTCTCAGAGGTACAGTATGATGGCTGCCTCTATAAATTTGACAAAAAACCAAGGGCTCAGTAAGAGACCAAACGACAGAACCAGATACCTGTACATATAGAATTTAAAAATGTGCGTCTTTCACATCTATTGATGTCAACCAGTTGCTTGGTCTCACTATACACAACAATGTTCATCAGCATTTGGAACCTGTATGATGTGAAATGCTGAATTAAGGCCTATAGGCCCCTCACAGGAAGAAGCCCCTTCTATTCTATTCAAGGTTTGCTAATCTGATGGCAGCAAAGTTACAGGTTATCCCAGAGGCTTTGGTCTCCACCGCTGATGCCCGTGGAAAAAGGTTAAACATTTTTCAAGGTAGAGCTCAGGAGTGAGTTCTGTGGGCTCCAAATTGGGGCCACCATGTCAAATAAGCGGGCTCTGGAACTGGTCTGCAGAATTAAATGGAAGCCAGGGCTGAGGTGACTCTGTGGGGTCAGACCAACTGCATCTTCTGGTACTTCTTCTGCTTATGTGCTTGCAAGGCAGGTGGGTTGGCTTTGTGCAGCTGAAGGTGATCCTAGCTTCTTGGGCAAATGATCCTTTGGGTTCTGTGATTCTTGCCGGGTCCGAGACATTTGGGCTGACTGCTGATGAGGAATTCTGGATTAATGCGTGCCTGCTGGCTGCCATGCAACATGTGGGAATGTGTGGCACAGGGTCTGTACAGGAGCCATCTGGGTTATTCTGTCTGGGAAGTTGGAGAGCTTCTCTCTTCTTCTCCTCACATTGTGGTAATGGAAGAGGCTTGTGGAATCAGTACTCATCATTAATGTTCCGTTTCTCTCTGTTGGGAGACCTGAGAGGTCCAGCCATCTAGCCCTTTCATGCAAATGAGTGCTGATGAGTATTACCTAAATTGCTTTTACAGCTGCAGCTCCTGGGTCAGCGGTCATTTCATCTTTTAGCTCTGCCAAGTAGGCTAAGAGAAGCGAAGATGCATTCAGTGCTCTCACTGCAGTGGCAATTGACCTATAACTGTTGGCTGCAAGAGTGTAGCCAATTGGCCTTCGATTTTTAGTCCTGCAGAAGATATAGAGCTTCTGGTTCAGGTGAAGATAAGATGCCACAAGAGGTTAAACAGTGGGCATCTGGTAAAAGCCCTGTTCCATCATTTTGAGGCAGTCAAACACAGACATTCCCTGGACTGGGCTGGCAGAAGAAAAGGGTTTTCCCCAGCACCACTTGACCTCTTCCACGCATTCTGAGAAGATGGTCAGCACACCTCATTGTTGATCTCTAGGTGGTCAGCCATTGCTTAGTTGCTGAAGTCCCCCTATTTTAGCAGTAGGATAGCATTCATCTCATTATCCTAGCTGACACTAGGTACAGTGCCTCTGTGTACTTTATAGGTGTGATGGATGGAGCCATTAAGGGTCTTTGCCAAAAATGCTAGCCTTACATTTTTTATTACTACCGCTGCTTGAATGAGTTTCAGCTGTAGGCACAACATGTGCAGTGAGTGTCCCAAATAAAAAATTTGCAACAACATAGACACATACTACTGTAGATAGCGTGTAACTGTCCACCATGATGGGAATGCTTGGTGAACCTACCATCAGTGGGATACAGTGAGTTTGCCTATTGTGATGGTCCCACCCAGCCCATGCTATGGTTAAAAGAAGGTGCTCAGACATGTGTTCATATTAGCATCCTGTGACCAAATTGTTAGCTTGCTCTGATAGACTGTTAAGCTAGGCCCCCATTAGCAGCCAGAAGGGACATAGAGGTGTTCTGAGTACTGCAAAAAGAGGATAATGAATGATCGATGATGCTGTAGCAATCTTTTTTGTAGAAGGAAAGTAGGCTTTCCTTTGACACAACTGCCAGCCAGTGAGGGCAATAGTTAAGTTTTCTGAAAGAAAACTTAAGTTTTGTGTGTCTGTAGTAAGTCACTGGCCATATATATATATATATATATATATATATATATATATATATATATATTTTTTTTTTTTTTTTTTTTGCACCCACACACACACACAAAAGAAGTAATAATTATATTAATATTAATGTGTGTAAAGAGAGAGATAAAAGTACATACTTTTTTCCAGCTTTAAGGTGTGTAACAGCCTGCTTTCAGGTATCGGTGACACAGAACAGACCAGAACAACACATTCTAGTCTCTATATACACATACATACATACATACATACATACTACACATATACAGTATTACATACATACATACATACATACATACATGCATACATACACAGTGAGGTCAATAAGTATTTGATCACCCTGTGATTTTGTAAGTTCTCTTATTTAGAAATCATGGAGGGGTCTACAATTTTCAGCATAGGTGCATCTCCACTGTGAGAGACAGAATCTAAAAAGGAAAATTCGGAAATCACATTGTATGATTTTTGAACAATTTATTTGTGAATTACTGTGTCAAATAAGTATTTGATCACTTGCTTATCAGCCAGATATCTGACCCTCAAAGACCTGGGGGTATTCCAGAAAGCTTGGTTAACTTACCATTTGGTTAATCTTAACCTCTGGGTTGATTAACCCCAAACCCGCATACCGCGAGTATGTCGGTTCCAAAACACCTGATAAGAGTAAGTTTAATCAGCCCTCTACTGGTTACTCAGAGTTAGTGCGCGTGCACGGTGCATTTATAAAGACATTTTCAATAGATCACCGATGTCACGATCTAAAAGAGAGAGCGGCGTATTTCACAGAGGTTTTAATGCACGCATATGAGAAATTCAAGCCAAAAATAATGATAAAAAGCAATACGGCTGCATCGGCTAAAGAAAGAGAGCCGGCATGGCAAAAAATAAAAGACAGAGTAAATGCGTGAGTGTATTAAATTGCAAATTTAACATCGCCTCCCCTTTTATTATAATACAAACAAAATAAACATCCCTTCCGCATCCTTTTGGCTGTTAAATGAAAGCATTTCCTTTTCCTGCCATTCATTTCTTTAGGTTAAAATACCAATGTATATTGACTAGGAATTTATGGTTTCTTAAGGTGTAATCCTTCTGGAGCCAGAAGCCAAGTGAAAATGAAACACAAAAACGTTCTGCAAAAAGTAATATTTGATTACACGATCACTAAACTATTTATTTAACATGATTTAGTATATTCTTTCTGTCATGAAGCTAATAGAAAGAAGGCTGAAGCCCGTCTAACCTTTTTACATTAGAGTAACAAACTGTCATTGTGCTTTCACAGTACATACCTGGGGATTTACCCACGGATGAAGGTCCTTTAACCTCAATGCACAATCTAATCAATGTAAGAATTTGTGTGCAGTTGTCCATATTTAAATTTTATTGTCTGACAGAATTTTATTTATTTAATTATTTTTTAATAATAAATCCTAGTTTCCTTCCTAGTTGCCAGCGAAGTATAAGGTCCATCTTTAAAAACAAATAAGAAAAAGTGACATGGAGATGGACCTTAAATGGAAGAAAAAAGGCTATCCATTTAAAAAGCAACACTAGAAATTGAATTACTGAAGCGTCGCCTTAAGGTAAGAACTTGTGCGTATATTAATCTGTTGCATGTTAAAAGTGTTGTGTATATAAATCAATGCCATTAAAAAACACATTTTATTTCATTTTACTTTCATTGTTTTTCAGGAAATAAAAAAATGAACTGAGCAGCAGACCAGTGCGAACAATTTAATAAAAGTAATTTTGACAAATCCTGTCTTCCATCACTTCCATGTTGTGTGCAAAAATCTGTAGAGCTTCCTCTGGGCCATCTTCTACAATACAAAGAAGGTGGCTCTCTCCTCTTATAGTGGCAATGTTGTAAAGCACAACATGCATGCCCTCTCTGGACTGACCCGGAGCCCACGCAGACACTGAAACCTAGACTTGTGGATCCCTATGGTCATCTCCACCTTGGCCCGTATTTGGCTGTGAGCCAGGTTAAAGCATGTCTGTGGTTCAGGATCAGGGTAGGGTGTCATTAAATAGGACAGACAAGGGTATCCTCTGTCCCCCAGCAAGTAACTATTGTACTGTCCTGTAATGATTCAAATGTACAATAATATATATATATAAACATTGAATAGAGCAAAACATATCCTGCTGAAATGTCTGGCATATTGATGACTTGTGGAGAATTCTGGCATCATGCACAGATCCTGGCCATATTGCATCATCATTAGTAATGATGTGAGTTGCCCCACATATTAAAAAAGTAATGAGTTTAATGATTTTAACAAGGCAAAAAATTAAGCACACAAAATTAAGTTGTTACCTGTACATTGCTACTATGAATAAATTTCCTATTAACATAGTCTCCCTCATTTATTGAAGAAGCTTTAATAGGAATGTAGGTGCCTTTAATGCACCCAATTACATTTGGAAACCCTGAAATAGAAAGTCATATATGGAAGGATTAAGTGTGTGTGTGTGTAGGATGAATACATGTATACAGTAGATATAAATAGTATGACTACATATTAAATATGCGTCATTGATTTTACTATAAAGGACAAACCTGGCACTCTGTGGAATAATAACATGCAGAGGTTTATGGCCAGGGAACTGTACATGTGTGTGTAAGAAGTGTTTAGGTGCCAGACATACAGTTGCCTTTTCCACATGCTCTGCATTACATGCAACACATTGTACAAAAAAAAAATGCCCTGACGCAAAAAAAACGAAGTGCTATGTACAGAATGTTTTAGCGCAGACCCGCCGTTTGTGACATGTGCAATATGCGGTTTCAAGAGATGTGTTAAGTAAATTAACGATTCCATTGAAAACAAATAACGCTCTTTCAAATAATCATTAGAAAATGAAAAAACATCAATACGCGGTCTTATAACTCTCTCCCGGCGAAAAAAACTCGTATCAAAAGTGCATTCATTCAAGTGCGCGCCATGCTGAATAACCTTCTGAAACAAACTTACCCTGGAACATAACCTGCTAGCAAGCAGGTTATCTTTAGAGAGTAAGTTGCTATGGTTACATACATACCCAGAAAGTTACCTCCGTTTTTGGAACCGAAAGTTGAGGTTATCCACTAACTTACCCTCAAACTTATCCGGGTATGTCACATAACCTGCTTTCTGGAATACCCCCCTGCTATTTTGCTTTTAAATAGTCCATCTACACTCTGCAGATGATTCTAAATTAGTAGCACCTGTTTGAGGTCGTTAGCTGTCATAAAGACACCTGTGCACCCCACAATCAGCCAAAGTCTAAGTAAAAGACACAAAATTGTACACCTTCACAAAGCTGAAAAGGGCTACAGGGCAATTGCCAAGCAGCTTGGTGAAAAAAGAACAACTGTTGGAGCAATTGTCAGAAAATGAAAGAGGATAATGATGTCAATGTCTTGGACTGGGGCCCCATGGGAGATCTTGCCTCGTGGGGTATCAATGATGCTAAGAATGGTAAAGAATCAGCCCAACTACACGGGAGCAGCTGGTCAATGCCGTAAAGAGAGCTGGGACCATCGTTTCCAAGGCTACTATCAGTAATACATTAAAAAGTCATGGTTTAAAATCTTGCACGCACGGAAGGTTCCCCTGCTTAAGTCAGCCCATGTCCAGGCCCATCTGAAGTTTGCCAGGGACCATCTGGATGAGGAAAGTTGAACTCAGATGAGGCCAAAGTAGAACTTTTTGGTCTTAACTCCATTCGCCGTGTTTGGAGGAAGAAGAATGATGAGTATCAGCCCAATAATACCATACCTACAGTGAAGCATGGGGCTGAAAGCATCATGCTCTGGGGGTGTTTTTCTGCACAGGGGACAGGACGACTGCACTGTGTTAAGGTGCGGATAAACAAGGCCATGTATTGTGACATATTGGGCAAAAAACTTCTTCCCTCAGTCAGAGCATTAAAGATGGGTCGTGGCTGGGTCTTCCAACATGACAATGACCCAAAGCACACAGCCAGGAAAACCAAGAAGTGGCTTCTTTTATTAAGCAAAATCACTGTGTGTACTGTGTATATATATATATATATATATATATATAATACACTCTTGGTTGTGTGCTCACAAACAAAAAATACCTTTTTTCACAGGTCATTTAGTCATTTATATTAAGGATTGCTTACTTGATGGTCAATTGCATCACGGAGACTGAAATCTAAGGGACCACATTAATCCTGGGATGAAAGAAAAATAGTATAGACATTTACTGTTGTATGGGTAATAGGAAAAATATAAAAATGATCAACTGATATTTGTGGTCATTCTATAGTTTTATTATACTGCCTATCATAGAACGGATATTTCACATATTTTAGATTTACATATTTAAAAGTGTTACATGAAGAAATTGGGTAACATTTCTTGTACAAAAATTTGTACAAGAAGCAAGCATAATAGATTGTTTATACACTTGCTAGCTACTACATTTGGTACACCTGCTCAACTGGTCATTAACGAAAATATTTAGTTAGCCAATCACATGGCAGCAACTCAATTTAGGCATCTAGACATGAGCTGTGTTCCATTTCAAAGTGTACTTCAAAACGGCTCCCTACTCTCTTCTTCATTTGCAGAGAATGGCGATGAAAGGAACCACCTTTAACAAAACTCTACCATTCTGAACCCTTCGAAGTCACCACTGCAGACGTCACTTCCTCTGAGAGTTACCATGGTAAGATAAGCATCTCGGATATCTGTCGCTGCTGCTGTGGAAAATTCACACTACAAAAATTTAATATTGAATATTTATTGAAACCAAAACTGAAACCATTATAAAACATATGCTATTGAAATGTGTATTACTTGTAAAAAATTATTTATTAAAAATAATAATAACAATAGTAATAAAGATGTACAGAGATTTTCTTCTTTCTTTTAAGAGATTACAAACCTATAAAATACTAAGGATTTCTCGATTACAATTTGCTATTAATGCGATGTCGTCCTCATTGATGATAATAGATAAATCCTTTTTTTGAGCTCCATTTTGTCCTCACGATCCAGCGAGACACAATGTCTTTTCATGGAAAATTTTAATTTCCTTTTCCGGTGAAGTGAAGACCCAGTTGTTCCCTACACCGTATGCAGTTTCCTTTGAACTGAAAATTTTTGCTCCCTGTAGTTGGAATCATGCTTAACATGGCTGGACACCCTGTGAAGTATACTTCAAAAGGTACTTCAGGCCGATTGGAAAGCACCTATGGTCAAGACCATCAGCCGAAGTTTAAACAAAGCTTCAGAATGGGGAGTCTGAGGTGTCGGTGCTAGATGGGCTGGTCAGAGTATTACTGAAATTGCTGATTCAAAGGGATTTTCATGTACTAATATCTGTAGGATTTACAAAAAGTGGTCTAAAACAGAATAAATAGCCAGTGAGCAGCACTTTTTTGGGCAGAAATGCCTTGTTGATGACAAGGTCAGAAGACAAGGGCCAGATAGGTTCAAGCTGATAGAAAGGCAATAGGAACTCAACTAACATCATATTACAACCAAGGCATTTCTGTGTTTAGAGATGAAGAGCATCTCTGTTTCTTGAATATGACGATTGAGTTCATTGTACTCAAATGAGCTCCACAGTCACCAGATCTGAAACCAACAGAGCACCTTTGTGATGTGGTGGAACAGATGATTTGCATCCAGATGTGCAGGCAAGAAACCTGCAGCAAATGCATTTTACTATCAGTCGGTATGAACCAAAAGAAAGGTTTCCCGCAACTTGAGTCTCTGGCAAACTGAATTTACCTATGTGAGTGCTAGTACACGAAGATATTGAAAAAGACAAATACATATTCATCTTCTACAGCACTTGTCCTGTACGGGTGTCGCAGAGGCCTGGAGCCTATGTGAGGAGACTTTGGGGTTGAGGCAAGGTACACCCTCAGCGAGGTGCCAATTACACACACAAACACAAAGATGGATGATTTCTTGGGAACTGCAGTCTGCATTGTCTTTGGGCTGTAGGAGGAAACCGGAGTACCCAAAGAAAAGCCACAAAGGTGGGTATTGAATCTTCGACCATGGAGATGCAAGGCCATAGTGCTAACCAATAATTTCATACACACACATAATGTACACACATATAAACAAAGAAATACATAAGATAAATATAAATAAAACATTAAATTAACAGAAAGCAAGTGTCAAGTATCTTTTTTTAATGTTCCTGTTTTCACATTGTTCAATCAATTTAAAAAACTTAATCTACATATGGATACAGAGCTAAGAGTAGAGATTAATCTATAATCAAGTTTTAACACACATTTTCTTTATTCATTTATTAAAGCATGTAGGTGCATTCACAATATGATAAGCACGGGTTGGTATTTAACATTAAAAGGGGTACAAGAATAGATTTATAATACAGTTTCACAGTAACAAGAGAGATATTGAAATCCAAAATTTAGATGTTAATAACTTAAAAAGCCATTTTAGCTTTCAGAAGTCTCAGTCTCACTTATCTCACTTTCCCATTTCTCAAGAAAGTCCTGCATGTTTAAGTTAAAGGTGTCAATCCCTTTACCAGAGAGGTGAACCCCATCAGGTCTGTAAAGGCCGGAGTCCAGTCTAGGCATTATATTTTCATGAGTCAACGAAGAACCCCCTAGATCTGCCATGATGCCACGTATAGTTTTGTTGATCGCCTGTCGCATGTTGTTGACTGCTGTGCTGTCAGTTGAGTGTTTCCAGGACTTGCGTGGCAGGATGTCTGACCAAACAAGCTGACATTGGGGAAAAATGCTCTTCATTGAAATCAGGTCTTTCTTCACTGCTAACACAAAGGTCTCTGGGGTCATCGTGCCAATATCATTTCCCCCAAGATGTATGAGAATCACATCTGGTTTGGGCCAGTTGTCCTTAAGTTGTAGCAGCTGGGGCAAAAGCTGTTGCCATGTCATGCCCTGCACCCCCTTCCACCATACGCGTACACTGTTTGGGTCCATGCCAAGCTGCATACCTATTTCAGGAGACGTGGCCCTCTTCTCAGCCCAGAACACAAGGGAGTGGCCACATATCCACACATTCTTTACTTCTGTTCGTATAACTGTCCCTGTAAAAATATAAAAGGTATAGGTGCATTAAAGTCAGTGTACTTGGACAAGAAGGATGGGTTTGCCCTGTCTAAAACTGTGGTAAATATTTAACACTTTCTTCTTACTATAGGTAAGGTGAACAATACATTCTTTTCATTATTCACAGAATTGTACCGTACTACGAGAAAAGGTAGTCCTGATTTAAACATATTACTTTGAGCAGTTTTAGGGATTTTTTTGTCTAGAATTCTCAATCCATCCTGGACTAACCTATTGCCAAAACAAAAATTAAACAAAGATTAAGCTTGTGGCAACTTGCTAATAAATGTTTTTTTGGGTGTGTGTGTGTAGAATTTCCATATTGACCGAAAGTTGGATCGGCATTTTTAGCAGTGACTTAAATTCTAGCACTTAGCTAGCATCTTAAAGCACATAAAAGTTTAGTCTGACATTTGACACCTGGAGGGTCAGACCAAGAAGTTTTAGGAAATGTAAAGCATTAATCGGTTAATTAACGTTCTAAAAAAACATTGGATTTTAGCCTCTGGACTCTGAATATTGCAAAAGCCGCTGTCAAATCAGAATCCACAGAATTTACTACTACAGAACTATTTTTGCACAAATTGTGTGGAAAAACAAAAAAACAATGGCTATGGCAGAAAAGAGTCATAGCACATAGAACATCGAAAGTTGCGGACTGGTTTCCATGATTACCCTTGTTAACTGGTGAAAGCACTTACAATGCATCAAGTCAGCATCAGGAATGGAACCTCAGGCAGTGGAAAAATGTGTCCTGGTCACCTGAATCACATTTTCATTTACATCATGTAGACACCCAGGTTTGTGGGCGTCACTTACCAGGGGAAGAGATGTTCCGTGATGCATTACGGGAGATACTATGCAAAAAGCATTACAGCAAAGGCGATCCTGAGAAGCCAGGGACCCTGCTATTCACGTGTCTGTCATTTTGACACGTACCACCTACCTAAACATTGTTGCAGACCAAGTACACTCCCTCATAGCAACAGAATTTCCTTAATTTCCATTCAGCAGAAGGATCCTCCTCAAAAGTGGAAAAATTGTTCAGGAACGACTGAGGAAAATAACGATGAGTTCCAGCTGCTCACTTGGCCTCCAAATTCCCAAGCGCTTAATCCAATAGGGCTCTGTAGGATGTACAGGACAAACTAGTCCAATCCAGGGATGTCCTACCTCACAACTTGCAGAACTTAAATGCTGCCAACAACCTGGTGCCAGATACCACAGCACAGCTCAGAGTTCTCGAGAAGTTCATGCCTCAATTAGTCAGTCCTGTTTTATGTACTAGGGGAACCTACACAATATTAGGTAGTGGGCTGATCAGTAGTCTGATTATGCTGATTCATGTACTTCAGATTAATCAAAATAAAGAAATTAGGGGTGTAAAGATATGCAAAAGTCACGGTTCTGTCCATACCTCAGTTTGATTTTACCGTTCAGTTTTTCAGTACAGTGAAGGTTTTTAAGTTTTTACAATGAATTTAACTTGTATACATATGAACCTGTTCAAACTTGTGGACAAACTGGCAGATTAGCCTAAACACAAAAATACCTATCTGTCACTCACTCATTGTCTATACTGCTTTATCCTGTATACAGGGTCGCGGGGGCCTAGAGCCTATCCCAGGAAAATTAGGGCATGAGGCTGAGGTACACCCTGGACAAGGTGCCAATACATTGCAGTTCACACACTAACACTTACATGCTCATTCAGACAACACTATGGGCAATGTTGGCAATGGCAATTAACCTACAGTAATCTGCATGCCTTTGGACTGTGGGAGGAAACCGCAGTACCGAGGGGAAAACGGCCAGAACGAGGAAAACATGCAAACTCCATGCACACAGACTTGAGGAGGAAATTAAACCTGGACCCTGGAAGTGCAAGGTGACCGTGATAGCCACTGTGATAGCCACCATGCTGCCTTACCCATCCTCACCTGTATAAAATTCCATTAGGAGATTGTTGGAGAGAATCTAGTTAAAGCTAGACTGTATTCACTCACAAAATCACAAGGCACAGAGCCAATATCCTGTACTAAATTTAAATATGCATTACACCCCCACAAAAACTGCTTTCGAGGGGATAATCACCGTTAGCTAGCTCTATTGTTGCTTAAAAAAAAGAACAAAGTCCATTTCTCATACTTCAAAGTTGAATTCTGCATTTTACAAAATGTTTTATAATTTTGTAATAATGCATTAAGAAAGTTCAGGTGATGTGGTAATGTCCACCTCACAGTAAGCTTGAGCTTACAAGGTTACTGTAAGGTTATCTGGTCCTCACCATATCAAGCTTATTCTTTGAGAAGGGTGAAATTCCCAGCTCATATAGATTTAATCAATATTTATCCATCCATCCATCCTAGCTATCTATTTAACTGACTATGCATCTTTCTGTCTGTCCATGTACACATCTTTCTACCTCTCCATCTGTCGATCTACCCTTTTTTCTATCTCTCTTTCTATCTATCCACCTTCCTATCTACAAACTTATATATTTATAGAGAAACCAAGATAGCTTGTGCATATGAGAGAACGAAAGAGAGCAAGAGCTAGACAAACAGGGAGAGAGAGAGAGAGAGAGAGAGAGAGAAGGCAAACAGTTCCGAAAATATTTATAACACCTTAATCTTTTTCATACTTTATTGTTATAGAGTTAATTTATAATGGATTCAATTGATGTCTGGGCCATTAACTTATAAATATTAATGTATACATATTCAATAAACATATTAAATATGGAGCATTTAAATAAGGAGCATTTACTTTTAAACTGCGTGGAGATCTTGCTCAAGATAGGATACCATTTCGGAATCTTTGAAAGGTCCCAAAAAGATAGTGGGCTTCATCATTGTGAAGTCAAAGAAGTTTGAAACCGTGTCTTAGAAGAGAAGAGCGTGCCTTAATAACCGAGAAGGTCTTTGGTCTTGAAGGTAACCAAAATAAATAAATAAATAAATAAAAGCCTAGAAAGCAGGAAAAAAACTTCAGAATCCCTCTGCAGAGATGGAGAAATTTGCCGTATAGAGTACATACACTATTAGCAGGAATATGAACAGAGATGGCTCAGGCAGTTGAGGCTCTGTATTGCTGATCAGAGGGTTGGGTGTTGCCACTGTTGGGGCCATGGGCAAAGTCCATAGAGATGCAGAGCACAGAGCCACAGAGATGCAGGGCATTCTCAGTGCCAGTCCCAGGGCTGGGATAAATAGGCAAAGTTGTGGCAGGAAGATCCAATGTATCAACCCCGAGAATAAGACACAGCCCATGTAAAAAAATATATATATTGAATCCATTTTAAATTGCGTCTCTAGAACAATAAAGTGTGCAAAAGCTGAAATAGTCTAAAGAGTCATTCACTAAGCATTAACAGTTAACAAATTTTAATTAACAAATACAGATTCAACAGGTATTGCAACGCTTGTTAATAAGAATTAATTTATTAATGCACCTTGCACATGTTGGCCTCAAGCTCCATTAGGCCAAGCTGTGTCAAACAGTAAAGCAAGCGAGAGAGTAAAAAAAAACAAAAAAAAAACAGAAGCTACAGTACTTAGTAGCAGGTACCAGACATATCGCCATATAAGTCAGAGCTGATGGGTAGTACTGTACCCATATTAATAAACATTAAAACGGCAGCGCTTAGTAGGAAAAAATGTTGACTAGGAGACCAACTTGCCTAGTCATTTTTGTCACTACTTTAAACGCCTAAATAACCTTACAACATCCCTTTAACAGGAAATGGCTCCGTGTTTGACACACAGCTAATACTATTCTTAAAATTTTAGTGATGGGAGTTAGAAACCATTCCATAATTAATCATCAGTTTGAGTAAACCAACCGATGAGCGGATAATAATAGGTTTTATTCGATGATTCCCATCAATAACACAATATGAACCAAAATATACAGTACTGAAATGAATAGACAAACAATATAACCTTGTTGTTATCTGAGTATATTTCTCCTGAAAAAACTAACATACACACTAGTAGCATGTTGATTGACCATGGTATGCATTATGCAAACGTTTGAAGTGTGTGTGCACCATCACGGTGTGTTTATATCATTCATGCAGATTCTCAACCTGGATTCCCCGAACAAAGGTTGCTGAAAATTGCTGCAAAAGGAGACGATTTGCTTGCAATTTGCTTGCGGAATGCAGTATCTGCTGGATCTTTACAGTTGAACACACTTTCCTTTAACATTTTAATTCAATTCAATTTTATTTGTATAGTGCTTTTAGCAATGTTCATTGCCGCAAAGCAGCTTTACACAATCAAAGGAATTATTTACGTTTGTATGAAATGTGAATTTGTATGAGTCAAAATGGTCAGTTTGCCACAAGTACTGTAGGCATCAGGTGGTGTAAGATCAGGGGAATGGGACGGATATGGAGAGGGAATTGTTCTGCTACTTTGTTTAAACTTGGTTCCCTTTCACGACCACTGCATAAATTAATACTCATCTATGAATCCTTTTTCCTCCGTCCAGAGGCTTATTTCCTACAACAACTGCACAACACAACTTTCTTTTTACTACTGATGAACATGTGCGTCTAGAGCTTTGCCCCGTTGAAAAAACGCACATGCACGTCCAAGGTGCCCAAGTTTCAGTACTGTATATTTTGGTAAATGCTTACTGCACACCGTAAATGCATTTTATTTTCTAGCTATGGTTTATGGTTTATTGTTGAGCTTTTGCCTAAAAACAACAAGTGTCAGAAATACTACACTGATACCTGGTGCTGATTTCTGGCTTAGTCCTCGTGTTCGTTGGGCTTCTATTTGCTGTTCCTTCTTCAGTCTCATTCTCTGATTAAACTGCTCCAGCTGCTCCAAACATAAGTGTTAATAAATGATCCCAAGGCCCAAAACTGAATAAAAGCATTATATGAAATACACATGAAGCAAAGAAAAACTTCCTCTTACTTTTTTTTTTTACCATGTTTGCATAAGTTTCGATACAAAAGAAAAAAGTGAACAATTTGTAGTAAAAAAAAAACTTTCTTCCCACATGTGGCTGTAAAATATTAACATACCCTTTTTTTCTGTTTAGCTTTGATGTCATCTTCCATCATGGGTACCATTTGAGATTCAGCTTCATCGTCACTATCTTTATGTGGCTTTTCTGTCTGTATGCTAATGACAGAATGTACTTCTTTGGCTGCAGAAATTTTACCACTAACAGACTCCTGAGTTTGTACAGTTTCTATTGTTTTGAGACACCTGTTTTTTTTTGTCCTACCCTGCTGCAGGACATAACCAGAACTGTCAGGCTGCATAGCAAAACCAAACTGACCTAAGGTGGATGGATAAGAAGTAGTTGGTGAAGTACCAAAAGATCCTGGTGTGGTAAAAGTAGAGAGCGATGAGCAGAACTGGACAGGGCTTGGTGGCATCATGGATGAAGGCATGGCAGACGCTAGATAATCCCCATAGCCAGATGATACGTAAGAGGACGGTATTGGATAAGCAGTAGTATAATGCTGAGGATTTAGAGAAATCGATCCATAGGGATTTTGTTCTCCACCCATGGCATAACTATAGTTCTGAACATCTTGCTTGCTTTTAACTTTAAGTGCAGCTGAGGAGAATTCACTAGATATCTGAGTATACTGCAAACTAAAAGACTGAGCTATTGAGGAGCATTCTGCAGGCAGTTTGTACGGATCATGTGTAGCTTCAGGTGATGCGGTTTTGTATGCATCAGACTGTTTTGCTTCTGGGATGTTCCGAATGGTCCTTTTAAGTGTTGACAGCTCCCGCTCCCTGACTGCAACTTCATCAGGGCGATTCTTAAGAGAATCCCAATAGCTCATGTAAACCTCCCGATTAGAGGTTTTTGCAGGTGATACAGAGCCAACATCCTCAGAATCAGTGGAGTTACTACTACCTCTTCGATCATACCTACTTACTGATGGTTTATCTCGTTGATCAAAAGAAAGAGAACTCCCAGGTTTGACTTTCTTGCCATACAGACGCTCATTTGTCCTATCAGCTAACTTGCTAACTTCTGTTGTGTCCAAATTAAGACCAATGGTTTGCAGTAGATCCTGAATTTTTTTATACTGGCTTGCTGTTTGGTCTGTGTCTTCCTTGGCGTCCTCCGATTTATGATGAACTGGGCTAAGGCTGCCTTCTATTCTGTAACTCTCCGCTGCACTTTGTCTTTTGTATCTCTTTCTGTCCTCTGCATACGAGTCTTCAAAATATGGCACATCGTTACGATCTTGTGACCGTTTAAATTTATCACATTCTTTCAAAAATTTTTCATGCTCTTGTAAAAGTCTGCTTTGACTGCTGGAAGGTATTGCATCTCCATATGGAAACCGATTCTCAGGCTTTGCTTCAACACCATATTTCATTCCAACAATTTTGGAAAAGCCACTTCCATCTACCACAGCTCTTTCATGTGGTAGTAGATCATCCTGAGTGTTCTCAACTAGCCCAAACAAAAGGTTCTTATGCAGTTTGCTTCCCATTAAGGGAGAGTTGTCTTCTTTGCAGTCTGTTTCTTGGAACGGATCATACAATTCGTCTTCACAAGTCACTTTTCTTCCTGCTTGTTCTTGTGGGATGCCTTGATTCTCCAGTGAATCAGTATCTTTTTTAGTACCTTTTAACAATGATGACAATAAATTTGAATCTGCTTTGTTTAAAGCACCAAGAAACCGTTCCATTTGTGTTGCTAGATTACTTTTTCGTTCTGTTGCTGAAGACTGGGTTGAGGAGCTCTTACTTGTGGATGCCTGGTCACAAACCCGGTAAGACTGCGATAACTGGGATGGCAATGTAGAATAATTTTGGACTTTGGTCTCTATGGAACTTTTTTGGTCATAAAATAATCCAGAACTTGGCTGAAATGACTGCTGACCCATTGCCTTGGTACTGCTCTTATGTGAACTGGCAGAGGCTTCATTAATCAGTTTCTTGAAAAGATCAACAGTGTTAGAGAGTACTGATGATGGATTACAGGGAGTTTTAAATGCAGTATCTGAAGACCCAGAGGGACTGAGGAAAGCTGGGCCATCGTCTGTAGGTTGTTTAGACATTGGACAATGAGCATACTGACCAACTGAAGTCAAAGGCTTCTGTAAAGCAAGGGAATATATTAATTTAACTTTTAGCCACAGCATTCCCAAAGAACATTTAAATGTTTTCCTTCATTAGTATTAGGGGGAAAGGTATAGTAAGTAGACAACCACTACTACAACACTCTTTTCCTCTCATCTCTATTATATACTATTATTTGTCAGTTTTAGAGTAAATGTAAGTAAAAGTTAAAGAAAAGTAAAGTAAGCAGTAAGTAATTAATCAATTTACAGTTATACAGTTATAATTATAAAATTACTATTTTGTGAGAATTTTGGTAAACTAATTCCCCATGGCATGCAGTTACTTAACAAATTAGAAATAATTAAAATTATTACAAATCCCTATAAATAACTAATACACTACACTGTTCTGAACCTTAATTTAGACAAATCACCATGAGTGGAATAAGACTGACCTTTGACTGGTCAGCAATAGATTCTGACTGCTTCTTCAGAATAGACTTTTTTGGCTGAAGATCAGGTTTTATGTCAAGTTGCCAGGAGTTTGTCATGTTTATGTTCAGGTCCTCTGTGCATGAGGCAAAATCATATTTCTTTTTTATTTCAGACCCATCTGAAAGTGCTTTAGCCTTTTGTTCCAGAGCCATAATTGCTCTTTTACGTGCAATGCATTCACTTAGTTCCTCTAACTGTCTTTTTTTCCTAGCTAATTCTTGATCTTCTATCCCAGATGTAGGACTCTGTCCAATCCACATAGGGACTGAGCCATCAGAAGTGTATTCACTAGAAGGTTTGGTCTTGCTTTCTTCAGTTTTCTTTAAAGAAAGTACATAAATTAACAATACCAATAAGATGCTGCAGGTTATGGTGCATAAAAAGAAAATTTAATACAGGGAGAGAAAAAAAAACGAACCTGATGACTGAAGAGAGAGTCAGAGTGCTTCTTTAAAATGGATCTAACTGGCTTTACGTCAGTGGTCCATGAGTTCTCTAGACAGGTTTTGTGCTGATAATCAAACGTAGCAATCCCATGTTGTGTATCCATTTCAAGTGCATCTTGAAACTGACTTGGTGTTTTGGCATTTTGTTCCATGGCAATTATTGCTTTTTTACGTGCTATTAACTCATTGAGCTCTAACAACTCTTTCCTCTTTTTTGCTAATTCTTTATTTACAGCCTCAGAGGATGGCATGCCCGTATCATCAAAACAGTAGGGTGCATTTTGCGATGTCTTGTTGCTCTGTCCTCTGCGACGCTCATCCATTTTTTCTGGGCTGTGACTTCTCTTTTTGGTGCTCCGACTGCTCCTTTCCCTGCTTCTACTGCGGCTACGGCTATAGCTACGCCTGTATCTGTGTGAGCGATCTCTACTACGACTGCGGCTCCTCCTGTGACTCCGATGACTCCTGTCACGACTGGAGCTTCTATGCTTGCCATAGTAGCTGCTACTCCTATCCCGACTGCGGCTATTGCTTCGACTGCCCCTGCGTCGGCTATGTTCTCGGCTTCTGCTACGCTCTCTGCTACCCTTGATTGGGTTTTCCTGTTTGCCTTTACTGTCCTGCTTTAAAGCTTTAGAGGCCTCTACTTTATCCTTGCTTGGTTTCCTAAAGCAAAAAACAATTGAAAGCACCAGTTAGTTTCCCAGACAAACTTTTAACACAATTTTGAGCTTATACGTAGTAGGAAGAAATCCAACATACATTTATAGTCAAACATTTATCTAAACTAAAGATTGAAAAATTAACTCCACAAAATTTTGGCATATTTTTTTTATTTTAGCATATTTTTTTTATTTTACCTTTTTTCTGTTCACTTGATTAAGACACCTTCTTTTAAAGAAGATCATTTCAGAATAATAGCAAGAGGTTTTCAGATTTCAGATTCTCAGTGGGCCAAAGAGGTTTGCATACAGTTTCTAAGTATTTAATTGCTTGAACTTAAATCAAGCGCTTAGCCTAGCCTTCTCCAAGTTTCTAAACAATATTGGGTGAGAGTATTCACTTATTGCTCTTAAGAGGCTGGTGTAACTCTGGATAGTGGGCCTCTTGGCTCAGAATTTTTAGTTCAGGCAACAATTTTTTTATACAACTCAGGACAGGACTTTGTAAAATCTACTCTTTCAAGCCATTTAGTTGCAACTTCAGAGGTATGCCCTAAGGCATTGCTTCAATATTTCTAGACATTCCTCCTTCCTCTTGATGCCAGCTAATTTCTGACATGTGCTTATAACAAGTCACTTATTTCATCAAAACACCATCACAACATGACGCCACTATCCCTATGGTTCAGTGTTAGTGCACTTCACTGAGTAAGAGCCTCAAACCCTTTACTTTCTCCACACATAGCTGTCATCATTATAAAGAAGACACAAAATTTTTGTTTCATCTGACATCAGATACCCCTCCATATGCTAGTAATCACCAGCAAACTTCAGTCTAGCATTTTTATGCCAGTCCTTAGTAGGAGCTTCTTTCTTGAACTACAGCCTCCGGCCACATTGAAGTCCGGCTCTCTTAATGGTGGATAAACATGCTTTGGTACCCGATTCCTCTAACCCCTTCACCAGTTCCTTTGTTGCCATGTTGGGATTCACTTAAAACCTTTAGACTAAAGTTCTGCTATTTGTTCCTGTCTTGTTTGTATAGATGCTTAAAATACCTTTGTTTATTTGGAACCTGCTCTTAAGGAGGAACCAATTTTTGCTTGGATTTTCCTTAAGACACTAAGGGCAAAAAAAGCACAGTCAAAAACACACCATCAAGTTTCTGAAAGTCATTACATCACAGTTTCCGGATTCTTCCAGGCTGCTTAATGACAGTAACTCTGTGTATGCACAATAATTTACACAAGTTAACTTAGCCTACCTTAGCCTACCTTAGCTCAAACCAGTCTGGCCAGATCTCCCCAGATAGCTGCCGATCACAATGTCTAATGATGCAGCTTATTGCAATATTTTCCACCTAAGATTTTCCATTTTAATATACAACTAAAATAGATGTAGTTTGGCACTCATCATCTACTCACTCTGCAGGCTGCAAATCACAATCTTTGCCTGAGGTCATCACTTCGTCCTTGATTTGCTCTTTCGGGTCTTTCAGCAATTTGATTGTCATTTTCTTCTGCACATGTCCAAGCAAAATGTTTCATTATTCCATTTAACACAAACAGACATACAGACACAGACAAACCTTTAAAAATATACAGCACCTTCTCTTTCTTTTCTTCTATTTTTGGCACAGCTGTGAATACACTCTCTGTCAGCTTTCTGATTCTAATAGCTTGCTTACATTCTGCAGTCCCTTCAGACCCCTGTTAAAATAATAAATAAATAAATGCCTTATTCATGTTAAATAAAGGTCTTCCTGTAAAATATATTTAAAAATTCAAGTCATATAGGAAGGAAAAAATATAATGTCAGTCAAACAGACGTTTTAGTATCCAAAAAGAGTTCTTACCACTGCAAGTGTAAATTCAACTTTCTCTGACAAAGTAAGCTTGGCATCATCCATGACCTCAGACAGGTCAAAAAACAGCTGTGGTTCCTGCTGAGCTTTGATGAACCCAGACTTATCATCCAATTTCACAACAGTGCCCTAGAGAAAGAAGACAATAATGCAAATTAACCACAGTTCTTGTAATTTAATCGCCACCAATTTCAAAATACGGAAACCAGAGTAACTGGAGGGAAGCCAAAAAGCATAAGAACGACTACAAACTCCACACATACAGACTGAAGGCCCTCAAATTAAAGCCACTAACTGTTAAGCCACTGTGCCCTGGAATATAGGGAACTTTCCCCCGAATTTTTTTTTAAATCTCTTGCAATTTATTCCACATCAATATATATGGTTGTATACCACGAGAAGGTCCTGAAAGTGTGGTTTATTTTTTTATTGAGACTTTTTTTGGCAAGAACATAAAATCTCTTTTTAGGCCCTTGCGCCTAATGCCCTAATTAAAGATGACTCACTATCTTGCGTTGCTCTTTAGATTCTAGTTGAAAAGTTTCTGGTAAAATCTCAATGTTGATAGCATGTTCTTCCTTGGTTTTCTGTTTGGTGGCAAGGTTAAATTGAACCTTGTCGCCGATCATCATGGTGGCCTGAGTGATTACATCATCCAGACCAAACGGTAAACTTTTCTCTGTGCCATCCACAGTGGTGTTCACAAGGCCTTGTGGGAGTGGTTGTCCATTCTGCACAAAACAAACCAAGAAAAAACTCAGAAATGATAAACCAGAACAATACCTTATAGTAGGCTAATGTGCTTGCAAACTGTAAATGACAAACATTAGTTATGTCTTCTGCAGAGAGTTGCCAGTTGTATTTTATACTATCCCACAGTCATATAAACTGTACATGGAAGTTACAAGTCTGCAGTGTGTCCGTAAGATTGGTATCTCTAGAACCAGTTTATGTAAGCACTGACATAAACAAAGAATTTTTATGACTTTTTAATTTGGCATGTAGTTGACCTTAAGCGTCCTTGGTGGGTCCAGTATTTCTTAATTGGCAGTCATCCAACCATTTTAAAAGTTTACCAATAAACATGAAAGGCAAAAAATGACCAGTGGTCAGATTTCATGTACATAAAAAATCATTGCCCCAGAAAAATTATAAATGCTGTAGACCAGTGGTTCCCAAACATTTTCTGTCATTCCCCACCTAAGGGGGTGGGGAATTTTTAAGCCCCACTTGTCAACAAAATGATAACGAAATTGGCCAAGTTTACTATTTATTGAAATATCAATTTCTAAACCAATAAGATCAAATAACACCAAGTTCAAAACAAATTAAAATACAAATGCAATTGTTATAACAGGCTTACTTTGTCACTTATCTAGAGCTTTCTTTCAAAGAACTCGAGTGGCTTATTAACGTGACTGGGGTGTGTCTCTAAGTGTCTTCATTCTTTGTTCGATCTCATGCTGTCTGCTGCCAGCGGTTTAAGACACAAAACACACACAAGTCTCTCCTCTGCCCCCACCATCCCCACCATGAATCCAAGCGCGACATAGGCTTCATCCATGTAACAAATGTATCCATTGACGTTATTATGCCCACTACATACAGTACGATACTGACCCGGTTTGTGTCCGCGGTAAAGTTAGTTTTATATTCGCATCTCCGAATTCAATATCTGTGTAAATAAACCCGCAAATAAGATATTATATACCACAAATATTTCCTCTCTAGTCTACATTGTCTTTAAACTACATCCGCCTTAAATTATTCATGTTTAAAAGCATAAACACCATTATTCTTTATGGCGCAACAAATGTTTAAGGGATCATCGCAAAATGACTCATACCAACAGAAAGCGCAGAACGATATTGATCTTCCCTTCTGTTTAGCGCCTCAAAAAGCAACTTTGTTGCCACACTGGAAACTAGAAATGCCAGACTAGTACTGCCTGATAACACATTGAAATAAATGAAATTACATATATAATACAAATTGTTTCCTTATACATTGTTTCTCTGCAATTAACATGCCAACGTTAAACCGTTATTGTTGCGCTATGGTTTCACTTCCAATTTTCTCCCGAATTTAGTCGCGGCCAACTCCTCCCCGTCAATAGGGGGCTCCCACATTAAGGCTACTACAACCATCTAGCCGGGAGGGCCGAGGACTATCACGTGTTTCCTCTGAACCGTGTGACGCACCGTTAGGGGCGGAGTAACACTCAAAGGAAAGCGCTAGCCGCTCCTTTCGCATGCGCGAGCTCACAGACACCCCCGAATTGGCTGTAGAGCCGTGATTAATGTGGGAGCACGAAATACCTCTCATCCCTCCCCTCTGAGAGAGCTCGGCCAATCAGCTCTCTCCAGGCCTCCGGCTGTGAGAGGTAACAGCTCCACTTTTTTTCTGATGGTATTTTAATTTACTTGTATTGATAAACCATTTCTTTGCGTGTGGTTGTTTAGTTTCGAGTGACCAATCTTTATTGTCAATAAAAAAAGCATGAATTAGAATAGGTACTTTCCTATTATTTTCCACTAATTTCCTCCCGTTCATTGCGCCACACCTGTCATGTCTGTATTCCCCACTAGTGGGGCATGCCCCACACTTGCGTGAACCATGGCTGTTCTTTATATAGACCAATCTCTCTTCTCAACGTGGATGTTAAAATCCTTGCTAAAGTCTTGGCTCGTAGATTAGAGAATGTTTTACCCTCTATTATATCTGAGGACCAGACCGGTTTTGTAAAAAATCGCTTTTCTTACTTTAACATTCGACGTCTTATGTACACACCATCGACGTACACACCATCAAAGGGGATCCCTGAATGTGTTCTTTCTTTGGATGCTGAAAAGGCTTTTGATCGTATGGAATGGGAGTATTTATTTAGGACTTTAGAAAAATTCTATTTTGGTTCAAGTTTTATCACTTGGGTTAAATTATTATATTCAAGCCCTACTGCCTCAGTTCTGACAAATGCTCAGCAGTCTCAACCATTCAGCCTTTAGCGGGGAACTCGTCAGGGGTGTGCTCTTAGCCCATTGCTCTTTAACCTTGCCATTGAGCCACTAGCAATTGCATTCCGCTGTTGTAGGGATATATCTGGGATTTGGAGGCAGGGAGAAGAACATAAAGATTCCCTTTATGCAGATGATCTTCTACTTTTTATATCAAATCCAATCTCCTCCCTTCCACCTGTGCTCTCATTGCTTAGTGAATTTAGCTACTTTTTAGGATATAAATTGAATTTGCGCAAAAGTGAACTTTTTCAGCTTAATACCACAGCAGTAACAACTGGTATGTACAATTTTCCATTCAACATAGTAAAAAATCAGTTTACCTATCTTGGTATTACAATTACAAGGAAACATAAAAACCTTTTTAAAGAAAATTTTACTAGGTTGTTGAACCAAACTAAAAAGGACTTGGAAAAATGGTCACCACTGTCCATGTCCCTGGTGGGCCACATTAATGCCATTAAAATGAGTATTCTTTCTAAACTTTTATATCTTTTTCAGTCTGTACCTGTTTTCATTGCCAAATCTTACTTTGGTGCTTTAGACTCAATTATATCCTTTTTACTTTTGGAAAGGTAAACATCCACGATTGAATAAGTCCCTACTTCAATGATCTAAAAGAGATGGTGGCATCCCAATTTTTGTTTTTACTACTGGGCAGCAAACATTCGATCGGTCATCTTTTGCGCATATTTCCATAACCAACCTAATCGGCCTGCCTGGGTGGAAATGGAGATAAAGTCAGTCAAAAACCTCTCTGTCTCTGCACTCCTTGGATCTGCACTCCCCATCCCCTCAATAAAATAACTCAGTTGTTAGGCATACCTTGAGAGTATGGGCTCAGTTCAGAAAGCACTGCGGTCTGGGCTTTTCTCTTTCCAGTCCTATCGTCTCTAACTATCTCTTCCAACCTTCTTTACATGATTCATTGTTTTAGGAATGGTACAAAAAGGGTATCAAGCTTTGCAAAGATCTGTTTGTTGACCATAAGTTTGCATCGTTTGAGCAGCTTTCTGAAAGGTTTAACCTACCCAATTAAAACTTTTTCAGATATCTGCAAGTAAGACACTTCATTCGCTCTTTAATACCGAATTTCCCTGAGGCTCCTGCTGCAAATATTATGGATAATCTCCTATGTTTGTCCCCGCTGCGTAAAGGCCTAATATCCACTATTTATGGTGGATTGATGGGTTCGAGTCACACCCCTTTAAGTAAAATTAAAACTGCTAGGGGGAAAGATTTAAATCTCTCACTGTCAGATGATACTTGGAATTCAATTCTTAAACTTGTCAACTCAACCTCCTTATGTGCCCGCCACTCTTTATTACAGTTTAAGGTTGTACACAGGGCTTATTTCTCCAAACTTAAACTTTCCCGTTTTTACCCAGACATTGATCCTTGTTGTGAGAAATGTAAAAGTGGAGAGGCGTCTCTTATTCATATGTACTGGACATGCTCGAATTTGGAAAAATTCTGGAGGGATGTTTTTAAAACCTTGTTGTATATATTGAAATGCAATCTTGAACCAAATCCTCTGATTGCTCCTTTTGGTATCACTGGAGAGGAAGACAAGCATCTAACTCCAGCTAAACAGCGTTTGTTATCTTTTGCGACACTCCTGGCCAGGCGTTCTCTTTTATTCAAATGAAAAGATGCCACGTCACCCACTCACGCCCAGTGGCTCAGAGATATTATGTCTTGTCTGTCCCTGGAGAAGATCCACTACTCAATCCGTTATTCAGACTTAAACTTCCAAAAGGCGTGGGGGCCCTTCCTTCGCTTTTTTCATATACATTTATAGATTGATTCCCTTTTTATTTAATCGTTTGTTTGTTTGTTTTCTTTTCCCTTTTTGTTGTTGTTGTATGCAAAACTAAAAAACTTCCAGCTCCAGGTTCTTTTTTCGTTTCTCTCCTTTTTTGTTATGCCTGGCGTCTGGCCTTTCCTTATACTTGTAAAGCTGGCTTGGAGCTAGGGAGGGGTGGGGTGGGTGCTATAGGGATTTATAAGGAGGTTTTAAAATTCTGTATTGAAACATTACATGTCTACCCTGTAATATCCCTGTTTTAAAAACAATAAAAATATTGTTGAAGAGAACAGAGTAGTAAACATTTTCAACAGTTTTAAAGACTGCATTGAGGAAAGGATATAGTAAATCTGCTTTGCGTTTAAAACAAACGTGAATACTTCCTATCTTTATAAGTGAGCACACCAACTGGGCACAAACATCAACCAGAAGAAAACAGACGTCAAGCTACCTAATGCCCCTAACACCTCAGCATACAAGTGAACAGAAAAGATCTGCACATTACTGAGGTGTTCATATATTTGGGCTGCATTGTTAGAGCATCCAGTGACCTTCAAGAACTGAACGCCTAAGAAGGCACAACATGCCTTGGCAAAGTAGAACATCATATGGATCTCTCCCAATACAGCAACAACAAGGTAAGACTGCACCAAAATATATCCTTTCCTCTCTTATGTCAACCTTCCACACAAAGACACTACTGGCCTGCCCCATCTTATAAGGCCTGGCAGACAGCTACCTAGTACTACGAGTTAAAGCAACTGGGCACGATGTAATTGCTCACAC
Organism: Clarias gariepinus; assembly: GCF_024256425.1. NCBI lineage: Eukaryota > Metazoa > Chordata > Actinopteri > Siluriformes > Clariidae > Clarias > Clarias gariepinus. Next base: position 25,614,978 of record NC_071107.1, read on the forward strand.
TGTACATTTAACACTGCAAGATAGCAAACTAAATCCACCGAAATCCATCCGGTAGTCCAGGAGCCAGATCATTGATTGTTCGGGTAATGTGGCACCATCAATACCAAGGGTACCGAATGTCAAACAACAACTGAACCCCACCAAGGAAACCATATGCAGATCATTGTGGGCCTAAATGCCAGTGGACATAACCGGCAATGAGTGACTAAAAAAAGTATACATGTGAAGTTTATAGTTTACCAACAGTTCATGTTGTGTTTATGACTCTAAACTTTAGTGCTGTGGTTTTAGTAAATTCTATTTCAATGTGTTGCTCATATTCACAAAAATTGTAATTCACAAAAAATGGCCAGTATGTCTCAAATACATTACCTCATTTTTAGCATTTTTAGGAATGATTTGGGAGACTGTTCCCTCATATTTCGTACTGCTTATGTCTTCATCAACAGCTGCTACTTGGGAGTTTACTGGTTTCCACTAAAGATAAAAAGTAGAAAAGATGATTGAGCTGAACACCTTAAGTATAAAGCAATTAAAGAGAACATGATCTTAAGACATATAATCATGCACCATAAAAACACTAAGTGAGGCTAACCATTTAAACATCATGGAACAAGTAAATATGGTGTTGTAAAAAAAAAAAAATAATAATAATAATAATAATAATAATAAATAAAATAAAAATTACTTGCCAATGATTTGCCTGCGGAGGAGTCAGTAACTTTTTCTTCTTTTGAATCAAACTCTACTGAGCCTTCAGGAAGCTTCTTTAACCTGATGGCCTTCGATTTATCTTTTAGCTACATAAAATATAAATGTTAAACAGAGCATCAAAGAAACATAACTAGAGAAGACAGAAAAATCAAAAGCGCACATGTAGATACGAGTTCCTTTAACTTACAGTTACAACTGTGTACTCCACCTCATCCATGATGTTTAGTTGATCATCTGATAGATATTCATTGATGGATGCAGTGAGGTTGTCATGTTTATTTGACATTATTGTACAAGTATCATCCTTGATGCTCATTATAAGACCCTGTTTATTAATGAAATAAAATGCCAAGGACAATCAGGTCAAACTATATATTTTTATTTAATCAACAAAGGAGTGATTAGTATGATATGTGACTGGTTTTCTGGTTAGATATTTTACTAAGGCAAATAAATCACATCTATTACCTTTTCTCTGATTTCCTTGGTCAGCTGAAATGTTTCTGGCATTTGTGGTGTGATATTTGTTGCTCTGCGTGCCTTTGTAATAATATCTGTGAGCAGCTGAAATTTTACACGGTCAAAAAGTAGAAGGGTGGCATTTGAGTCCATCTTTCCAAAGGGCAGTTTTACAGGATCAGTAGTGAGAATGGTTTTGATGCGGCCCGGAAGAGGTTCCAAAACATACGTCTGGAAAACAGCAGAGCATTTTAACACATAAAATAACACTAATAGAACTTTGAAAGATTTTAATTAGCAAGAGTTAATGGGAACCAAGTTTAAAAAATCAACACTGTCACTATAACTGGCAAATGCTGATATATGAAACATAGATTCCTATCACATATGCAATTTTTCTACTCCAAACAAACCTATTAAATATGATGTTTTTAGTGGGCAATAAATAGCTCTGACATGCAAGACCTACAGTTGTGATGAGAATGTTGCATATACATCACTCAAACTGGTCAATTTGTGGGGCAGAATGATCGTAAATGATTTGTTAATAGTAGAAAACCTAAGTGTACTTTATATTACCCTAAACACCTTTCCTTTTATACTTCCAGCCTTCTAACATACATTATGACCGCAGATCAATCCCTCCTATCGGATTTCACTCAAATAAGAATTGGTTCCCTGAGTCTGACTCCTCTTAAAAGTATTTTCTTGCCACTTTGACCCTCGGTTTGCTCATATGAGACAAAATGAATTAAAGTTTATACATATTTCCACATCTTCTCCATTTCAAGAATGACCATTAAAAGCACTATACAACATAAAATTTGAAAAAATCACTTTTTTTTGGCTGAATTGGTAGTACTTATTTAAACTGGTTGGTTCATTGGCATGGTCAACAAATTTTTGAAGGGGTGGTGGTCCAGAATGTGTGTTTAGAGTTATTGTCCCGTGGGACAACAATGCTACCACCATCATGCTTCACAGTTGGTACAGTGTTCTGGATGAATGCCCCACTTTTACTCCTGCAAACATATCACTGGTCAAAACTCCAGTAGCAAAGAAATTTCTTTGCCCATGCAGTTAGCTGCAAACTTTTGTCAGCTTGCAAGTGTAGATTTTAAACGCTTCTTTGTTGGATGGTAGCCTTTAAGTCCACGACAGTACACTGTGATACTGGTGTTCCAGTAGCTTCCAGATCATTACAGACATGTGCCTGGTTGGTTCCTGGGTTTTCCAGACCATCTGAACCGGCTACTTTTCAGCAGAGGAAGTAAGTTTGGCTCTTCTTCCAGACAATGGCAAAATACTAATGACTTACAATCGTTTGAACCGATCTTGGAATCAACAGTTAATTTAAAAATGGGTCCAAAGACATTCCCAACATCAGTAACTTTACCAACCGTCAGATTTACACTGCGCTCATTAGACTTTGCCTTAGACAGCCCAACGAGTACTGTCAGGCACACCCTCAATCATGATCACAAACAGAATTTAAAAAGTTTTGGGCTTGGCAAATTAAAATACATTTCGGGACTTAAAGAGTCATATAATCTAAATGTGTGTATGTATATTTTTGAACTTATGTACTACTTATATAATTTGACCCTGTGTTGATATCCAAAATAAATGAAAATTTGTAAAAAAGAAATTTCCTATTTAAATGGTATACTGTACAATCATTCTACAATAGAAAGAAATAACAAATAGGGTCGACAGTACCATGATATCAGCATATAAGGAGAGTTTGAAGTTTTCACATTTGTTATTCAATTTTCTATTTACCTCAGGCAGCACCGCAGTAACCACACCTTCATAAACTTTATCTTCAATATCCTCTGTCCCTCCTGGTGCAACCTTCACATCAGTAGCACATACTTTTCCCTACAAATACAATGACAAAGTTTGGAAACTAAAATAAAAAAAAATCATATAAGGGCTTTACATTTTAAATCACTCACCGATTCTTTGACTGCTGTAAAATGCACTTTAACCCCAGGAACCAAATGTTTTCGATTTCCAAAAAAAGCATCAAATGAGAATGGATATTTTTTCTTCTTCGGAGGATCCTTGTATTCGATAGTGCCAAAGCTGTTCTAAATTTCACAAAAACAAAACAAAAAAAAAACAGAACGTAAAATGTGAACATTTACCACAAATAAACATCTATTTTAGTATTATACCACAAACTTAAAATCTGAATAGTCTTTAAGAGAATGTATTTTTTGTTTTTGGCTAAACTAGTACAGTATGTGACTGACTAGTTTAGCCAAAAACAAAAAAACATTCATGATTTTTGTAATTACATGATTTTTGTAATTTTGCCCTTATTTAACACCACAACAGATTCCAAATTACACAACCCAGATATGATTAAAGTGTTACCTTTTAGTTTAAGGGGTTTAACAAAATATTACATTAACCACACCCCTAACCCAAACAAACTTGGCCATTCATGGCCAAATCAGGTGAAATCAGTTGTCCGATTGGTTTTAAGGCTGTTAAAAAGGCTGTAATTCCTATATGGTTAGGTAAAAAAATTGGTTAAAGCTTAAATTCATTTTGGTGATGTAAAGCAAAATTAATATCTATATTATATACAATGCAAAAAATATATATTTTTGAAGCGTCCTTGATCGTCATACTGTCACAATATCCTTTCTTCTTCTTGCCTATAAATAAGACACAAATAATCCGCTGCTGTGTGATTGGTAGCTTTCAACAGACTGAGCTAATGGGGAACTGTTCAACAAAGCCGGATAAAGCTTCCTCTTATTGGTTTCTACCTTGGTCAGTATGCCTTCTTGCAAAACAAAGGGATTTTTTTCTAAAATTGTCTATTAAGCATGCAGGCAAAGGTCTATTAACTGTTAGCTTTATGTAAATTTCCCATGTAATATATACATAAACTTAATGTAAAACCCCTGCTCTTAATGCAAGCAGTTGTGGCCATGTGATTGCCACTGATGCACATATTGTACCACAGCTCCTTTCACTAGTGCAGAGGTTGTAAGCCATGACCTTGGAAAAGCCCTGCCCTTTATTATTATAAATTAGTTAAATTATGGCTATTAAGGGATGAACACAATCACCAACAACAGTCAAAAAATGCTTGATTGGCATAAGGGCCTAGTGTTCTGGTGGTTCTGGTTTGATGTGAATATTAAATTAAGCACTTGACCTGTGTCTCCATGATTTTATGCTCCACAGATTCCACATGCCTTACTGAACAGACAGATGCATGAACAAGTGGATGAACAGGAACTGTGTGTATTCTTCCCCAAAACTTGCATTGTAATTCTCCATCTCAGATTGTAATTTCAATGGAACATTAAGATAAATACTAGGGATGTCCAAATATTACTTCTAGGCAGCCCGAGTACATCCATTTGGGTACCTTTCAATACCAAGTTCCAATAACAGTACCAGGCGCTGTCTAAGGGCACTTGAATAGATCATCTTAGAATCCCCATGTCTTAAGCATATCATCAAGTACACAAAATACACCCGTAAACTCAAAATTGATTTGCATGGAGAGCACCTCTCGAAAGTAAAATCTCACACACTTTATCTACTTAATCTTTTGTTTTGGTATTACGGTATGAACAATTATATCTTATTACATGCAACTGTGCTTACTTGAAAAATCAGATACCTTTACATATCCGATAATTATGATTAACATTAAATACATTTTATTTGACAGATAATCACCTCCTTTCCATTTGCGAGGTCTTTGCAGTCCTTCATTACCACTGCAACCACTCATATGCAACAACAATCACAAAGTTTATTCTTTAAACTACATAAAACTTATTTTATATTTAGAGGAAGAGAATTCTTATTATGCATTTTTTAAACATCTACATGTAAATAAAGAAGGATATCCATTTGCCACAACTGACAACACTTGAAACCCAAGCTAAAAATATTTTAGAAAAAATTATATACATCTCTATTTCTTTCATGTCACGAGTGACATAACACAAGTTCAAATTTAAGTCTGCGTGGCTATGAACGTATGCACAAAGAGATAATAGGGGACAACTTCACAGAATTTTGGTTAGCAGTCACCATGTTTAGGGATATTATTCTTTGAAAATCAAATCAATAAAAAAAATCTGTTGCAATATTCCTTATACAGGAACTTATTGCAAATCAGAAAGCAAAAAAAAAAAAAAAAATTAGAATAAAAATTTTTATTTATTAATAATTTTAATCTCAATTTTCAGTACTCAAAGGTTAAACTGCAACTTTTTCCCATTACTTCTTTTATTTGCGCTCGCACTGGTATGTCAAACTTTACATGCATTTACTTCTGTGTTGCACTAACCAATATTTTATTAAACTAATAAATACATTCAGAACTTTAGTCGTTTCCCATTATTTATTAAAGCAATTTGTTGTATGGAATATATAAATAACATCATGTTGTGGTGCATCCATCTGATCCCTGACCAGATTGACTGCAAGTTACAGGTGCAGTGCTGTTGCCTGTAAGAGCTTACAGTTTTTTCCTCCGTTTAAACCACTCAGCGTGTGCTGCTTTAATTTTGGTGTGCTTTAAGTACACACTAGCATTTCACAGGCTGATTCGCTTAAAAAAAAAAAAATAAAAAAAAAAGAATTTCTTTTAGTTATGCAGATATACTGCCAGCTAGCTGTGCACAGTTAGCTAAATAGCAGCAACCCTACACTGTGTATGTGCAGCAGCTAGCGGTAAATTATTTAGGTAAAACTACTGTGAATACACAACAAACATGTCAGTAAATGTTGATGAAAATGGTTGATATATCAGCCCTACAGCTGCTACCCATGTCATTACCTAGATAATCGGGGTTCCATTGTTTAGATTGTGTCAATCTAGATAACAATTATGGCATTTTATAATACAGAAAGCTCTTAACATTTAACAGTGTTTTAAAATTTCTCCACAACAACCATCATTGCTACCTAGGGTTAGGGTTAGGGTTAGGGTAAAAATACAGTACTGGAAGTGACAAGTTGGCAATTAAACAAGTGCTGCTAAGCCTAAATAGCAAGAAAGACTAAAGAGAGATGCACTAATAAGCTAGCGCACTAAACTTAACCTTAATTTTACTTTCTAACCTTATACTTAGAGAGGAGACATGCTTATCTGATTGCAGAGCCCACTTTTTTGTCTATTTCTTTGTCCAGCTCTGCCTTAAAGTGGTATTGGTGAAATAGTACCTGAGCAATTTTATAAGTATGATTAACAAGTAGACGCAGTATCGGATCTACAACCGATACTGGTATCGTTATCGGTACGTCCCTAACAAATACATCATATTTACATGTGCACCAGTATAATAGATAGTAATATTTTAACATTTTCCTTTTATGATGATTCAATTATACTTTCCACCCAGATCATAATTAAATTCTCTTTTAAAAATATTTACATAGGCGTGTCTCAAATAAGCTTACGTATGGATACCTACAGCAATTAACACGATGACTCCCATAGATCGTCCAGGAGGAGGCCTGAAAAATGAAGTTCAAGACCACTTAAAATGGTGATCACACCAATTTTGCCTTTAACCACTTTCAATAAACTTGAGTGAAAATGGTCTTACTTCACTGATCCCAGCCTGGATTTGACAACAGATATTTCTTTTGATGGTTCTGTAGAAGTGGTGGTGAAACTTTTATCATCTTCGTTATTGCCAGGACCACTGGACTCTTGATTTGTCTGGGGAGTTTTGTCAGCAGCCATAGAGGAAGCATCGTCCTTAAAAAGAAATTGCAAGCATAAAAGAATGCAACAAAATAAATGAGCATTAAATTATAAGCAGTCGCTATTAGTACTCCTGAAAAATTATAATCACAATTTGGAAAAGTAAGAAAAGGGGAATATGTTGCCACACCACCAAGCTAATTTTTCAACCAATTATATTTTTATTAACAGAAAAAAAGTCAACCATGTAGTCATTAGACAAACCTCAACTTTAAGGTTTATGTTGAAAAGTGCTGTTTTTCAACATTTTACTGAGTATCACTGCAGAAAAAACATCCACATGAGTTTTTACTATTGCAACAGTTCTGACTGTACAGTTCATCAACTTATAAATAAAAAAATGATAATATTGCGCCTTTAGTTAACCCTCTTAAAACTGAAATCTCAGAAAAGCTTGCTTTTCTGTCTAAGCTGTTTGATCAGGCGTGATAGAATCCCTTACTGCTACTTTTATTTTATGAAAATTAGTTTAGTTAAATATCAATGTCACACAAAGCAATTATGCAAAACACAGTGTAATCATCTACATATTGGTTTATTCTGATCTATGGAAATAAATCTATACATACATCAACATCCAGTTGTTGCATGAAACCCGAGTCTCTGGCATTAAATGCATTTATTGGGCCATGTAATTGTCCAGGTTTCATTCCTGGGTAACCTGGTCCATCCTCAAACTGTGACGGCCAGATCCGGCCCAGCGGGGCAAACCCTGGTGGTCCATCCCTAAACTCAGGTGGAATAAAACCTGGTCCTGGCGGTCCATCCCGAAACTCAGGTGGAATAAAACCTGGTCCTGGCGGTCCGTCCCGAAACTCGGGAGGGATAAAACCTGGTCCTGGCGGTCCATCCCGAAACCCAGGTGGGATAAAGCCTGGTCCTGGCGGTCCGTCCCGAAACTCAGGTGGGATAAAGCCTGGTCCTGGCGGTCCGTCCCGAAACTCAGGTGGGATAAAGCCTGGTCCTGGCGGTCCGTCCCTAAACTCGGGTGGAGCAAAACGCAGTGGTGCCCCTTCAAACTCTTGGGGGTGAAAACCAGGTGGGCCTTCATATGGGTCTGGGTGGAAGCCTTGTGGTCCGTCGTCTAAATCTGGATGGGGGCAGCGTGCGGGCATTTCAAACTCTTGGGGGTGGAAACCTTGTCCGTGACCAAACCTGTTTCTGAGGAAGTCGGGGGGCCCATCTTCCATCATTAATGGTCCCATGCGTATGTGATCTGCAGGCATCATTGGTCCAGGGGGAGGCATTGGATGTGGCGGACCGAATCCCCCGGGAGGCGGAGGCCTTGGACCTGGAGCCATTCCGAACCTGGCTGCCTTTGCTGCCGCTTTGGCTCTGGCGCGTTTTCGCCCTTTAGACATTGTTTATTTCTGACGGTGATTCGCTCTCTGTGCGCTCCAGCTGCCTGTCGTTACTCGGGAACTACGCTGCTCTGCGCTGAATACACGTAAACATGCTAGTCTTCAAGCTAATCCTAGCTAGGTGCAGGTAAAGCTCAATCCGTTTCTCCGTGCCAAAAACTTGTTAGTCTTTGCAGACACAATTAAGTTTCACTTACGTTCTTTTGCTATTAAAGTTACGTTAAAGTTTTTCAAACGTAATATTTACATCATTACCCTTACTAACAAAACGCGTCTCTGCGTCCGTGCCATCCGTGTGAGACTAACCCCAGTGACGGTTGACTTCCTGTGGCAGCTGAATGTTTAAAAATAAAAGTACGCACCCAACACATTGTTTGTTTGTTTGTTTTTAACACTATGGCAAAAATATAATATTTATTGATCTGTAATAATGACTGGACAAACTAGCGACTTTTTTGGGTACTTTTTTGAGACATCCACAGACACCGAGTTTCCTCCCGGGTGATGCTGTGTGTCGGACCTTTACTGCGGCTGGCTCCACTTCCTGTTTGTTTTTAGCGTCTTTTGCCTTTAAACCCCGGACTAATCTCATTCTCACATGTACATGTTAAGCACCCCCAACACAACTACATCAGCTGTTGATGCTCACTCTGTGTGCACAAGAACAATCATGGCCAGCACATAGTTTTCATGCATGTTAAGATTCCAAACAGAGAGTCAAAATGGTCAGTTCAAAGAGAACTGTAAACGGTATAGGCAACGAACGAACGATGGGTCCCATGAAAAATTCCCAGCACTCATTGCGCCTCTCTGGAGCGCGGAAAAAATAGAGCGCGAAAGGGATTATTATGTTGTTGTAGATGATGAAATAATATTAATATGACACTAATTTTAATGTAATGTGACAATAAATGCTTACTATTATACAGACTAGTAATCTGTAAAAAAAAAAATGCACAGTAATAATTTCTTTGTACATCTTGTAAATTAATCAAATACTTTACTCACGAGTGATACATATTTCACTAGTATACGTTTATAATGGTCAATAAATATTTATTATTTCATTTCCGCAATGTGAAATTACCACATTAGCAGCAACAGGTATCCGAGGTGCTTATGTTACCAGGGTAACACACGGAGGAAGTGACGTCTGCGCTGGTGACGTTACAGGCGGTGCGTTCCAATCGGCCTGAAGTACCCTGCGAAGTATACTTCACAGGGTGTTTATCCATGTTAAGTGTGATTCCAAACCGCAAATAGCGAAAATGCAGTCGGTTCAAAAGGAACTGCGAACGGTGTAGAAAAAGAATTTATATATTTATTATAATTATTATCGAGGACGACATTATATTGAAATGTCAAAACAATTTAAATTGTAATTTAATCAAGTAAAGGCAAATAATCTGTAAAAAATATCTCTGTACATCTTTAATCATTTTTTATTATTAATCAATAAATTATTTACAAGTTATACACGTTTCAATAGTATGTTTTATAATGGTTTCAAGGAATATTCAATATTTAATGTCCTTAGTGTGAAAATCCACAGCAGCAGCAGCGACAGGTATCCGAGGTGCTTATGTGACCATGGTAACGCACGGAGGAAGTGACGTCTGCGCTGACGACTTTGCGGAGTGTTCCGAATGGTTGATTTTTGTCGAGAAGTTCCTTCACCGACATTCCCTGTAGTGATGGGATGTTAGAATCATTTTAGTGACTCGGCTCTTTGAATCTCGTTCATCAAAATTAACGAATCTTTTTTGAGTCATTTCGTTCTAATGATCAGAAATAAAATAAAATGTTGCGTTTTCAATGAAAAATACCCCCAATACGTCTACATACACAAATTTTGGCTATAGTCCCAGTCATGAAAATATTACAATGTAACTAAGGACATATTATAATAAACAGAATGAGCAGCTCACCTCCTATATCTTCCAATCTGAGTCGTTCGTTCTTTTGAATCTATTGCACCGCATAGCGTCTATGGGAGTCACCTGTCAAAGAACGAACGACTCGAGACTTGAAGACTTATTGCTAAAAATCGTTCAATACTGTTTCCTGTATATAACATACGGAGGTTGTAAAAAAAAAAAACCAGAAGAAAAAAAAGAAGAAAAAAAACATACTGAGGTTGTGCGATGCTTTGCGCATGCGCGCCCAATAGAAAATGAACGAATCACTGTCCGAGACGACTCGTTCATCTGAGTCATGTTAAAGATTCGTTCAAAAAGAACGAATCGTTCATGAACGACCCATCACTAACGGAGCAGGGAGTAGGGAGCACCCTGTGTAGTACACTTCGAAATGAAATGCAGCCAAATTCTGGATTTCTACCTATGTTCTACACTTGTACATATTTAGTTAATTCAAATTTTGTATTTTTATATAAAAAAATAACTATAATAATTTTAAATAAGTACATTCAGGTCATCAGTTGACTTTTCATATTACTGCCACATAACATTGTTGAACCTAGACCTGACCAACTAAAGCACCAGCAGATCATAACATCTGCCTCCAGAGGGCACTACAGTATGCATGGTGGGTGCATCACTACATGCACTTTTCTTCTACCACATGATCTTTTTAGATTACAGGGCAATCTTGGATTGTGAGCATAATTCGTTCCGGAAGCGTGCTTGTTTATCAAAACACTCATATATCTTACTGTTACAGCCTTTTTAAACTTTTTTTCTTCACGAAGGCCATTGTTGCAGTACAGTTACTAAAGAATAGTCTCTACACTTGGACATAAAATTAAATAAATTGCTTTACGTGCCTGAACACGTGGTCACAATGTTAAACAGTACACGCACGGATATTGACTATACGAGTGACGCGCTGAGACTGAGCATGGGAGACGATTACCCACAATCGCACAGCGCAAGAGAGAGAAAAGCCATTGGCTCAGTCGTAATCACGTGACACTCGGCAGACAAAGTGCACGCGTACTACTCGTATCAAGACCTCGCTCGTACAAGTTAAAATTATTTTAAAAAATTAGCTCATCTTGCAAAGTGCTCACAGACCAAGTTACTCGCAATTCAACGTATGAGCAAACATCTTTTTTTTCTGATTCCTCTCACTAACAAGTGGGTTTCGTACAGCACCACAGCTGTTTAGTCCCAATGCTAAGTTTCTCACCACATTGTCTGTGGAAATTCTCCTACTTCTACTGCCGATTTTTTACAATGTAACTGCAATGCTGTATTCAAAAGATCTCTGAATTACAATAATTCACATTTCATATGCCACACAGTATTCTTAAACGTTTTACTAATGCCGTGAACCCAATTCCAGTCATGTTGTTTTCTTTGCTTAATGCGGTCCAGAAATGTAACCCTTCTGAAACATATAAAGACCCCTTCCCAACAGTGTTGACCAATGATACTTATATGATACAGTTTTGATGGGGTAAATGATGGATTCCTAGCAATAGGAGTTAGAAAAGAAAGAGACTTTATTTTAAAGTGTTCTTTTATCTGTTTCCATATACGAAGTATATTTATATTATATAAAAATGTATAGTAAATTTTTTTTATAGCATTCATCTATTGCAGTTCATGTTTTTCATCAGTGTGATAAATTTTTACATTAGTGCTTATTTATTGAATAACCCTAGGAGGATATGTGACAAAAGTTCCTTTTTTAATTATGGAAGATATTAAATTTGTAAAATGTTAAGCTTTTTTTTTTTGGGAGGGGGGCCCTATTGCCATAATAATTTGGTGGTATTTCGCAGCCTCTTTGAGACCCCCCCAGTGCATCATGACTGGGCTTGGGTATTAATCTAATAAAAATGCTGATTTTACCTGGTTAATATTGATGTGGTCTATATTTAGGAGCAAAGCTAATTTCATTAGAAAATATTATGGTATAGGAAGTAGTTGAGTATCATTCCCTGTTTGACATGATGCACTTTTGGTCCTCATTTGTGACTGCCTTCAATGTATCCTTAAGCAAAGTCTACATAAAAATATTATAAGAATAGTTTGACAATTAATCAGAACAAGCAATCGAAGAAAGTATTTTATTTACTTGCACAAGTCTAAGAGAGAACATTAATTGAGCAGAGCAATATACTATTGTATAAAGAAAGCAGCTTACAACAGACACTGCAAGCTATTTATCATCTCTGTAATTTTTATACAACATAAACATGTTTTTTTAAAAGGTCTGTTTTCTTATTTTGCAGGAAACAAAAACAGCAAAATAAAGTTTGCTCAACAAATAATATGAAGCTTTGTAATGATACGTTCAGTTACTTATTGCCATAACAGATTCTTGAACTAGGCTATCAAATGTTTGTACTTTACATTGACCATGTTCAGATTCTTTTTCAAACACCAACATTCTCTTGAACAAAACCTTCAAATAATACTTGAGACAATTTCTTTTTTTCATATTTGCCCATTCATCGAAATTGTGAACTGTTCAGAAGTACAGTATGAGAGAGCATTCAAAAGAAGAGAAAAATAAAATAAATCAAGGCAAACATTGTATTGTTGTAAATATAAATGCATACTGCTTTTGTGAATAGTTTTTTGATATTTGGATAGATATCCCTTTTTTTCACTGAGTAATTTTAAAAAGAGGAGTCTTCTGTCCAGCAATATGTGTAATTTCCTATGCTTTGGCATATCCTTCGTTATGTTGATGATAACCATATCTGCTTTTATGATGTAACGAAAAGAAAATAATTAGCATAAACGTAAGTGTATTAGTTTTTTCTACATAATAATGAGAAAACAAGTGCAAAAAGTTTGATACAGAGGCTTAGCTAGCTAAGAAGCCTGAAAGAAAAAAAGATTAAATAAAAAAAAGTTTTTTTTTATTTACTTTAAGTGCTTTTTCATCCACCCTCATTTATGATGTTATAAGTGATTGCTTACTTTTTTTTAGACCAGTGTTTTCAGTCAGAAGGGTCCTGCTGCACTGCACTCTTTCCTGCTTTCTTCACTGTTACACAACACTGTTCAATTACTCAATATATATGTTACATGAGGGAAAAACGATCTACATCTTTACAGCACAGGGAGACCTCCAGAACTGAAGCGCCAATCCTCATCCTTTCTTCTTCTTCCTAGGCACAGTGACTGGTCGTTAATTTTGATTTCAGTCGTAAGGAACAAAGTCCCTCTCCAGGTTCTCAGATTCATCATCGTCAGAAAAGAAGTCATCCTCGTCAATTTCCTCCTCGTCATAATCCTCGTGCCATTCTGGGACGTAATCATCGTCATATTCATCATCCTCTTCGGCCTCATCGCCTCCTTCTTCGTTGTAGTTATTGTTGTTGTCAGAGTCTCCCGTCTCAGAGCCTCTATCTGACTTAGCCCTAAAAACAGGTCAACAGGTCAATATTCCATTTCCTCCGTCATTTTATCCACCTCTAAGGTTAGATGTTAAATATAGTCTACATCCTGGCCCTGATTTACTTTTTACGCCTATAAATTTACTAAAACCGTTCACAGAAAACCACGCCTTTCATATGACCAAGGTCACATCAGTTTTTGTGCATTTGCTTGGATCACTGTGATCATGTACAATAACCAGTTTAGTTCAGTCAGGCATTTGGATATGCAGTTTTATTATCAAGCCCATAAATGACTCGGGAAACAACAACTTCATGCTTAAATTAACACACTGGGAATTTGATTATAATGACAAAGTCAGCAATTTAAATCTTAACACGAAAAAGATTTTTGTAAATTCTCTTTTTAAATTACAGCAAAATACCCATTTTTTATGTCTATTCATATCAGATATGCATCACAAATTTAAATCTCTGATGTCATCAGCACTTTTACTAACAGACATTTTTCTTTGTTGTTTATCATCATCCCTGGATTATGTAAAGTGTTAAGACACACAATTCTATGTGTATAAGCTGTTACCATAGAAACTACAGCAAAGTCGAAAACAATAAAATAAACCTATATGATTTGATTTAATGATGGCACTACTGTCAGAGCTGTGCTTTTATTAAAATGAAATATATATATATATATATATATATATATATATATATATATATATATATACACACACACACACACACACACACACACAATCAATACCTGTTGTCCAATATATACAAAAACCTCACTTACATATTGCCTCTGTAGTGCTTGTTATTCTGAATCTAAGTAAATCAGAGCCTGTAGGTTTGTTAGAACTCTTTTAGTACAACTCACTCTTTGCTCTTTTCTGTGTTGTTAGCAACATTTAAGGCTTGTGCAGCCTCTTGATCTGGCCCAGTCTTGGACTGATATCCTACACGGAAGTCCTACAAAAAAAAAAATATAAAAAATAAAATAAAATAGGTTTGTCAGTAACACAAAACTGAATGTATGTACCTACGGGTGACATCTAGGAAAAAAATAAAAATGCAAAGAGATAGAAAAACAAAAGCTGTAAACTGTAGCCAAATTGGTGAAATCAGTTTAACAGATGGGATCCAGATGCAACAATAGCTTCCTCACACCACAATGCTAAGTTAACCTGCACAAACTGCCCAAAATTCGTGGTTTATTTAGTTTGTAGCTGTTCGAAATTGATTGTGTTCATGGTTTATTTGCCTGCTCTGTGAAAGCACTTGAAAAACAGCATACCTGAGTAGAGTGCTGCAGGATTGCCACAAGACGCTCCTGGATACGACGAATAAGCTCCAGGCCAGTGTTAAGGTGCTCCGGCTTCAGCAGGCGCACACAAGATGCCAAGTCTGTGCACTGCAACAGCGTCTCTTCTGCCAAAAAATAAATAAATTTACTGTTAATTGAAAATTTTACAATAGAATTTACTGTAAAATATCAATTTAAACTAATCAATTATTGATGAATGTTGAAAGTTTTTCTAACCAAGCAAGATCTGCAGGGCATTAGTGTGAAGGTCCAGGGCTTCAGTTTGTTGCTCCATAACATCCATTTTTTCAGTGTCTTGATTGTAATAGCTGTACACACATGAGTAGGCCAAAACCTAGGCAGCAAAAAATATAAATCACTTTTAAAGCCTGAAACTACAGTTCACGTGTTAGAAAATTTGCCTTATGTCGTTATTATGCTTCTCATACTAATAACATTTATCTCAGGAGATCAAGAAGTTCTTTATATGTTCTTCTCTGTTTCTTTATAATCCTACAGGTGACGGGCTCTGCACTATGTACACATTTTTATCCCGTGTGGTAGAAGTGAATTATTTGCGAACTATGCTTAGAAATAATAATTATGCAGGACAGAGATAGTAGTCAACTTAGTAACAATGGTAAAGGCTTGTATTTCAAGTTAATTTGTTTTGTTTAAATGCTGCGACTGGTTTTTAAGTGAAAAAACAAGGAACAGCTTTTAATTACTTATTGATCTTTTTAAAAGGTTTAAAATTGCAATAAAATCGGGCAAAAATTTATAATTGAATCGGGATATTTATAAAATTGCAATACTTACATAATCGGCACCTAAGAATCGTGATTATATTATACTATTGGGAGGTGATTGGTGATTCCCATCCGTATTACAGATTTGTTTTTGAAAGATTAATATAGAAAATACCCACAATGATAGTGTGCCATGGAGCCTTCACTGCAGTTAGGAACTGTGTCTGCAAGTCATGCTTTACTTCAGCTTTTACTTCTTCTTTCTCAGTTAAGAGCTACCTTTTATTTATGTGGTTGTTAAACTTTAAGAATGATTATCTTAGCACAAGAAGTATGAACCAACAGCTAAACATGTACATTCTGTTTGAGTACGAGTATTGCATTTAACATAATTTCGGCAGCTCAAGTGTGGCCACAAAGATTTCCTACCTGTCCTTTATAAATCTTAATACCAACTCCGAACAAGGTTTAATGCTCATTTAAACATCACCTTAATAAAAGACCATGCTTTTTGGGTTTTGGAGGACGGTAATGTTGTGCAGCGGCATAATGAATAAAGGTAAACATAACAGGGAAACATCTACAATTGCATAAATTGATTTCAGAATAGATTTAAAGAGCTCACCTTTCTACCTTGGGCAAGAATCTTGCAAGCATCAATAACAAATGTCAAAGATTTCATCTGCAAGGCTTCATTGATGGAAGACACTTTGTTTTCCAGATTGATTGCAAACTCCTAAACAATAGTAAAATAAAATAATAATAAAAGAAAAATTAAATACAGTAAAATATGGAATACTAGCAATTTAAAGATGAATTATAGAACAAGCCATTCTTCTAATTTACAGATGCCAACCTTGGCCTGGTTATGAAAAGTACACCTCTCATTATAGTCCTGGAACTTTTTCTCTTGCCTTGCAGCTTTGCTGACCTGTTTTAGATACATTACAAGTTACTAATATTATAAATTAAGTGTGCATAAAAAACAACCAATGCTTAAGTATAACCAAATTGTGCAAGGTAAAACTCACCATGGCTGAACAGTTGTAATAATCTTTATGAGTAGGTTTCCAGGGCTTAAGACACCTCCAGCAAAATCCATGGTTACATTTGGCACAGGTCATGCTAATAGAAGAAAAATCTTAGGACTTAAAGACATGTATAGGCCACTTTAAAAAGAGCATCTATACCCACCACCCATTCATGCAATTCATGATGCAGAGGCAGGTTGATCATGCAGCAGCAGCAGCAGCAAGACAACACATACAAGCATGCAGATACAGCTAAAGAGTTTAGTTAATTTTCACGTCAAACATCCAAATCTAGACAGAATAAGCAGTTCTGCTGGCAGAAACACCATGTTGATAAGAGACATTAGAGCCGAACGGTCAGACTAGTTGACACGAAGGTTGGGGAAACTCAAATAACTACTCTTTACAACCATGGTCAGCAGAAAAGTACCTTGTAAAGGACCACATGTTGAACCTTGATGCAAATGAACCACAAGAGCAAAAGGCCATACTGGGTTCCACTTCATTCCACCGAAAACAGGATTCTTGGGTTACAGTGGACAGAGGGTCACTATAACTAAGGCAGCTTAAGATTTGAAAAACATTTGAGAGTGGAATCTGATATAGTCTCTTGCTGTAGTAGCTGATGTGCCTCAATTTGTGATGTGTTTTGAATTCTGAGATACTTTTCTTCTTACCACAGCCATAAAGAGTAGTTACTGTTGCCACCCTGTCAGATCAAACACGATGGTTGAAGAAATATGGTTGCGTCCCATACTTCAATATATGTTCGCTTTATAAGTTTATTCAAACTCAACAATTTATCTGTTAGTCACACATTCTTATAGTTAACATTTATACAAATAAGCATAGATGAGGTAAAATAAAATAAAGAAAAAAATATATATAATTAAAAAAAGATAACAGAAGACCAAATGAAAAAAGAAAAATGCTGAAAATAAACATATGGACATTGAGGGGTACCACACTCAATGTTCAACTTGAACCACATTAGGTGATTTTGCCTCCAGTTAAGTGATCAACTTTAAATGCACACAACTACAGGTAAATGGTACATTTCTTTTACCTTGTATGGTCATACTGACAATATATGCGCGGATATACTTACTGCAGACAGCCTTCATTTTTCTCAATCTGTGCCTGGCAGCTTGGACAGCGCTTGGAGATGAGTTTGGCCAAATGCTTACTTTGAGCCTCCATGCTCATTCCCTCATAGTAGCCACCATCATCCATCCACTGAGACATGTGACTACAGCTAGCTGGATAGTGAGCCTTGCAAAAGACAACTGGTGTTTATACCAACTAATTATACACATACTGTAGACAATGTTAGATTCTGTCCTTAAAAAACTTGCACTTCAACTTGGCAGTTCATTTTTCAAAATAGTTACTCGTTTTATAGTTCCAAGAGGTCATTTGCATTCCTACCTCGGGGAAGTTGCAGCTGAAGCAGGAAGACCAGCAGCACTTGGAGCAGGTGCCCATACTGCCAATGTTCTCCTTGCACAGGATCTGGTCACAGCCCTGAGGGTTGGTGCACCAGGTCAAGTTGGAGCAGCACTCAACATAGCCTCGCAGGAGAGCGTTTTCATACTAAAAAAAATAGATCCAACCCTTATAGTTAGGATTCCTTAACAATACTGCAACTAAAATAAAACAATTTACAAGTAAGAAAAGAATGCCTCCTTTAAGGCTGGACAATATTTTAATGAACAGACAAATACAATCAAGTTTGCGCATAAAACGGGTTAAAACAAAGATGACATTTGGACCTTTGCAATGGTATCCTTGTCAGTCAAAATGCTGAAGAAGAACTTGGAAGTGGGCTGAGCAGGACAGTCTGTGATAGGACAGTTGCAGTTCATCACCAGGTTCTGTTCAATCCGTGCAGTCAGGTACTCCTGCCAGCAAGACTAAGTAGGACAGGGAAATCTATTATAATGCCTCACTTAAAAGTCTAAATATTACTTAAATTTTAGTTTAGTCAGTTAAAGTATCTAAAATCGGTTATGAATTTATAGCATGTAATATCCATTAGAATCCAAACATTCTAACACACATTCTGAAATTAATTTTGGTGAATTATAACCCTGTGGCTTATATATATATATATATATATATATATATATAAAGAGAGAGAGAGAGAGAGAGAGAGAGCGCTTATTAGACAGATAGAAATACCATAAGCTTTGTAACGCAGAGATACATTCGCATGCATTATAATTACCCTGCAGCAGTAGTGCCTGCAGCTGAGCATTGTGGGCTCAGAGTCACTGTCCCCAGAACGGGACACAAGACATACAGGGCAGAGACTCATGGGACTTGGAGGAGGTTGGGGGTTACGAATTTTAAGGCCGGCGGCCAGCACCAGTGCCTCTGGATCATCTGTGTAGCGCTGAATCAACAGGTCAATGTTCCATTTGCAGTGCATAAGCAGGTGCTCAGCTGTTTCCTCTTCCAAGCTGAGCGTGTCAGCCAACTGCTGGATGGTGCGCCGCATCAGGTGCTTCACCTCCTCCTGAGTCATAGTGCGACCCATGGAGAAGAGCACAGTCTCCAATGCCCCATCCTCTGCCCGCTGAGGGGCCATAATAGGGCCTCCCAGGCTGCAGGGGGAGACATACACAAGGCAAGTCAATGTGCGTTAAGGGGTTCAGATTTACATGTTTACAATAATTACCCCATAGCAAGTCTACTGTTTTTTTACATCTCAACGCTCCACATTAATAAATTAATTATAACGCTTCACATAAATAAAAGGTATAATATTTCTTTTATATAGGCCAACTGCAAACAATTTGGTGTGATTTGGTGTGACTTATCACACTTAACCAAGTGTGATTAGTTAAAAATAAGAATCCTTCTTGATACACTTACAATAGCGGACATCAGTAATGATTATTAAAGGCATAATAAAATAGTTAAATAATTAAGTATTTAAGAGAATAAAAAAGCAACAAACATGGAAATTGAGTATTAGGTTTTATTTCTTAAATTTCTCTATTTATAACAGATCTTATGAAATAAATCCAAGGCACAGTTGGCTTTTATCTGATAAATTGTAACGGAAAAAAAAAAAAAAACATTTTAAAGGTGATTAAACTGTCATCTCTGTTTGGTCACTACAACAAAAGCATTTAGACCATTGTAAAATAAACATTCCCCATCTACATAAAAGAGTGACTTTTTTTTTTAGCTCCATTTCAGTGGCACTGAGCAAATGACCAGGCATTAATTCTACATGTATGGCACTATTTAACAGTATTGGGAATGGTGGCTAATATTGATAAAAATAGAGCTTGCCTTTATAAAGAAATGCCTCTAATATATCTTGAAGAAAACACAAAAAAACACAGGAAAACACAGATCAGCTTGCCTACTACAGTCCTGCCCATTGGGAAGAATCTTTCCTCTCACTTAAGACTGAAAAATTACAAACCAGCCTCGAAACAAAAAGACTATGCTCCCAATGGGCAGAGGAAATTATCACCCCAGTCACTGCGTGTCTTCACCCTGCCTATGCTCAAGTGGTCAAGGGTCATCAGCACACCTGGTGTCCGCTTTGGTGCTGCCTGTGCCCTTCTTCATGTCCAGCTTGCTGAAGAAGTGGGCCTGGCTCTTCTGGGGAGTGGAAGGGTCTTCAACCAGAAATTCCACAATGTGGGGGTTTTCCTCATTGCGGCGGATGTAGCCCTTATTGATGATGTGCATGATGCAGGACAGTACATCCGTAGTGGTGCAGCTAAAACGCACAGTGTTTGAAGAGCGAGCAGCCTCCTGCTTTTGACAAGTGTCCAACACCTGTAGAAGACACGAAGAATTAGAGTATGTCAAAAAGTACTTGCTGATTTGCTCATTTATTAGTTTTCTGCTTATTTATTTCTTCTGCACACATTCCTAAAAAAAATGTCAGAAGATCAGATTAGCGAGCACACTGTTCAGTTCTGACTCTGAGGATCCCAATAATCTGAATCAGACGTGACCTTGAACACCAAGTTGTCTATATGCATCTCCTTTTCATTCTTCATGATCTGTACAATGAGGCAGTACATATGATTCCGTTTCCTCTCGAGAGTGAGAGCTGCATCTTCATCCACATTTAGGTAGGTCTGTTTTGGTATCAGATAGCAATACTTTTGCTTCTCTGAGCTCTGTGCCAAGGACTTCTTATTCAACCTGAGAACCCCTGAAGAATAAAGTATTATATTGTTAAACCATACACCCTTAAAAAATCAGTGCAAATAAATTCATTTAAACAAGATAGTAACAGATTCTTTTCCAAATTAAATACATTGAACATGCTCACCTTCCTGAAGATCCTGATTAAAGCCTTCATGAGTCAAAATGCCCTTCTCTGAGACCAAAGGTGTGAGGGCATGAACCAATACAGGTGAGGCCAAACCAGTGGCTTGCTGCAAAGCCTCCACACTTACTTCCTGAGGATGGGAAGATCACCAGGAAAAATGTTAAGATAGTGAAAATGAAAACACACACACACACACACACACACACACATATATATATATATATATACATATATATATATATATATATATATATATATATATACATATATATATATATATATATATATATATACATATACATATATATATATATATATATATATATATATATATAAAAGCAGGTTTTATAGTCTAGTATAGAACACACCAGAAAACAATTCGTCTTTAAAAACTGGGTTTGGGCAGTAACTTTGAATTAGTACCTCTTGTTGATTGAACTGAAGGAGAATGTACATCTGCAGTGTGGAGACGTACAGTGTGCAGAAGCCATAGCACAGTTCTGCATGGCCAAGCCAGGTCCACTGCAGTCGTCGTGGTTTACTGTTGCTAAGTTGGTACATGCACTGACCTATGGATACATAAACACCACGCTTAGGCTGAACAAACACCCCCTCAAAATGGATGCTAAAAAATTATCAAAATAATTTCAAAAATCACTACAAGAAAGCACTGTGAATGCAATAGCAATTAATAAAGAACATAAGAGCTGCAACAGCTCTTAATTAATAAAATCCATAATAAAAAAAATGTCATTATATTGGACTGCTATTAGCAATGAAGCATGCTTGTGCATGACATCACTTCACTTGAGACTAAAAAACACTTGATGGAAACAGTGGAAAATTTAACAACAGACAAAACCTCTCAAGCATAAGAACTGCTGTTGCCATGTTGCATGATTCTTGACGAAATGTGAATCACGATTTTTCTCCATGGGAATTGAGATCATGATTTCTACCGACAAAAAACATTGATTGTGCTTAAGAAAAAAAAAATTGTCTAAACAGAACTTTCAATTCTCTTGTATTAAAATAAAAGTCACCTGTCTCTATTTTAATGTAAATAAAGTGAAAAGTTGTTATACATAGATGGAATATTAACAATAATACATAAAAATAACTATTAAGTAACACTTAGGACACCCAGACAACAACAGAACTTCATCACGTGTGTTAGTTTATATTATTGTTATTATTGTTATTATATTTTATCAGCATAAGGTAAATGTAATTGTGTTAGGTAGTTTGTAATAAAATACATAGTTTACACCATAAACATATTGCTGGAAAAGGATTTATTGCTCAGTCTTAACACACTTCCAGTAAACTTTGTAGTGTTCGCTCTGTGTAACAGCTCAAATCACCACAGCAGGTTTATTTATCTAATACTTTAATTTTTACCCCATTTAGAACTGCACGTGTCGGTCTCTGATCAGACAGTAGTATGCATTTTAGTTTATATACTCAAATAATTTAGCACGTGTGTGAGGGACATTTACCATATGCTGATGAAAATAACAGATGCATAATCATGCCATGATAACCGCAACAACCGAAGAAAATTTAAGACCCCATCTCACCTATGCGGTTTCGCGTGGTGGCTGTAAGTACGGTTCATTGCGATTCACTGCATAGTGATTACGTTTCCAATCTTTCCGCGCGAAAAATTAAACGTTAATTTTTTTTTGCCGGCCCTCGCGGAACGTCGGGCGGTCACTCACAGTGGCTCGCGATGCCCAATGCCACGTCTCACCGCGAGTCAAAATGTGTAGGTGTTTGACACACCTATATGCATTGAGCGGACACATAAAGCATTAAAAGGAGTCAATCAGAAACAGGTGGTCAGAATGTAAAAAAAGAAATAAATAGCTTATGATTGGCTGGAATTCAGCAAGCAGAGTATTGTTATATTGAGCACGCACAGGAAATACAGATTGAGCACAACGCAAGCGTGAGTTTGATAGAGTGAGTGAGTGTTTAAGCGAACAAAAATAAAATTAGGGTGCAAAACAATTTTTGGCAAGAAAATAACAGCATACTACTCCAACTCCTAATTACTGGACTGCTTGTTACATGTCACATGAGTGACAGTGGAATGCCGTAAACGAGGAAGAGAGAAGTGATTAAGTTGTATACCTCAATCATTGGCTAATCTCTGGCCTGATTGGATCAATTAACATCAGCTATTATAGCTGAACTGCCTCCCACCCTACACACTGTATAAATGCAGATCATTTACTGCTTTCTGTTTCACCCAGATGAGGATGGGTTCCCTGTTGAGTCTGGTTCCTCTCAAGGTTTCTTCCTATTACCATCTCAGGGAGTTTTTCCTTGCCACTGTCGCCCTCGGCTTGCTCACCAGGGACAAACTGACCATTTTGATTCATACAAATTCACATTTCATACAAACAAATTTTTTTGACTGTGTAAAGCTGCTTTGCGGCAATGAAAATTGCTAAAAGCGCTATACAAATAAAATTGAATTGAATTGATTGTTAATTTAATAGTGTTTTTTGTTACACTGTGAGTGCAACCAGTGACCTGGACTGATGCAGCAATCAGGGATTGTTAAGTAAATAAGTGTGATCTGAATGCAGGGAAATAAACACAGCTAAATTGTCGTCATTCAGCAATGAGATCACATGTAAGTATGAATCGAGATTGTGATTATTTTTTTTTTATTAATTGCGCAGCTCTATTGGCAGCATTTACATTAAACGCATACATTGATGATCTCATAATGTGTTTTCATGCAAATTATATTACAATTTGTAATATTTATGAGTAGGAATGCAAGAACCAGGGACATGAGATTGATTTCTCTGAGTAATGCTAATTAACAGCCATATATTGCCGTATATTGAATTGTGCTACCTTATCTATTTTTTTTTTCAGATTTATTGTACACTTATGTTTAAATGGCATGTCTTATAGGAAGTGATTTTATTTTTTCCTGCCTAGATTCTACAGCATTCCAGTGATGGCATTGAACCAGCCACTGAAACTCAAGGATAAAGAAGTTCATCAAAAAATACGAAGATGCAATAATTTTGTATTTTCTGCACAATTTGTGATATTTCATAAATTTATAAATAGACCATTTAAAGTTAGCTTTAATTTAAAAAGCATGAATTGACAATGATTACACAAAACTGACTCATCTATTCAATTATTAATTAATCATGGAAAATCGATTCCAATGCAAAATCAATTAAATTACAATGCTATCAGAAAAAAATATCTAATGTTACTTCTGCTAAAATGTCAGTAGGCTATCAACTCTATGGGTTGGAAATGACATGAATGAAATTTTATGATCAGGCTGCGAGACAAAATCAACTGACGAGTGTAGATGGTAAGCAAAAGAATGCTGGCATCAGTGTTTCAATTAGCATGATGGCCAGTAAATATTCTGCCATTAGTCTAAATTTGTATAATTAGACTTATACACAGAATACCATTAATCATATATTTGTCAAATGAAACAAAAAAACTAACACTGATATTATACATCATGTCAATACTGTTAGTGACTTATTATTTAATTAGACCTAGTTAAAAGTTTCGTAAACATATTACATTTGAATAAATAAATATATCTGTTTTTAAATGTATTTTAAAAATAATTTTACAACTAAATATATTAAGTATTTTGCAGGTCTACACAATAAAGCCAATAAACAAAGACTAGTTTGGAGAATATAGCACATATGTATAAACTCACTGTTGGAATAGAAGTCAGTAAACTCATCCAGGTAGCTGCAGAGCTTCTGCGGGAAATATCTGATGGGACGCTCCAGGTAGCAAGGGGCAGAGACAGCCCAGCAACGTGGAGATAAAACCAACACCTTCACATCGGACTCGTCATCTGGCTCTGAAATCTGCTCATCCATCATCTGATCAAGACACAGTCCAAAAGTGCTCATGAACAAATAGGCATTCATTGGCAAACTCTGTTTTAACATATTATTCAAAACTAGAGCAAAGAGCCAAAAGCTTACATATATAGATGCCTAAAATCAAATTAATTTATAAAACTGATTCCTTCTTAACTGTCATCACAATAGTATAGCAATAGTCTGATCTCATATTTTCTAGTCTTACCTCCTCATTCATATCCTGCAGACTCTTGTCTAGCTGCTGCAACCGGTACAGGTGAAATTCCTGCTGCAGTTCATCTGACTCACTCAGGTTGCTCAGCATCTGCTGGGGAATACGTTCAGGAAAACAGGTACCAATCTGCTCGATCACCGCACTCTCCAGCCATACCTTCCCCTGGCTGAGCAAGCGATCCCCCAGGTAGTACCTATAGAATAGAAACCCATGGAAAGTCTCTTTACTATTATTAGTAATAGTTATTAAATTATACAAAAAAAAAAAAATGTATTTAACTAAGATTTGACATATCTTACATTAAAGATAACAGGAATCAGTATTTAGGAAACCTGAAGCAGGAGTGTACATGTGCATTTTACAGTACACCATTGTTGTTTTTGCTTCTGCCTGTCCAAATACTCTTTCAGAACATGGTTCATTCCTCAAATACTTTTTTGGAATTTGTGATGGCTACTGCAATGCTTTAACCTTAGTTCACTCACTTTAGTAAGCCATTTATGTACAATTAATGACAACTTAAAATTAGGCTACATTCACATTACCACCCCAAAGTGACTAAATATCAATTCTTTTTACCATAACTTGACAGATCAGTCACCATATGCAGTAGCTATGAAAGATTTTCGTTAATATCCCAGTGACTGCTGTTGCCACTGTAATGTGTGGGGGACCTGAAATGGAATAGATATGTAGCGCGAGAAACAGAAAGTCGTTTATGTGTACGGGGACAACGAGCAGTTAAAATAAAAAGTTCTATGAGTTTCAAGAGAGCTGTCGCACTCCTGCTCATTTATTAATTTTTTTTTTTAGAAAAAAACACTACATGGTATTCATAATAATACTACAAAAATCTCCTAACTTAGCTTAGAAACTTCTAGCTATGAGCCTTAGCTTAATGATTTAGTACAAACCTCAGACGAGATGTTTTTTGTGGGTCAACGAGCGTGTGCAAGTGCTTGATTTGCTCATATTAGAGTGGGTTGGGTCGGGTGAAGTTATGAAAAATCTATGTATCACTACATGCATCACTACAAACTGCTCTTAATTGTGATAAGTAAAAAGTCTTTGTATAAATAAACATTCCTTTTCTTAATTTTACCCCAATGACCCCATACTTTACCATACTGGTAATTCTTGAACTTTTTTTATCTATTTGAAAGTAACAGAAAAAAAACTGGCACTGCTCTTTTCAATTACTGTAATTGCTGGTATGTCTATTTAAGTGCCGTTGTTGGTTTGTATGTAGCAAATATGTGGGCATGTAATTCGATGTACATCTTTGTCATTTTCTCCTCTGCTTAAAAAACTCCCAAGCCTCTTAAAAGTCCTCCTCACGGTACTCCTACTTCAGCAGTTTTTACTTTTATCTCTACTAGGATGTACTTTTTAAAATCATAAATAAAATTTTTGGGAAACGCTCACAATTGAGAATGCTAGTTGGCCACTAGAAACAACTTCTTACACTGAATATTTCCATGAATACGGCTCCTATTTTATGACTGTCTGAATGCACAAATCCAACGTTTTTCAGATTAGTCATGTGACTTGAATGAACATGGGTAAATCACAACAAATACAGACTTCGGAATAAATAATTCTGTATTTGTCCGTAGTTGCATAATTTACAGAACAGACATCCATTTTTTTTTTTTTTTTTTTTGCCAAGCTATAATACTGTATGTCATAACATGGGATGGTCTGCTTTGGATCACAAGCAGTTCCGCCCCTTCTGCATGCTCTTCTTTCCCATAATGTCAGTACAATCATTGTCTTACTCTTTTATCTTCTGCTACAAAAGTTTACATAGTCATCCAGGTCATAGAGGTTCCCAACACCACCAGTGCATTATTTTCTTACGATGTGGCTACAACTACTATTTTCCCCTCTCTCTGGGCTTGTTTTGATTGTTTAGTCTAATGATGGCTTGCTTCAGGCAATAACAGCTCTTTGGACTTTATATTTAGACTTAACAGGAACAGATTCAAAACGCAAATGTTTTAACTTAAAAGCTCTAGAGTCATTTGTTTACTTATAAAATTCCAAACATTTAATTGTCCAATTAATTTTTTGTCCCTCAAACCTCTCTCATATACACTGGTCATTTAACGTGATTAATTAATCTAAATGTACAGAAAGACAAATTGTCAAAATACAGATGGTAAATTTAACCAAAAACCAATCCATGCTTTGCATTCATTAAAATAGAGACCATTATCCTAGGACTTGCACCAATTATGAGTGGTTTCAAAAGGGGGTTTTAGTCACAAGATTATTTATACAATCATACATTATGTATGTAATAATATATCCACATTAGGGCTGGGCGGTATACCTTTTCATACCGAATACCGTTTAAAAAAAAAAAAAATGACATTAATTTTTCATATACCCCAATACCGGAACACAGAGTGGTGGAACGTCCCGCCGCGGGACATTGTTTGAGAGGGGGATTGTTGTGCAGTGGTACCGCACAACAATCTGCATCTGCATGAGAGCGGTGGAAGCACGGCCTGTGTGTGTTGAGCGGTGAACAGCACTGACGAAGACAATGTCACAGACAAAGATAAACTTCTTCCGAAAAGAGGAGCCATGTCGATTATGTGGGAATACTTCGGGTTTAAAAAATCTGACGTTGATCTAACAACCATTGTATGTAAATGTTGTCGGGCTAAAGTTGTAGCCGCAGAAGGCAACACAAGCAATTTGCTTCACCACCTCCGTTACAAACATGTCCTGGAATATGAAGAATGAAACTTAAGATCTGCATCCTCTTCCACATCTGCAGGTGATGATAAAGTTGGCACTGCAACACAAAACGCGACTCAGACGTCACTCAAAGACGCGTTTACTAAGGGGACAGCCCACGACAAGAAAAGCAAACGGTGGAACGATATTACCAGCGCTATTACTTTCCACTTAGCTAAAGACATGGTACCGCTTAATACTCTAATAATATTAATACTGAAGTAATACAGTATTATTAATGTTTCGCAAAGTGAAAAGTTTCACTCCTTTTGTATTTACCTGTTTCAGGTCATTTGCCTTAATGAAAGTCCAGTGGATAAAGTTTTCCTTTTGCAGTTACAGGGGACATATTGTTTACATTGTAGCAGCTTAAAGATGTTTTCAAGTTGCAAAACTTGCACAATAAAGTGTTGTGTATTTTGACTGCAAGTCATGAATTCTGATTTCTTCACCTCATTACAATTATGAGTGCCACTGTCACCTCTTTGTGAACAGCAGCTTTTTGTAAGACCAATCAAACCTGGGTTAATACTAGTCCGGTCAATGTAAGCCAATATCCTGCAGTAATTATTCTCTAATATATTAGGAAATGGGGTTAACACCTAATCATGCATGGAAAAAAAATACCGTCAAATACCGTGACATCGATATAATTTTGAAAAATACCGTGATATAAATTTTTTATCATACCGCCCAGCTCTAATCCACATACACACACGCAAATGCACAGACACACATCTTCATTAAGGAGGTTCCTATTCCTCACACCTGTAAAAGTGCTCGAAAGTGTTGGCCAACTCTAGTCCTGACAGGAAAAGCATGGGCTCTAGGAACTGTTGCAGCTTGTTTAGGGTCTCCACATTTCCAGTATCAAGGCCACTCTCCTGGATCATGTGGTCTATGTACTGAGCAAACCGTTCACTCACCTAGAAAGCATAAACATAAGAGAATCACAGCTCATTTAAGAAATTTATGTTGGAGAATGTTGTTGAAATAAGTTTGTTCCCGTTATCAATTATAGCAGTGATAGCAGTTTTAAACAGTTGTCACTAGAATCTCTTAAAAATCTCTAATGTTTATAACACAAAAAGCCTTTACAAACCACTGCCACTAAAAATACTAAAACTGTCAAATACATGTCTCCTCACAATAAACTTTACTATATTAATTATTACCTGTGTTTTTAATTCTTTAAGTCCCCATAGCTATTACTAATGAAACAATAAATCTTTAGAACAAGGGCATTAATAAAACCCTTGCAACTGGATCCATTACTGCATAACAGAGCTGCTGTCATGGAAAATTCTTAATTGGCAATAAGATCTGAACATTCAAGAGCACTATGGTGAAGACATTTGACAAGAACTTTTGTTTTTCCCAGTAGGCATTTTCAAGCCGAAACACAAACTTGCATCCAAATAGCTGACAGAAATTCAAGCATAGCAGTAGGACTTACATGCATGGCATTAAGGATGGAGAGCTGCAACAGTGCTGCAGAGAAGCCCTGGCGCAGTGCCAGCACAAAAGCTGTTTGCTGGCCAAAAAGTTCTTCCATTGCGTTCTTCAGACGCAAGTACATGTTTTTGTAGCGTTCCACAAAGTCTGGGAGGCTGTGCGTTGAATCCAAAAACTTCTTCACCTGCAAAATGCAAAAAGCAAAATGACCACAAACTGTCTCTCGTCACATTTAAATAAATGTGCTGAATTAAGCATTTAATTGTAGGTAAATTTAGGCATTATTATTTCATGAACTTAATAATGAAGCAACATATAAATAAGTCTGCAAATTACCTGTCGTTGGACAACACCCTGCCAGCAAAGTGCAATGCCAGCAATACTGCTAGTGTTCTTCACTTTGGGCTTGGTAGCAGATGAGGAAGATGAAGAAGTCACTCCAGAGGCTTCCTTGTTCTTTCCTTCTTTGCCATCTGAATTTTGGGAATAAAAAGAAGAGATTAACAATTTCAGATCAGAATTCATTTAAAGTTACTAATATGAAAAGAAAAAAAAAAGAACCACAGAAATTAAAATCTTAACAATGAATTCTTCCAAAACTGAAAAGTGCAATATTAAGTAAAATAATTAAAAAGCAAAAAGCTTATGACATGAAAGTTTCTAAACTTCTTTAACACGAATAGATGGGTTGATGGATATATATTGA